>NC_080111.1:29253124-29878124 GCF_950005125.1 Chionomys nivalis | reverse complement strand
ACATTATCTCTTCCACATTAGATATTTTACATAGTTGATTATAAAACTTGGTTGTATCCATATTCTTTATTTTTTTTGGCCTAGGGGTTAAATTTAGTGTCTCCCACATGCTAGCATGTGCTCAGCTGTAGTAATATGAGCGGCGGGGCTGCATCCCCGGCACCCAGCCACCCACATGGCTAGCTTATGCCCCGAAATAATTACACAGAAACTGTATTCTTTTAAGCACTGCCTGACCCATTAGTTCCAGCCTCTTATTGGCTAGCTCTTACATTTTTATCTAACCCATTTCTAATATTTTGTGTAGTACCACGAGCTGGCTTACCAGGAAAGATCTTAACCTGCGTCTGTCTGGAGTGGGAGAATCATGGTGACTCAATGACTCGGCTTCTTTCTCCCAGCATTCTGTTCTGTTTACTCCACCCACCTAAGGGTTGGCCTATCAAATGGGCCAAGGCAGTTTCTTTATTAAATGAAAGTAACTCCTCCATCACTCAGCACAGAACTATATCCTACTCTCAGACTCTAAAGGAAAACCTGCCTTCAAACTAGGGCTTCATTTGTTTTATCCTAGAGCTCCAGTCTTTCAGAAAGCTTTGAGATTTGGAATTTCCAGGAAATCTGATTCTTTTTATTTTACATCCCTCCCAAATTTCTCATGCACACAAACACACACATAAAAATTTTTCACTTCAATAGCTAAATTTACAGTGATCTCTTAAAAACTTTTCCCCTAGCTGAGTGGTAATGACACACACCTTTAATCTCAGCACCCAGGAGGCAGAGGCAGGTGGATCTCTGTGAGTTTGAGGCCAGCCTGGTTCACAAGGATAGCAAAAGATACAGAGAAACTCTGTCTCAAAAAAATAATCCCGGCCGGGCGGTGGTGGCGCACGCCTTTAATCCCAGCACTTGGGAGGCAGAGGCAGGCGGATCTCTGTGAGTTCGAGACCAGCCAGGTCTACAAAAGCTAGTTCCAGGACAGGCTCCCAAACCACAGAGAAACCTTTTCTTGAAAAATCAAAAAAAAAAAATCCCCTGTAAATAACATCTAATGAAGTCAATATATGAGTTTATTTAATAAACACAAAACAAAACAATATGGACTATTAGTAGAAATATGTTACAAAAAAATGGAGCTAAAGGTGAAATGGCAGCACACATAAATCACAGAGCATCACCAACACATATCATTAAATTAAGAGGTGTGCACACTCATCCCAGTTAGCTTAGCATCCTCCCAGGTGCTGATGTTGTTGCCAAGGCAGGAGAGGGCCTGCTAAGTACGAGTTGTTGCTCTGGTTGTCCATGTCAGATCATTTTCCACGGTCCCTCTTCATCTCCTGAAACATAGCATCTTAATTCTCTCTGGCAGTCATTTTCATGGCTACATTGTCATTCTGCCATTTTCATGTCATGATTTCCTCTCTTCCTTCATATTTTACCACTGAAAGGGCTTCCAAGTTCCCTTGTAAGGCAACAACACTCAGATAGGGTGAGTCCTTTGCAAAAATAGCCATTTGTGCTCTCCTTTTGAGAATTGTCTGTTTTATTTCCTTAACCCATTTTGTTAGCTGGCAATTTGGAGCTTTTAAAGGTTCAAATAATATCTAGAATGAGAAGGAATAAGTGTCTTTCTATTAAAAAATACTGAATTTAGCATTCATAAAAATGGGTAATTCTTTAATATTTTGTTGTATATTTCACAATTTAAATTTACATTACTTTTAATTCCACACTGGCAAATGAATAGAATGGGGAAAAGAACAAAAGTAACAAAAATCAGATAAATGGGAAGCACAACATTTTCCTCATCTTTTACATACCCAGTGATCACCAGGCACAAGATAGTTGCTGAACTCTCCAAAACATACAAATCAAGCATTAGCTCTTGGAATTGTGTATAAGTAAACAAAAAAGCTCTTTGATTGAATGAGGTCAACTGAGGTAAATAGATCTTCGAAATATACTGGTACTTTTAAAATGGACTTTTTAATCTTCTAGTCAATTTCAACAACCTTGATAAAGATAAGAAAACAAATGAGTCGTTTATAGTTGACTTTCTTTCCTGACCTCAGAGCTTCAGGAACTTTGCGATGTGCAGAGCGTGTCTACAGGCTACTGAAAACGGCACTGCTCAGGTCTCCTCTCGAGCACTGGCAGGGACTTTAACTCTATGCATGTTCAGTAATCTTGCAGACAAGCATGTGGAAGTGAAAGGCAAGGGGGCCGGAGAAGTTCCTCAGAGTCATTAAGCATTTCAAAGGACAGTTTATTATCTTTACTGAGTTTCCATGCTTGCCCAGTTCATCTGCAGGAGGAATAGGGGGAAAACCAACTGATCAGGCTTAGCATCATCAGCTGATGGGGATTCTGAATGGGACTGTATTATATCTGAGAAACTTCATTTACGTTAGGCTGAAACCCTGGGCAGTTTCTATTCAGAGGACTGAAGCATTTCTATGACTACACCATCCTTTTGTTAAAACAGGTACTGTAAGTCAACACTTATCTTGAAATGGGCCTACATGTGATTCTTTCAAATAGGAATGAACTAGAAAATTCAGTCAAAAGAAATCGCTCAGGTTGGCTTTTTTGCTGTAAGTGCTCAGTACAGAGAGGACAGCTCATTCGTTTTATTAAAGTGTTATCATTGGATGCTTACTACTGCTAGATTAGTTTGTAAACGTGTTATACATGCTAATCATCTTTGTTCTGTACCTTAAGATGGATCTAATTTCCAAGTAACAGATACGAAACTAAGGCACAGAAGAAACTAAGACCTTTCCCAAATATTAGTAAATCATAGTAACCAGGGAGGAAACTTGGAATTCATCTGTGTTGTGTTCATGAAGAAAAAGTTAGGTTAAATTAATACTTGGAGATGCTGGGAATGTAATTTTAGAAAATCTGATTTTATTTTACATTCTGTTACAGGTAGGGAAGGAAACCTAATTTCTGTCATCCTTCTGAATTCTCAGCTGGAACTGCTGTAGCAAAAATACAGATTAATAAAAAGAAATCAAACAGAATGGATTCACACACATATTTGACACATACACACATATGAGATTCCCAGGAAATGAGTAAGTTTCAAAGAAGAGCTTGAGAACTCCAGCTTTCAAACATCTTCCTAAAGTAACAATGCAGTTTTAGAGATACCTTGACAAAGGCGAAGGCCTTGACCTCCCCCAGTAGAGTGAATTGTGGGAGAGAAAGTTTTGTTAGTAATGTTCCCTGGCTGGAAATGATGAAAAGCTGTCTTACAGTTTAGAGGAGGGAACAGATGCATTTTTGTTGGTGTCATAGCTTTAAGTGAGGAGGGAAAGGCAGAGAACTTAGCCTATTTCAACTTTGACCTTCAGCCTAAGATGATTCTTAAAATGAAATGGCATATTTAGGGATAACACAGTTTGCTACTTTTTACGCCTGTCTGGTGGGCTTTTCTGGGTTTCAGCTCTCGTCCTTGTAACAGGAATACTACACTGAAACTATGTGTGTTTGGCAGTAGGTACTATTTTCTTACCTCATGTTTCTGTCTTTATGAGCCCTGATACCTTCACATATACCTCTGTCAGCAATTAGGGATGTATGATCTTGAAGCTACCTTATTATTGTTTCGTTTCTCAACTAGAGATGTATGATCTTGAAGCTACCTTATTATTGTTTCATTTCTCAATTAGGGATGTATGATCTTGAAGCTACTTTATTATTGTTTCGTTTCTCAATTTGGGATGTATGATCTTGAAGCTACCTTATTATTGTTTCGTTTCTCAATTAGGGATGTATGATCTTGAAGCTACCTTATTATTGTTTCGTCTCTTAGTTGTTTCAGAACTTATTCACGGAAAAGTTTCCTTTTGTCATTCAGATTTCAAACAGATCGGATCACTAAGAGGACTAAGTTAGAAAAATGAATGCAGAAATGTTATAGTAGGGAACTTGGTGAATATTAACTGCCTTCCTTTTTTACTATTATTACTTTAATACAATCCCTTTAGCAAAGTTATACATTAAAATTCATTGAAGGTCTTTAAAATGTAAATAGCTGTTATAGATGTTAAAAATAATGAAACTGGTTTTTTAAAGAAACTATAACTCAGATCTTTTGCTTTGACTAATTTGAAGTGGTATTTATTATTTACTATACTAAGAAGTAGTGAGATTTAACTATACCATATTTTATCTACTCTAAAATACCACCAGTAATAGCTTACATATTTATTTTCACACTATTAAGCAAGAAAAATACCTCTAATTAAGTCTAAGATGCTATAGAGTCTGAATTTCTCTTCACCCATGAGTTGTGGTAATTGGAGATTAAAACAGGGACAGTGGTCAGACTGTGCATAATTCATAGCTGTATTAGTGATTTCCTGGAACCTATTGGCAATTCCAATAGACTTATTTTAGCTAGGCCAAATCTGGGAAATTAATACAGAACCCAGATTCCATAAACATGTCCCTTGATCATGGCTATGAACGATGCCCGAAAACCACACCAGTATTAAGCTGCGGAATTTTAACTTGCATTCAGATTCAGATGTCTTCTCGGAAACACTAGCAAACAAAATAGTTCCTTTTGGCATTTACAGCATGTACTCGTGGATTGCACACACAACTCTTCTTGTGAACTTGTTTGAAGCAGAACTTACAATTTATAAAAGCTTTATATTGATACAAAGCTAAAAGAGTCAAATAAACTCAGCAAAGCACATTACTAGGGCCAGTATTTTTTCTGGTTTGGGTAGTGTTCACTACAATGAGAGATTTAAGGGCACTAAAATGAACATCCATACTTGATGCAAAATACCAAAGAATATTTACCATTTTAGTGTGGTGTTGTCATTTTCTGCTTTGAATATTTAAACCCATTAGACGCAGGGGAAGATGTGAACATAAATTCTTGTAAGTGGAAGTTTTTTTTTTTCTTCAACTACTGTTTCCTTTTCTTTGAACATGACTGCCATACTGGCATGTTTATTCATGCATCTCCCTGATTCATATGCTTATTGTTCTTGTTCATATCTGCTTCACAACTGGCATTTTAAAATATGGGTTTGTGAAGTGAGACTCTTGATTTGAAGTGGCTGGGCCATAAAACTAAGCTATTAGATTAACAAGTCAGAGCATTAAAGCAAGGAGTCAGCGCAAGGTTGATGTTCAGTCTGTTTATCACTTCCATACCAGATGAGAGAGAAAAATGACTTGATATTTGCATAGTTCTTGAATCTGTCTGGAGTGATTTGCACACTTTACTAACAGTGTGGCTGCCACTGTTAAACACAGTATAAAGAACACTGTTTTGTGTTCTTTAAGTAGGTTGCGTGCTATCTCATGAAGCTCACCAGAACGGCAATAAACAAAGACAAATTTGTCACCATTCTCTAGTACTTCGTTAAGTTTTCTAAAAAATTTCCACCCATCAAAATGAATGACTAAGGGACAGGATAGCTCTCTTTATACAAAATTTATTGTATGGGGGATTTGTTAAGGGTCATAGCACCTTGAATAATATAAACGACACAACGCACTAGACTATATTTGTGATAATATATTAGTAGGCATTGATTTTTGAAGAGTGTGTCACATTTTTAAAAGTATAGCTTTTGGGGCTGCTTTTAAATTTCAGGGTTTTAAACAATTGCCAATGTGGAGAATTTAGACTTCTCTTTTTCAAGTGGACAGATGAATCACACACGATTGGACCTTAGCTCATTTTCTTTTTCTTTTTTTCTTGGTATTTCACAACCTGAACCCCTAGTGTATCTCACCCATTGCCAGAATAATGACACGAACACTGAGTTTTGTTTTGTTGTTGTTTCTCCTCTTGCAGAAACTTTCTGCATCCATAATGAGCTGTCAGTGAATCACTGAGGGTGGATGAGACTTGACTTGTAAATAGGAGTTACAGACTTAAGCCCAAAGGATTAACCTCCTAGGTTCTCTTTGTGTGAGGTGGGATTTATCAAGTACACCACTATTTCTAAATCGCATTTCTCACCTCCAACCTTTGTGTTAAGGGCTGAAGAGAGTGTTGGGGTGTTAGGACGGTTACCTGCTGGGCACCTGCTGAAGTTTAGCTAACGCATAGGCTTATCACTAATTCCTTCCCAATTAGTGATGGCGGCGTCACTTTCTCACCCATTCCTTCCACATGTGCAGCTGGCAGGGCTCTCCAAGTTCGCTGTGAGCTGTGAATTTACTTGAGTAAACACTACAGCGTGGAAGGAAAACTTACTTGAAGCAAATGTGTGGACTGGGTGACTGTGTTAGACTGGGTCCAGGTGCAAAACGATTTTGTGACTCCTTCCCTCCCAGTCTCAAACAGCAAACACAGAAGGTGATTAACTCATAGACTGGCCCAATTGGAATCCAATCAAATTGTTGACTGGAAGGAAAATAAAGAGCCCCTTATGAATTCTCTCTGGAGTTCAGCACTGAATCATTTCACATCTGTGTGTGTGTGTGTGTGCGTGTGTGTGTGTGCGCACGCGCGTCTGTGTGTGCATGAGATGTGTTCACATGTGCATGCATGTATATATGTATGTATGTGATTGTGGAAGTTAGGAATCTTTCTCTACTGCTCGCCACCTAATATTCCAAGATTTATCTATTATCTATCATCTATCTATCTATCATCTATCAATACATTTATTTATTTATGGACTTGAACCTGTGTCTCTCTGTGTGTGACTGTACGTACTTGTATGTGTAGGTAAGCATGGTTGGAAGTCAGAGGAAAGCATCACGTATCATCTTCTATAAATTTCCCTATTCATATGAGGCAGAGTCTCTCCCTGAATCTGAGGCTCACATTTTCCATGCTAAGCTGAAGTCAAGTAAGCTCCAGTGATCCTCTGCTCTCCACCCGCTTAGAACTGGGGTTGCAGGTGTATACAAAATTCCTGGCTTGTTTTGTGAGTGCTAAGACCTGAATTTTTCTCATCATTGCATTGAAAATGCTGTTAACTGGTGAACTGTCTGTCTGATGTCTCTATTTGTTGAGACAGGTTCTCCAAGTGAGCCAAGAGCTCATCAATTTGGCTGGCCAATGAGCTTCAGCAATCTATAGATCTATCTATATATATCTGCCTCCATGTACCACTTATCCCTGGAGTGACACACACACACACCAGTGTGTCGATCAGTGCTGGGGATCTGTACTGGCTGATTGTGTGTGCTAACTTGACACTAGCTAGAGTCATCTGAGGAAGGAGTCTCAGTTGAAGATCCAGCTGTAAGGCATTTTCTCATTTACTAATCAGTGGGGAAGGGTCAAGTCCGTGAAAGGTGATGCCGTCCCTGGAAAGCTGGTTCTAGGTTCTAGAAGAAAGCAGGTTGAGTAAACCATGGAAAGCAAGCCGAAAAGCAGATCCCCTCTATGGCCTCTGTATCAGTTCCTATCTCCAATATCCTGCTGTGTTTGAGTTCCTGTGCTGACTCCCTTTGGTGATGATCATCCATGCGGAAGTGTAAGTCAAATAAATCCTTTTCTATCAATTTGTTATTTGGTCATGATGTTCTGTTACAGCAATAGAAACCCTTACAGGATCTAACCCTAAGACAGGATCTGAATTCAGGTCCTCATGTTTTCAGAGAAAAAAAACAAAACCTTTAGTCTGAAGGCTCCCTTCAGACTCTTCATGTCTATTAATAGATAGGACAGTTTTGAATATTTAGTCAGTTCCTCAGATGCACCACCTCAAAACTCACAGGGAAGAATCTCTGCTTTAGAATCATTTTACTGATGAATTGCATCCCAGGTCTGGCACACTGTAAAACTTGGGCAAATTACTCTTATCTCATAGCTTCAGTTTCTTCTGTGCAAGAGTCATCAACAACACATTACACTGAGTAACTGCTATGTTGAAAATACAGTAGTCCATTACTTACAGTGGTTCCTAGAACATACACAACCATAGCATCAATTCTTTTCCATCTGGGTGTTCTCAGCATGTTCAAGGTCTAGAAGATTTCTTTGCTGCTGATGTGTGCTGATGTGTTTAAATGAGGATGATATTTTCTTAGTGGTATTGTGTTTTGGAATTCCCCATTTCCTCACTGCATATACACTTTTTTTCTGCTTCTTTTGTAAAATTTAGCTTCAAAGAACCTTGATTATATGTCCTCTGTGTCTCAGAGTTCTATATTTCTAATTGAGGAAATCTTCTCTCTGTCTCTCTGTTTCTTTCTCTGTCTCTGTCTCTGTCTCTCTCTCTGTGTGTTCACAAGTTTTGGGGTAACTATGTTTGCATTGCTACTTGTGGAGGCCAGAGGTGGATGCCAGTGTCTTCCTCTATTCCTCTCTACTTTATTTTGTTTATCTTTATTTTTAGATAATTTCTTACATGCATACAATATATTTTGATCAAATCTAACCATTTCTCTTCCCTTCAACCCTACCCCTAAGTACCAGAAGAACCATCACATATTATCCTCCATCTGCTTATTCATTTGAGGCAGGGGCTCTCTTTTGGACTCTGGAGACCCCAACTTTCCCTCCTAACTTTATGTCTCTTTTTTTTTTTAACCGCCTCCATAATTCTCCTCCTCTCCATTATCATAAACTTTAAACAACTAGGCCTATGAACATTTAAACCAGAAACCAACAATACTATCATAACAATAACCTTCATCTCCTTGGCAATAAAATTAGGTTTAGCCCCATTCCACTCATGATTACCAGAAGTCACACAAGGGATTAAACTCAACACAGGACTTATCCTCCTCACATGACAAAAAGTTGCCCCATTATCTATCCTATTTCAATTCCATGAACTCATTAACCCCAACCTACTAATTCTATCAGCTATTATTTCAGTACTAATTGGAGCCTGAAATGGACTTAACCAAACACAAACACGAAAAATTCTGGCCTACTCATCCATTGCCCACATGGGTTGAATAGTCTCCATTTTACCTTACAACCCTACACTAACAACACTTAACCTCACAATCTATGTCATTATAACCATTCCCATATTCTTAATTTTCCATGCCCACTCATTCACATCAATCACCTCCATGTCACTTATATGAAACAAAATACCAATAGCCCTACCCATAATTTCACTAATTTTACTGTCAACAGGAGGACTACCCCCACTCACAGGATTTCTGCCCAAATGAGCTATTATCACAGAACTTTTAAAAAATAATAACCTATATCTAGCTACACTAATAGCAATAACTGCCCTAATCAACCTATTCTTTTATACTCGACTTATTTATTCAACCTCACTAACCATTTTCCCAACCAATAATAACTCCAAAATGTACATCCACCAAAACTACACAAAAAACAATGAAATCCTGCCCCCACTGGCAATTATTAGCACACTAATACTCCCCCTATCTCCCCTACTCCTATAATAGAAGTTTAGGATAGTCAGTCCAAGAGCCTTCAAAGCCCTAAGCAAACCCACAAAGTTTAACTTCTGATAAGGACTGCAAGACTACATCTTACATCTAATGAGTGCAAATCAATTGCTTTAATTAAGCTAAATCCTCAACTAGATTGGTAGGACTCAAACCTACAAACTTTTAGTTAACAGCTAAACACCCTAATGTGGCTTCAATCTACTTCTCCCGCCTATCAGAAAGGGGGCGGGAGAAGCCTTAGTAGAGTTAGTTCTCTACACCTTCGAATTTGCAATTCGATGTGATTATCACCTTAAGGCTTGGTAAAAAGAGGCCTTATCCTCTGTGCTTAGATTTACAGTCTAATGCTTTACTCAGCCATTTTACCTATGTTCATTAACCACTGATTGTTTTCTACCAATCACAAAGACATCGGGACCCTATATCTACTGTTCGGGGCCTGAGCAGGCATAGTAGGAACCGCCCTTAGCATCTTGATCCGAGCTGAACTCGGTCAACCAGGGGCCCTATTAGGTGATGACCAAATCTATAATGTAGTTGTCACAGCCCACGCATTCGTAATAATCTTTTTCATAGTTATGCCTATAATAATTGGTGGTTTCGGTAATTGACTTGTACCACTTATAATTGGGGCGCCAGATATAGCATTCCCACGAATAAATAACATGAGCTTCTGACTCCTACCCCCATCATTTCTTCTCCTACTAGCTTCATCTATAGTAGAGGCCGGAGCAGGAACGGGCTGAACTGTCTATCCTCCACTAGCCGGTAACTTAGCTCACACCGGGTCATCAGTCGATCTAACTATTTTTTTCCTTCACTTAGCAGGTGTATCCTCAATTCTTGGGGCAATCAACTTTATTACCACAATTATTAACATAAAACCACCTGCTATAACACAATATCAAACCCCCTTATTTGTATGATCAGTTCTTATCACCGATGTCCTCCTACTTCTCTCGCTACCAGTACTAGCTGCAGGAATCACAATGCTTCTTACAGACCGAAATCTAAACACCACTTTCTTTGACCCAGCTGGAGGAGGTGACCCTATTCTTTATCAACACTTATTCTGATTCTTCGGACACCCAGAAGTGTATATTCTTATCCTCCCAGGCTTTGGTATTATTTCCCACATTGTAACTTATTACTCAGGTAAAAAAGAACCATTCGGCTATATAGGAATAGTCTGAGCTATAATATCTATTGGATTCCTAGGATTTATTGTTTGAGCCCACCATATGTTCACAGTAGGGTTAGACGTGGACACACGAGCCTACTTTACATCAGCTACAATAATTATCGCAATTCCGACAGGAGTCAAAGTCTTTAGCTGATTAGCAACCCTACACGGAGGAAACATCAAGTGATCTCCCGCAATGCTATGAGCTCTAGGGTTTATTTTTCTATTCACAGTTGGAGGACTTACAGGCATCGTATTATCCAACTCTTCCCTAGACATTGTCCTCCACGATACATATTATGTAGTTGCCCATTTCCACTATGTTCTCTCCATAGGCGCCGTTTTTGCTATTATAGCTGGATTTGTGCACTGATTCCCACTATTTACAGGATATACACTAGATGATGTGTGGGCTAAAGCACACTTCGTAATTATATTCGTAGGAGTAAACATAACATTCTTCCCTCAACACTTCCTTGGCCTTTCAGGCATGCCACGACGCTACTCCGACTACCCGGATGCCTATACTACATGAAATACAGTCTCATCCATAGGATCCTTTATTTCACTCACAGCAGTCCTAATCATAATCTTTATGATTTGAGAGGCTTTCGCATCCAAACGAGAAGTACTTCACGTAGAACACGCCTCTACAAATCTAGAATGACTTCACGGTTGTCCACCACCATATCACACATTTGAAGAACCAACCTTCGTTAAAGTAAAATAAGAAAGGAAGGACTCGAACCCCCTAAAACTTGTTTCAAGCCAGCACCATAACCTTTATGTCTTTCTCAATGAGATATTAGTAAACAAATTACATAACTTTGTCAAAGTTAAATTATAGACTAAACTCTATATATCTTATATGGCTTATCCCTTCCAACTAGGCTTACAAGATGCTTCCTCACCCATCATAGAAGAACTGATAAACTTCCACGACCACACACTTATAATTGTTTTCCTAATTAGCTCTCTAGTACTATATATTATTACGCTCATACTAACAACAAAATTAACTCATACCAGTACTATAGATGCCCAAGAAGTAGAAGCCATCTGAACTATCTTACCAGCTGTAATCCTAATTTTAATTGCCCTACCTTCCTTACGAATCCTATATATAATAGACGAAATTAATAATCCAGCTCTCACAGTAAAAACAATAGGCCACCAATGATACTGAAGCTATGAATACACAGACTATGAAGACCTCTGCTTCGACTCATACATAATCCCAACCTCTGACTTAAACCCAGGAGAACTACGACTTCTAGAAGTAGATAACCGAGTAGTCCTCCCTATAGAACTACCAATCCGAATATTGATCTCATCAGAAGATGTTCTACATTCATGAGCTGTCCCATCCCTAGGACTTAAAACAGACGCTATCCCAGGGCGACTCAACCAAGCAACCATTTCATCCAACTGCCCTGGATTATTCTACGGACAATGCTCAGAAATCTGTGGCGCTAACCACAGCTTCATACCTATCGTACTTGAAATAGTCCCTCTAAAAAACTTCGAGAACTGATCTCTATCAATAATCTAATACCATTACGAAGCTTAGAGCGTTAACCTTTTAAGTTAAAATTAGAGATGTTAAGTCTCCGTAGTGAATGCCACAATTAGACACATCCACATGATTTATCACAGTTGTATCAACCACAATCATTCTATTCATCCTTATACAACTTAAAATTTCACTACACAATTTCCCACAAACCCCATCAGTTAAATCGGTAAAAGTTACAAAAACAAACAACCCTTGAGAATCAAAATGAATGAAAATTTATTCGCCTCTTTCATTACCCCTACAATAATAGGATCCCCATCGTCGTTTTAATTATTATATTACCATCAATACTTATAACCTCTTCCAAACGACTAATCTCAAATCGCCTTCACTCATTCCAACAATGACTAATCAAACTTATTATCAAACAAATAATACTAATCCATTCACCAAAAGGACGCACATGATCACTTATACTAGTATCCTTAATTATATTTATTGGGTCAACCAACCTACTTGGCCTGTTACCACATACATTCACCCCAACTACTCAACTATCAATAAACTTAGGAATGGGAATCCCACTATGAGCCGGAGCCGTAATTCTAGGCTTCCGACACAAACTAAAAGCCTCATTGGCCCACTTCCTACCACAAGGTACCCCAATCTCCCTAATCCCTATATTAATTATCATCGAAACTATCAGCTTATTTATCCAACCTATGGCCCTAGCAGTCCGTCTAACAGCAAACATCACAGCAGGACACTTACTAATTCACCTGATTGGAGGAGCTACACTAGTCCTCACAAGCATTAGTCCACCGACAGCCGCAATCACATTTATTATTCTAGCCCTCCTTACTATTCTAGAGTTTGCCGTAGCCCTAATTCAAGCCTACGTATTCACCCTACTAGTAAGTCTCTACCTACATGATAACACCTAATGACCCACCAAACACATGCTTTCCACATAGTTAACCCAAGTCCATGGCCCCTAACAGGAGCCTTCTCCGCCCTCCTGCTAACCTCAGGCCTAGTAATATGATTTCACTACAACTCAATAACCCTATTGTCTTTAGGACTTATAGGCAACACACTCACTATATATCAATGATGACGTGATATCATCCGAGAAGGAACTTATCAAGGCCATCACACCCCAGTTGTCCAGAAAGGCCTACGTTACGGAATAGTCTTATTTATTATCTCCGAAGTATTCTTCTTCGCTGGCTTCTTCTGAGCATTCTACCATTCAAGCCTAGCCCCAACCCACGACCTTGGAGGCTGCTGACCACCAACTGGGATCACACCACTAAATCCACTAGAAGTCCCACTCCTAAACACATCAGTCCTGCTGGCATCAGGAGTATCCATTACATGAGCCCACCATAGCCTAATGGAAGGCAAACGAAATAACATAAACCAAGCCCTATTGATCACAATCATATTAGGGGTGTACTTTACATTTTTACAAGCCTCAGAATACTTTGAGACATCTTTTTCTATCTCAGACGGAATTTACGGATCCACATTCTTCATGGCAACCAGATTCCATGGTCTTCACGTAATCATCGGATCAACCTTCCTTATTATTTGCCTTCTTCGACAATTAAAGTTTCACTTCACATCTAAACATCACTTTGGCTTCGAAGCAGCAGCATGATACTGACACTTCGTAGACGTAGTGTGATTATTCCTATATGTATCCATTTATTGATGAGGATCATACTTTCTTAGTATAACAAGTACATCTGACTTCCAATCAGTTAGTTCTAGTCTACCCTAGAAGAAAGTAATTAACATAGCACTTATCTTACTAGTAAATGTCACCTTGGCCATGATCCTAATTTCCGTAGCCTTCTGACTCCCTCACCTAAATATATATACAGAAAAGGCCAACCCATATGAATGCGGATTTGACCCCATGTTAACAGTATCTCATCTATATAGTTATAGATTAACCCAATTAGTATTTATAGGAATTCATTAAAGTTTATGGGATTAGGGGGTTAATAGTGTTGAGCTTTAACGCTTTCTTTATTGATGGCTGCTTTTAGGCCAACAATGGTTTTTGTATTATAAGATTTATTCACTATAAAAGGTTGTTTCCATTCCCAAAGAGCTGTCCCTCTTTAGGCTAAATTTTAAGATTACATTTTGATTATTTTTTTTCTTGTGGTAATCTTAAAGTTGAACTAAAATTCTTTATTGGGTAACCAGCTATCACCAAGCTCGGTAGGCTTTTCACCTCTACCTAGGAGTCGTCCCACTATTTTGCTACATAGACGGGTTGGTTCATTTGTACTGCTCTTAGGTAGCTCGTTTGGTTTCAGGGTATCTAGCTAAAGGTCTCTTAGTTAGATGTTTTCTAGTTAACTCATTATGCAAAAGGTACAAGGTTTAATCTTTGCTTTTATTTACTTTTAAGTGTTCTTTCATCTTTCCCTTGCGGTACTTTCTCTATTGTTCCTAAGACAGATTTCTTTCTCCAATACTTTCTTTTGTCAAATGTTTTGTTTTATTGTTATCAATAGTTATATTAGAATATGTTAGGGCTAGATTTAGTTCATAACGTCCATTGGTTGTGGAGTCTTCTGGGTGTAGGCCAGATGCTTTTGTTAAGCTACATTATGGTTATTCCAAGCACACTTTCCAGTATGCTTACCTTGTTACGACTTATCTCCTCTTGTAAAAGTTTGATTTAATTATATATAGTTCTCGTTTATTTAGTTTGAGGAGGGTGACGGGCGGTGTGTGCGTACTTCATTGCTCTATTCAATTAAGCTCTCTATTCTTAATTTACTACTAAATCCTCCTTTGTCCTTTAGTTTCATAAAGGGTAGCGTAATGTTCTTAAAAAGAAAATGTAGCCCATTGCTTCCCACCTCATTAGCTACACCTTGACCTAACGTTTTTATGGTGATTCTCTTGCTTACTTTTGCTCCTTTTTAGGGTTTGCTGAAGATGGCGGTATATAGGCTGAATTAGCAAGGGGTGGTGAGGTATAACGGGGTTTATCGATTATAGAACAGGCTCCTCTAGATGGATATAAAGTACCGCCAAGTCCTTTGAGTTTTAAGCTGTGGCCAGTAGTTCTCAGGCAAATAGTTTTGTTTCTGAATTATTGAAGTTTAGGGCTAAGCATAGTGGGGTATCTAATCCCAGTTTGGATCTTAGCTATCGTGCATAAGGTTAATTAGAATTACTTTCGTCATTGGTCTTAAGTCCAGCGATGAATTTTCACATATTGGATGGATTTTTATTCTATTTTTAGTATTTCCAGTGACACGTTTTACGCCGGTAATAATTAGTTTGGGTTAATCGTATGACCATGGTGGCTGGCACGAAATTTACCAACCCTTAGAGAGGCATGGCTTAGTCAAACTTTCATTCATTGCTTAATTTTTATCACTGCTGAGTCCCATGGGGGCGTGGCTAGGCAAGGCGTCTTTAGCTATTATATGTACTTGATACCCTCTCCTAAGAGTTAGGCTGAACTCTGTGGGATTCTACACTGGTTTATGGACGTTTGCATGTGTAATTCTGCCTCCAACTAATTATAAGGCCAGGACCAAACCTTTTGATGTTTATGGGATGCTTGTATCCATCTAAGCATTTTCAGTGCTTTGCTTTTAATAAGCTACATCAACAGCAAAAAAATCAGTACTGGAATTGTACTTGAAAATTTTGGGGTATTGAAGTTGTTTTTTGGTATTAATTTTTCTTTTTTTTTTGTTAATACTAAATTTTAAGCTATATTTGCGTGATTACTCGAATGTGCGAGAGCCCGGTTGGGATTACCTTGTTACTAGAGTTTTATGGAGTCAAATTTATGTCTGTCTAACATGAAAGGTATGCCCTTGGAGGCTTGACAAGAGGTACAAAGCATTTGCACGGTTAGTACAGCTTATACGTATGTCCCGGATCCATTAATTAATATGCTATAGGGGTAATTATGAGGATAACTGACACTTGAATAATAAGTCCAGCTAGATGTTAAGCTGACCTTCATGCCTTGACGGCTATGGTGAGTCACAGCATACCGAAAAATAAAAGATACCAACTGCCCGAGACCACAGTTATGTTGGGCATGGGCTGATTAGACCCGTACCATCGAGATGTCTTATTTAAGGGGAACGTATGGACGATAAAACATTCTATGGCCCTGAGGTAAGAACCAGATGCCTGGTAAAGTTTCACATTAGTCACCCCCAAGTTAAAATGGGCCCGGAGCGAGAAGAGGGGCACGGGTGGGCGGGTTGCTGGTTTCACGGAGGATGGTAGATTAATAGACCAAATGGGGTAGGGGATAGTCGTGTGGACGAGAAGAGTTTATGACTTAATGGTGTATGTAAGATAACGCAGATATGTCTGTAAGCATTAACTGAATAGTTGATAGTAATAGGCATGTTTGAGTGCAGTAATGTTGAATGGACTGTATGATGTCTTGTATAATTAATGTATAGTACATGCTTATATGCTAGGGGAAAATAATTTAATGTACAATATACATAAATGTATTATGTACTAGATAAATTTATGTACAGGAAGTAGTTTAAGTAGAACGTCAGCTTTGGGTGTTGATGGTGGAGGGGTAGTCCTTCCTTCCTGATATCCCGAGAAAAGGCTTTTTCATTACTGGTTTACAAGACCAGGGTAATTATTTATACTATCGGGACATTTAATCTAGATATAGGATGTTATTTTCGATTATACCTGCGATTGGTATGAGAATTACAATGATGGTGAAGTAGGCAATTGAGGCTGTTTGACCGATTGTGATGAAAGGGTGTTCAACTGGTTGGCCCCCGATTCATGTGAGGATTAGTAGGTTGGCTACTAGGATTCAGTATATTGTTTGTGTGATAGGGCGGAATGTAAGTGCTCGTTGTTTTGAGGTGTGTAGGAGGGGTATGAATGCTAGGATTAGGATAGAGAGGATAAGGGCTAATACACCACCTAGTTTGTTGGGGATGGATCGTAGGATGGCGTAGGCAAAGAGAAAGTATCATTCTGGTTTAATGTGTGGTGGAGTGTTGAGTGGATTTGCAGGAGTGTAATTATCGGGGTCTCCGAGAATATCTGGGAAAAATAAAACCAAAATTATGAAAGCTATTAATAGAATGAGGATTCCTTAAAAAAAAAAAAAACAAACGAAAACACTGAACATAGCTCTGCCTATGCGGACAGAATCTTTCTTTGAACCTAAAGCATGCTGATACAACTGTGCAGTCTGGCCATCAGACCCCAGATCACCTAGCTCAGCTTTCCAGCACAGGGTTACAGGCACTTACTGCCACCCGTAACTCTGGATGTGTCTGCTCAGGATTGAATACAGATTCTCACCCTGCCATGGCAGGCACTACCCTCAGAAATCGAACTTCCATTTTCTTTCAATACTTCTTCTACCTAGGGACCCCAGACTGAGCTGATAATTTTTTCTTCCAGACCCGTGACAATTTCTCCCTGATTTTTCATCAGTTTAACTGCTTTTTCTCAGAAGCTTGCTTTATTCTTTTTACTTCTGTCATCAGTAGTGCGTTTATCATGATGGTCCACGGAGCTCCCTGTCCAAAGTCTTGCTTTTCTCTATTCCCAGTTCCCTCTGCCCCAAGATGGCTGGTGTCATACCCTTACCATCTGTGATGAATATATGGTAGGCTTTCAATTATTTCTTGGCCCGCATCTCTTTCCTTTCTTATTCCATTCTTTTTCTCAGTCACGAGAGTTCCCACAGTCCCAGGACTCATTTTCCTTCTTAGAAACTTAAAAATGATTACTTTTAAGCAAAAGTCTAAAACATAAATATAATGTTAATATTTATGTCCTAATTTGGCTCAAACTCAGTTTTGCCTTTTAGATAATATTGATTTATAAATTTTAAAATTTTCCAAATATACATGTAAGTAAAAAAAAAAGACCATCAAGATATTCTCCATTCAGAGTTAGCATTTCTGATATTTATATATTTGCTTCAAATTTCGCTATAATTGCATGCTTTAAAATAAGACCTGGAATTCATGTCTACCTCATCTCTCATCTCCTTCACATTGGCTCTTAGTAATAGCCAACCTTATCTTTTTCTTCTCTGTCACGCCTTGTGGTTTTGGGGGTGGTAAAATGACAGCGGGTGCTTTAGCAGGGACAAGGGTCTGCTGGAGAAGAGCCTTTAAGGAGGTGATCTGAGCACACCAAATTCCTCAGGGGGGGAAACCCTTCATGTTATTTCTGTCTTGTTGTCAGATAAGATCCATGTCTCATATGCAACACAGCAAAGTGATCTCTTAAAATGTTTGTTGTTGCAGCCTGTGATTCCATCTCCCAAGGCTGCAACCAGGGTAGCCAAAAGAATGCCTCAGGGTAGTGAGGACTTAGGGGAAATTCCCCGTCTATCTACAGGAAAAGACTCACATACATGTTCTGAGGGGCATGTTCTTTTCACATCTTGTTGTCCTTTCTTTATTCCAGTTCTCTAGTTCTAAATCTTTAGTTCCAATTCTCATTCCAGTTCCCTTTAATTTTCCATTCACATAGCTTATATACCTATTTAACGACAAACTTTAGGCAGCAGAAAGTTCCAAAGCTATTTCTCAGGGTCACAAGTTATTCCTTGAGTAAAGGATAAGGAGCAGAGTCATTTACCATGGCATAGGTGGGAGTGAAGAACGCTGGGTGTTTCAGCATTCTTTGACAAGGGCTGGTATTGGAAAGTGTTCCAAGCCTAAGAATACATTTTCTTACTCTGTATGTAGCGCCAGGGTACAAGGAGGGAAGCTTGCAGCTTTATAACTCAGCTGTGTGGCCAGACCATCTTCTGTGGCTCTGGCTGTCTGTGAAACATTTTCTACATAAAGTTGTTTCTCTCTGGACTTGGTTAATTGGTTAATTGTTCTTCCTGTTATTCATATAAATTTTCGGTCTTAGACACAAACAGTTAGTTAGCGGAGCCTTGAATTTTGTACCATAAACTGAGGTTAGAAGTTTGTGCAGAGTGTTAATTGCTAAGGAATCTCTGCTCTCAGCCGGGCCTGGTTAGAGAAATTGGCAAGTGATCCAGGTCCCTCTGGGTCTAAAAAATCTTGATGTAACAACCCAGACATCTGCAATTCTGTCCTTGTGTATAATCTGTGAAAAGTCTAACCTGTGATCCATACACAGAGATTCTCAGTCTAGCTAATTTGTTTAATTGCCTTGCCGTCTAGCTACTGATGGAAAACAGGCTTCTAAGTGTCTCACCATTACATGGGACAAAGGCTAACCAAAGGCATACTTTATTCACCAGAAGTCCCAGCCAAGGAGGAAGTCACCCTTCTGCTAGTTACAAAACCACAGTGCCCAATAGATGAGGTGCACAGTGCCAACAGCTGTGGGAAGAACCTTATGGCTATTAGGGGAGAGATTATGGTATCACACGAGAAAATTACAGGCACAATCAATCGAATCCATAGACAGTAAACCCATAAACCTTATTTATGAGTTTACCCTCCATCAGACAATGGCTCGTCTGGTGGGTCGTCCACAGGAATATCAGTTGCCATCTACTGAGTGTTCTTGCAGACCCCAGCGGATTGTAATACAAGCAAGGCCCTTGTCCTCCGGAGAATGTGGTTTTCTGCTTTGATATTCACTCATGCTGAGTTACCTTTTCCATATTAATCTGAAGACTTGTGAAGAAGGCTCAAGATAATGTTTGTGACTTGAGATAATGTATATGACCTAAGTTTATCAGATCTTGGCCACTAGATGTGAAAATTGTTCTTGTTAATGTTATTAAAATGTCTTTTGATAATGCCATGGATCAAAATGGAGTAGACAGTATGGCATCATTCCTTTCTTGTAAGAATACTATATTATAAATGTGAGGGTACATGAACATGGCCTAGGGAGTCTTAGAGAAGTAAAATAATCCCAGTGGATGCCTGAAACCACTAGGGGTACAAAAGCCTATCTATATCATTTTGTCTTAAACACACAGACACACACACACACATACACACACAAATACATTTAATTATGATAAAGTTTAATTTATAAAGTAGAACATTAATAATACTAATAAAAGGCATAGAAAAAAATCTCAGTACTTTAATGAAATCAAAGTTCAGAAAACATTGGTACCCCTACTTAACTAGAATTTTCCACTTAATGTTTTCAATCTGTGGTTGTGTGCAGGTAGCTGAGACTGTGGCAAAGGAAACCTCAACTATAGCAGGATTCCTCTGGGCCACCAAACCAACTATATCCCAAATAAAAACACAGAGACCAATTACTAGTTATGAATGCCCTGCCATCCCACTAGCTCTTATCACTTAATTTAACCTGTTTATCTTCATCAGTGTTTTTCCTTGGGCCCTTTTACCTTTCATACTGTATGCATTATTTTCCTACTTCCTGTATGTAGCCAATAGCTGCATATCTGCCTGGCCCTGATATTCTCCCTAATTGTTTCTTCTTTTCTCAAGCCTATATTCCTCCTTCTACTCATCCTCTCTGCCAACCAGCCCCTCTACAATTTCTCTCCTGCCTAGCTATCGACTGCTTAGCTTTTTATTAGACCAATCAGGTGCCTTGGGCAGGCAAGATGGAAACAGCAATACATCTCTACATGATTAAACAAATGCAGCATAAACAATTGTAACACATTTTTTACATAGTTAAACAAATGTAGAATAAACAAATGTAAGAGTTCTCTGCATAGTTAAAGTAATATTCCCCAACATTCAGCTAAGCAGAGAGGAACATGTTCTAAAATATGTTGTGTTTGGATTGCATCTGAGTTCAAAGCTGGAAAACACTAGTGTCACCGTGTCCGAAGCTCACAGGCTTGATTTCCTTACCCCATGTTATGGTGGGGGCTAGAAGGTGAAGGTATTACTCTAATTGCCAGAGAAAAGCTATGGTATGGTTGCTTCTTTAAAGCTGGTCCAAAAACTGTTTCCTGCTTATTCTAGGGCTAGGTAGTAGTTTAAGTGGGTTTCTCAATTACACCCATGACTTGAATTTTGTTTAACTGATTTCTGGAAATACATTATCAGCATTGCATCTATCACTGAGGAGAAAAGGAATCCTACTTATGTGATGATTGTTTTCCTTATTCAGGCCACAAGTCCCCAGCACTACAGGAAAACCACTAAGCCACACAGTATCATTTCACATTCACAGATGCTTCTCTTTAGTAGTATTTTGTTCTTGCTTGCCCATGTGAAGATGTTGCTAATGTCCCAATTGTAATTTATCTGTCTGAATAGTCTAGGGTTTTGTTGTTTTTGTCTTTTTTCTGTAATTATTCTAATATGTCAGAAAACACATGACTATCTTCATAGTTATGTCGTATGAGATCACTTGTTCATTTCCGGGACACACAGACTCCAAAGTAACCACACAGAAACTGTATTAATTGAATTGTTGTCTGGCCCATTAGCTCTAACTTATTATTGGCTAACATTTACATCTTAATTTAACCCATTTCTATTGATCTGTGTATCACCATGTGGCTATGGCTTACTGGTGAGGTTGCTGCTGGCAGCTTGCGCCTTTCCTCTCTTGACCCTGCCTTCTTAGTATTCAGTTTAGTTTTTCCCTCCTACCTCTGTTCTGCCCTGCTATTGGCTCAAGCCAGCTTTTTTTTATTCAAATTTATTTGTAATCACAGCATACAGAAGGGAATCACACATCACCTCCCCTTTTCTTTTTAAATAAAAAGAAAGGTTTTAACTTGAACACAGAAAAATTATATATAACAGAACAGTTATCAAGCAAGACTTTATCTTTTATCATAACTAAGGAAAACTATAATTATAACTATTTATTCTTCAACTCTATCAAAAACTCCAGAAGGATATAATAATATTACCTAAGTAAACAGGAAGTGCATTGTAAACAACTTCCAAAACTCTAGAATTGACTGAGACATCTCATTGCCTGGACAGTCACCCAAAGTTCTTCTGTATCATTGGGGCATCCATGTTCAGCCTACTGGCCTATAGTATTTGGCAGACTTTTCCAGGAAGCAGGAAATTTGAAGATCTGTTCTGCAGATGTGTCTCATTGTCATGAAAAGTCCTAAGTTCTTAAGCATTTTAGATGCCATAATCTGTAGTCTTTGAAAGATCTGAAGAATATCTATCCATCTGAAATATATCTCTGTACATCTAGAAAACCTAACTAACATGACTACAAGCTTGAGTATTACAGATGACTATCTATTAATCTATATTTCTTAATTATACAATATATTTTAAATGAACTGCACAAACACAATACCTTAATCAAAATATACATATAACAAAATTAACCTTAACTTTGTATCAATAAAGCAAGATCCATACCAATGCAAATGTCTATAGCATATCTCCCTTTAAATGTAAACAAACATTTATAAACAATATTTGGGAATATGAGTGTAGTTCTCTCCAAACTGTTTCCTGCTTTTTGTTGGGTGAAGAATTTTTTTGGCTGTTACGGCGACCTTCTTGGGGGTCTTGGTTTATCAAACCACATTAGTCTGGAAGGATTCTACAGGTTCTCATCTTCTGTGGAAACAAAAGAAGAACCTCTTTTCCAAAGCAACATATCTTTAGACTCAAAATTTGAAGTCAAGAAACCTTTAAAACATATATGTTTTAGCTTAGCAGTCACCAGAATCGATTATCTCTCTGCAGTCAAAAAATTAAAAGAAAACACAGTAATATAATCAAGACTTTCTATGTATTTTCCATCTTTATGTGCCTTATTTTTCTTAATCTGTTATTTTTTCTAGAAGTTTAATATTTATTTTATTATCTTTACTCCTTTATGGTTGTCTGTACTCTTTTATATTACATTTACTGTCTCTTTACTCTTTTTCTTCTCTGTCCCAAGTCAATGTACATTTTTTTTAAAAAAGACACTGTGTCTTGTTTAGAGGTCTTTTACATCTGAATCTATTCTTATTGTGTATCTGTAATCTTTTTCTGACCAGGATGGCTTCTTAATATGCTAAGTGCGTCTTAAAAACCAAAGCAACATTGTTGGGCAAACACTGCCCTGCCTGCTTGCTCCGCCCAGTCCAACATGGTGGGGTGGAGATCTGTTTACCATGAGCCATGCTCACAGTCCCATTTTGAGGCACATAGCAGGTCTATGTTGCCACTAAGCAAGTTGTAACACTCTGCTCACAAACCCCATTTAAATGTTCAGCCTCCCAAAAGAGTCAGAGTTCATGCTGGCCAACCAGGAAGCCACCATTTATAAAGAAGCCACACAGTTTTTATTGTACCTCTCTTAAAACAGCCACAGCATCCCTGCTTGCTGTGAGTTCATCTAGAAAAAAAATGTGGCTACCAAGAAACTGTGCTAAACTCTGTTCTTTCCTGTCTAGAATTCTGTTTCAAGCTCTCTCACGCTTTAAATGGACTTAGTTGAACATACCAGAGTGCCAATCTATTGTATGAGGCAGCTTATTAGTTTCTCAGCCACCCAGACTCCCGAAATAACCACACAGAAATTGTATTAATTAAATCACTGCTTGGCCCATTAGCTCTAGCTTCTTATTGGCTAACTCTTACATCTTAATTTAACCAATTTCTATTAATCTGTGTATCAACACATGGCTGTGGCTTATTGACAAGGTTCCAGCTGGCAGCTTGTGTCTTTCTTCTCTGGCAGCTACATCGTGTCTCTTAGCTCTGCCTTCTTTCTCTCAGCATTCAGTTTAGTTTTCCCCACCGACTTCTGTTCTGCCCTGCTATAGACTCAAGCTTTCTTTATTCATTATTAGTAATCACAGCATACAGAGGGGAATCCCACATTATAGTTTGAGTAGAACAAATCATATCTGTATCTGTGTTCTCCAGCATAAGGCATGACCTGAAAAATGGCCCTAGATATGCTTAAAGTGTTTCTGATTTCAGTCTCTAGGTCTCTCCTAGGAACTTTGGATGTCCTGATAACTAAAACACTTTCAAAGTTTTTTTTCTTTTTTGAATTTAGAAAGAAAAATTGGAACCCAGCTATATTCCCTTAATTTCTGTTTACTATAAAGTGCTGTGGCTTTTAAGTAAGACTATGACGAATGATGTATACAATCCTTGATCTTCTGCCCTAACTGAGGGTGCTCTGGAGTAGGGGTCTGGGATCTGGAAGACTGTGTTAACATATTTTTATTAAGAATATTTTTGCTTATTCATTGACAATTTTGTATGTCATTTCTTTTTTCAGTATTGAGGATTAAACCTGGGGCCTTGGGTTTGCTAGGCAAGTGCTCTACCAGTAAGCTAAATCCCTAACTGTTTACACATGCATATTGTTTATACTTTAAAGCTATTCCTATTTTTGGTCATGTTCTCTATGTGATCAAGGGCACTGTGATATTCTATAACATGTGGATTTCCTTATGTTTTTTTCTTCTTAAGTCAACAGTTGAATTTTCTCAGGTTTTCTACCTTATGATTCACTCCTCCATTGGTGTTTAAACTCTCAAATTTGACTGTATGGTGTCTGTCATCTTGTACTCAGGACTTTGCATATTTCAGGAGATCCCTTTGATGATAAGTAGACAGATATATGTCTGTAAAGTCTAGTGTCTTTAATAAGTAATATAATTTTTAACAAGTGATTTTACATATTGATTTATAAAGAACTATATTATTTTTTCTTTGTATTCTTTTAAAATGAGTGTAAATTCTTAATCATTAGTATACATTTATAAATGTTCTATGATAATGAAGGAGCCCACATTTTAAAGTAAAAAATGCTTTACTAAATTGATTGCTTAGTATTGTGATTTGGAAAATGAAATGATTAATCTTTGTTGTCAACTTGATTGGATTTAGAATCTGAAAGGAAAAATATCGGCTCAGGACTCCCAAGGCCAAATTCTCAGCACAAAGGAAATTTATTTGCACCAGAGGGGCAGAGGTTAGGGATAAGGAACAAAGACAGGCTACAGAGGAAAAGGGCCAAGGGGAAGGAAACAATAGGAAGGAGGAAGAGATATTTGCCCCAGGGGTACAAAGAACTGCCTCTGGAAATAGAGGAGACAGACTCAGTACATAGGAAAATGATGGTTTATAACGGTACAAGGGGAAACCCCATGTTGGGATGAGGCATTTAATTTTAATTGGGCGTGTAATTAGGTGAGTCAAAGGGGTGTTTTGATTGGTAGATTTCAATACTTTGATTACTGGACCTCAGTAGTCAGCCTCAGGAGGAGGGATTGAACAAATAAGGGGAAAGACTTTGGGAACTAGCTTCAGGAATGTAATCTAACGGTTTTTAGCAAGGCAGAGGGAACTGGGGAGAAGAGCAAGGCCTGCCAGAGTCACGTGCTCAAGTAGGCTAGTGTCCCTTCAGAATCATCAAAGCAGATCCAACTCTCAGTGTGACTATCAGCATGTTTGTAGAAAGGGTTTGACAACGAAAGAGCCACTCTATTTGTGGCCCTCACCATTTTATGGGCTAGGACGCTGGCCTGAATAGAAAGAAGAAAGCAGGTACAAACCAGTTTCCATCCCCCCCGTGCTTCTGGATGGCATGGTTGCAGATTCGCAATCAGCTGTTCGTCCCTTCATCCCCTCTGCTGCACCTACCCATCCATGATGGACTCTACCACCAACTGTGAGCCAAAGCCAGCACTTCCCTCTCTTACTTGCTTTTGCCAAGTATTTTGCCACAGCGACCAGAAGAGTAGCTAAAGGACACCCGCTGTAGACCCCTTTCCCATCCTCCTGTTGCTCAGTTAAGGGGCTCAGAGGAAACATTTCTCTCCTCTATTGTGATAACAGAAGCTAGAAATGTTATTTATCTCCCTCTTGCTTTTTGTATAGGAGGTGTACATAAAAACACTCCCTGATCCAGCTTGTCTAACACTAAATCCCAAACCTTAATCACAGAGGGATGCTTCCCCACCTGGAAGGAATCCACTGAGTGTGATGGCTCTTAGGACTTGTGAGGCTCGTTCCATTCATACATGGCTGTTCATTCTTCACTGAATCTCCCTGTAAAAAAAAATTCAACAACTTTCTCTGGGTCTTCGTTTTTTCATTTCCGAATGATTCTGTATTATATAAAACTTTATATATATATATATATATATATATATATATATATATATATATATATAGTATATATACCTTCCTTTTTTCTCCTGTCCTTTGTTGGAAGTATGATGGTAAACTGTATCCATATAATGGGAAAAAATGTTTCACATCTTTTGGGTCTTATACTAATTTATTATTTAAAATACCATATATAACACAGTTTGCAAAATGTTTTCTGAAAATGGTATAGGCTGCAAGAAAATGTATATATTAATGTATATTGGATCAGTCTCAATTTCAGCAAGGACTTAACAGGATATTCAAATTTGGATACTTTGAGTAGAATTTAAGATGGTTTATGGTCAAAGGCATGAGCAGAGGGCAGAATTCAAGGCAGTTGGCTAAAACTGCTAACACGAAGCCTCGATAATTTCATTTGGGTGAGACTCCTAGTCTCCAGAGTGTGAAGAGAGGACAAAATTGTACTGAGAGGTAGACACAGAAACGAGGGCTGAAGAGCAGTGTGCCCGTGTTGATAGCCCACCCGTGGAAAGGGATGAAGTGCTGGGATAGCATTCATTCTTTCTGGCTATCTTGATGGTGTTCAGGATCTGTGATGCCCTCAAGCAAACATTAGTGCTGCCAAGGCAGGTCTGTGGCTACTCTCCAGCACCTGTGCCTCCAACAGGAAGACATGCAGCAAATGTACAGAGAGGGGAGTGAAAGGTACATACAGTCACTTGCTCTTCTATTATGTTACAATCTTGTTTTTATTTTTTATTTATTTTTATTTACTTTTTTAGAGAGGCTAAATAAGAAGGTATTTTAACATTATATACCTGAGTTACAGATATCCACCTGACTCTGCCTTAGGGATTAAAGGTGTGCACCACCACTGCCCAGATGATTTCAGACTTTTTGAAAAGCATAAAATAAAGTAATTTTTAAACTTATTGATTAACTTGATTAGCCAAACCATATACACATGCTTATGGAATTTGATTCTTAATGTTCCAGCCAGACAGATTCCAATTTTATTTCACCCTGACATGCTTCCTGGGTACTGTGCTTGCGCTTGCTGCTTGTGAGTGGACTTTAGCATATATGAAATTTCACACACTTTTGTGTTTCAAAGTGACTCAGTGGAATGTTTTCTACTTGAAAATTATTTTGGAATGTGCAATTAATCTATACTTTATATTTTAAAGAAAGATCAGTAGAAGCTTTCCTATTTCAAATTCTGATGAAAATTAAAGCAAGAATCCATACAAGGAACCTGCGTTTTTGTGAAAATGTTCAATGGGGGTTAATTAGAAGTAGACTATTCTCTCCATGCCTTTCTCTTTTTAACTCTAAACCTATAAGAAGACAGACACATTTTGCACACAATATTAACTATTCTAATGGGAGTTTGAGTAGTTTTAGTGAAACTAAATTTAAAAAGTAGAAAGGCATCTGCCTTGAAGGTACACAAAACAGAAAAAGAACAGAAAAATATTTTCTTTACTGTTTGGTTCCCAAGTTGTTTCAATGCAACCAAAATAAATTAATCAATGTAATTAACAGTATCATCTTAATGGGTGTACAAAGACCCAATGCTACAAAGTCAGGGCATGTATGAAGAGCCGTGTAATGAGATCAAATGGCTCTAAAGCACTAAAACAAAATTCTCAACAACAAAGCCAATATCAATAAATTAAAAATGTTCGGTCCATACTTGCACCATCCTTAAAAAATATTAACATCCCCCTTTCTAAAGCAGTGAGTCTAACTAATAGCTCTGTACATCTGACATGAGGTCCCACTAACTTTTATAACTTTTGGCATCCCTGTGAGAGGCCCCCTAAGATGAGATAAAATAGAGGTTTCTTAGCACTGACATCCAGCCTCACAGACTTGGTACTTCACCAGAGAGAAAGCAATAGAAGCTGTCGCTCTGAGAAAATAGACGTGATGCATATGCAGGATCAGGTCCTTTTGAGCCTCACAAAGTGTGTGCAAGCATCCCTGGGTTTCTCTTTGGGTTTCTTTTGGGTTTCCTGATGCAGTTAAAGGATGCCAGTGCACATTCACCAGTGATGTGCTAATGAAAATTTGACTTCATTAAGCTTTTCTAAAAAGCAAAATTTCAATAAAGACTAAATTGCCTAAATTATTTTAAGTTTATGCCCAGCAAACATACAAGTTAGAGAATATTGTAGATCACGGGCCACTGGGAATCATATACATAAGTGGTTAGCTACAAAAATTACAATGAGCTCACTGTAATTACTGGTACATCCGGAGGTCATAATTGCCATTTTAGTGGCTTGGGACCCTGAAAATTTAAATATATAATCCCTGAGTTGTAGTATCTCCAAATGTAGCTTTATTTGGAATACAATAATTGAAGATGTGATTAGTTATAATGGCATCATAGTTCTGTACGATGGGCCACCAAATATATCTGATGTCCTTTCAAAACAGTGGCTTTTAACCTGTGGGTCATGACTCCTTTTTACAGGGGCTGCCTAAGACCATTGAAAAACAGAGATATTTACATTATGATTCATAACAGTTAAGAAGTAGCAATGAAAATAATTTGGTGGTTTGGGATCACCACAAAATGAAGCACTGTATTAAAGTGTTGCATGATGAGGAAATTTGAAAGGCACTGCTCTAAAAAGACTAAGAATACTTCCAACTTGGGCCCTGCAGGATGCTCACAAAAGGGTGGTGAGAAGAAAAGCAGTTTTGCCATCAGTGACGTGATGACTGGGGAAGATGTGTCAACATTTACCAAGGCGTCCCTGGAGTGGGCTTCAGAACTTATGTGTCTTGGACACTCCAAGAAATCTGGAAGCTTGCCCTGGAGGAGGCGGGTACTCCAGATGTGCTCACTGATGCCCTGTTCACTAAAGCATCCACACCAATGGAAGAAGGAATGCTTCCTACTGGATCCATGCCACGAGACTGAGGATTTGCCAAGCAAGCTCTAACTTTTGTAACTTTGTCCCTGGTACAACATTCACTTATACACAGCAAAGTGAATAAGAACTCAGTGCTGAGTGCTGAAGTCTTAAGACTTAAGGGATCTGGTTCCCTCTTTGGTTGTAGTCAACTTCTGACTTTAAGTCTCCTCCAGGTTGTGGGCACCTAGAGAAGTCTTATCTAATGCCCCTGCCTACCCCACCTCTGGAGCTTACTTACAGAGGGTTTGGACTATCACCGCTTTATATAGTGAGAAACTGGTTGTCAGAAGTCAGTGTAGAATTGTCATTTACCACGTTAACACAGTTTAAGAAAGTATGGTGCTTTTTCTGAAAAAAGGACCAAGTAGAGGAAATTGTCAGCACAGACCCTCTGTAATCATCCTAAGGATGCTGAGAGTAGCTGGCATAAGCCAAGAGTACCTCAGAGAACACAGGGGCCTGGCACAGACAGTGCCTAACTTTCTGGAGAAGAGCAGCTCTACTTATACTGGAGCAACTTTCAGATTGAGAACAGTGAATTGTTATGTGAGGTATGAAGTGTGAGGCGGTTTATGTTAGTCCTGCTAAATTCTTGTATCCACCTTGCTTGAGCTTAATGTATAGCTGGGGAGTTTTGAGGGGCCAAGCTTGGTGTGATCCAGAGGACCTTGTGGAACCACAGAGTTTGATAGATAAAATGATATTTTGTTATTAATTTTTCAAAGAATCCCCAAGGTGGAAATTTAAGGAGTAGAAGCATGTGAAAATAAACTTGCTTCATATTTGAACACTTCTTATTGACCTGCATTAGTTTTTAAGGACTTTATCTTCTTAGTGTCATGGATAAAAATCAGGACGTGTCAGGTGCCAGGCAAGCACTCTTCCCGAACTTCAATGCCAGTTTTATCTCCCATTCTAAGAATTTGTTGGTATTTCAGAAGGGTTTAGGTGGGAGTATGCTCATTTCCCTTGTCCAAGAAAAAGGAGAAGAAGAAGAGGAAGAAGAAGAAAAAGAAGGAGGAGGAGGAGGAGGAGGAGGATGAGGAGGAAGGAGAAGGAAGGAGAAGAAAAGGAAAAAGGAGGAAGAGAAGAAGAAGGAGGAGGAGGAGAGGCAACAGCAGCAGCAGCCTCTGATTTCCTTCTTCTCTAGTATGACTGTTGGTACTCAGCCTATATCATATAACCAAGTCTGTGAATCTACCTTCTTAATACATGTTCATTCTATTGGTTCTGTTAATAGAGAATCCGGACTAATATAACCTATCACCTCATTAAAGTCTTCTACTGCTCTGAATCTGGTATTTCTAAAGATGATAAAGATAATAGATCATTTAATTACTTATTTAGTAAGTATTATTTTTAAAATAGTTTCTTTCTGAAGCATTCGAATTAGTACTTTAATAATGAGTACAGGACCATTACTAAAGTTTGCTTTGGAATAAAGTCATCTTGAGAAACACCTAGAATTTCAACCATTGTGTGGGCAGATTTTATAAAAGAAAATGGTCTCCTCACAGTTTATATGGGTTCCCAAACATTTTATGCACTGTCTCCAAAGAACAAAGTTAAAGTGAGAGGCACTGTTTATTATATCCTGAAAACAGCAATTGCTCGTAGAAAAAGGAAGTACATCCATGATTGCTATTATAGAACAATATAAATGATAATTATGATTTCTGTAACTACCCATTATTGTTCAAAAGCAATAAATTGCCTACACATTGGTTTTTCATAGTTCACAGAGAAAGAAAAATCTGATAAAGTCCCACAACATAACCCAAATGCTGAGACTGCTAGACAAAATTAGAAAAGTTTTGGTTTGTAATTCACACAGCTTGAGTTTACTAATTGTAACTAAATAAAACATTTTTCATTGTCCAGGTAAGCCAAGAAATACATGTAACATGGACAGAAACATAAAATTATAAGATGCCTAATTAATGGAAGATACACAAACATAATTTAATTAAAAATCAAACTCAATTTCCAAGCAAATGAAAACTTTGCTTAAGTGTTTGGTATGTATAAATATTTCTTAACTTTAGATTTTTTGAACAGAAAATTATAACTTTAGAGTTAGAAATAAATTCAAAATTTTCACTAAAGGTTAACCACAAGCAATATTTTAATGGGATTACACTGAAATGCATTTTGATTTTATCCCTTTGATCTTTTTTTATTTTTTCTTTTTAAATTAAAATTTACGCCTCCTCCCCGTTTCTCATTTCCCTCCCCCTCCTCCCACACATCGCCCCCTCCCCCACTCCCTTCCCTCTCTCCCCACTCCTCTCCCCCTCCCCCCACTCCATTCCCCTTCCCTCTAGGTACTGAAGAGCAGTCCAAATTCCCTGCCCTGCTGGAAGTTCAAGGTCCAGGAAGGTGAGCATCTAAACAGGCTAGGCTCCCACAAAGTCAGTTCATGTATTAGGATCGAAACCTAGTGCCATTGTCCTTGGCTTCTCATTAGCCTTCATTGTCCGCCATGTTCAGAGAGTCCGGTTTCATCCTATGCTTATTCAGTCCCAGTCCAGCTGGCCTTGGTGAGCTCCCAATAGATCAGTTCCACTGTCACAGTGGGTGGGTGCACCCCTTGGGGTCCTGACTTCCTTGCTCATGTTCTCCCTCCTTCTGCTCCTCATTTGGACCTTAAGAGCTCAGTCCGTTGCTCCAAATTGGGTCTCTGTCTCTATCTCGATCCATCGCCAGATGAAGGTTCTAAGGTGATATGCAAGATATTCATCAGTATAGGATAGGGTCATTTCAGGTTCCCTCTCCTCAGTTGCCCAAGGTACCAGCTGGGGACATCTCCCTGGACACCTGCGAGCCCCTCTAGAGTCAAGTCTCTTGCCAACCCTAAGATAGTTCCCTTAATTAGGATATATATTTCTCTGATCCCGTATCCACCCTTCCTATATCCCAACCATCCCATTCCCCCAAGCTCCCGCCATCCTCCCCTTCTCACGTTTCTCACCCCATTTCCCCTTAGCCCCATGCCACCTCACCCGCAAGTTCCCAGCTTTTGCCCGGCAATCTTGTCTACTTCCTCTATCCAGGCGGATGACTATACGTTTTTCTTTGTGTTCACCTTCTTATTTAGCTTCTCTAGGAGCACAAATTATATGCTCAATGTCCTTTATTTATGGCTAGAAACCAATTATGAGTGAGTACATCCCATGTTCATCTTTTTGGGTCTGGGATACCTCACTCAGGATAGTGTTTTCTATTTCCATCCATTTGCATGCAAAATTCACGATGTCATTGTTTTTTCCCGCTGAGTAGTACTCTAATATGTATATATTCCACACTTTCTTCATCCATTCTTCCACTGAAGGGCATCTAGGTTGTTTCCAGGTTCTGGCTATTACAAACAATGCTGCTATGAACATAGTTGAACAAATGCTTTTGTCATATGATAGGGCATCTCTTGGGTATATTCCCAAGAGTGGTATTACTGGATCTTGGGGTAAGTTGATCCCAAATTTCCTGAGAAATCGCCATACTAATTTCCATAGTGGTTGCACAAGTTTGCATTCTCACCAGCAATGGATGAATGTGCCCCTTCCTCCACAACCTCTCCAGCAAAGGCTGTCATTGGTGCTTTTGATTTTAGCCATTCTGACAGGTGTAAGATGGTATCTCAAAGTTGTTTTAATTTGCATTTCCCTTATCGCTAAGGAGGTTGAGCATGACCTTAAGTGTCTTTTGGCCATTTGAATTTCTTCTGTTGAGAATTCTCTGTTCAGTTCAGTGCCCCATTTTTTAATTGGGTTAATTAGCATTTTAAAGTCTAGTTTCTTGAGTTCTTTATATATTTTGGAGATCAGACCTTTGTCTGTTGCAGGGTTGGTGAAGATCTTCTCCCAGTCAGTGGGTTGCCTTTTTGTCTTAGTGACAGTGTCCTTTGCTTTACAGAAGCTTCTCAGTTTAAGGAGGTCCCATTTATTCAATGTTGTCCTTAATGTCTGTGCTGCTGGGGATATACGCAGGAAGTGATCTCCTGTGCCCATATGTTGTAGAGTACTTCCCACTTTTTCTTCTATCAGGTTCAGTGTGTTCAGACTGATATTGAGGTCTTTAATCCATTTGGACTTGAGTTTTGTGCACGGCGATAGATATGGATCTATTTTCATTCTTCTACAGGTTGACAACCAGTTCTGCCAGCACCATTTGTTGAATATGCTTTCTTTCTTCCTTTGATCTTATATGGATTCTAAAATGATAAATATCTGTAAATCTATGTGTGCACATACACACACACATGTGAATTAAATTAAATAAGTGCTTTTGACAATTTGTTGGGAGCACAATGGTCCTTTTGCCCACAGAACTCCAGGGAAACTGGGAAAGGCTGGGAATTGGAGGTGGTTAACAGTCTGGTGATGATCTATGTTACCTGTTGGTCTAGGCCATATTAAGCTTCCACATCCAGGACTGGAGGTGGCTATTAATCTAAATGCCCATTCTATTATCTGTATAGTCCCACAACCAGGACTGAGGGTGACCATTAACCCAAATGACCTCTATGTTATCTGCGTGACCTAGTTCATACCAGATCCCTTAAGCTAGCACAGAACCCTTCTTCTTGGAAGAAATGAGGTGTACTCTGGTTGCATTTCAATGTAATTACACTTCCTTGTGCATTAGGGATTGTATTGCACTGGAAAACATTTTTTTTCCATATTATACTGTGTTTAAATATGCTGGCAATAAAATGCCTGGCATTAGACTCTTGAAGTTTGATCCAGCCTAACTCAGGCTTAACCAGGCTGTCATTTTTGCCTCTTTATAGACGCCTTTCTTCTTCCTGTGACACTGCAAAGACACCTTGAACAAATCTCTCTCTCTCTCTCTCTCTCTCTCTCTCTCTCTCTCTCTCTCTCTCTCTCTTTTCGAGAAAAGGTATTTTCCAATTGCGGTCATAAAATGTGGTTATGCATTTTTTCACCTACTTCCTCTACATTTCTTGTAATTGCTTAGCGAATAGTACCTTGAAATCTTGGACATCACTCTACTTTCCTGAGATTTGATTTTCTTCTCTACTAACTCAATTCCAAATGTTTGTCTGCTTGTTGCAGTTAGAAAGGTTAGGCTGTTTTTTTGTAAACAAACAAAAACAAAAAAAAATCAAGCCCACCAAAGAAACAAACAACCCCCAATCCTGCCCCCCCTCTGCCCAAATCTGTACCTCATGGTGGCCTTTTGTGCTTGTTCATCAAATACGCCAAAGAAGGGTTGATGGGAAAGGGAGATGTGGTTCTTGCAGGGTTATTTGGAGACCCAAACCTACAGAGCATATCGAATGATCTTTGCTCAGCTATTGCTAAAAGAAAAAGAAAGCTATACAGGATTTACATCTTCAGCTGAGTGTTCCTGCCTGAACAGGAACAATGTTTGGTCAGACAGCCCCACTAAATGGACCCGGGAAACACGAACCTCCTATAAGCAGAGCAAGACCAAATTTAGCAGGGTCTTTGTACTTGGTAGAAGGGTTTTCTAAACTGTAAAGTGATATTCAGACCCATCTTCTGACTCCAAAAAAACCTCCTCTTTTTACTATGTCAGGTTTCTGTTAAGCTTTGTTAATTTTTGTTCTCCTTTAACTAGCAGTTATTAAATGCTCATTTATGTAGTGCTAAGAGTTTGCACATGTAAAACGCCAGCCATGGTGCTTCAGAGAAGGAACAGTATCCCTCCCCAAGGGTGCAGGATTCAGCTTGACAAAGAGTACAGAGCTTCTCTCTGCACAGAGAACGGGATAGTTTCACCCCTGCACTGGGAGGCTGCAATCAGATGTGGCTACAGATTCCAGCTTTGGTGCCTTTGCATTCTAAAGCCACTGATTTTCTGTCACAGCATCTCCCTGTTCTTCATGACTGAATTTTAAGAAGACAATACTTACACTAACCATTTAAGGAAAAGGGATCTGAAATGAGTGTGTTTGTTTGCTATGTGCTGATTCTATCAAAACACTATTTTCTGTGTGATCAAAATCACTTAGTAGCTCCTAATGGTAAGTTATTTTAAAGTTGTTCTTCCTCAAAAGCAGACAACTCTGCTTTCAACAGGAAGCAAAGTTTTGTACTCATGAATTCTTCTATTACTGTCAGCTTTCCTTGCTTTTCAAAAGGTACATTAGAATATACTTCGCTGGGAGCCATCTTAGGGTTGGCAAGAGACTTGACTCTAGAGGGGTTCGCAGGTGTCCAGGGAGAGGTCCCCAGCTGGTACCTTGGGCGACTGAGGAGAGGGAACCTGAAATGACCCTATCCTATACTGATGAATATCTTACATATCACCTTAGAACCTTCATCTGGCGATGGATCGAGGTAGAGACAGAGACTCAATTTGGAGCAACGGTCTGAGCTCTTAAGGTCCAAATGAGGAGCAGAAGGAGGGAGAACATGAGCAAGGAAATCAGGACCACGAGGGATGCACCCACCCACTGTGACAGTGGAACAGATTTATTGGGAGCCCACCAAGGCCAGCTCGTCTGGGACTGAATAAGCATGGGTTGAAACGGGACTCTCTGAGCATGGCGGACAATTAAGGCTGATGAGAAGCCAAGGACAATGGCACTAGGTTTCGATCCTAATACATGAACTGGCTTTGTGGGAGCTTAGCCTGTTTAGATGCTCACCTTCCTGGACGTAGATAGAAGACCTTCGTCTTCCCGCAGGGCAGGGAATTTGGACTGCTCTTCAGTACCTAGAGGGAGGGGGAATGGTGTGGGGGGAGGAGAAGAGGAGTGGGGATAGGGGGAGGGGAGTTGGGGGAGGGGGCAATAATTGGGAGGAGGGGAGGGAAATGGGAAACGGGGAGCAGGTGGAAATTTTAATTAAAAAAGAATTTAAAAAAAGGTACATTAGACATTTTAACTCTCTGAGTTTATTGGTCTAGAGGTGAAGCTCTGAGAGAGATATAATTATACTATAATCTCCAGAATAAAAATGATTTCAAAACTTTACCAACCTCTGTGTATTTTAAAAACACTGATCTTGAGTTGTTCTTTCTAAGTCACTTCAGATGAACACAGAAAGAACCAACTGCTAATACGACCTGCAAACAGTGCATTCTAGAAGAGTAAAGGGATGGAAAGGCTGCTCTGGGGACAGAATGAGGAGCACTTACTCTAGTCTGACAAACACCTAATGACAGTATGAAGACTTACTGGCTTACTGTCAGAAGACTTACTGGCTGACTGAGGCAACAGACACAAAAGCTGCACACTATAATTTGTAATGAAAATGAGTGCCAGTTAGTTTAATAAAAGTCACAAAACACAAAAGGAAGAATTGATAATTCTGAATGGGCATTAGATAATGTTTCATGGCGTGTTACATATATGCTGGACCTAGAGCCAAGAATGGGGTTTCAAAGCACAGGCTGGGGAGAGGAATGCGCATTTGGGCCGAGGGAAGGATAGTTCAGTGAAAACATACAGAAAGTACATGGACAAGAAAGAATATGGCTCACTTAAGTAATAATAAGCAGTTCTTTTTATAGGAGCATTGTGAAAACTCTCTCTCTCTCTCTCTCTCTCTCTCTCTCTCTCTCTCTCCCCATATGTGTGTAATATACTGAGAAAATTCCTCTCAAATTTGATTAAAAACAGAATTTTTAGAGTGGAGACTAAACGAAACTGACATTTTAAGACTATTATAGAAAGGTCAATTCAAACTATGTCACTAGTTTTTATTCTTTTCTTTAGACTCATTTTATTAGCACTTTATATACTTCCTACTCAGTTTAACTGGAGCTGGCCGAAGGTCCCAGAGCATTCAAACCTACGTGAACTGTATCTTTCTTGACATGGTATTCTGCTACAGACTGAAAATCTGTTATCTATAATGCCAAATTGGGACCAGAAGTCTTTCAGATTTTGAAATTTGGAATATTTTCCTACAAATAATGAGATATCTTGGGGATGGAATCTCCATTTTTCAAGGAATTTATATGTTTTAATTTGCATCTCAAACTTAGTTTAAAACTGATTATATGTATATATGATATATATAACTATATATTTAATTACACACACATGCACACAAATATATATATATATATGTACACACACACACACACACACACGCACACATATATATATTTGAGACAGGGTTTCTCTGTGTAGCCCTGGCTGTTCTGAAACTCACTCTGTAGACCAGGCTAGTCTCAAACTCAGAGATCCACCTGATCCTTTCGAGTGCTGGATTAAAGACATGTGCCACCATCCCCAACCAATGATTTTACATATTTAGTGAGCCTAAATTTTGCCATCTTGCAAAGTAAGGGCAAGAAATTTCAATTCATGGTCTGATATTGGTACTCGAGGAGTTTTGGTTTGGGAGTGTTTTGAATTTCTGATTTTCAGGATGGTGATTCTCAACCTATCATGGAGTCTCCTCCTACTTCACTTCTGACAACACTGGATGATCTGAGGTGGGGAGTCCAATATCCCGACCCTTGGAGTGTGGCGAATACACATAGGTCATTTAGTCCTTGATGCTCTATCTTTCAAGGTGTTTTGACTATGCTGAGTTTTATTCAGATTATGTTTCATTAACATCAGAGAGATAGAAACCAACATGCAGGAATTGGATATAAATAGAAACTCTGGGTTATACACTCTAAACTCTTGCTACATAGTTCATAGTCTACAGCACTGGCTAGGTGGAATCTTCTGAGCGTCTATGTTAATTGCAGGAGTAATGTTTTCTAGCTCTTTGAATTCTGTAGTTGAGGGATTAGTGATGTTTTAGAAGAATCACATCTGCCTTGTCTGATTATGATTCTTGTCTTCTACTTGTTCATTTGTTTCTTCTGGTTTTATTTTAGGTATTTTCTTATTAGGCCTATTTTCAAGGACTCAGTCTCTTATACGTCTCAGAGAGGAAAAGATCAAACAGTAAAAAGATACAGAAATACACATAAAATTGGTTAAAGCCCCCTAATATATCACCAATGATCATAACAGTGAAAATGGCTAAGATAATGGGAATTTCAAAATTTTCCATGGTGAATGTGGACATAATAAAGGAATGGTATAAAAGGGTCAGGAAAAGAAGTAGGTAGAAGATGAACAAAATTAAACAAAAGGGGGCAGAAAGAAGAATGGAGAAAAGCTTACCAATGAGGAAAAAAAAAAACCAAGAGGTCAGAAATAAAAGATGAAGAAAAAAAAAAAAAAACAACAAAACCCATCTAATATTGGGAAAAAATGAACACAAAGTAAGATAGAAGGGGAATAAAATAAACTATAAGAAGTTTGTTTTGAGATAGTGAAAATAAGATAAATTCAAAATATTGCCAAAACTATAGTAAAGGTACAAATATGGGAAACACAGGAGTATTAAAACAAACAAAAAACACGATAAAAAGATAAAAAAGAAAAGTTTGCACAATAATGAAAACATGCATAAACAGTATTAAGTGGATGGACGAATAAGAACGAAAACATGAACGTTTTAAAAATACAATAAAGTGAAAAGTTTCAGATAGGGAGCCCAAGGGTAAAAACGAGAGAGAAGACGAACTGTTACAACAGCCCCATTCTTGATCCTCAGAAAATTTCAGTAGGATGAGTGGGATTGCGTGAGTCAGCTGAGCTCGTGGACTCTCGCGTTTCCTACCTTTTCCTCTTGTGTTTTGTACTGGACCAGTAGCCAGTGTCCATGGGATGGTTTGCCCATCAGTAGTTCCCCTTCCTAGTGTATTGGGGACCTCTGCTGGCCACACTTTGCAGCATGTGGGGTGGTGAGGTTCTCTGAACCTACCCATGCACCCGCTCTTTAGATGGGCTAATGCTCTAGGTGGAGAGCATCTCTCAGCCTCACTGAGAAAGGGGAGTGCAATCGCAACACTGGGGGCTGTGTTCACACTTCGCAAGCACCCCTAAATATTGATCTGCTGGAGAAACGCAGTCGTGGATGCTAAGGCGTACCAGCCAGCATTCTCCGACTCTGTAGCAGTGAGCAGGCCCACCCTCAGACCCACGGTTCAGAGCATCAAACTCCAAATGTACTGTCAGCTGATGTCTGCTCCTGGCTCCGGAGGGACGGCTGTCTCCGTGAGCTTTCCTGTCCCAGCACGTCTGTACTTCTCTCCACTCACTGCCTCCCTGTGCTCATCCCGGCGCTGGGGTAGGCTAAACTCAAGTTCCCTGATTTTTAGCTGTTTCTTCTTCTTAGGTCACAGGGTAGCTTAGTTTTAAACAGCAGCTTTCATCTCAGGATGACACCCAGTTATCACTCTTAGAGTCATAAAACCTAACTTGAGATAGTTCTCTCCAGCCCCATTGCCAGAGGAGTTACTGTCTCACTAAAACACAAGCTGGATCTGAGGCCTGTGAAGGCTGAGAACTTCTGAAGAGTTGACTGCCAGTCTCTTACCAGAGTCGCACAGTTGGTTCACCTTTGGGATGAAGTTCCGATATCCCATCTGTTGAGGAAGCTGCGCGGTTGAACTGCTTGACTTGGCTTAGTTTTCAGGTGTTGCCCATCCTTTTCATAGCAACCTTCAGATGTCAATCGGTCTCTACCTTTAAGGGTTGCTAAAGTTCACCCTCACTTTCTCTTTGTGGTAGTCAATTCTTTCTCACCCTAACTCTTTTTAGCCAATTGGAGGCAATTTCTAGTCTGTCCTCTTACCTGAGAACCTCGGAGAAACACTTAATGATTTCTTATGCCTAGTGAAAGATCACCTTGGTATTTTCATTATCAGGTCTTATGTGGGCCCATCATTTTTTTTTAATACTGCAGAGATCCCATTTTACCGTAAACTTTGATCCATATATAGTTCATCTCACTTCTGTCTTATGATAGAACTGTTGCCAATTTCCCTTTAATGCTTTTTTTATTTGAAAGCAAAATATTCTACCATATAGTTTTGAATAGGATGGATTATTTTAGTGCTCAAACAACAGAATCTATCTTTCATTTATCACATAACTGTTGTATACTTGGCACATTGTTATCATTGTCCATGATTGGAAATAACTTTGTGTATAGTGCCCGTTTGCAAATGTAAGCATTTCATCTTTCTCTTGGCACCATGAACACAAATACAGTCAATATATTATGATATTAAGATTCAATATGACAGCCAAGCAGTGATGTTGCAGGCCTTTAATTCCAGCACTCCGGAGGCAGAGGCAGGTCAGGTGGATCTCTAAGATCAAACATCATCAAAGACACAAAACAGTCATTGAAGGACTTCAATTGTGGAAGTGGCAACACTGAAAAAATATGATAGTTTAAGTGTGAAAGACATGTATTAGAAAGACACAAAAATAGAGATAGGGAAACAACTTAGAAGTCAAATATCTGGGTGAGGTACTGAAATTTTCTAAGTTCATATTTTCTGTCTGATGTAAGAGAACTTTCAGGGAATAGACTTTTTATGTTTTTAAAATATTGTGCTAATGAAAGTTGGTGAGACAGATGTCATTGAATAAGAGAAATTAAAGTTTCAAGAGAAAAAGAAGGATCAATATTGTCAGATATTAAGGTATGAGGGGAATGAGAGCTGAGAAGAATTAGTTACAATTTGTAACAGTGTGACACATATGTATCCGAGGTGGGTATCTTGGAGACTTGTGACAAGTAGAGTAGATGTTTGTGAAGGATAAAACACGGACAATATTTACTTCCCACATTTTTAAAAAATATTAATCATTACAAAATACCCTCAAAAAAGAAAAAAATAATTTTTTTTCATTTTTTTTTTTTTTGCTTGGTTACTTTTTGCATTTGCTTCGTAAGTGACTTGTAGAAGGAGCAGCAGGCTGCGTCCCACCACCTGGCTAGCTTTACCCAAAATAATTACACAGAAACTGTATTCTTTTAAACACTGCCTTGGCCCATTAGCTCTAGTCTCTTATTGGGTAATTCTCACATTTTGATTAACCCATTTCTAATAATCTGTATACCACCACAACGTGGTAGTTTACCAGGAAGGATCTTAACCTGTGTCCATCTTGGAGAGGAGAGCTATAGCATCTGCCTCACTGCCTTCTTCCTCCCAGCATTCTGTTCTGTCTTTCCCACCTACCTATGTTCTGACCTATCAGGTCAAGTAGTTTCCTTTATTACTTAACCAATGAAACAACAGATAGATAGAAGACCCACCTACATCAGTGACTGATTATCTCTCAGGGCACAGCTTGGTCCAAATGTGAATCAATTTACACCCAATATTATCCTATATTTACAGAGATCTACTGAATGCACCTCATTGGATGCACACATATTTTTAGAGCAGAGATTTGTATGAGAGTCATATCAAATTTTAATTTCCAGTTTGAATTCCTTTGGTAAGAATTAAATATAGTATAAGTAAAACTTTAAAAGTTAATGTTACAAGGAGGGCGTCATGTGTGCAGTTTTACACTAACATAAAATGATTATACATTTGATCCAGGAGACACAAGGTTATTGATGACATTTGCCCAGGATGTTTTCATGCTGGAGTGAGCCCCATGGACCACAACTGAGCATAAGAGGTGAGTGTTGAGGAGGGACTTGACGTGAAAGACAGTGAGACACTAGTGTCCCAAATCTAGAGGATACCAGTAGTTGGACTTTTGGAGTATGTATTTTGTGTTTGTTTTGCATATGAGAAATAGCCAATTTTTTTTTATAGGTCTTGAGTCAGCACTCAATGCCGACAGCACTAGAAAGTGGATATTTGGAAGTACAGCAAAAAGAGGGTATAATCCATGGACAAAGTCTGTGATCCAAATAGAAGGTGGGATGGGGCCAAATGACCAATGACCAAGGTCAAGGGGAGAGTGAGTGACTCAAAGTAAGACAGAACTATGTTTCTGTCTGAGACTTGCTAGAGAGAGGAAAATAAGAAACAAGAGCCTGGAATTTGTCACTCAGAGGGCAGGAAGTTGACTTGTGTTCCCCTCGACAGCTTCAATTTCTCTGTGATACAGAAACAAGGTCATCCATGAAGAGGAAAGCTTGGGAGAGGGATGGCCTTGGGGGAGGGAGGGGGTTGGGGAGACGAAGGGGGTTGGGGAGAGGGAGGGGCTGGGGGGGAAGGGAGAGGGTTGTGTAGAGGGAGGGGGTTGTGTAGAGGGAGGGGCTGGGATGCTGCTGCAGAGGGAAAATACTATCCAACCTCTGAGAAGGGGCAGAAGGATTTAGTCCTGGGCGGGTGAAAGGTTTTGCTTTTTTTCTCACTTCCAATGATTGCGTGGCTTTCTCTGACACTCAGAAGTCCGGGTGAAATTCTTCTGAAAGGAGGCAACAATTGACTTCACAGAAACGGAGGCGCTGTCAATCTTTTGTGCAGATGGAAGTGCCAAACATCTAAATCTGTGGTTTTTTTTTTTTTTCTGAGTATGATTTAGCTCTTTGTACACTTCACCAGCTGTGTAGAAAGCATTCGGATGGGCTCATTCATGAAGAATCATTAATTGAGGTCTTAGCTGAAGGAAATACAATTAGACCATATGCTTTATTAGGCCCCATAGTATATTTCTGGCCTAGCTGTTTCTGAACATGCAGAGCAGTTAAACTAAGAGCCCTCTTCTCACTCTCATTATCTGGTAGGTGACACAATTCTTGTGAGCTACCTAGAAAGCAGTTCTGCCTCCTGTTGGCACCATTCCATGGGTCCTTCCTTCTGTGCGTTCTGACGAGTCACATCTAAAGTACTTGACTTCCTGTATGTGATTTCACAGCGTCAGCAGTGGGGTGCAGAAACGCATCTGGGTGAATCCCATTCAGTTTGGAGTTACATCTCCTTTCCCTTTCAAAACTTCAATCTTCGTAAGGAGAAGGCCAGCACAAATGTTCGGAGCCAGCAAAGGACGGCTTTTGTGGATTCCGGACTGCTGCCTGCTTTTTGTGTGGATAGTTCATGAGCTAAGGATGCAGTTTGTATTTTTAAACGCTTAGAAAAAAGTCAGAATGGAAAATAGTTCATGACCTGCATGTTATTAGGGTTGCTATTACTATGATGAAGCACAATAACCGAAAGCAACTTGGAAGAAAAAGGTTTAGTTGACTTATAAATTCTGAATCCCAGTCTGTTGAAGGAAACCATGGCAGGAACTCAAACCTACAGGAACTAGAGGGAGCTGATTCAGATGCCATGAAGGATTCTGCTTACTCCCTTGCTACCTATATCCAGGGATGGTACCACCCAAAATGGGCTGGAGCCCCCCCAAGTCAGTCTTTAGTTAAGAAAATGCCCCACAGTCTCTGTCTGTTGCAAAGAGACATTTCTTTGGTGTATTTTTAAAACTTTGTAATTGTTTTGATAGACTGAAACATTAAACAAACCATTTCATGGTCCATAATCTCTGTCACTAATGTATTTAGTTGGCCATTTTGACTTTGACTAGGCTTTCTTCCAGGTTTCATGACTATAATGGTGAAACAGATAAACACTATTCAATACTATTACACATTATACTGCTGGACTTAAATGTGGTTCAAATGTAGGTTTTATTGCCTTCTTTCTGAATAAATTTGGCTAAGTTCCTTTGGTTACCTTATCAGTACAGTGTAGTGATATTTTCCACACTTATCTCAAGAGCTCTCTTGTGATCCTCTAATGAGATAACCCATGTATTTAGCAATTTGGCACACATTGACTATTCAACTAATGTTTTCTTTGCTTTATTATTAATAAATACAATAATCTCTAAAATTGAATAAAAACCTGGTTCTGTGGCACCCTCGAGGGAAGGTACGTTGAAACACCATGGATTACATTGACCTGTACTCATAAATCTGGCAGGATTTGTCTGGCAAGAGATGGAGACGATATTTTGATTTTTTTGAATGTGACCAGAGCGCCGGATTCACGGACTCTGCTGCTACGCAGCTGCTGCGTGGCTGGGTTAAGTCTTTCTGCGTTGGAACTGGCTTTCTCCTCTGAAACTTCAACATTCTTTGTGACTGAAGCTGCAGGGATTCAAGGATAATTGTGCACCCGTTCTTCCCTGCTGTCGACAGGAATTCTTTAGAAGGAGCATTTCTTGGCAGGTGTAAATTCTTGCCTTCAAACACCTGGACTGTTGGTAGGAGCTGTAATGTTAATTGAAGGATTCTCTTGCAGATGAGGTCTGTAATGCCCACTTGCCTCATCCTGGTTCTCTTTACCCATAATCCATGAAGGAACCATTAGTCCCACTTCAAACAAACTTTGCAAGCTCTAATTCTTTGTTGCTATTGTGACTGTCTGGGCATATCAGTGTTACAACAGAAAGGAAATAGGAGAGAGAAGTACAAAGAAGGAACCAGTCAGAAGAAAAGTCAGTGGGAAACTGAGATCAAATTCTGTTATTAAAAATCCTGTCTCAGATCTGAAAGCATCACTTGGAGGTCACTGTGCAGAGACCCCGTCTCCTGAGAACTAAAGTAGCTGATTTGAAAAGATACCCAAATCCAAACTTAGGTTTTCTTGGACCATGACAGTCTCAATTACAGAGATCAGAAAATATTTTAATTAGTAGGAGGTGTTTTAGTACAAATATTTTTAATCATAATGAAGTTGTTTTATGTTGAATAAGTAATTCTGTTTTTTAGCTAGTTTTGAACTGATATATTTTGACAGTAGAATCAACATAGTGATGTCTAAAGGAAAATTATCTTTGGAGAGGAATCTAAAGTTGGAATTTTGGCATCATATCAATTGTGTAGTTATGGTAAACCTTTTTACCATATTTCTCCTTTTTCTTTTCTCCTCCTATACCCATGTGTGAGAATAAGATTAGATAACAGGGCCTAAATCATGACTTTTGTGTTGTGTATGTGTCTACACACACATGAGGATATTCACACATGTTTTGTGCTATTTGTGGCTGTGATTATATTAGAAGTGATTTCTTTTTGCCTCAGGATGAAGGCAAAGATAATCATTTTGTCAATTTGATTTACTCGGAATAATTTATTAGAATAATTTTCTCTAGCGTGTCACTGTAAACCACCACTTAGCTGTATTAAAACAGAGTTTTAGCAACAATCTTCTGTCATAAATTTTGTTTTTCATAGAAAAAAGTTATGTTTTCATTAAACATTAATTTTAAGTAATGTCATTTAAATAAAAGATAAACAAATCCCTTTGGTGCCTAACTGAAAACTTGTGTAAAACTCTTATTTTTTCTCAAATTAAACCTTAAAAATGGCAGTAGTTTTTTTCATATGTTTGAGTTTCTCAATGAATAATAACATACAAGGCCAGAAAACTGTTGCAGATTAGTAATGAGCTGAGAATAATAAATGGTGATTAATTATCAAAAGTGCTTTACTATTTTTCTTTGCCATATAAACCATGACTTTCACAGGACATGTAAGGAAGCTTGTCATTACCAAAAATTTGTACTGACTTAATGTAATGAATCACTATATGGATCTTAGCAGTGCCACCTGACCAAAAATCATGGCTCCTGTCTGAGAGGGAGAAACTCCCCACAAGGCCTAAAGCCCTTTGTTCAAAGTTCTTTGTTCAAAAATAGAAAACAGCTGTTAATTTTAAAAAGGCAATGAAGTATAGAGGCTATATTAATAAATGTGTAGTATATATGAATAATAGTGTGGAGCACTGTTGACTAAGCAGATGTGAAGTGTATGGATGCTGAGTTTGCAGACAGGACCTGAGATGATTTCACTGGGATGTGACCTTTGAGTAAAGAGAAATTCACTAAAGGAATTGTGAAGGACTAGTGAAATTTACGAAAGGAATTGTAGAGGACCAGTATTTTGGTAGCAGGTCCACACAGTGCTCAAGCCTTGAGGTGTGGGAATAAACATGAAATTGTCAGCATGGGAACAGAGTATAGGAGATGACGTCTTGGAGAACTTACACGGGGAAAGTAGAGTAAGACAGGCATCCGAAGTCACACTCTATGGCGCTTGACTGTTGTCAACTGTTGGGTTGATAAGTAAAATAATCTTACTTTGAAAGGATTATTGTGGCTGATATATGAATCATAGATGTTTATGGTAGGCATAGAAGAAGAAAGGTGCAGGGATATACTATGTCAGGCTAGAGGGGTTTTCTATGTTTCATGTGAGAACAATGTTGGGTTGGAATCAGGTAGTAGTTATGAGGTAATGGGGGAAGTTGGATTCTGATATATTTAATTTAATTCTGATATATATGTAGATTTTATAGACTATTGTACAATGTGAATGTGCAGTGTGTGTGTGTGTGTGTGACATATAAACGTGTAGTCTCTCTCTCTCTCTCTCTCTCTCTCTCTCTCTCTCTCTCTCTGTATTTGTGTTGGGTATTTGATGAACTACCAATTCCTTATGGAGAAAATAATGGGAGAGCAAGTGGAGGTGATGTATCCTACTGAAGAGTTCCCTATTAAAATGTTGATTTTCAATAGTACCCATTTGAGTCGATAACCGGTAGTTGGAAACAGGCATCTGGCTTTCAGGAAAGTTATCTATATTGGTGTGATAGGCTATGCCGCTTAGACACACGGCAGTTGCACTCTCTTAGCAATGTTATAAAAGGGGCCTTTTGGGTTTTTTATTTTTATTTTTATTTTATTTTTTGAGACAGCGTTTCTGCGTAGCTTTTGGTTCCCGTCCTGGAACTAGCTCTTGTAGACCACGCTGACCTCGAACTCACAGAGATTCGCCTGCCTCTGCCTCCTGAGTGCTGGGATTAAAGGCGTGCGCCACCACCGCCTGGCAAAGGGGCCTTTTGTTGAAGAAGAAGTGCAAAGACTAGTGCTTTCCACAGTGTTGGGTTGGTAGAGTTCAGCGTAGGTATGCAGTGCCAGGCTTCAGTCCTTTGGGAGGAGAAGCTGCGGCTCATACTCTCGGCATCCACAGACTCACTGGGAGAAGGCTTTGCTTCTTGCCTGAGCTTGATCTGGGGGAAGCTTTGCTGTTTCCCTGCGTTTGAGGGATTGGCATCCTCATAGCATCAACACACATTATTCAAGGCTTTATCTTCTTCCCACTCTACTGAAGGAGTGGGAGATAAAAGTCTAGCATATTGGATGGAAAATCATGAATGAATTATTGAAATTACCATTATGGCATGAGTAGTGTTGGGAAAAATGACAGTGACCCTAGAGTTACATTCTTCAAAGACAAGGGGATTGCTCTGAGTTGTAGAAAGATGGAGCAAAATGTGGTGGCAGGTGGTAGGCATTAAGGTCTAGAGTTTCAAATCTCAGAATGGTCTGGAAAGAGAAAATGAGGAGCAGGGAGGACACACAGTCCTGGGCCCAGAAGAAGGTGGGTCGTTAGTGAACAACCTGAGCAGAGAAGGCTGGCATCCTCAGAGGGAAGAGTTAGAGGCAAATGGATGTTCACAAGAGTTTGAGGATACAGATGTATTTTTTGTCTATTTCCATATGCTTTGTTGGAATTCTTTCTGTCCTTTCTGTCTTGTGTGGGAGGTTAGCTCATTTCTTCCTCAAATGTCTGCCTGAGCATCTTTTCCTAGTACCTTCGGGGATGTGTGTTTCATTTGAGCTTTTTGCTAAATTAGGATACTTGATATTTACATATTTTTGACTCTGAGCTCAGAGACATTTCTTTTGTATACAAAGTCAACGGGACTAAAATGTTTTAAATAATATGGGCAAAAATTCATTTTTGCATCATTTATCATATAAAGATCACTTAAATCATTGGGTTATGGGGATTAAGAGAGTCTTGATTTAGTTCTGGGACAAAGGTCATGTAAGTGCTATCATATCTGTTGTACTTACGTGCTGTGTATTCAAAGACCGCCATTAACAATACGCTGATAAAAAGTGTCTGAAAGGATGTGCAAACAGAGACTGGGATAACACACACACAACCATCATCCATGTGAAAGACTCTAAATGCATTTGTAAGCCCCCTCAACCCTAAAAAAATGTAAAACTTTAAGAAAAATCTAAAGTCATTTCTGATGACTCTCAGTACTTCCCCAACTCCCCTTAAAACCAAGGACATAACAGCTATGTGTGCACGTACTGAGATGTTAAAAACTTTCCATCTTCCTGAATAGGGGCATGATAACCCTTAGGTTATGACTCAGTTACTGATGTTTTGACTTAGTCCCTGGGGAGGGGCAAAGTGACCTTCAGAAGTTTCCCTTTACCTCATCTGATCTGGCAATCACTCTCCAGCTAATTATTGGTAATAGCCTTTTTAAATAAGCCAATCCAATAAGTTAAAAAACAACCTACAGGTCCCCCCCCCCCCGCCTTGTCTCTGTGGCTTTTTGCTTTAAAAGATGGGCTGTAACAGCTATTGATGTCCTTCATATCCCGAACCTGAAGGACCCTGTCATGACAGAATAAAAATCCTCTTGTTAGAAACAAGAAAAAGTAATCAAACAGGTAAGGGAAACGGTTCAAGACTTGAAGAATGAAGTGGAAGTAATAAAGAAAACACAAACCGAGGGAAGGATGGAGATGGAAAATTTGAATAAACGAACAGGAACTACAGAGACAAGTACCACCAACAGATTACAAGAGATAGAAGAAAGAATCTCAGACACTGAAGATACCATAGAGAAAATAAACACTCTCATCAAAGAAAACAGCATAACCAACAAATTCTCATCACAAAACATTCAGGAAATCTGGGACACAATAAAAAGACCAAACCTAAGAATAATAGGGATAGAAGAAGGAGAAGAAGTACAGCTCAATGGTCCAGAAAATATATTTAATAAAATTATAGAAGAAAACTTTCCCAACCTTAAGAAAGATATTCCTTTGAAGGTCCAAGAAGCATACAGAACACCAAATCGACTGGATCAAAAAAAAACATCTCCTCGTCATATAATAATCAAAACACAAAACATACAGAATAAAGAAAGAATATTAAGAGCTGCAAAGGAAAAAGGTCAAGTTACCTATAAAGGTAAACCTATCAGACTTACACCTGATTTCTCTATGGAAACCATGAAAGCCAGAAGGTCCTGGATAGATATACTGCAGAAACTACGAGACCATGGATGCAAGCCCAGACTACTATACCCAGCCAAGCTTTCATTCACTATAAATGGAGAAAACAAAATTTTCCAGGATAAAAACAAATTTAAACAATACGTAGCCACAAATCCAGCCCTTCAGAAAGTAATTGAAGGAAAATCACAAACCAAGGAGTCCAACAATGCCCACAATAACTCAGACATCTAATGACCCTTCACCAGCACAACTTGAAGAAGGGAAACACACAAACTCTACTACAAAAAGAAGGAAAGAAAGAAAGAAAGGAAAAATGACCGGAGTTAACAACCACTGGTCATTAATATCACTTAATATCAATGGACTCAACTCACCTATAAAGAGGCACAGGCTAAGAGATTGGATACGAAAACAGGATCCAACATTCTGTTGCTTACAAGAAACACACCTCAACCACAAAGACAGACATCTACTCAAAGTAAAGGGCTGGGAAAAGGTTTATCAAGCAAATGGACCTAAGAAACAAGCAGGTGTGGCCATACTAATTTCTAAGAAAGTTGACTTCAAACTAAAATCAATCAAAAGAGATGGAGATGGACATTTTTTACTCATAACAGGAACAATTCACCAGGATGAAGTCTCAATCCTGAATATCTATGCCCCTAATATAAAAGCACCCACTTATGTAAAAGAAACGTTACTAAAACTCAAGGCAGTCATCAAACCACACACACTAATAGTAGGAGATTTCAACACTCCTCTCTCACCAATGGACAGGTCAATCAGACAGAAACCTAACAGAGAAATAAGAGGATTAAGGGAGGTAATGAATCAAATGGACTTAACAGACATCTATAGAACATTCCACTCAAATAAGAAAGAATATACCTTCTTCTCTGCAGCTCATGGAACCTTCTCGAAAATAGACCACATACTCGGCAACAAAGCAAACTTACACAGTTACAAAAAAATATCGGTAACCACCTGTGTCTTATCAGATCACCATGGATTAAAGTTAGAATTCAACAACAATGCTATCCCCAGAAAGCCTATGAACTCATGGAAATTGGACAGTCAACTACTGAACCACACCTGGATCAAGGAAGAAATAAAGAAAGAAATTAAAGTCTTTCTTGAATTCAATGAAAACGAAGACTCAACATACTCAAACCTATGGGACACTATGAAAGCAGTGCTAAGAGGAAAGTTCATAGCATTAAGTGCCCACATAAAGAAAACGGAGAAAGCACACATTGGAGACCTAATAGCCCACCTTAAAGCTTTAGAAAGAAAAGAAGCAGACTCACCTAGGAGAAGTAGAAGACTGGAAATAATCAAATTGAGGGCTGAAATCAACAAAATAGAAACACAGAAAACAATCCAAAGAATCAATGAAACAAAAAGCTGGTTCTTGGAGAAAATCAATAAGATTGATAAACCCCTATCCAAACTAATCAAACGGCGGAGAGAGAATACGCAAATTAACAAAATCAGAAACGAAAAGGGAGACATAACCACAGACACAGACGAAATTCAGAGAATCATTAGATCTTACTACAAAAACCTGTATGCCACAAAATTGGAAAATGTAAAAGAAATGGACACTTTTTTAGATAAGTACCATATACCAAAGTTAAACCAGGACCAGGTGAACAATCTAAATAGACCTGTTAGTCGCGAAGAATTAGAAGTTGTTATAAAAAACCTTCCCACCAAAAAAAGCCCAGGTCCAGACGGCTTTAATGCAGAATTCTACCAGAACTTCCAAGAAGACCTAATACCTATACTCCTTAATGTATTTCACAATATTGAAACAGAGAAGTCATTGCCAAATTCCTTTTATGAAGCTGAAGTTACTCTGATACCAAAACCACACAAAGACACAACCAAGAAAGAGAACTACAGGCCAATCTCACTCATGAACATCGACGCAAAAATACTCAATAAAATACTGGCAAACCGAATCCAAGAACACATTAGAAAAATTATCCATTATGATCAAGTAGGCTTCATCCCAGAGATGCAGGGCTGGTTCAACATACGAAAATCTATCAATGTAATCCATCATATAAATAATCTGAAAGAAAAAAACCATATGATCATTTCATTAGATGCGGAAAAAGCATTCGACAAAATTCAACATCCCTTTATGATAAAGGTCTTAGAGAGATTAGGAATACAAGGGTCGTTCCTAAATATAATAAAAGCAATTTATAGCAAGCCGTCAGCTAACATCAAATTAAATGGAGAGAAACTCAAAGCTATTCCACTAAAATCAGGAACACGACAAGGTTGTCCACTCTCTCCATACCTCTTTAATATAGTGCTTGAAATTCTAGCAATAGCAATAAGACAACATAAGGGGATCAAAGGGATTCAAATCGGAAAGGAAGAAGTTAAACTTTCATTATTTGCAGACGATATGATAGTGTACATAAGCGACCCCAAAAACTCCAGCAAAGAACTCCTTCAGCTGATAAACACCTTTAGTAGCGTTGCAGGATACAAGATCAATTCCAAAAAATCAGTTGCCCTCCTATACACAAAGGATAAGGAAGCAGAGATGGAAATCAGAGAAGCATCACCCTTCACGATAGCCACAAATAGCATAAAATATCTTGGGGTAACCCTAACCAAGGAAGTAAAGGATCTATTTGACAAGAACTTTAAGTCAATGAAGAAAGAAATTGAGGAGGATACCAGAAAATGGAAGGATCTCCCTTGCTCTTGGATAGGGAGGATCAACATAGTAAAAATGGCAATTCTACCAAGGGCAATTTATAGATTCAATGCAATCCCCATTAAAATCCCATCAAAATTCTTCACAGATCTTGAGAGGACAATAATCAACTTTATATGGAGAAACAAAAAACCCAGGATAGCCAAAACAATCTTATATAATAAAGGATCGTCTGGAGGCATTACCATCCCTGACCTCAAACTCTATTACAGAGCCTCAGTATTGAAAACAGCTTGGTATTGGTATAAAAACAGAGAAGTTGATCAATGGAACCGAGTAGAAGACCCTGATTTCAACCCACAAACTTATGAACACCTAATTTTTGATAAAGGAGCTAAAAGTATTCAATGGAAAAAAGAGAGCATCTTCAACAAATGGTGCTGGCAGAACTGGTTGTCAACGTGTAGAAGAATGAAAATAGATCCATATCTATCACCATGCACAAAACTCAAGTCCAAATGGATTAAAGACCTCAATATTAGTCTGAACACACTGAACCTGATAGAAGAAAAAGTTGGAAGTACTCTACAACATATGGGTACAGGAGATCACTTCCTACGTTTATCCCCAGCAGCACAGACATTAAGGGCAACATTGAATAAATGGGACCTCCTGAAACTGAGTAGCTTCTGTAAAGCAAAGGACACTGTCACTAAGACAAAAAGGCAACCCACTGACTGGGAGAAGATCTTCACCAACCCTGCAACAGACAAAGGTCTGATCACCAAAATATATAAAGAACTCAAGAAACTAAACTTTAAAATGCTAATGAACCCAATAAAAAAATGGGGCACTGATCTGAACAGAGAATTCTCAACAGAAGAAATTCAAATGGCCAAAAGACACCTAAGGTCATGCTCAACCTCCTTAGCGATAAGGGAAATGCAAATTAAAACAACTTTGAGATACCATCTTACACCTGTCAGAATGGCTAAAATCAAGAACACCAATGATAGCCTTTGCTGGAGAGGTTGTGGAGAACGAGGCACACTCATTCATTGCTGGTGGGAATGCAAACTTGTGCAACCACTTTGGAAATCAGTGTGGCGATTTCTCAGGAAATTTGGGATCAACCTACCCCAAGATCCAGTAATACCACTATTGGGAATATACCCAAGAGATGCCACATCAAATGACAAAAGTATCTGTTCAACTATGTTCATAGCAGCATTGTTTGTAATAGCCAAAACCTGGAAACAACCTAGATGCCCTTCAATGGAGGAATGGATAAAGAAAGTGTGGAATATATACATATTAGAGTACTACTCAGCAGTAAAAAACAATGACTTCTCGAATTTTGCGTGCAAATGGATGGAAATAGAAAACACTATCCTGAGTGAGGTATCCCAGACCCAAAAAGAGGAACATGGGATGTACTCACTCATAATCGGTTTCTAGCCATAAATAAAAGACATTAAGCATATAATGTGTGATCCTATAGAAGTTAAATAAGAAAGTGAACCCAAAGAAAATCATATAGTCATCCGCATGGAGAGGGGGAAGTAGACAAGATTGCAGGGCAAAAACTGGGAACTTGCGGGTGAGGTGGCACGGGGCAAAGGGGAAATGGGATGAGAAATATGAGAAGGGGAGGATGGGAGGAGCTCGGGGGATTGGGATGGTTGGGATATAGGAAGGATGGATACGGGAGCAGCGAAGTATATATCCTATCTAAGGGAGCCATCTTAGGGCTGGCAAGAGACTTGACTCTAGAGGGGTTCGCAGGTGTCCAGGAATATGTCCCCAGCTGGTACCTTGGGCAACTAAGGAGAGGGAACCTGAAATGACCCTATCCTATACTGATGAATTTCTTGCATATCACCTTAGAACCTTCATCTGGCGATGGATCGAGGTAGAGACAGATTCTCAATTTGGAGCAACGGTCTGAGCTCTTAAGGTCCAAATGAGGAGCAGAAGGAGGGAGAACAAGAGCAAAAAATCAGGACCACGAGGGATGCACCCACCCACTGTGACAGTGGAACTGATTTATTAGGAGCCCACCAAGGCCAGCTGGTCTGGGACTGAATAAGCATGGGTTGATTCCGGACTCTCTGAGCATGGCGGTCAATGAAGACTGATGAGAAGCCAAGGACAATGGCACTAGGTTTCAATCCTAATACATGAACTGGCTTTGTGGGAGCTTAACCTGTTTAGAAGCTCACCTTCCTGGACGTAGATAGAAGACCTTCGTCTTCCCGCAGGGCAGAGAATTTGGACTGCTCTTCAGTATCGAGAGGGAGGGGGAATGGTGTGGGGGGAGGAGAAGAGGAGTGGGGATAGGGGGAGGGGAGTGGGGGGAGGGGGCAATATTTGGGAGGAGGGGAGGGAAATGGGAAACGGGGAGCAGGTGGAAATTTTAATTAAAAAAGAATAAAAAAAAAAAAAAAAAAAAAATCCTCTTGTTTTTGCATCAATTTGTGGTTATGTGAGTGGTGTCTGGAGCAACTCTTCCCTGATGTTTGGGCATCTAGTCCAACACATGAATGTCGGCAATGGAGAGCGCTTACTTTCTGTGGAGATACTGGCAATGGAGCTGCCTGTGGCATTGTCAGTGCTTTTCCTTCCAGACACACTTCTCTCTTTATGGCTGAGATAGCCCACACTTTATTCATGTTTGATAAGGTACATATCCTAGAATTTGTGAAGACAAATATTTTCCTCATTATGGAATTGTTATAATTTCCATAGCTGAAAATTTCTCCATTGCTTTAAACTTCATAATCACAGATACATTTTCTTCACAAGGTCTCTTTAAGATAGACATTCTTACTATCTTCATTCCAGTCAACTAGAAGTCTACTTTTCTAACTCAATTTTTTTTGTCCTCTCTGTACTTTGTCTTTATGCCACAAGAGAAGACTCTTTTCTTAGATAACAAAATGAATGTCAAAGATGTAAGGACACCATAAAGCTGTAACTACATTCATTTATCTTTCATCTTACTCCTATATTTTATTATTTATGCTTTCTCAATTTCCTGGAGTGGTCATAACTATCATCACTTCTATTTATTCTTTTCCCATTTTTACACAGCCCAAATACTACTTACTGGTGGGGACCTGAATGAAGACAAAAATATGAAGAAATATTTATGGGGATATTGCTTGTAAGATGTTTTAGACATTTTACCCAAATTAATGTTTTTGTTTGGCAAAGAAACACTAAATCAATTCTAACATTATTCCTACATTCATTTGGGAAAATTGAAGTATACAGTAGTTAAATAACTTATCCAAGGTCATACAGCTAGGAAAATTCAGGGAAGCCTTTTGAACATAAAAAAAAAAACATGCCTCCAAAGACAGTACTCTTTAATAATTTTACCTTATCTATTTTTATCTTATTTATTATTATGCTGGTGAGGGTTTTGCTTGCATGTATGTCTGTGCAACATATGCATGCCCAGTGTCCAAGCAGGTCTGTAGAGGGTACTGGATCCCCTTGACCTAGAGTTTAGACAACTGTAAGTGATCATGTGGGTGCTGAGAACCAAACCCCGGTCCTCTGCATAACAACTGCTCTTAACAGCTGAACTATCTCTCCAGCCCCATGCTTTTAGCAATTAAAAAATTATGGTATTTCTAAAGAAATTTTAATTTATAAATCTATTAATTATGTATTGTCACAAATCATCCCCCAGATTTAGAAATTTAAATCAATAGAATTTATTGTTTTACATTTCTGTGGATCGGAAATCTAGATGCAGTTTTCTGGTCTCTCACAGGCTTAGGAGCTGGACTAGAGACGGATCTTTTAAACTTACTCTGTGGCTGTTGTGTGCCTTCAGTTCCTCACTAGCTATGGGATGGAGATTGTCCTTAGTCACACAGGCCTTTCCAAACTGGTGGTCTGTTTAAAACGTTTACACTGAGAGGGTAAGTGAAGGAGAGAGTTCAGCAAGGCACGTACTACAGCGTTTTATATACGATTCATAGAAGCGATAGCTCTCATTTTTACTACTTTCTTCAAGTCTCTAGATGCAGTACACCCTAGGAGAAGGAACTGGCACACACATAGCAGTGTCTGAAAGTTGGTCATGTGAATATGCATTAAACGCTGCCCACCACAAATAATTCAGTGTTTATCTTAGCGTATATTTGAAAAAGACTTATTTATTATCTAAACTTTACTGACACAATTTTAAGAAATAAAAATATATGGGGTTAAATATATTGAGTCAACTTAAAGAAAGCTTTAGTAATAGCAGTATATGTACTTATTATAAAACTCTAGAAGGTGGCGTATATCACCTACATTTAGAAATCATGTAATGCCTAAGTGGGTGATATTGCATTGGCTCATCTTTATACGCTCTTTCCTGCTGTGTATAGACTTCAGTGTCTGATACAGACCAGAGACTGCAGTCACTAGGCTCAGTTTACCAGGACTGTCTCAAATGTAGAATTCAAAACTGCTCTTCAGCTCTCATCAAAAGCGACTGGGTCTGTGTATGGACGATGTTTTACTGAACTTGGAACCACTTGCTGTAGCAGCAATTATAGCAGCTGTAGCACGACAGAGTGATATACCCCTTCCCCCAGGCAGGTGCAAAGTTGAATATTAGTTTCCATTTTCTTATGTTCAATCTAAAGCATACAGACACAGAATGATGAAATTTTCTCTGGAGATTTTGTGAAGAAAATCCTAAATGGGTACTTAGGGCTTTTTCTAGCACTGCTGTTTTTTTGAGACCCATCCTGTTAAATGTGATAAAGGGTCCCTTCTCTATTTTTTCTCATGTTCCTCACCAGCACACCACACCATAAAATCTAATTTCAGGTAAGAGATAGACTCTGGAGAATTTATGTGGGATTGTGTGGTAGAGGAGGAAGCTTGGAAAAGTGTTCACCATTAGTGAAGTTCTAATTCTGTTTTTCTACCCCAGCCTGGGGGCAGCATGCCCGTAGATGGACCTTCATGACAGCCCAAATGTGAAGACAACTGTCAGGAGAATTCTAGAAGGAGAACTCTAAGTATGGAGCCCAGAGCTTTGACCCTGGAACTTTGACCACTTATATAACACCATCTGTAGGCTAGGGAGAAAAAAGAAACCTATCTTTTATTTCTTATTTTATAGGCTCCCCTACGTCTCTGCTTCTTTTGTAAGAGCACAGGTTGTTGCTCAAAAGTGGTTTTATATAATGCATGCTGTTTTCAAAATATGAAACACCAGAAGTGAGTCTCATTCAGACAAAATAAAAACTAGAAAATAAAAAACATATGATTTGCAATACTGTTTAGCCAATAGCTTAAGCGTATTTATGGCTTACTTTTTATCTTAAATTAACCCATTTCCATTATTTTATATTTTACCATGAGGCTTGTGGCCTACCGGCAAAGTTCCACCTATTGGCTTGAGTCTTTCTACTCTGGTGGCTCCATGGCCTCTCATTGACTCCGCCTTCTTTTTCCAGCATTCAGTTTAGTTTTCCCCACCTAGGTCTATTCTGCTAAATCCTTGGCTGTAACAGCTTCTTTATTCATTAACCAATAAAAGCAATACATAAACAGAAACACTTCCCACACCAAGTAAACTGAAAGGTAAGGTTTATATTTCTGCAACACTTTCTATGCATACTCAATTTTATATACTTTATGTATATTCAATATGTTCCTGACTTATGTAGATTTTACTTCTTGAGTACATTGAAAATCTCTCTACTTTTAAAATCTGTTTTATAGATAACCAGCATTGAGCTATCAACAAATAATTCAATTATTACAAGAAGAGAGCAAAGTTTGGAATTCTTAAGCTATGAGATGTGGGGAGAGGCATTAGAAAATACTTTGTTTTAAACATGATTTATTCAAATGATCACTGCAGAATAAGAAATAATTAGAATATGTAAGCCATCTAGTAAAGCCTGCCCCTTCAATATTAGTTGATATTGAACTAAAAGGTTCCAGTGAAAAACTTGTCAGAGCATATGTAATTGGTTTGTGCTAAAACAATTGTTGGGGGCGAGGGAGATCGCACAGTGGGTGGAAGTGCTGGTTGCACAAGCGTGAGGACCTGATTCTGAATCTTCAGAAGACACATGCAGTCAGACACAATAGCATGAGCAATGTAATCCCAGTACACTTGCAGAGAGATGGGAGACAGACAGGAGGATCCCAGGAAGCACATGCCGCCCTAACTCTCTCCACGGGATTATATAAGTTTCATATACTGCACAATAAGGAAAGCACTGTGCAGTGCCTGGCCCTGCTCAGTGTTCAGAATGTTTTCGTATCATGATTATTTATCTTGCTCGGGATTTGAAAGACTGAAGGTATTAGAATGATTTTTTTTCTTCAAATTATGATAAAAAATATTACATTATTTTAGTTGTGCAATGGAAAGATTTAAATCCAAATCTGAATTTTACAAATGAGTACCTGGGAGAAAAGAGATAAGGTATCCAAGGTAGCATGGTTTAACTGGTGATGTGATGTCACGAGCGGCCTCAGTTCTCTAGAGCTCCTTTGAGAGGTGTGTACATATAGTTCTCAGTTATTATTACCATGGTTATCACTGCACAATCAGCATTTGCTTTGAATGAATATAAAGAACTTCCTTAAGAACCAGAGTTGATAGTGTCTTATTCTTAAAACATGTTTCACTTCATGTTTGAAAGAAAATGAACAAAAATCACACAGGAATGACATCCATATAACCTAAGTATAATATATGGAGAACAATTGCCGAGAAATCTGGGCACTATGCTATTCTGAAAACAGAACAACACAAGTTTTGTGAGCTCCAGGCTTCTCTATAAACTAATAATCCTAATTGTATTGATTTCCCAAATATATAGGTCAAGTTAATACCAGAGTTTTTAATATGATGGTTGAACAATTTGCTTTGGGCTGCCACTTACCTGCAGTTAGACCCAACTTGAAAAGATTCCCTCTACCAAGAAACATTTATTTCTAATGAGTCATTTGTCAGTGTATGTCTTTCCTGCCTAACGGGGGTAGCATATAATTTACAATCCAGTTGAAGGTTGCTCGCTGATAATTATGCAGGCAGCAGGCATAAACTGGGACTCCTGGGCACACTGAGAGGCATTCCAGTCCTGTCTCTGAGATGAAAATAAATGGGATGAGGAATAGGCTTTATAGGAAATGGGTAAAAATTCTTATAGCTGATGCTTTCTTTTTTTTGGTCTGATCTGACCCATTGTCTTTCATTGTTCTCCAGGCTGTCTTTACATCCATGGAGTATTTTGCATGCCATCTCTAGGTGCTATTTCACATCCTACTATCTTATTATTATTATTATTATTATTGTTACTGAGGAAAGTGGCTTTTGTCTTCAATATGCAACCTTGGGGGCTGCGTATCTACAACTTGGTCCTCAAATCTAGTTCACATTGAGTGTAAGTTATAACTTGATACAAAGAAGATGCATTATCAAATACCAGAAGCTTGTGTGAGAGCATTGGCCCACTCTGAGTAGTCCATACAAGGTACTCTAAGCTTTATTTCTCAGTATTTCTGGAAGCTGGCATCTGCTGAGAGACTTGAATGAGTATGCCCAGTAAGCATGGGGTCAATCATGAATTGTTCTAGGTATCCAAAGTACAGACTCCAGAATCTCTTCTCAGCCCCAGCTTTTGTCCCTCAACCAATTTGCTGCCTTTGTCATATAACAATTCTTTCTGTTCCCTTTCTTTTTTCTATTTTTAGAATTGGTGCAGTTTTACATGACTTGAAGCACAGACAGAGTAAAAACTTGGTCATTGGATTTCAACTCTTGCATTTTACAGGATTAATACCTGGCTTGCCTATAACCACTGAGATATCTAATTAGCTGTTGCAGAATATTGGGGTTTGCTAGAAGAGAGAGCAAGTTCTCTGAAGGTATTCTTTCTATAAAGAAATAGCTGGATTATGGTGAGAAGTCATGATAATTATTATGTTAAGAAAGGTGTTATTGTTTTTCTTGAGTAAATAATAAGAATATTTAGCTAGAAACTTTACCTCTCTCCCTCTTTTTGATCCTATTGTTCCAAAGGTGTTGCCAGTAATACACTCTTTGTGCTGTATCATCCTGTGGGTATAAGAAAATCCAAGGGAGCATGGTTAATAAGCACACATAATCTTGACACCCAAAGCAATACCTAGTTAAAAAAAAAAAAACTTGGTTAAAATTTAAACTACACAAATAGCCATTTAATCAATTTTTAATTTTTTATCTGACTTTACATTCATATATCCTATATGAGTTTGCACTCCCCAAAAAGGTACTGGAACACAATCTAGCAGGAAACAGGATTCACAGTACTCAATGGGATATTTCAGAAGGTCGGGCAAGATTTGGGAGAGTTATTTGAGGTTAAAATTGGATGGAAAGTAGCCATTAATAAAAAATAAATAAACAGGAAATTGAAAAGACTACACATAAATAATCATATTCAACCTAGAATATTTAATTAATATTCACTGTGTTTACTTAAGCACTTACCTAGCCTTCTCTTTAAACACCCATCAGTTTGAGCTTTTAAAATTTTCAAATTCATTGTTAATGTTAGTACTTTACACACTTTAGCACACATACTCATAAGCAGTGTTCCATACTTGGCTGTATTCCCATTTTTAAGATAACTAATCTACTACAGTGAAATGCATGTATCCCATATATGATATATATATATCTCGCTTAGTGGGGTTTTTCAAATGCATGTGACAGAATTGTAAAATTGTCCAGGTTTCTATTAGGATGTTGTTCATTATCATAACTGCAGGAAGCTGGCTTCTAAGTCAATATCTGCTTCTACCTCTCACATGCTAAGTAATGATATCAATAATACTTTTCAACATTGATGAGGTTTTGTAGAGCATTTAATAAATGAAGTCAATATACTCTTTTTGTTTTCGCGTCTGTCGTTTAGTATTAGGTTCACTTCTGTAATTTTGTATCAATAGTTTATTTTTTTGTTATCAGTACAAAGAAACATTGTTCTTTAGAAAACTTTATCAATCATACCTCACAGTCAGTACTGTTTAAGCTTTGGGGTAAAGTCAACCTATGGGATCTCTAAATGGTGAAATAAAATCTGGGAGCAATTTTTAAGCTCTTTCCACATGCTAGGATGTATGGTTTGAGGATATTTTTCTTAGCTGTCTGTTGGAAATCAAACTTCTACTTGTAGATGCAACAACATAAATTTGTCCTTAAGATAAATAACTTATTTAATAGAGTGGAAATAGGCAGATTCCCCCCCTTAACTTTTTTTTCCTTGTTCCCTGACTGTTTTGAACTTACTTATCAGGTATAGGCAGCTATACACAGCCAAGTATTTGCCCCTGTCACAGAACTGATGTGATAGTTCAGGGAGTGTAGTTCTTGATTGCAAGAATTTTCCCATTAGTTTGCATTCTGAATTCAATGAGGATTGTCAAAGGCCTCATTTTGTTTCTGCCACTTGCTGAGTATGGACAGTCTATGGCAGGAGTGGAAAAGGGAGATAAGCAGCCTGCTGCCCACCGGAATGCCACGAGTATGAAACTGGCCTCACTTGTTAAGGCTGAAGCCACTATTCAAAATATGCACATGCCTCAAAATTGTAAATGAAAGTTATTGAGATGATTGATAAATGAAATAAATTTGAAAAAATGTGATTCTCTGGAGATCAGAGAAGCAGTTCTTTTGTCCAGAGCATATTAATGTTAGAACAAATTGCCTTCACCTAAAAGCAAAACAGGGAGAAGGGAAAAGAAGAAATTATCCTCCTAGAACTTGTCTTAATTGCTGTGACATACTGTCATGAAGGCAGTTTTATTACAAGTAAAAGAAAGCAAAAGAAAATCTTCACTTCCCAGGACGATGATCTTTAGTTTTGATTTCTGTGTATGTTAAAGACACACTGTCTTTCTTTTATTTTTTAGTTTCAGAATTTTTTATAAGACATAAAAATTGATAGAAAAATTAAATACAAGGAAAGAGTTGTTTAAAATCAGATCTAAAATCGTTGCCATGTGTTGACTGTTTAGAAGCACTTTCTCCGTTTGCTCTGTAATTCATTGTATCATAGACAACCGATGACTGAAAGACCTGGATAAATCCAGACCCCCCTTAAGCAGGAAAAAATAGAGCCAAAAATCTAAGTAGGGAGAGAAGAATCAGAAATCTAGTATTAGCTGGTTCAGTTTCAGGAGCTAGCTGAAGATAAAGTTAGATTGTAATCTTGAGTATAATCTTGAGAAACAGGGAGTTGCCTCCTTGTGATCAAAGCTGGTATTTTCAGAGTTTTCTGTGATACCCTCCCTACCCCTTTCAGATTACTGGGCTGTGATTTCTTCCTTTAAAAATCCCTTCTCCCAGTTACTCGGGGTCAAACTCCTCCCTTGTGTGGGTTAGGAGTTTCGGTCCCAGAGCACTGGTTCCTGTCCTGTCAAATAAACCTCCTGTCAGTCTCTCAGGAGTTACGGGGGGGGGGGGGGTCATGTTATCCCAAGACTTGAGTGAGAGTCTCCACACACTGGGAGCTCTTTCAATGACCACGAAGGAAATGTCCACTCTTTCAAAGCTAATACTCAAAAAAAAAAAAAAACATAAATGAAGATGAACAAATCCTTCTTTTAGAGTGACTTTCCCCTCTGTTTTTAACATCTAAGTAGTCCAGTGGTTATTACAAACACTTCTACCAGAACCAATAAAGTGCTTAATTTAACTGTAGGGATAGTTTGGATTTATTATTTTATAACAAGTCAATACTTTTAATAAAACAAACTAACCATATCTGTAAGAAAGTAGTTATTACCAAATTCATTGATTATGGGGCTGAGTTATAAACTAAAATGTCACTGTGCTTTGAATTAAAACTTTGAAATGAAGAATATTAGTCAGGGACCAACTTCAACAAGGATACCATTTACCTACAGGGTAGGGTCATGGGGATTAGGAAAACAGAGAGAATTAAGACGCAAGTGAAACTAGAAACCTAGGAGAGTATCGTGAGGGAGTTGCAGTGAATCCCGGAATTTTTCCCATGTTTAATTTTCCATACACTTTTATATTCTAATACAAAAAGGGAGAAGAAGGCAAAAGACTGCTTTAACATAATACAACTAGAACAGTCACTTGCTTCAATACTTGAGACATCAAGTCATTAATTCTTGAGAAAAGCATTCTGTTGTTTAGACAGTGAACCCACCCTAGACCAAATATCCTGAAGGCAGTCACTCCCTTTGTCAAACCTCCTAATTCAAAAGGAGGAGCAGAAGTATGCTTAAATTTTCTGACCTTTGGTCATGGTGGAGTGGATCTACCTGGATGAACCATCCTAACGTCCAAAACAAGTAGCCACACCCTAGGTCAGGGTGTGTAGCCACACTTTTCAACAACTCAGAACAAACTAAAACTCTCTGATCTTCAGACAAGGTGGAAATAGGCTCACATTTTTGGGCCTCCATATATTCATCCCTTTTATTAATTTTAATAAAACTCGAGCTTCTGCTACAGGACAGATGATCATGTCTACGTTAGGTGAACAGTTTCCCATTTTCCAGACTTACTCATCTTTAGTATATGCATTCCAAACATGCATGCCCATTTCTTAGGATCCTGGAAGGAAAAGGATCTTGTCTTTCTCTGACTGATGATCTCTGGTAATCAAAGGGTTAAGGGAGAAAGCACCTCTAGGCATCCTGCGTCTTTGAGCCAATTTTTTATCAAAGGAGTTTACCAATAAGGAGACAGATAATCATGTGCAAGCAGATAGTGCTTTGTGATATACATGCTCCTATGGCTACAATATCTCTCTAATTAAAGGAGTGGAGGATCACCAGGGGTGGGAAAGCCATTTTGAATTGGTCTAGGGTGCTTTTGATGTTTTCAGCTGTAACAAAATTTAAATTTATCTTATTAAATATGTCAAATCCAAGAAATCATTGGCAATGTCAAAATTTTCTTAGACATGTTCTAATCCTTTTCAAATTAGTAGCATCTTCATAATGAACTAAAGCAGTTACAGACATTAACAAGTCAATATCATAATTCTAGCATAACCAAACAGTTCGTCAAATCACAATTCTCTTAACTCTGTTCTAATCAAAAGGTAAGAAAAGTTTTCTGTTATGGTCCAATTGCAATGCTACTTCTAAGTAATTGTCCCAGTCTCTGAGCAGCAGGAAAAAACCCATAGGCTCCCCTCCTCATCTCGGAAGAGGGGCTCTAGTTACTCTTTGTAATGATTTGTTTTTTTCTCAGATGAGGTCTTAGTTTTTTGATCCTTTATTTTAACAGCAGATTGAATACCATACTGGCATAATGAGTTCTGTGTCCCAAGATATGGAACGGATAAATTGTCAAATATTTAGTTAGTGTCCTTGGACTGATTTTGTGGGAACCAGCCATGATAAGCTAAGTATGGGCAGGTCACCTAAAGGAAGTTCTTTACTTTGAACCATTATCACCTGCCAGAGTAGGACTCTGGCCACAGATAAATTTAAATGGAGGCCTTAGTCTCAGTAGTTTACTCTGAAACAGGGTTGCAGGAAGAACCACAAGATGAGATTACCAGAACTCCACCCAAAAACAGACCATACAAAGGAAATGCCTAACATTCCAACTGCTGTAGATAGGACCACCTGCCAGTACACACTCACCAGAACACCCCTAGACAAATGTGATCCAATCAGAGGCCCTAAAACCTCAGAAATCCTCACCCCCACCTTTACTACTATAAAACCCTATTCTAATTGAGCTCAGGGCTCTCCGTCTATTTCAATACGTTGAACATGTGGAGAGACTGAGTTTGCAAACTTGCGTAAAACTAAAGGCTCTTTGCTTTTACATATGGGACTCAGTTTCCTTGTTGGCTTTTGTGGGGACTTTGCAGATTTGGCATAACAATTCCAAAGTAAACAAGACACACCAAGGTCTAGAAGTTTGTACAGTAGGAATAGTCAGTCATCATCATGACCCTACATTTTCTTCTTAGACTGCAACATGACATTGTAAGTCAGGAACACTGATTCAGGAACTCCTTCCCACTTCTATGAAGTCATCAGTGACTGTGATGTCATCAGGGGGCCTGAGTACCAACCTCAGCATCCCTTCAGGGCTCAGAAAGGATGTCTATGACAAGCAAAGATCTGAGGATAAAAAAAAAAATTAATCAAGCACATTATCTCTGCATGTTCTTTATTTTTCAGGCAAGGGGAGAAGAGTGAGGTGAAGGGGTATTCTCTATGAGGTTTTTAGTTTTTACAGTCATAGCTGAAAGTTTCCATAGGCAAATGCTATGATAATATGCATATCAAAATCACAGAAAGGGTAGGAAGAACCTGATAAAGCAGCACTCCAGTAACAGGTGACCTGACCTAGAAAGAGTCAGCATTCAAGGGGAAATACCTGACATCATTCCAAACCATTACTAAACATCCCTAAATCCTGGATTCACCCATTCTACTCAGCCAATCTTTTTTGTGATAACCAGTTTGGGGTAGCAAGTTTGTTTGTTAGCAAAAGTGGGGCACACTGCCTTCCTGCTCAGTGCCTGTCATAGTGCTTTCTATGTGGTCTGTTAGCAAGTGTAATTGGTGAATTATCTAGATTTGACTGTTAGAAGAGAGTGTGACTGTTATCGCTCTAAGACCCCTGCGGTGTGGGGAAAGGGACAAGGTCATTTGTTGCCAATATACTCCTGAGATGCTTTGGGTGAATCCCATTTTGAAGGGAGAAAAACAATGATTTCACAAGATTCAGAACTGACAATGACTTACCCCAAAAACAAGTGTTTCTGCAGCTCTGTAAAATGGGGTGCCCCATAGGTTGTACACTTGTGGGTCTGCCTTTATGAATCTGTCAGCTGTTCATTACTGTGCAATACTTGTGGCTTCTGATATTCTCTTGTATAATAACTTTGAATTAAAAATATGTAAAAACAAGAATCAGAATGCTTACCATTTCTCTTTCTTTTTTTCCTTACTCTCTCTCTTGCTCATTGCACTTCATCCGGTCCCCTCTTCCAGACTTCACTGTTCACATGTATTCTATGCCTAAGATAAAATCCCGAAGCAGTTGAGTTTAACTGATATTTTCTCTACTACTTGATTGAAATAAATCTCTTTAGTGTTCTTAAAAGGTACTTATCATAAAGAGAAAGTGAAAATACTTTCAATTTTAACTTCTAATTCTGCAAATACTCTGCTTCACACCAGAAGTGTTCAAGTGACAGAAACTGTCACCTCAAAAGGAGCCAAATTAGAAATTTAGCTTTTTATGATCAGAGCTGAGCCATCTCACATACCCAATAAATTCACAGTGCTTAGTAATGCTTTCTAATTTTTATTCCTGATAATGTTGTTGAAATAATGTCCTTTATCTTGAATGTATACTTTATTTAACTAGCTAAGTAATGAGATTTTTTTTCATGAAGACTTATTTGTTCTATCATTAGACCAACTGGGACTACAAAGGTTAAAGAGTGACAATATCAAAACCCAGTTGTCAGTAAAAACCATCAAAATAAAAACAAGGGGAAAAATCTGTGAAATTCTTTAATGAATTCATACATATTTTGAAAATCATATATATTTCTAGATTTTGCACTGTTTTGTGTTTCCTAAACATAAAACAATCTATTGTTGATTCTTATCACTGCACCTATGTATATTAACCGACCTTTCTGGGGGTAGGATAATTGAAACCATTTCTGGAATTGAACCTGGTATCCAAAACAAAATGAAAAAAACTTAGAGTAGACATAACCAGCATATAAAAAATTGGCAGAAAAATGACTAGAAACAATAATCTAATCCGGTAGATGCTGTAATATTTATAGCCAGAGGAATGAGTTGGTTTAAATATTCTGAAGAATTAACCATCTGAAACATTTTTTTAAAATCATTCATTTGGGGGCTGGAGAGGTGGCTCAGCGGTTAAGAGCACTGGCTACTCTTCCAGGGGACCTGAGTTCTATTCCCAGTACCCACAGGGTACCTCACAATTATCTGTAACTCAATTTCGGGGGAACTGACACCCTAACATTGACATACATGCAGGCAAAACACTAATACAAGTAAAAAAATGAACCAATAAATCAATCATTCAAGCATAGCACAGTCCAACGATATGATTTATAGTTACATCCATTGACTTTATTTTCCATAGTTAAACCATTATCTTTCTATTAGTGCAAATGACTTAGCACATGCAGTAAGAACAGCGCAGCTCACTGCGTATGCCAGCCTCAAATCCAAGCTGAGCTGTTCACATAGCATCCATTCATACTGCATAAGATGAAGGGTGTGTGTGTGGTTCAGAGTGCACCACTGTATGTTCAAAGCCATGCTTCAGTGAAGTCACGCGATATAACAGAAACAATTTGAAGTCATTACATATTTAATTATGAATTAATTTTTGGTTGTTACATGCTCAGAAATCTTTTATTATTGTCTGTAATTTGGGACCTCCACATTCAGTTAGGCAATGCCACACACAATTTTGACCTAAGAAGTTATGTTCTGAAATAAGCTAAGAATGTGTGAAAATTCTAAAATATTGCTAAACCTTGGGCTGATCTCCAGGATTCCCATTTTATTCAAGGTTACTTCCCTGATATTTTTCAGTTATTGCTATTGCTTGAGTTGAATAAACATGGGGAATGGAAACACACCTTTCTCTTGGTATTCCCTGAACACTTCAGATACAACAGTTTGAGAAAGGTTGCTACTTGTTTTCATCTTTATTTTTGCTTCTATTCTGCACTATCATCTAATTTCCATAAGTTAATTTGGAGGGATGAGTCAGATTTTATAAGACTGTTTAAGCTGAGATTAAGCATTCTTAGATACCATCTGTTGCCTGTCCAAAACTTGATATCAGAAACAAGAAGATACAGCAAACCACAAGAAAAAAATAAATAAAAGTTCTTACATGGAACACACAATGGAGTGAATTCATGAATAATCACCATATTTATTGGTAGAAGTAGGAATATTAATCTATGAGATACCATAATTAATTATATCAGAGTGATATTAAGTTTTTAAAATAGAAGCACTTCATTGGGTAGAAATATAGATGCCAGGACTCTACCATGAGATTTGACATTCTTTCTGCATCATACCCTATATATTAGTTTAAAGATCTGTAGTTTTTTAAAAAAATCTTACTCTAAATTGATTTCGAACCATTTCCATATTGTACAATATGCAATGAATAAATATCAGACCCCTCCCATTCCCCATCAATGGCAAACAGACACAATCAAGTTACTAGACTGTAAATTGAAGTTTCTGTCCCACCTGGCCCTGCAGCTATTCAGTCCCAAAGAAACACACAGAGGCTTATCTTAATTATAAACTTCTTGGCCTATTAGCTCAGGCTTATTGTTAATTAGCTCTTACAATTTAAATTAACACATAATTCTTATTGATATTTAGCCACGTGGCTTGGTACCTTTCCTCAGTGTAGCATTTTCATCTTGCTTCCTCTGCATCTGGGTGGCAACTGCAGACTGAGCTTTTCCTCTTCCCAGATTCTCCTAATATGGTTGATCTGCTTCTACTTCCTGCCTGGCTACTGGACAATCAGAGTTATATTAAACCAATACAAGTGACAAATCTTTACAGAGTAGAAGAGTATTATCCTATGTAACTTCTCCTTTTTTTCCAAAACAAGAACTCTGAATCTAATCTCCTTTGTTTAGCTTTTTTTCCTGACCTTTATCTAGAACAACTTGAAGAAGGATGCTTAAAAGAAATCCCACACTAGTTCAGAATTGAGTATAATAGAGGGTTATTTATTTAGAAGTAGACTCACAGATCACAATCCTTTGCTGGAACGGGGGACAGCAACCAAATCTCCCAGCTGGAAAAGAGAGGCCAGATGTACATGCTTTATATGGGCATCAATAGTATAAGAGGCCACACCCAAGTGGGTGGGTAACTTAAAGGCTACTGGTGGTAGGAATTCCTACAGCACCTCCCCGTTTTGTTTAAATAAGAAAGTTCTAAGCCTAATACAAAGTTATATACAATAAGAACAAATATATCAAGAAACATGTGATAAATGTTTTAATAATCATCCTATCCTAATGAGCTTAAGTCTTGTATAATAAATAATTTGGCCAAGTCATGAGAGGAAAGTAACTACAACTATCTAGTCTTCAACCCCATCGAAGATCTGAGAAGGGAAATAATATTACTTGAGTGAGAAGGAAATTTAATCAAGCAACTTCCAAAATGTGCAACAAAAAACAGAGACAACTGGCTACTTGGGCAATCACCCAAAGTCTCATTTTCAATGTTGGAGAAACTAACACTGGCTAAGGCCTAGAGTAACTGACATACCATTTTTAGAGGCAAGAAATTTTTCAAAACCATCTTACCCTGTCTTGGCAAGATTTGACAGTCTTATTTCTTGTATCCTGTTTGTCCTGTCCAGACATGGTGCATTTTGTCAGTGGTCAACACATGGGCAGTTCCTTGCCCAAAGGCCAGTTTTGTCAAGAAGAAAACAAGCTCCAAGTGGAGTGTCTTTGGTGCTCAATATTCTCTCTGGAATAGATTGGTGCTGCCAGGAGCAATTGTGTCTCACTTCAATAGAACCCTAAGTTATTTAAATGCCATATTCTATAGTTCTTTGTAGTGGTTGAAGATTACCTATCTATGCAGAATACAACTTTTATGTATCTAAAGAAAGTGATTGGTCTAATTATAAATATGACAAACTTGGATGACTATTGACCTATGAATCTTAATACCTATAGAACTTAAAGACTAAGATTTCATATTAGAATATTAAACAATCTTTAAACAACTGTGTAACAAAGGAAGAAAATAATCTCAAAATGTAAGCAAAGTATAAGTATCTTGATCAGAGGTAGAAATGTACATTGCAATATGATAAATATATCCTAAAATTGTACCAATATACACAATGTTTTAATCAGAGGTAGAAGCATCATGCATACAATATGACAAAATAACATTGCCTAGATATACAAATATTGTAGACAAAAATAAGAACATATTCAATATTATTTAAGATTGTATCAAGATACAAGAATCTATACCAAAGTAAATTACCTACAAATAATAGCTCACAAGTATTCACTCTATTACTCACTATTATTATTAATGTAAGCTCATACTAATCTATTATCCCATCCTATTTCCCGAAAGAGATCCCTGATCCTATATAATCTTCCTCCCAGTCCCCAACCTTATACAAATTATAATCAAGCCCTAAATGATGCAACTAACCCTGAGTACAAACTTTGTTGGGAGAGGGGATGTTGTCTTCTAGAATTGCTTCCAGCTGTCATGAGGGTGATGTTCTTTCTATGGGACTCTGTGAAAATAAAATAATGGTTAAGTTCCAAGATTACTGTCTGGTATATTTGCAAATACTCTCTGAGTATTTGGTAGGGTTTTTCTGAGCTTTCTATTTGGAGTTTTAGCCAGAACATTGTAAAAAAAAGTACACCATTTCAGCTAAGCAAGTTGGAACCATCTTGAGCAGCTGGCACTCAAAACAGGTTATAAGTAGTGTTATCAACATCATGATGTCATATCAACCAGGTTGAGTTGTTGTGGGCCCTCATCTTCTCCCTGGAAACTTCAAAGATTACTGCAGGAAAATTTATTGTTCATTGTGAAAAACATAAACATTATTTATAAAGTCATACACAGACATATATCCTCAATAAAAGGTATGATAAAGACAAAAATAAGTATGAAGAAAAGCAAAATTTTTCTAAATTATTTTTTATTTCTGTCCCATACTAGATGGCTCTTGACATGGACAGAAACTCTGAAGTTTTATTTTAACAACATGCTTGGATTTAGAGAAGGACAGAGCTATTGTCCAACTCCAAAGCCAGTTCTATATATTCATATATAGAACATATATATATATATATATATAACATACATATAAATATATATTTGTGTATGTGTGTGTGTGTATGTTTTGATCATCTGTTTTTTTATAAACCATATTCCTTTTTCTTGATGATCCTTATTTGATAGTTATTTTTCCTTCTGTCACCATCCAAACATCCAGGGTCTCTTGAATTTTTGAAGATGTGTATTTTCCTGTAAAGACAAGAGGATAACCCTGCCCCAACCCTTATGAGGTTTTCTTACCACCTGGATGATTGTCACCCCTGTGGATGAGTTGTCATTTTTATTTTTGAAGAGGTTTCTCTTTTTCAAACAAAATCTTTATTAATTTTGATGGTATCCATAGTTTTTCTTCTTTTGTGGAAACAAGAGCAAAACCTCTTCCCCAAAGTAACACATCTCTTGGCTTCTATTGTGAGGTCAACACATCCTTGAAATACACTGGCTTATTTAATTCAGAAGACTTTTCTATTATCCAATGTCTTTCTGCTGACGTTGTCCCTTTCTCATTAGCATTAAGAAAATCCAAGGTTAATAAAGCATTATGTAATCTACTTCTGGAGATATTTTCCACCCATTTCTGTTTGTTTAACATATCCTTTATAGTTCTATTTGATCTTTCTACAACTGTCTTACATGTAGGATTGTGTGGTATATCTGTAATATGCTTTATATTATAATAAACAAAGAATGGTTTTATTTTCTTAGAGACATATGCTAGACCATTATCTGTTTTTATTTGTGCAGGTATACCCATGATGGTCATAACTTGCAATAAATGTATGATTACTGAATCAGCCCTTTCTGAGCTTAAAGCCCACTAAAAACCTGAATAAGTTTCAATGGTGTGGTATACATATTTTAATTTTCCAAATTCTGTAAAGTGGAACACATCCATCTGCCAGATTTCATTCATTTGAGTACCCTTTGGATTAGTCCCTGCAGGTAGCAGTGTTTGGTAGAAAGAGCAAGTAGGACAACTCTTTATTATCTCCTTAGCTTGTTGCCATGTAATAGAAAACTCTTTAAACCTTTGCTATTGACATGATGTTTCTTATGGAATTCTGAGGCCTTCAACACACTTCCAATCAATAATCAATCAATTTCTATATTACCTTCTAATAAAGTACCTGGAAGACACATATGGGATTGGATGCATGTTTATGTATATGGGACAAAGCCTATTCCTGATTATATTTTGAACCTGTATGAATAATAAAGTCAATTCTGTGTCTTCTGACAAAAATTCAGTGGTTTCAATATGCAAGACAACTCTGTATATTGTGAATCAGTAACTATATTAAGAGGTTCTTTAAAATCCCTTATATGAGAATAACATATAATTCTGCCTTCTGGACAGAATTATAAGGGATTTGTTCCACTTTACTTAATTCTTCTGATTTGTAACTTGCCTTCCCTGATTTATTTATATTAGTATAAAATATATGGCCTCCAGTTATTGGAGCATCACATACAATTCAGGGAAGAAGTCAAGGAGTTCTCTTTATACGATTAAGTCTTTTGCTTTTGGGATGATTGCTATTAATCTCTCCCAAAATTAGCACAAGTTCTTTGCTATGGTTCATTGTCTTCTCATAACTTTTTTTATTTCATCAGTAAAAGGCACTATAATCTCTGCTGGGTCTATACCTGCTAATTGACAAAGTCTCGATTTACCTTTTATAATTAATTCAGAGACTCTTTCCACATAAGTTTTTATTTTTTTTACTTGGTTTATGTGGTAAAAAATCCATTCTAAGATAATATCATCTCTCTGCATTAAAATTCCTGTAGGAGAAATTCTGGAAGGCAATATGACTAGACTACAATTAAGATTTGGATTCACCCTATCCACAAGTGCCTCCTGTAATTTCTCTTCAACAATTGTTAATTCCTTTCCCACTTCAGCTGTTAATTCTCTGGGACTATTCAAGTCTTTATCACCATCTAAGTTTTTCATCTAGAACAGTATAGTCTTTTACAGAAGGCTCTGGATTTTAAAATTTTCTTGTTAAGTCATTGATGGAGGAGGGTCATATGTCTATTGGTTAATTAATAAAGAAACTGCTTGGCCTTTGATAGGACAGAAAATTAGGTAGGCCGAGTAAACATAACAGAATTCTGGGAGAAAGAAAGCCAAGTCAGGCAGTTGCCATGATTCTCCTGCTGGAACAGACGCAGATTAAGATCCTCCCTGGTAAGCCACCAGCTCGTGGTGCTACACAGAATATTAGAAATGGGTTAGATCAATATGTAAGAGCTAGCCAATAAGAGGCTGGACCTAATGGGCCAGGCAGTGTTTAAAAGAATACAGTTTCCGTGTAATTATTTCCGATAAAGCTAAAGCTAGCCAGGTGGCGGAAAGCAGCCCCACTGCTCCTATTACAACAAGTCATGTCCTCCACAGTGACTATGAATGACTGGGCCACTTTTGGCTTGGGGGCCTGCAAGAAACCCCTCAAGGAGTTTCCCAATGGTATCGGGTTGCCTTGTCTGTCTTTTGTTGATCTGCATTCATTGGTCCAAATGTTGGTCTTTGCCACACTTTCTACATATAACTGAAGGCTGAATCCTCCTATTCTTGTCATTCCCAGAGGAAATATTATTCCTAGGAATTCTCTGTCTACAATCCTTTCTCAGATTTCCTATTCTACCACAATTAAAACATTTGGCATTTTCATGTCTCTTCATTCCTTTGGAAATTGTTTCTCCTACCCAAGATTCAATATTATAGTCAAATGTCTCAATGTTCATTGTATGCAAGATCCATTCATCCATAGGTGCTGATCTAACTTTCAAAGGCCCAAGTATCTTTCTGCATTCTAAGTTGGCATTTTCACAAGTCAGAGATTCAATAAATACTCATTTAGTATCTGGGTCTGATACTCCTATTTGTACAGCCTTATTTAATCTTTGTAAAAAGTCACTAAAGTGTTCTCCCTGGCCCGTTTTAACCCTGGTATATGATTCAATTAATTTTCTTGTTTCTTAAATCCTGTCCCAAGCATGTAAGACTGCTTGTGGCATAGGGACAAGATTTGTTCATCATAAAGCACTTGAACCTGTGGGTCAGCATAAGTGCCCTCACCAAGAGTTTGATCTTGGGAAGTCTCAAGTCCTTTTGCTTTTCCCCGTTGTTCTAAAATGTTAGCCTCTACCCCGAAATAACATTTAAACATCAATTGAAGCCCATTATCAATGAATGCTAAAACTAACTGAAGTTAGTCATGTGGTGTTGCCTTAATGTTAGAAGCCCATGTCTTTATCATCTCCCTAACAAATGTGAAATTCAAGCCATAAGTTATGACAGCTTGCTTAATTTCTTTTATATCATTCATTCCTATAAGTATCCATCTACCTTCTTTAGATCCTTTTTGGCCTTTAGAACTTTATTCTTTGTCAGAGTAGATTACAGGGTAGAAAGCTAAAACCTTGGATAAGTCATTTCTGACAGCTACTGCTAATGTTGAATCCGGTTGGTGTGCCTTCATTTCCTGTTTATCAGCTGCAATAATTTCCTCAATCATTTAATCATTTCACATCTTTTTACTATTGTCTTTTGTAAAGCCTGAATCTCCTGGCCTGCATATATTTCTAGTTATTTCATTGAGGCACCTAGCCTCTGGTCCTCATTCTGCACTTGTGATTCCAAAGTCTGAAGTTTTTCCTTTAAAGATAACACCTCATCCTTGGACATTATATGGATAGTGTGCAGATTGCCATACTGGAGAGATATTCTGTCTCCTAACCTAACAAATTTTGATTGTCAAATTCAACAGTATGAATTCTTCCTATAATTTCTCAGTACCCTTAGACATGGATTCAATTTTGTCTGTCAAATTAATGTTACAATTTTTAATAGTATTAATTTTTTCAGGTAACTTGATTTTTGATTGTATTAATTCTGTCAGATACCTGTTCATTATTATCTGTAAAGATTCTATCATTTCTAAAAGTGCCTCATTTTTGGCTCTGTTATCAAACCATTTTCTTAAGGATATAATATGAAGAAAAAACTGAGTCCCAATATCCAATAAGTGGATGTATTACCATAATCATATAAGCTTTGCAGAATACAATCCATAGCATTAGCAAAAAAGTTACTAAAAGTTTCCATGTAAATGTAGTGTGCCATTATATAACTTTCAAGTTTATTAATTTACTAATTACCTGTTATGAAGTCTGGTAAATTGTTTTAGGTGTAATAATCTTTATTGTCCTGCAGGTGTCATGGTTGCAGAGTCATGACTAGCAACTGTACAAATGGTGGTGACACCAACGTTCCTGAGCCCTGTTAGCTTCCTGCCTTGGTACTGGTTGAATACTGAGAAATATGCTTTGCTTGACAAATTAAAAGCAATTAAATCAATTCCATACATGGAGCAAGAAGCTCAGAACTCAGAAAGGGAGGAAAAACCGGAAGCTGCACAAGTTAGCAAGTGGCAGGGAACTGTGCCAGGAAACCACACAAGGGAACATGGCAGTGGGGGTGAGGGAACTTGCATGTACTTGGGAAATTTCCAAGTCACCACAAGCAGTAAGCTCTGCTGTGGTGGGGTTCTACAAAAAACAAAACAAAACAAAACCTCTTAGGTAAAAGCAAGCCAAGCAGGCAGGGTTGGGAGACTTACTGGGCTATGGGCCCATTAAGCCTTTAAGCCAGTCCACCCAGTAGGTGTAGAGTCCAGATCCATGTGGGCACAGATGAAGGACACTTAAAAGAAATCCCACACCAGCTCAGAACTGAGTATAATAGAGGGTAATTTATTTAGGGGTAGACTCACAGATCACAATCCTCTGCATGAGCAGGGAGCAGCAACCGAATCCTGCAGCGAAAAAGAGAGGCTGGCTGCATGCTTTACATTTGCATATATAGTATAAGAGGACACATACAAGTGGGTGTGTAACTTAAAGGCTTTTGTCGGTAGGAATTCCTACAGCAACAACTTATAATAATACGCTAAACAAAAACAAATATCCATAATCCATTTTTGGGGGGTGTAGAAGGAGCAGCGGGCTGCATTCCCGCCTTCCAGCTCCCAGTCACTGGCTAGTTTTACCCGAAATAACAGCACACAAACTGTATTCTTTTAAACACGGCTTGGCCCATTAGCTCTAGCTTCTTACTGGCTAATTCTTACATCTTGATTACCCATTTCTATTAATGTGTGTAGCACCTCAAGGTGCGCTTACCGTGAAGATTCTAGCCTACATCCATCCTGGGTCGGAGCTTCATTGTGTCTGCCCTAGAGAAGAGCGGCATGGCATCTGTCTGAGGCATCTTACCTCACTTCCTCTTCCTCCCAGCATTCTGTTCTGTTTACTCCACCTACCTATGTTCTAACCTACCAGGGCCAAGCAGTTTATTAATTAACCAATGACCTTCCTCCATCAGGTGGGAGATATGGGCATAGTTTTCTAGGCTGCTTCCTGCTGATTGGGGATGCTGATGATCTCAATGAGGACCTAAAGAAAATTTAGAATCATGGTTAAGTTCTGACTGGAATGTTTTATTAATCTGGATCATCTCAACCAGCAATCTTGAGGCTATTCTGGATGTAGAACTCAGAGGAAACTGAAACGGAGGTACTCTGAAATGTTGGAACATCTGGTCTATTTGTTTCCATTGGAAATTTTTCAGGGGGTCTTTCTTGATCAAACTTTATTTTACTTAACCCAGAATGAATCCATAGCCGCTCAATTCCCATGGAAACAAAAGCAAAATCTCCTCTCTAAAATAACTTATCTTTTGACTTAGATTTTGAATTCAAGGCATTTTCAAAATATATAGGTTGAATTAATCTAGCAGCATTTATAATCAAATGTCTTTTCATAGCTGTTGCTTGTTGAAGGAGGCTGCTTGTTCATTCCTGGCCACTTAGACCCAAAATAATCACACAGAAACTATATTATTTGTAATATTGTTTGGCCAATAACTTGAGTGTATTTTAAGCTAGCTCTTATATCCTAAACTAACCCATCTCCATTAATCTGTATATCACCATGAGGCTGTGGCCTACCGGCAAAGTTTTGGCAGGCTCTAATGGAGGCATCTGTCTCCTGTGGTGGCTACCTGGCTTCTCTTGACTCTGTGTGCTCTCTTTCTATATCTCTGTTTGGATTTCCTGACTGGCTTTACTCTGTTAAGCAATTGGCTGAAAACAGCTTTATTCATTAACCAATAAAAGGAACATATGGACAGAAGGACTTCCCAGGCCAGTTGCTCCTTCTTCAGCAGTCAAACAATTCAAAAACAATACAATAACATACAGTATCCTGATTCTCTGTGTATTTTCCATTTTTATGTGACTTTAATTTGCTTTTACTCTATTTTTTTTTTATTTTTTGGTTTTTGAGATAGAATTTCTCTGTATATCTTTGAATGTCCTGGAATTCACTCTGTAGACCAGGCTGCCTTTGAACTCACAGAGAATTGCCTGCCTCTGCCTCCCAAGTGCTGAGATTAAAAACATGTACCACCATACTAGACAAAGTACAAATCACACTAAATTCTCATTGTTCAGTGAGACACATGAATGCAAGTTTGCCACTGAAGTCACCCTCAACATACTGAGATGAAGATGAACCGCTCCACCATGATCTCCATCCCCAAGTAGTTAATATTTTGGTTTTCCTCTTCTTGTGCTATGCAGCTATATGTTTCTCTAGACTTATTCTCAAGAATCCATTTCATTTTAAATATTTTGGTGCTTTTTCTTTGCTCTCTAAGTGATGGAAAAATTTGTCTCTTCATTTTTTTTTGTTTTTTGTGTGAAAAAGATACTTAGATTTTCCATACAAGACCAAGTGAAGCATGATTAATGAAACTCAATGTGACTACTGGAATTAAAGGTGTGTTTTACCACTGTCAGCTAGTAAGGTGACCAATGGGACTGCTTTACTGTCAGATCTTTAGATAAGCTTTATTTATTAAAATACAAATGAAATCCATTTATGTACCAGCCCCACACCCAAATCCCCAGAGTTTTTCAGTTCTCTAAATTTTTAAAAAGTTATTTTGAAGGAATAAGAAGTTGAAATAGGGTCTGTGTAGCCCAAGCCTCCCTCATGCTCAATGTATAGCTGAGGATAACTTTGAATTCCTGATCCTCATTCCTCGACCTCTCAAATGGGATTATAGGCATGCACCATTTACCTACAAATTCACGAGTTATAACTTGTGTGCCTGTATGCTTTGTATGTTCATATATTTAATTATATACTTGATAAATTGGTTGAACCTTCCTGTGATGTAGAACTCACTCTAGTTTCACTACTAATTAAAAACAGGTAATAATTTTCCCACATAAGCAGTTATGTGTCAAGAATATTACTAATATCGTCTGATGAAGCATGTTTTGGATCTTAACCATATCAGATTCTATTATTTAAACCACTCAATCTTGTATATATTGCATGTAAAACTTTCATAGCTTTTAATCTAAGATGTCATAGTCAAGAGTCAAGAGTCATAGGGAGCACACATTAAATACATAGATTGTGTTTCATATTCCAATAACAGGCTTTATTTTCATTGCTTACTAGCATTTGTGAGTAACTATCTAATTGTCTTAATAAATCAGACCCTCCTGATGCAGTGAGGTGTGTCCAGAACATGATCAGTTTGCAACATTATAGGATTCAGAGCTAAAGTGCCAATAGCAAAAACAATAATAACTAAAATTATGCTCAATAGTTTTCCAAGCAGCTTGCCAAAATTGCTCTGTGCTTCAGTGAGGGTATCAGATATGTGAAAGCACAGAGTCTTGAGCACGGTTGCTGGAATGCACCGTGTGACTCTTTCCTCTTACAAGACTGACAGCATGCTGCCTACTGCACTGAGGAGGCCCCTCCTTTCCCTCATTTCAGAAGCCAGCGGTAATGTTACCACACATTTATTATCACCAGCACACTATACTACAGATAAAACTATACTGATAGCACCCCTGTGGGAAGCTGACAGAAATTTATAGTACTGTTCTAAACTCTGCTGTTTTCTCATTTATTAGACATCAATGAGGAGGAAATGTTAGGTTGCATAAAAGAATATTATATTTAAATCAATCTCTGCCAATTTCTGTCTACATTATCTTAGACAAGTCATTTCATGCTTTGTTTTTTTCATCATTAGGACGATACCTTGGTAATAGGACTACTGATTGACTTAGGGTTTAGTTAATAGATATTTATCAAGCAATTTGCCATATATTTTGACAAACACTGGGCATGAGGAAATGATAGAGGGGCTAGAAAGATGGCTCAAGGGTTACGAGCACCAACTATTCTTCAACAAGACCTGGGTTCAGTTCCCATGGCAGCTCACAAGTGTCTGTAACTCCAGTTCCAGGAATCTGATACTCTCACATAGACACACATGCAGGCAAAACACCAATGCACATAAAAATAAATAAATCTTAAAAGAAAAATGATAGAAAGATAGGTTCTTATGTTTTTGAAGCTCATATCAAAGTGGGAAGTATAGACATTGTTCAACCAGTGGGCTCTGTTGCACATATCCTAGAGAACAAATCTGTGGCCTATTATTATTTTATGTTGTAAAGAATGTAATGCTTCACATGTATAAATAATCTTATAATTATGGATGGTTCTTAAAATATGAGGTATTAATTTCTTGTGTTTGGATTTATTCAGTACCTTTCTTATGGGAAAGAGGTGTATCTTATATGATATTTTCTTTCACATTTTTACAAGTACTGACCGAGTATGGCGACTCATTTCACAAATATGATGTACATTAAGGTTTTCAAACATGTAGAGTGTTAGTCTGTTAAAGTGAACATTGTGCAGAGATGAAGGTTAATTGTGAGATCTTTTACTGTTTATAAAGCTATAAAATGTATACCGTATGAGCTAGGAGAATCTGAGAGTGGAAAGATGATAAAGACCCACTTTTTTTTAAACCTTACAATCATGTAATCAAACTGAAACAATGGAGAGTGGTATGAATGTTAAAATAATTAAAACAAATCTGGATTTTATTTATAGGAGAAAACATGGGATTTATGTCATTCCCTCTGTTTTATCATTTTTTTCGTGTGTGTGTGATGTGCATGAATGTGTATGAATATTCACATATGTGGGTGTGTAGGTGCATGTGTATATACAGTCCTAAGGTTGGTATTGGGATTTTTCTTTGCTATGTCTGCTACCTTCTTCTTTGAGGCAGGGTCTCTCATTCAGATCCAAAGGTTAAAGAGAATATCAATATTGTCACTAGATAGCTTGCTTCAAGTGTCCTATCTCTTTCCTATGAGACTGGAATACAGATGAGCTGCCATGCTCACATGGCCTTTACATAAGTTCTGGGTGCCAGAACTTTTGCTTGCAGTGTAAACATTTTAACTACAGAGCCATCTCCATAGCCCTACACCGTTTGAAGTCCAGCCCCTATGACGTATTTTATTTGGAAAACACATTGTACACAAAAGATTCAAATTCTCACTGAGTTTATACATTAAAACATTTTAGAAATGTGCATTTATCTTCTTGAAATATTTGAAAAATTTACAATTTTACTATTTTTATGTTTAAAATTTATGAAATATTTAAACCCACAGGAAGCTATAAATATTTAAAAAGCGCATATTTCATTGAAATTTATTGCATTTACTCTATTAAAACACAAACAATTTTGAATATTTTCTGATCTAATACTCATTGTGATTTACTCCTTTAATCTCCAGGGCATACACAGACAGCAATTTTAGTTAGACTCTTGTCCTGCCCTTATAGTTTTCTCTCACTGTTATCTCCTACACAGAATGCAGAGAAATATACTGGAAATTGTTCTATTTAATTATACTGTCATCTTCCATATCTTATTCCTATTTTATTTTCAGACATATAAATTATTCTAATCATTAAGTTAATGTTGATTTTTATTGTGATCTATTCCCATATTGTCAGGTAGGTACATGTGGTTGATAGACACATAGTTGATTCCCTCTGTTTTCTATTACCTAAAAATGTGATAATAATATTAAATATATTTTCCTTGCTAAAGGGAGGAAGTTTTTTAGACTATATTTCCAGATGTACAATTCCATGATTTATAGGGCACAGATATCTTCAACTTGTCAAAATATCAAACTTTAATTTTTCCCTTACTATTTCACTGGCAGTAAAGAAGTATACTATTCAAATTTTAAGATTTTTTTGTCAAATAAGTTTAAATTTTATTCATTTTAACTTTCCTGATTAGTTAGTAAAGTATGATTTCATAATTGCATTACATATTTGAGTTATATTTTGTGAGTATCCCATTCAGACCCTTTATCAAACTGTTCAATTGGGTTGCTTATCTTTCAATTGTCTTGACACTTCTGACTTGAATCTTAATAATTTATAATTATTGAAGATATTTTCTGTTGTTTGCCCTCCAGAAAACAGCACAAGTTATTGGCAAGGGTACTGGTTGTCCTCTATAACCTGATTATAAAACTGTATTGCTGAAGATATTGCTTTTGTTCAGAACATGGAGAAATTGAGCTGGTGCCCAACTAGAAACTTTATCCTTTGGACTAGAATTCATAATTCTGGAATTATTTTTGTATGGTACTGGAGGGAAAAGTAATCATTAATGAAGGTGTAAGTCACAAACAATCCCACACCAGTTTGGAATTAGATTATTAGAGAGGTTATTTATTTTAAGGGGGAAAAAACTTACAGATCACAGTCCCAGACAACAGCCCTCTGTGCAATCAGGAATGGAGCCTACTCGCCAGAAGCAGAGCCGGAAGCCAGAGCGAGCTCAGAGGGAAGTGGCCGCTTTTTTAAAGGGAGAGAGACCACGCCCCAGTGGGTATCTCAGCAGCTATTGGCTGAAGGAGCGGAAGGAGCTCCCACAACACATCAATATCACCCACCTACAAAAGCTGCTACCTACAAATCTCACACGTCTAGGAAGATATACCAATGCAACAGTGGAACTGAGGACAAAGGATATGGGAGTAACCAATTATCTTTTTGCTTTATTTTGCTTTGTTTTTAGGTTTATGGTCACTTAATGAGATGAAACCCTTAACCTGTCATGAATAATGTTCCCAAGAACCTTATATTAGATAGATCATGGGTCCCAGAGAAAAACCTACTGCTATTATTTGCTATTACTCTGCCAAAGGAACATGATAATAAAATGACTTCTAATGATATATTGTTATAGCTATATATCAAACAGAGCACTGCTCAACACTGACCAGAGAAACTTCTTGTAGTATATGAGGGATTAATACAGATTCCCAAAACTGGACAATGTGCAAAACATGAGAGACTGTGATGAACTCAATCCTAGGAGTATTTCTCAAGTGTCTCCCATAAAGGAAGGCCTGGGGATATAAGCAGAAGAACAGATAGAAAGACTGTAAAATCCAGAGAGGGTGGATGACCGTACAGAAAGAGTGACTTCCACATTCAGCAAGATAAAACAGAGATTGTGACAATATCTACAAGACCCATCCATGTTGAAAAAGACAAACTCCCATCACCGAGAACAAGAAATGAATGCAAATTTCTACTCATAGCCAAGAAACTAATACTAATTGATATGTGCTAGAAGAGCAAAACCTAGTTTTTTCCAATGATTGTCACTGGCTATATCAATTACATCAGGGAAGGCCCAAACCCCAGGAGTAAACAACCAACACAAAATGGACTTCATGTCTATTTGTTTATGCTTTTGGTTCCATATATTGGGGTTTTTGTTTTGATTTTTTCTTGTTTTGAGAGACAAATAATCTGAAGTTTTATGGGTAGTGATGTGGAGATGATCTAGGATGAACTGGTAGAGGGGAAATACTATGAACAAATATTCAGCATGATTTTAAAAAAAGATTTATGTATTTATTATATGAATGCCTATCTGCAGATATGACTTTATGCCAGAAGGACATCAGATCCCACTATAGATGGTTGTGTGCTACCATGTGGCTGCTGGGAATTGAACTCGGGAACTCTGGAAGAATAGCCAGTGTTCTTAACCACTGAGATATCTCTTCAGCCCAAAATAATTTTTTTTAAATAAAAATAATTTGGAAATTATACAAAAGATCTTGGTGATTTTCTTTGTTTCTGTATCATTAAATCTCATTGTTTTCTCTCCTTATTTATTTGTATATATAGCTGTTAGTTTATTGAAATCAGCAGTTAAGATATATACTTCCTGGCAGCAGATATATGAACTACCAGCAACTATGTGGTAGGCATTTTAAGCACTGAAGGATCTATTTACAAATTTACAGTTTTTACTCTATTGGATAATATTTTCAGATGAGGCAAAGTGTAGCTCCTACCAGCCATTCAAAATGGAATTCAAAAACAGAAATGAAAAACAAAAACCAACAAGGTAGTAACCATGTAAGGAAGCACAAAAATGACACTGTGTCTTAAAAGTCTACTTTAGGGGGCTAGCAAATTGGTCCAGTAGTTAAGAGCACTTTTTCTAAGGACCAAGGTTCAATTCTCAATACCCATTTGGATGGAGGCTCACCACTTCCTCTGATACTAGGCATGCATGTGGTACACTGATATTCATGCAGGCATACTCACACATACATGCATATACTCATAAAATAATAAAAACAAATCCAGTCCTCTAAGGCCTGGGCAAAGGTAGCACCTAAATCTTTGGAGTTGGGGACTGATGCCATCTGCGGTAACACCCGAATCTCCTGTAGCTTTGGTTCATTCTCTTAGGAACATACCGGTTTTGTTTCTTAAGTGGTCGTCCTCCGTATCAGCAGTTTTCGGTGAAATGACCAATGGCTGCTTATTTTACTTCCTCTGTGTTTTCAGATGTGCCCTCTTCTCTGTGTAACTACCGATTCTGCCTAGGTCAGACTGCTGCAGGAGATCCCTAATGGTCTGCCTTCGACTCTGCCTGCTAACATGCATCCCCCTTGCGATTACAGGTTTGGTGATTTCGTTCCCTTTTCTCCAAAACAGTGTCTTAACAGATGTCTCCTGGGGTCTGATCTGTAATTCGCGCTTTGATCTTCCAATTTTTAGCTGCTCCGGAGTCTCTGAATCTTTCCCCTTTGTGATTCTGGTCACACCTCCCTTCTCTGTCCAATACTAAGCTCCCTTCCCCTTCCCGATGGAGCTGTAGGACCCGGGTCTGCCCTTGTTTCTGGGTGCATCTCGAGGACAGTTTCTGGTCAGCTAAGCATCCTGTTTGTTCCTGTGCTCTTCCTGCCCCACCTGGTGATTAGTCACTTAGGCATTGACTTCTTTGTTGGTATGGTAATTTTCCACCTGCCTGGGTGGAGGTCCTTGTGCAGCAGTTAGGTACTTAAGGACTTCCCCAAGTCTGAATAAACGGGCATTTTGCTGATCTCCTTTCGAATGACCCTGGTCTCTTTGTGTGTTCAATCTCCAGGCCCTTGCCAGACTCTCAAGGTACAGTGGCACGCGACTGTACCGAGGGTGTAACACAGAATCGGGTGTTACATGGAGCCCTTATTTTTAGTTCTCACACTGAAACAAGACATGCTCCATTTTGCTCATGGAAGCATTATTCATAATATCCAGAACCTGGAAACAACCTAGAAGACCTTCAATGGGAAAATGGATAAAGAAAACGTGGTACCTTTACACAGTAGAGCATTAATCAGCTGAAAAACAAAACAAAACAAAGCAAAACAAAACAAAACAGTGGCACCATGAAGTTTGCAGGCAAATTGATGGAACTTGAAAAAAATCATCCTGAGTGAGGTAACCCAGACCCAGAAAGACAAACATGACATATATTCCCTCGTAAGTGGAGACTAGCTGTAAGGCAAAGGATAACCAGACTATAATCCACAGCTCCAGAGAGAACCCTAAGGTAACAGGAGGACCCTAAGAAGGACACATGGATTGCCCTGGAAACAGGAAATAGGTGAAATCTCCTGGGTAAACTGGTGGAGGGGCGTGACAGGAGTAGTGGTAAAGGGGAGGGGATGGGGATGAGAACATGAAGAAATGAGTTGGGGGAGGGATGGAGTGGGAGAGCAATGAAAGAGATATTCCCATAGAGGGAGCACTATGGGGCTAAGGAGAAACCTGGTGCTAGGGAAATTCCCAGTAACACACAAGGACGACCCCAGTTAAGACTCTTAGCAATAGTGGAGAGAGTGCCTGAACTGGCCTTTCCCTGTAATCAGTTTGGTGACTGCCCTAATTGTCATCAAAGAACCTTCATACAGTAACTGATGGAAGCAGAAGGAGAGATCCATAGCCAAACCCTGGTTGAAGAGAGGGAGAAATGGGGAGTCAAGATTATGATGGGGAAACCCAGAGAGACCTGAACTTGGGAAGCTCATGGACTCTACACCAACACCTTTGGAGCCTGCATGGGACCGAACTAGGCCCTCTGAATGTGAGCGACAGTTTTGTAGCCTTGTCTGTTTGTGGGAATCCTGGCAATGGGACCAGGATCTATCCCTGGTGCATGAGCTGGCTTTAGAAGCCCTTTCCCTATGGTGGGATGCCTTGCTCAGCCTTGATGCATGGTGGGCAAGGGGCTTAGTCTTGCCTCAACTGAATGTGTCAGACCGTGTTGACTCCCCATGGGAGGTCTTATCCTTTCTGAGGAGTGGGTGGGGGTTGGTTTGGGGGTAGATAAGGGAGGAGTGGGTGGAGGGGAGGGAGTGACTCGTATGTAAAATGAATTTTAAAACAACAACAACAACAGAAAAGACATGCTTTCAGTTCACAGCCACCGGGCCTCACAAATCCCCCTGGGCCTCACATCCTTCTATTAAACCCCCTAAATCGTTTAGCACAAGAACTGTTTTTACTTTATTGTCTTTCCAGTTATGATTTTGTTTGATTCATTTTAAAATAAACTTTACATTAGAATAATGTTTGATGTGCAGAAAATTTCCAAAGATACCGTGGAGAATTACCAAGCAACCCCTGCTCATTTCAGTTTCCTAATGGGATCACTGCATATTACTGTGGCATATTTGTCAAAAACAAAGAAAGCCACATTGCTAAATAACAATCAGTAAGCTCCAAAAATGTTTTTAAATTTAATGTTTCTCCATTAACACCCTTCTGTTGTGAGTAAAGTCCAGTTTATAAGGTTGCCTGTGGTTTCTAGCTAGCTGCCACTTCTCTCTGGTCTTCTCTGATTGGTGGCAGTTCACCTTTAGGGGGCAGAAGGAGTGTTTTTTATTCAATATTCAATCTAACAACTAAGATCAACTAAGAAAATCAGAAATCAATAAATTATTCTGCTAGTTCATTTTCATTTCTTTTTTAATCAAAAAGTTTTTTAAGATTATAATCACATCATTTCCATCTTTCTCATCCCCCTCCAAACTCTTCATAATACCCCCTTTCTTTCAAATTTATGTCTCTATTTTTGTTAATATATTAAATATATATATTTACACAAACAACACACACACAATACATTCTTAAATACAGCCCATTCAGTCTGTATAATGCCACATGCATGTATGCATGTTTTCAGGGCTGACTATTTGTTATTTGATAACCAATTGATGAGTTTTTCCCTGAGGTAGAATATTTCACTATTTCTTTTGCTCATAGTGTTCCTTATTTGCATGTAGCAAAGGTTGGGTCCCAGTCCCAACTGATGTATCTACAATATAGCCCCTGCACCTAAGGCTCAGGGTTAGGTCTGTTCTTTGAATTTCCTTGTTTCCCAGCTTTTTCTTCTAACTGTAATTAAAAATTTGAGGCTTCACACTGTTGCTAGTACCTGCTGTCTTTAATGTTGGGGCTTTCTGTTGGTTACCTCCTATCCATCGGCCCTTGCCATTTCTTCTTGGTCTTCAGTTAGTGAATGTAAGACCTTTGATTAAAAGTTTTAAAATTAAGAAGTTGAACTGTTTCACCTATATTCAACACAGAATTGAATTTTAAGCTTACATTAGAAAACTCCATAGTTGTCTAGCATGGATAGTACAGTAGATTTCCTGTCTACTGGATGAGGACTCGAAGCCCTCCTTAACATTTTTATCATTGACTCTTTACCATCCACAGAATGGAGTGGCACTGTAAGGATGATATAATCTTCCAAAACAAGCGTTTCTTAGGAATAACTCCTGGTGTGTGACTATGTGCATTTGGCACTGAGATCTAAACCTCAGTACTATGATATGGGATTTCTCCTCTGTGTACTGTGAATATGTTTTACTTCCATTGGTTAATCAAGAAGCTGCTTTGGCCTATGGCAGGGCATAATATAGCTAGGTGGGAAAACTAAACAAAATGCAGGGAGGAAGAAGGCAGAGTGAGGCAGACGCCAAGTAGTCGCCCAAGAAGCAAGATGTGAGGTAACAAACCACAAGCATTGTGGTAAAATAGAAAATAATAGAAATGTGTTAATTTAAGTGGTAAGAGTTGGTTAAGAATATGTCTGAGCCATTGGCCAAGCAGTGGTGTAATTAATACAGATTTTGTGTGATTATTTGGGTCTAGGTTGCCAGGAAATGAACATGCAGTCTCAATTCACAGTATTGGACCAGAAAGAGTAGTGCAAAGTAGGCAAGAAGAGGAACTTCAAAAGCATCTCTGTGTTGTTCCTGTATCAGTTCTGCCATTTTAGGCTGTTGCCTCATTAAGGGCTGTCCCTGAGTCCTGCAAGTGATAACTTTATCTTAACAGACAAGCTCTTGGAGAATTTGTAGGTGCTTAACTTTTATTCCCTTGAAGTCTTCTGTGATGCATAATCCTGACATAAATGCACAAGTGAAAAACACTCTGACCTAACTGGATGCAGAAAGTAATTTTTAAAATTTACTAACAATGTCTCAATAGACTTTACACATTATCCTCTTTACAACCCTGTGACTAAAATACAATTTAGATAAATCACGGCTCTGGAAGTACCTGCAACTGAGAAATACAATAACAAAGATTATAGGCTTTTCCATGAACGTCATCCCCAAAGAGTTACAGCCAAATTATTTAGAACCTATAGGGGAAAATAAAACTCAGGGTTGCACTTGTATGTAATTTTATTTGTCCTGAGGCCAACCTGACTATGTATGGAGAAACAAAACTTAATGAAGGGCACAAAGCTTTGGCTTAAATTGATGGTGGAGTTTTGAACCATACCTGTCTGTTGGTAAACACATAATGCCCTAATGACTGGCAGTCATAATTACATAGCATACAAATTGAATCCCCAGTATGGAAATTCTGGTCATCAACAGCATACCAGTAATTGACCACTGGCCCTGAAGGAATGCTGCTTGGCTCCTTTACCCTTATTTCTGTGAATATCAGCATTTGTGCATGCAACTGTAGGGAACTCGGTGGCAACCACAGTTTTGCAAAAGGCGTTCCTAACCAGAGAGACTTGGTAGGGTATATGATGGGGAATGTAACTAATAAGGTGAGATCTCCCAATTCGAAGAAGACTGCAATGCTTCTTATACATAAGCTGTGGCTGAACAATGGTTAAATTTCATAAAACAACAATGAGACTTCAGTGGTTCAAAATAGTTTTGAGCTTTTGTGGAGAAGAGAAAGGACTACCCTGTCAACTGAGCCAAGAATACTAAATAAATTCATTATTTTTCCATTCTGATAAAACCTATTCCAATACCATCTCTTACTAGCTCTCACAAGACCCGAGCCTGCTGCTTCTTCTTAGGATCCCAGCCTTACGATTTCACTCCCCTGGTCACACTTCTTCTTAGGATCCCAGCCTTATGATTACACTCCCCTGGTCACACTCTTGAAGCACAACTCGGACCAATTCATGGCATCATGAAAAATTTTGGTAGCTCATGAAGTATAATTGACATAAAACACCAAATATCTAAAGCGTGCAACCTTATGTGATTTGACAGTGGTGTGAACCTGAAAATCATGGGGCTTTGAATAATGAACATAACCACATCACTAACAATTTTCGTTGTCTTCTTCAACCATGTCTCATCCATTCCATGGCTGCCCTGCCCCCAACACCTGACAAACATCTCTCACCACAGATTAGTACACAAGGCACAGTGTTTAGTCCTTGTTGTTAGTTTATAGGGGAGCTGTTGTTGGGGCCATCTTACACTGTAGCCCCAGACTGGCCTGAAATTTATTAATGCATCCCAAGCTGGCCTCCAACTTGGGGCAAGCCTCTAGTGTCAGCCTCCCAAGTGCCAAACTAAGTCCTAAACCAACACACTCAGCACATTTCGTATGATTTTAATTAAATGGATTATAATATATGCTCCCTTTTGACGGAATTCTTTCACTTAATAAGGTTATTCCAAGAATCCTCCATTAACCATTCATTATAAATATTTCATTATACTGTAGAATATCATTCTGCTCTATGAATATACTACAATTTGTTTAATCATTTACTTATTGACGATAGTTGCTATATTTTGAGTTTAAACATATTCAGTGAATGAAGTACACATCTTTATGCAGAAGTTTTTTTTTTTCATTTATTTTAGGTAAACATAAGGGCTAAAATAGCTAAGTCATGTGATACATACATACTGAATTATTCTCAGAAACCAAACTGTGCCATTTTATATTCCTGTAAGTTGGTTGTGAGATTGTGTCTCCTAGAAATGGCAGGGAAGCTACAGTCATGAAGTCTCAACAACATGGGTACTAAAGGAGACTCAAGTAAGTACTATACCTTATTATATGGGGTTATTATTATACTCACTTTATAAACTGTAAAAGTTAAATAACTTGGTCAAGGTCTCCATCTTTAAGTATCAATACTAGAATTTTAATCAAAGATGTCTCTCCAGAAGCTATGCCATCAAATGCTGTGCTAAGTGCCTCTTAGGCCATAAATTTAGTATTCTGCTTCCATCAGGACTAACCATTACTTATTTTTATGCTTATATTCTTTTAAATAGAGAGAATAAACTCTTTGTGGGCATAGTATGCTACATAGAATTGCAGCATAGTTAAGTGAACATAAAGACTTTCAAAGGTACTAACTTATATCGAATTCGGGTTGGGAAGACAGCTCTGTCATTGTCATTGTGGCAGGAATGGGAAAAACTGGGCAGTGAGACTTCCATGTGTCAGCATCCACTGACTGAGTTTTTGAATGCATCCTGCGAGCAGTGAAAGCAAAACAAAGGAATCAGAAAACAACAGCCACCTATTCCAGCTAGTCACTTTATCGCTCTAAGAGGATCCTAGGTATAATTACTCCTTCATTACGTTCAGATAGTTAAAAATGTCTGATAAGGATTCATGAGGACATTTGTGGGGAAGTCATCTCAGTTAAAGAGGAAGGGCTGTTTAATCTTTAAATTTTTAATTGTAACCAGAGGGAAACAAAACCTTAAATGCCTACCGTTTTGTAAAATCTTTTAACTCAACTCATGAAATTTTCTATTTTTACTTTATTCTGTTTTAAAGAGTCCTGATTAGAACTCTTTATATTAAGCACTTTATGTGTGTGGGGTGGAGGTGAGGAAGAGGTTCTTAAAAGAGATGTAAATAGAAAAGTAAACAGGAAGTACCAATGCTGCAAGAGGAAGTGAAATGAAAAGTGTAATAAGAGAAAAGGTTTCTCCAAATGCACTCAGGAGAGAAATGGTTCTGCTAGACAGCCTGGTTCCTTTGTAAACAAATGAGGAATGAACTAGGTATGAACAAAATGACCGGGGCACAACTCTTTTGAAAATAGGTTTTCAACTTGTATAACTGGAAGAATATCATTAGTGACCCTAAAAGCCCACAAGAAAATGCAGACAATGAAGCAATAGGCGAATAAAACAGAAAGTGTGAAAAAGACAGGGTGGTGTATGTTTGGTGTGATAAAACCAATTTAATAATTTATATTTGTGAAGTTAAATAGATCTGCAAGGCCAGGAATCTATTTTTAGAAAATGACCAATTTTTAATCTATTAAAACAAGGAAAAGATAGAAAATTCTACTTAATAAAAAGTTCTTTTTTTCTCTCATATATTGATTGCATCCTGACTGCAGTTTCCCTTCCCTCCATTCCTCCCAGTCCTCTCCCCACCTACTTATTTAGTCCTCTGTTTCCTTCAACAAACAAACAAACAAACAAACAAATCAAGCTTCCCAAGGATATTCACCAACAAGTCCTAACAAGTTACAATAAGGCTAGGCACAAATCCTCATATTAAGACTGGATGAGGTGACTCCGTGGGAGGAAAAGTTTCCCAAATTCAGGCAAAAGAATTAGAGACATCCCTTCTACTGTTGGGAGTCACACAAGAGCACCAAGCTACACAATCATAAGGTATATGCTGAAACCTTAACTCAGACCTGTGGAGTGTCTGTGTTTGTGACTTCAGTCTCTGTGAGTCCTGCATTTGGAGGCAATGTAGAAACCTAGTACATTGGAAACACCCTGTAATCTATGAGAGTAACCCTAATGAAGTCTCCTAGGAATGGGGGATCCAGAGCCCAGATTGGCTATTACCCAGCCACAACACCTTTGATTTACAATCTCTTCTGCCTGCAAACGTGCTGGGGCAATCAATGAAGACTCAAAACTTGTGAGCATGGTCAACTAATGACGGGTCCAACTTGAGACTCACGTCAAGAGAGGGAGCCTCGGTCTGATACTACCTGGAAGACAGGATAGCCCAGAGACCCAGTGTAGAACCAAACATGATTGACCGAAAGAAAAAAGAAAAAAAGAGTCAATAAAATGATTCCTAATGATATTCTGCCCTACTCATATTTGGTACTTCTCCCAATTGTCATCAGAAGAGGCATCCTCCAGCAACTGATGGGAACAGATGCAGAGACCCACAAACACTAATAAATGATTCTTGATGACCAAAGCTGAACACGTAATAAAGTAACATGACCTAGGAAGGAGAATTACTGTTTAAAATTGGGAAATTAAATATTATAATGTCACCTTATCATAGTCAAAGGATGTTTACTATGTGACCCTATATAGAAAAAAGTTTTCTCACCCTTAGACATAAAGTTAGCATTTGAATCATATTTCTCTAGATTGTTCCATCTGTATGAGAAAAGGAATAAAATCTTGCAGAAATAATAAAACTGTAGCACAGGAATAATTGTCAAGTACTTGGCAGTATTTGAACACATTCTATGTTTGTTCTGACAATGAGGTGCCAAGTGGCATGCAAATGCCTGTTCCACTGGCTTGTTGCTGAGAGGAAATTCCCTCTTATTTTATGGTTTGAGTTCCAAAATGGAATCAAAAGTAATTGTTCTTTGTTCTTCTCCTTTCCTGTAGTCTCAACTCATTTATAAGAAGTAGTTAAGCCTCACGGCAATCATCATCTCATCATTACAAATACAAAACCTAGAGTAGCAAGAATTGAAAGAGTTCTCCAGGAGTGTGTAGGAAAACGATAGAGGAATTGGGAGCCAAACAGTTTTTAGGAGTGAATGTATTACTCTGATTATTCTCTAACTCTTGCACATAATTAACAGTCTATTAGAATTCTTTTCTTTTTTCTTTTATTATCATGTTGAATAATACTTGCTTGGGACTTTGTGACTGTCTTAGTCATTACAGTCGATAAAATGAATGTACAAAGGAGATCTTACCCAACAACTTCTTTCAATTCTTGGTCACTATTAGGATAGTAAGTGTAACTGGGAAACAATAAAGCATTTAAGACAGAATTAAAGAAGCTTGGAATATGTCAATTTCTTTTTTCTATCTGAAATGTCAAAGCTTCAATTGAAACAGGGGGAACATCAGTGCACATGGGGCTGTGGACTGTCTTCCGGTTTTCACTGCTGCAAAGAGGCACCATGACCATGGCAACTCTTAAGAAAACATTTAATGGGGTGGCTCATTTACAGTTTCAGATGTTCAGTTCATTATCATCATAGTGGGGAGTATGGTGGCACGAAGGCAGACATGGTGCTGGAACTGAGAGTCCTACATCTTGACTCAGAAGCAACAGGAAGTTGACTGATTGTCACACTTAGTGAAACTTAAAAGAAAGTCCTCAAAGCCCGCGCCCACAGTGACACACTTTTTCCAATAAGGTCATATCTCCTAACCGTGCCACTCCTTTTTGGAACATTTTCTTTCAAACCACCACATGGACAAAGTATGTGAGCTTCATAACTTTTACTTTATTCTTCAAGAATGGAGCCTATTTCTATTCCTTGGTTCCTTTAGAATTTGGTGGAAACTCAACTAAAGGGGGTTTCAAAGTCTGTTCTCTGGGCAGCATCGTTAGTGTTAGCTGGAAACTGGTTATAAATGCAGATTTTCAGATAATCCACCCTTCTACTAGAGTTCCTGAACCAAAAGGCAGGGCATGAGAAGTGCACAGATCATTCCAGTGCCCACCAAAGACGGAAGGCCTGGGCCACCAAAACTTCCAGCAACTTGGATTTGTTGAGTGTTGCACCTAAGGGTTTACAGTGATTCCTCCAGAAGCTCTCCAAGGCCTGCAGTTGTGTCCTGAATCTCTCATATTGCTAAGAATGTAGAGCTCACAGTATTTTGCATTCAGCAACTCAGTGTGTTAGTATACAACACCAATTGCATTTGGGAAATATGTACTAAGAAAATAGTATTGTTTTCTCTTGATGAGTGAACCCTAAAAACGTGGCCTGGGTTTTTGGAGTCCAGTTTGCTTTTTACCAGCCTCATAAATTCTGCTGCACATGCTTGTTAAAAGCGTAACAGTTCAGAGTGTCGGGTCTGAATCGAGACTGACAGGAGATGCAGCCCTGCTCTGCCATCTTCTTGGGCTTTGGCCAAGTTATTTAGTCTTTCATACCCAAGTTTCTAACAGAAAAGATAAGTTATAATGACCACTTTGTCAAAGTGCTATAAAAATCTGAGAAACTAAATGTATATATGATTTTATTTTAGAAAAAAAAAAACATGTGGAACATAATTTTGTCTCCAAATTGTGCCCTTGATTAATTTACCTTTTTTTCATACAAAATGAATTGTACAAAGACCCTTAAAAAGAGACAGCACACTGCCAGAAAACCAACGATTTTCTTGAAGCCCAAAGCTCTGAGTTGGAGCCTAAATTTCTATTTATGGCTAAGATTTGATCTCAGGGGAGAAGGATAAATTAGAAGCTGCCAAGCAAAGCCGAACTTCACGTTTCCACCTTTATCAAAGAAAAGCAGTCGTATTTTGTGAGTTAATTTCACAGGGCTGTCATAAGGAACACATAACAAACAAGGTGTCTGTGAAACGCAGAGTGCCGCATAGGAACAATGTGGTTTTCATGGGTGCCATTATAAAACTGAATCATTTTGTCACTTGTCACCTGCCGATATATTTACTGTTTGGTGTGTACTTGGATTATCCTTAGCAATGTCACGCGAATGCAAATTGAGTCGTATCCATGATGATGCAATCATTTCCCCTGAGAATTACGTTCAGAACTCAGAAACACTTCACAGGCACCAATGAAATGCCATTGGGCACCAGTGACTTCCGCTATGACAATGGGCTTGCTTGGATTTATATTAGTGTCCATGAGGTGCACGGCATTGCACCGCATCATGCAGGGCCATCAGATGCTCTGTCTTTGAAGAGAAAACGTAATTTCTCACCTCCTGCCACTACATCCTTCGTTAATCAGTTCCCTGGTGCTTCTCTTTTCGACTCCGGGCTGTGCAGTAGCTCTGTGGTAAAGTTACATTCTCACAAGGCCTTTGATTTTGTTTGAAGTTTTCATGCTCTTTCTTGCATTTTCTAATTTTAATATTTATGAATGGCACCACAGACTTGATGGCAGAATTAACATCAGGCCAAGGAATCTCCTAGGAGCTACGATCTGGCTGGTTTTCTCACAGAACCACCTACCAGCAGTCCCTTCCCTTTGATCGCTTTCAGGTTAATACAGAATGCAGGGGGTGAGATGACTCAGAGGGTAAGAGCGCTTGCCACCAACCTGACAGCCTGACCTGTGTTTCATCCTTGGGATCCACATAATGGAGGGAGAGTAAGGCCTCTGGCATACACTTATGCACTGTAGCATACTTGTGCTCTACCCCAAATACAGAAATCCAAAAAGCAGCAGAATATAAGACACATGCTTCAAATGTGATCCTCTGGCCTTTTCAGTTGACTGGAGATCAAGGTAGGCAGTGGAAGTTGCTATACTATTCCACCAGGGAAGGTTCCACAGAAATGTGTTCAAGAACATGTGTTGGGGCCCCTAACATAGATCCTGATGATGAAGGCGACCTCATCTACTGAGGGAACACTACTAGAATGCAGCTTTCTGACCCACTGTTAACTACTGAAGCCAAAATAGACTGGGACCATAGGGAAGAGAATAAAATCATAAAGAAGCATAAGAGAAAAATCAAAACAGTATTTATAGCAGGGTGATTGGTATATTGACATGCTTCTGTATGTTTTCTGGCATTTTCCAAATTTTATATTATGAATGTTAATTACAGTAAACATCATAATAGTCCTATGGTGTGAGGCAAACAAGGAAGCAGGGCAGCCTGCATCTTCATCCTATATCTCTAGAGGATGAGCAAGAGACTGGGCTGTTGGAGACAGAAGGTGTTTTTTGAAGTGCAAACTGTGATGTATAAGTGGGCATGTGAGCATTTCTTGAAGTTTCATTATATTGTTATAGCAAAATTTATTCCATTTCCAGTTATATACAGTATGTTTTGAAAACCTGAATTAATTAAAACTTTTCAGTATCCTACATGAATATGAACTTGGGTATGTTAAACATGAGCACAAATATATTCATATGAAAATGAACACATTAAAACCTACTCTAATGAGGTGGATAGCATGATGTGCATAATCTCTCTTTCTCTCTCACACACATGAGAATGGAAGTAAGACAAGTACTAACTGTAAAGAATATGATGCCAACAGGTGTGGGGGGGTGAATAAGAGAAGGGAATAAGGGAGGAGAATATGGCTATAATATATTTCACACAAGTACAATACTGTTGAAAGTTAAAAAAATTAAAAAAGTGTCTTAAATAAAAATCTGTAATTCAGAAGTAAAATAATACCCATAGATGTAAATTGTGAACTGCATGGGAATGTCTGTGTAAAACAATGTACTTAAGTAATGGGAGTGGATCACCTGGAGGTGAAGACAATGGTGGAGTTATAGGGAGAGAAGACATGCAGGAAGAGGAGAAAGAGAATAAATACACGCGATGTAGGTGCATGAGCATTTAAATGATGGAGTGGAAACCTGTAATAAAGAAGGGGGAGTAGGGGAGGATACAGAGGTGAAGGTGAGGATTTGAGCCAGTGAGGAGAGAGAGAGAGAGAGAGAGAGAGAGAGAGAGAGAGAGAGAGAGGCTGTCAACAGAGGAGGTTTAAGAAGATTGTTTTTAACTGACTAGGAGTAGTCAAGGAAGAGAGAGTAGCTGTGTGAGTAGGGAGGCTATAAGTGAAATCTTGTTTTGTGGCAGATCCACCTCTTTTGGGACGTGCTGATTGCACTCAAGGCTTGTGATGAGAACATTGTGTGAGCTCAGCAGCCCTGCCCAGCACTGCCTTTACTCATGGCTGTGTTCCGGCCAGGTTTGGACCAGGCAGATAGCCTGAGTTAACCAGAGCTAAGATTCTAAAGCATGGATATAAAAGAAGAGGAGATTTAAGAAAGTGAGCAAACAAGAGGAGCAATTGAAATTATGAACTCCTCTTACTATTGTACAAAGTGAAAATGTCTGAAGATAGTTCATTCCTATGTACACAGCTTATGATGTAATCAGGTGTTTTGGTTCATCTCAGTATCAACAGTGGTGTTCTTTGCTTTGGTCCAGCTCTTCCCACTCTTGGACATGTAGAACATGCTTTGAAAAGCTTTTTCTGTGCTTGTTCTAATAAATGCTTTTTCTTTATGTTTTAAATATTTAGTTACTCCATTTTTTATTGGGTTATGTGATCTTTTGGTGTCCAATTTCTTGAGTTCTTTGTATATTTTGGAGATCAGACCTCTGTGTGGTTGGTGAAGATCTTTTCCCATTCTGTAGGCTGTCGTTTTGTTTTGTTGAGCATGTCTCTTACTTTTCAGAAGCTTTTCAGTTTCAGGAGATTCCATTTATTGTTTCTCTCAGTGTCTGTGCTTCTGGGGTTATATTTAGGAAGTGGTCTCCTGTGCCAATGCGTTCATGTGTATTTCCCACTTTCTCTTCTATAAGGTTCAGTGTGGCTGGCTTTATGTTGAGGTCTTTGATCCATTTGGACTTGAGTTTTGTGCATGGTGATAGATATGGATCTATTTTCATTCTTCTGCATGTTGATATCCAGTTATACCATCACCACTTGTTAAATATGCTTTCTTTTTTTCCTTATATTTTTTTCTTCTTTATCAAATATCAGGTGTTCAAGGATGTGTGGATTGATATCGGTCTTTTGTTTGGTTCCATTGGTCCTCCTGTCTGTTCTTATGCCAGTACCAGGCTGTTTTTAGACCTAAACAGAGAACTCTCAACAAAGGAATCTAAAATGGCTGAAAGACACTTAAGGAAATGTTTAACATCCTTAGTCATCAGAGAAATGCAAATCAAAACAACTATGAGATTCCACCTTACACCTGTAAAAATGGCCAAGATCAAAGACACTGATGACAACTTATGTTGGAGAGGTTGTGGGGAAAAGGAAACACTTCTGCATTGCTGGTGGGAATGCAAGCTAGTACAACCTCTTTGGATGTCAGTGTGGCGATTTCTCAGAAAATTAAGAAACAACCTTCCTCAAGGCCCAGTAATACCACCTTTGGGTATATATCCAAAGGATGCTCAATTGTGCCACAAGAACATGTATTCAACCATGTTCATAGCAGCTTTGTTTGTCATAGCCAAAACCTGGAAACAAAATGCCCCTCAATCAAAGAATGGATTAAAAAATGTGGTACATTTACACAATGGAGTACTTCACACAGAAGAAAAAAATAATGACAGCTTGAATTTTGCAGGAAAATGGATGGAACTAGAAAATATTATTTTGAGTGAGGTAACCCAGACACAAAAAGACAATTATTACATGTACTCACTCATAGGTGGTTTTTAAACATAAAGCAAAGAAAGCCAGCCTACAAACTACAATCCCAGAGAATTTAGACAACAATACGGACACTAAGAGAGACCTACATAGATATAATCTACATGGGAAGTATAAAGTAGAAAAAGACAAGGTCTTCTGAGTAAATTGGGAGCATGGGGACCTTGTGGGGAAGATTGAAGTGGTGAGGGGAAAAGCAGGGAGGGGAGCAGAGAAAAATGTAGAGCTCAATAAATATCAATAAAAAATATTTAATGGAACAATTCCTCCACAGTCTCACCAGAAGTTTAAAGCTGCTGTTCCTGATGAGAGGACAAATGATAAGAGTGGTTTTGTGTGTGTGTGTGTTGGCCTAGAATTTGGTTCTATGAAAAATCTAGCAAGTGTACCTAGAGATGGACCACTGAAGAAAATATTTTCTTACGACTATTCAATAGCGTTTCCCATTCTGCTTGGCTTAGGTAGACGGGTAGCCCCACCTCTCTGCTTTTGTTTCAGCTTCCGTAAGTTCTCTGTGACTGCTTTAGGAAGCAGAGCATATTAGAGAAAATCAAATCTTTAATTTGTTTTATCTCTCAAACAGTGGGATAAGTGTGTGGTGACTGCAGCAAGGCTGAAGTCAGGAAAAAAGTAAGCCAGCCCTTGAGAAATGATGGACAATAGACTTTTCACAAAACCAGGTTGGAACACTAGAGCAAACCAGGAAGCTGAGAAGACAAGAAGCCAGGGAGAGCAAAGCTACATGCCCCACCCCTTAAGCTGGGCCTCCTCTGGAGGCTGGCATGTTTCCAAAGGCCTTTAAGACCTACTTGAGTCCATTCAGTTTCACTTGGTGCCCGCCCGCTTCTTGTGCTAGCGTTCTTTTATGAGTAAGTTCTGAAGTTTCAGAAGTCTTTTCTTTATACCCAGGATGGAAATCCTTTTAGTCCTAAGCTTTGGGAAGTACACTAACTCTGTTTGGCCCCGAAGGGAGCTTGTAACTCGTTAGCATTGTAGAGGTGTAGCCAAGGAGCCATAGATCTGTGTTCATCTGCAGGAGGCTGGGCTGTGAAGGGTTTAGTTCCCTCTAAAGCGGCCATGGATGTGGACAATCACCATATCCGTACATCTGTCCTGTTCAACTAAGATGGTCCTGATGGGACAGATCAGTGTCTCCTCTGCTCAATGTCACAGTGTGCTATTTGGAGGCCTAAGGAATAAAGATGGCAATAAACAGGCTAGGCACTTGGGAGCAGTCCTTAATCTCCCCTCTGGCAGGCTGAATGAAGCAAACTCTAAAAGCCTGACTCGAAGTCACACTGTTTTGAATATAGAGACAAGGCCCAAATGTTCTTAATTCACTCCAAGGGAGTTCTCCATCCAGCTGACATCCATATAAGGAACTTAATAAAGTAAAAGCAAGTTATCTAGTCACCCCCTGCTGCTTTTTTTATAATATCAAAATGAAAATAAGCTTAATTTGGTGGTGGTGTAATCACATTCATTACCATACCCAAACATGTTTTATGCTCCCCGCTTGAATATTGTACTGCGCTGATTATATGGGATGAAAGTGGGCAGCGTCACTCCGTTGTTGGATGGAGATTCATTCTGAGCACTCAGGTGTCATTCATCAAACTCCATGGGCATCAGAATGAGGGCATCATTTCAAAATGAGGATGTGGTGACTAACCTGTTTATTTAGTAAAAAAGTCCTTATGAAAAGTTTACATGCAATCTTATGAGTCCAATACAAGGAACTCTTTACGGTTTATGTGATATTCCCAATTCATGGATTGGAGCATTCAGGAAAATATAGGTAGAACTAAAAAATTTTACTCTTATTCAGATCTGAATAGGACATGATTTCTTCTTGTTACATAGAATGGAAGGACCATGATACCCTGTGTGCATGTGGTGCACAGTGACCATGTCCTTAACTCACTATTGAACATATTAATATGAAATATTTATTTTTAAAGTATCATTAACTTCCCAGTCAGTGTGTATTTTTTCCTAATTTTGAGGGGGGGATCACCTTAGCATGACTTTATGAAATTTTTTCAGGTCAAAGATAAATTCTATTTCAATACTTTTTCTTGTAACCCAAGTTCGAGCCCTTTATATATAAGGATATTCCATGCATGGCACAGAACAGACAAATGGTTCTCCGCTGCCCTTTTCACCAGCACAAAAGAGCCATTTTAGAAAAGACTTTTTATATGAAAGCTTTTACAATGAGCTAGTTCAGGGAAATGTTTGGTATTTATAATAACCAGTATTTCAACAACTGCAAAGCCCACAGCATATTAACAAAAACCATTCTTCTACAGGCAACCAAAGAATGCTGAGTGGTTTTGAGTGGCTGAGAGTGGGAGAAATTGTCTTTCCCATGAAAGAGCTCCCAGATGCTTAGCTACACAGCATTAAGAGATCAGCTCTGAAATCATATGTATCTATTTACGTGTATATACATATATGTATGCAATATATGCATATATACATATGTATACACATACATGCATATACACATATGTATACACACATATGTATGCATGTAGCATTATATGGACCATGAAGGCTGTATTTATGTATTAGGAATGTGATATACATGAAGTCATATTGCTCAGCTAGACTGGAGTCTCCTAATGCAAAAACAAAAGTGGTTGGGCTAAGTAGCATGTAGACAGATGTCTGCTTTAAGGGCTGGTGCTCCTAAGACCTGTATGTCATAGTATTATGCAGATTATTGAAATCTTATGAAATAACTGAGTTTCATCATAACTTATAATTATACATGCCTCTTTGTTAATGTTTCTAGTTGATTTTTATGAAACACATTTTTTCTATCATTTTGCAATAGACACCTGCCCTTTGGAAGGTTTATCCTTGTTTGTGTTTATGTCTCACACATCCTCATGGACCTATCTCACCTTGCCAAGGGCCACACAGTAATTAATATCCACCTGCCCGAGATTTCTGTTGCCCCTTTGGCTTTCCATCAGTCTGCAGACTCTGCTCTCCTGGAATCCCAAGCTGTAGATCAGGGGAGGTAGGTGGTTTTATCCTGGAGCTAGCTGAGAAAACAGAGCCTTTCCCTCCTGTAGTTGTGGAACCAGTTTTCCGGGCCTGAGCCATGGTACCCTCCTTGTTCTCCTGTATTCCCTTCTCTGGCAATGGAAACCATGCATCCATCTTCTCCACTGAGCCCCTTACCTCTGTGGTATAGGAGGTCCTTTTGTATTTTTGTTGCTTTCATTGGTTAAATAAAGAAACTGCCTTGGCCTTTGATAGGGCAGCCCTTAGATGGGTGGAAAATACAGAACTAAATTCTGAGAGAAAGAAGGCAGTGTGACAGACACCATGGCTCTCCTCTTCAAGACCACGCTGGTTAGACTCATCCTGGTAAGCCACAGTCAAGTGGTGATACAGATGATTAAAAATGGATTAAACTAATATGTGAGAGTTAGCTAATATGAGGCTAAAAATAATGGGCCAGGCAGTGTTCAAATGAATATAATTTGTCTGTTATTTCGGGGTATAAGCTAGCCAGGTGGCTGGGAGCCGGGCGGCAAGAAGCGGCCCACCACTCCTTTTACAACACCTCTGAAAATACTAATGTGTCTATGCCTGTTCCCATAGTAGTTTCTTTTATTTCAAATTTACTCTTTGAACATTTTATGTTTTATGATCTTTATTTGTACAGCATGGGACTTTCATGAGTAGAAAATGTGATGTGAAACACAAACTTGTGACCCTAAGCCTTTATAGCAGTGAGGTGGGTGCAATGACAGCAGCTGACTTGAATTTAGATGTGTGAGCTAAGTCTTTGCTCTGTCTCTAACTGTTCAACAGCAAAGGTCATTTTCAATCTGAGCCTAGGTTTTCTTATATGTTAAACAATACATGATTCATAGACTTTCTGTTCAGACGAAATAAGCCAACATATGTAAAATGCTTCACAGAGCCAACCTCACTAAGTGTGAGATATCTGATGAGACTTTCCCACGTTGACTTCTTCTTGATCGTCACCTCTTCTTCTTTGCATCTATATACTCAAAATGCCATCAAGAGAAACTAAATTCTCCTTTGTGTGCTTATATTTTCTCAATGGGAAAATAGGAAAGTTGGTTCCCAAGACTTCTGAAATAAGTGATTCTTTAATTTTAAATATTTAATTCTATTAATATTTAATTTTATGATGTAAATATTTCATTAAATAAAAATGACATAATTAGTTGCTTTAACTATTCTATTCAATACTTGTCAAATTTGCTTGAAATTCTATTCTCACATTTCATTTATTTTTTCCAATAAATTTCTGACAACATGAATGAGGTCCACAGGGATCCTGCTGTGTTTTGGTAAGTTAAGTTTACAAAATGCTAACTGGGGTCTGCAGAAACTAAATCTTTAATTGTGGTTATCACACATATTATTTAATGATAGTGCATCTGAAGTTTCAGGTTCTTTGTGTGTTCAGTAGAGGTGATAATTGGCTTTATTGTACTTATCAGATAATACATTTGCTGCTTCCTCTTTACTGCTTCTCACTGCTTTGCATATCCCGAATTCATCTGAAACTGAGTCTGCCCTTTTAACCCGAGCCAGTCTGTTTAGATGTTTAGAAGTGCTTGTTTGGACAATAAGCAATGACAAACTAAGATAGTATGCTTTTTAGACATTTTTGTGGGATAAAGGCAGCTTGTATTTTGCTGCATAACTGTTAAGATTATGAATGTCTAATTCATTTGGAAAAGATTTATCAAAATTAAATCCATTATTGTATAATATCATTCTGTAAGAAAACATTTGGCTTCCTCATCTCTTCTCTTTGTTCCTTCTTGCTTTTCACTTTTGACAATATGTCCTTCATATCCCATGGATTATTTGTGCTTTCTTCAAATATGATCATTTTAAACAAAATGTTTTCTTACTGTGTTTTTATCTGAACTCATTGTGGCTTTTCAGTTTTTACTAGTGTAAGTTAGTACATGAATTCATGCATTTTATCATGACATTTTCAAAAATACAAAAGTCATTCTATTTTTTATTCCAATTTGCTCCTTATTCACTTCCTCTATCATGACCCCTTTCTGGCTCCATTTCTCCATCCAATGAATTTCTTTCTGTTTTCATCACACACACACACACACACACACACACACACACACACACACACACACACTTAAATGTCTGAGAAACACTTAAATGTTTAACATCCTTAACTACCAGGAAAATGCAAATCAAAGCGACTTTGAGATCCCATCTTATACCTTTATAATGGCTAAGATCAAAAACACAAGTGATATCTCATTCTGGTGAGGAGGATGTAGAGCTAGGGGAACACTCTTCCATTGTTGGTAGGAGTGCAAGCTTGTATAGGCAGTTTGGAAATCAATATTGTGTTTATTCAGACAACTGTGAATTCATATACTTCAAGACACGGCTGTACTATTCTTGGGAATACACCCTAAGGATGTATCATACCACATACCACAGGACACTTGTTCTCTTAGTAGTTTTTAATTGTCCATAGTCCTTCATCTAAGAGTTGGGTTCTTGGAGAGTTCCCCCTTCTGTGTTAACATGTCTACTGGTATTGTCATTGTTCATGTCCTGTTTATGCACCCATGTTGTTAGTGCTTTGTGGACGAAATGTCCTTTTTAGGAGTCACATGTTTGCAGCAGACTTCCTCATCTTCTGGCTCTCACAGTCTTTCTAATCCCTCTTTCTCAAGCTGTTCATTTTCTTAATGATAATTCTTACCTGGGTGAGATGAAATTTCAGGGTATTTTTGATTATCATTTCCCAGAGGGCTAGTGATATTGAACACTTTTTTTATGTATTTATTGTCCAATTTTACATCTTATTTTAAGAATTGTCTGTTCAATTGATTCACCCATTGATTAAATTATTTGTTCTTTGGTGCTTAACTTTTTGTTTTTTTATATATTCAGACTATTCAGACTTTGCTCTCCAGAAATGTTTTAATTTTGTAAGATCCACTTGTCAGCTCTTGTCAGAATCTCGAGCTGTTGCAGTGCTATTCGGAAAGCCATTGCCTCCTCCTATATATTGAAATATTTCTTTTTATGTTTTCCTTTATCATTTACAGTGAACTAAAGATTTTAATGTAAGACCTGAAATTGCTATTTGCTTTTGATTCTTCTTTTCCTGCTTAAAAATCAAGATCCCATGAGTTTTCTTTAAAAGTGACACCCTATTAATAATATCTTTGCAAATATTTTGTGTAGATGGGTTTTCTTAAAAATTTCTTAAAAATAAAAAATGACACCGAGACTTATTATTAATCATGGAAACTCAGCCTATAACTTGAGCTTGTCTCACTTGCTCTTATAACTTAATTAATCCATTTATATTAATCTAAATTTTTGCTTTATGGCTTTCTACATCTCTTCCATCTTGTATCTTCTGTTTCCTCTCTGTGTCCTCTTGTGTCTCTCCTGTGCCTGGAAGTCCTGCCTAACCTCCTACTGCCTAGCTATTGGCCATTCAGTCCTTTGTTAAACCAATCAGAGGCTTCTTGGCAAAGATGCATCTTCACAGTATACAAAAAGATTTTTCCACAACATTTTAGCTATTCTATATTTATTTAAAACTTTGATTCCACCAAGTGTTTACAGCACACTTGGTAACCCAGAGACAGTAGCTACAAACCCAGCAAATATTCATGCTCAGACTGTTATTTTTCTACACTAACGACCATCTTTACATAGTCTTAAAGGACACTGAATTATCACTTGGATAGTCTTCCTTTTTTGCAATTGAAACACCAGATGAGAGGAAACACTAGATGATTCCTGAGAACCAGTTCCTGTTGCATGGTGGTTTAGAAGGAAAAAACAACAATAGAAATCATAAGAAAGATGTGTGCCAGTTTTCCTATTGAGAACTCCAAATATCTCCATTATGTTGCTCATAAAAGTAAATGCTGATTCTGTTTGTTTTGCATACTCTCCATAAAAATGGCACTTAAAAAAATATATATCTTATAAAAATAGTTGGGTGGTGGTGGTGGCACTTGCGTTTAGTCCCTGCCTTTAGGAGGCAGAGGGAGGCAGATTTCTGTGAGTTCGAGGTCAGCTTGGTCTACAGAGCTAGTTATAGGACAGAGAAACGCTGTTTCCAAAGATTTTTTAAAAAGACACTATTAAATACACAAAATAAAAGTAATCCATTTATGCCTCTAAGGTGGCCACTACTAGTGGTCACACTTAGAGCAGTGTGATTTTTATTTGGCTTTCCTGAAGTTAGTAACATGCTTTCTTCTCTCTTATTTAGAACGTAAACTGCTAAAAGATTGCATGTGTTCACTCATATGTGCACACACTCACACCCACACCCCCCCACACCCTCCTTATGGTATTTATCGATAACAGAATAAAATATTTTGTTTAGATAAGCAATAATTAACTTTAGCTAAAACTTCATATCATAATTTGAAACTGAGTCATTAGACTTTAAAACAATTAACATGGAATATAATTTTATATTGTGAAAACATATGAAAGAAAAAGTTTATAATCTCTAACTCAACTCAGAGGAAAATAATCTGGTACTTGGAAGCCATTCAAATCCAAAAATCTCTCAAAGATAGATGTTGGCCTATTCAGAAGAAAAGATACTGTGATTCACACCTCAAATATCACGAATTATTTTTCATGTTCTCAAGTGCTATAAAGAGTAATGATCATGTCCATATAAATTTTCATTGCTTTTCTTGAACTTTGTGACTTTTCCAACCTTGGCCTCATTGTATAGGACAAACAGAAATTATGTCCCCCAGGGCTACCTCTCTCTATTGAGCAGAGCAGGTGGGTGGTAATTAACGCAACAACTGAAGATAGAAGGCATGTAGAGAAATACATTGGGGAACTATTATTTGACATACAAAAAATTTAAAACAATCTGTCCCTTTGCATTTCAAAAAGCACACTTGAATTAAATAATTTCCTTTCCTTCCTTTCCTCCTTCTTCCCTCCCTCCCTCCCTCCTTCCCTCTTTCTCTTTCTTTCTTTCTTTCTTTCTTTCTTTCTTTCTTTCTTTCTTTCTTTCTTTCTTTCTTTCTTTCTTTCTTTTGCCAACCAACTTCCTCTTCTTCCATTCCTTCCCCTGTCTCCCTTCTACCCGTTCCCCCATCCACTCCTCCTTCAGCTGTATTTAGAAGGGGTAAGTCCTCTCGTTGGGGTCAACAAAGCATGGTATATCAAATTGAGGCAGGACCAAGCTCTTTTCCCTTGTACCAAGGCTGGGCAAATAATCCCACCACATGGAAATTATTTCTTTTTAAATAAATGCACAAATTTGGGAACTCTGAGTTTGGAAATATAGCACAATTTAGTTTTAGCTTACCTATAATGCCAATTTGGGTTTTATTCAAGAAATATCTGTGACTAGGCAATGCCTATTTCAGAAGACATGAGTTACTAAATGAAACTCACAGAGCAAATCACGGGCTACTTCTCTATAAGCTAGGGGTCAGGGAGTTCCCCCAAACTCTTCAAAACAGCACAGGTTGTTGCCATTACCCTTAGTCCCTCACTATAGCTACATGGTAAGATCCTATTGCTGAAGATACTAAACGCTTGAGAAATCAATCTCAAATTGAACAAGGCTTTCTTTTTCCTGCTAGCTAAGTTTCATGTTGCCAGAAGGTACTAAAAAGGCTTAGAGGGGACCCTTTATGCTGCAATACTTACTTACAGGCAGGAGCTTCCCACTGATGCAATAGTCACACAACTCTTCCCTGGTAGCTAAACACTTTCTGATTTCATCTGATTTTTTGCTCTTGGGTAGAACTTACTATTGTTTACAACACTATCAATAACTTGATGAGAAAAATTCTATTTATTGACTTAGAATAAGGAAAAAATACTCTGAGTGAATTGATGACAGTTAAAAGAAAAACAGAAACTTTTTGAGTGCGTCATTCGCAATTGTACAGAAGAAATATACTTGCTGTTTCCTTCCAGAAGCATTGTGTAATACTAACTATATCAATGTTACTGACAAGGGAGTGAAAACCTGTAATAGCCACTTCAAAGTTGTTTTCTAATGACCTGGGATTAAGAACTAAGTCAAGAGCCACAGGATGCCAAACAGATACTACTTTTTTCTTCTTCTTTAAACTCAACATGAAAAGTAATGACATCTCCAAACATACTTTGTTCTGTTGATCCTTCTGCCATACTCCTCAGCCCTATTCCCTTGTATATTCCTTTTATTAGATTATTTTATTTTATTATAATTCCATCCCACAGCTGGAGTAGTTATCTAAGAAAGTAGTATTATTTAAAATATATTGGAAAAAACTATATTCTATACCCTGCTTGATGAGCAAGAAGGAAAAATAGTTAGCCTGAATAAAGGATTTTTATTTTCTTTTGCAAAATATAGAATAAATCATGTGACTATTTGAATTGAAAACATATTGTAGCTCAAGCTATCTCCCCCTCCCCTAGCTCTAGCTATCATAAAAGTTACTGGATATAATTTTTATTGTCTATTGGCTGAAATATAATGTTCTCATTTATTAATTGTGTCTTCTCAAATCATTGATAATGTTGTTGAATCAATACATTCTAGGAAATGCATTAATGAATAATAAGTATTTCATTTTTCTACCTCTGAGGCAACAATAATGGATTGGGGAACTGTTTGGGCAGCAATTATCTCTCAGTGTACCGGAGTTCTGAAAGCTTGCTGTAGCCCTCTTCTGCCTTAGGCATCACATGTATCAGCTATAGCGATAGCTCGTGGACTCTGGATGCTCTCTCCTTGGGATGATAGAAGAGGATCCTTACACCTTATGCTAGCCACTGATAGCCCATCCGCTCTAAGTCTCCCTCTTCTACAGAGAGTATTCCGAATTAGCATTTTCTACTAGGGATAGACCTTGGACCGTGGATAAAAATCAAAGGAACCTATATTGCTTGAACAAAGACTGCAGACTCAATGTAGTACAATGTCCCTCTTTCCTTTTTAGGTACATGCCATGTAACTGGATACTTAAAGTAGTGTGCTCAAATAACTTGAACTCTGTAGATTGACTGTGAAGAAATAGACAAGAGAATTACTAAGGTTAGCCAGTTATTCATTCTGAAGCAGCTAAGTGTTCTATAAAGGAAAGTCAAAGAAGACCTGCCATTTATTTGTTTGTGTGCACAAGTGCACACGCAGACACAGTATTGTGGAGATGAGAAGTCAGAGGTCAGAGGACAATTGACATGAGTCAGTTCTCTCCTACCGTGTGAGCTTTATAGTTTAACCATCTACTTTGCCCCCACAGATAGCTCTTAGTTCTTTAGAAGAGAAAATTCATCCAAGTGCTATGCGTAACACCACAGAAGCACAATGATTTATAAGATATTTAGAATGACACAGAGGGTTATGAATTGATAGAGAAAGCCTGGAATGAGGAGGCCCAGGAGGTGATAATCATGTTTGAGATAGATTCAAAAAGAAAAGCTTTTCCAGAATGACATGATGACATGTTACACAGCCTGAGTTCATGCATTTATGCCATGGGGTTGGAAACATCAAAGCAGATATGATGTTCCTCTAGAGTGCATCCAAAACAGGACTGTAGGGAGGTCATGAAATGATCAGATCCTGGGAGGCATGTGGTGGGAGGCAATGTGGACTGGTTGTAATGGGTACAAATTCTAAATTGCATGCTGTTAGCAAATACTGCAATTCTGTCTATAGCTCAGTACTTAAAGAAAGAGATAACCCATTTTCTGCCTCCAGTTAACTAATATTCACAGAAAACTTCACTTTGTCAAACATAAATATGTATACTAAACAAACATACAAATTTAATTTTCATTACAAATAAAACTTGAATGTTATAAGAGAAGACTACTATTTTGAAATTTTTTCTTACAGGGGTTCTCTGTGTAGCTTTGGAGCTTGTCCTGGAACTTATTCTGTAGACCATGCTGGTTTATAACTCACAGAGATCCATCTGCCTCTGCCTCATGAGTGCTGGGATTAAAGACATGCACCACCACTATCCAGAAAATTTTTGTTTTCATTTTTTTTAAAAATTAAAGTGCCACACCATGTGGTTCCACAGAGACTTGAACCCACAACCTTCTGTGTGTAAAGCAGATGTGAAAACTGCTACACTATGGAACTGGGTTTGAAGTTCTTACCCAGAAACGACTAAGGTAACAATGCTTCTGGGAAGTTAGTTTTATCCAAAGGGGCGGTTTCATTGACCTGCATTATATTGATCTGCTTAGTTTGTTGTACTGAAATGAAAAAATAGAATTTTGCAAGCAAAAACAAGATAGTGGATGCCATGTGCAATTGAAAATCTCAGTATCTATAGACAAACCACACTGTGAACACATTGTTATGAGTTTGTATAAGTGCATGATACAACTCAATGTGCATAATTTCAAATGCTTTTCGTGGTGAAACATTTGTTAATGTTTTCATAACATATGCTATCTATAGTTTATATGGATTCTCAATAATTTGTTCAGCTGTTAGTTAGATAAATGAGTCATGAAATTACTATTTCATCATATTGACACACTGCAATAGAGACTTAGGCTAGTTTTTTATAGCCAGTGATTTTGACTAGAACAATGACTCTTGATTAACAAATATTATAGGCTTCTTTCCACTTCTATCTATCATTAACTATCTTTGAATAGTTGCTGTAAAAGATGTGTGTGTGTGGGTGTGTGCCCATATGTTGTATATATATGTACACACTTCTTTCACGAATCTCCACCAAGGAAAGGATAAACCTGAAATAAAAGTAGGGTGAGTTTGCAAAGCATATTGTTAAATTTACTAGGTTATTTTATGGAGGTTTTCTTTAAAGCCTATTTAAAATATTTCAAATTTAAGTAGTAGTTTTGAATTATGAAGTATGTCTGTTTGAATGACTTTTGTTCTACTTGTATGGTGGGGCCAAGTTTCCTCCATCTTGTTCCTGATGCAGCCACCTAAGGTCTGACTAGAGCTGGATCCCTCCATCATCCCCAATGTCATGTTTACACCCAATTCTTTGGGAAAGTCCTTTAAAAAATTACCCCAAAACATATATTTATCCTCCTGGTTATTTGAAGTAGACAAGATCGCCGGACGAAAGTTGGGAGCATGGGGGTGGGGGTGGGGTGGAGGAAGGGGAGATGGGGAGAGAGAAGAGAGAAGGAGAGGATTGGGGAGAGCTTGGGGGAATGAGATGGTTGAGATAAAGGAAGGGTGGATATGGGGGCAGGGAAGAAGATATCTTAATTAAGGGCGCCATTTTAGGGTTGGGAAGAGACTTGGCTCTAGAGGGGTTCTCAGGTGTTCAAGGAGACGTCCCCAGCTAGGTCCTTGGGCAGCTGAGGAGAGAGAGGGAGCCTGAAATGGCCCGATCCTATAGCCATACTGATGAATAGCTTGCTTATTGCCATAGAACCTTCGTCTGGCGATGGATGGAGATAGAGACAGAGACCTACACTGGAGCACTGGACTGAGTTCCCAAGGTCCAAATGAAGAGCAGAAAGAGGGAGAACATGAGCAAAGAAGTCAGGACCGCGAGGGGTGCGTCCACCCACGGAGACGGTGGGACTGATGTAATGGGAGCTCACCAAAGCCAGCTAGACTGGGAACGAACGAGCATGGGATCAAACTGGACTCTCTGAATGTGGCTGACAATTGGGGCAGACTGAGAAACCAATGATATGGCACTGGGATTCGATTCTACTGCATGTACTGGCTTTTTGGGAGCCCAGTCTGTTCGGATGCATACCTTCCTAGACCTGGACGGAGGTGGGAGGGCCTTGGACTTGCCACAGGGCAGGGCACTCAGACTTCTCTTAGGACTGGAGAGGGAGGGGGGAGGGGGAGTGGAGGGAGTGGATGGGAAATGGGAGGAGGGGAGAAGGTGGAAATTTTTAATAAAGAAATAAATTTAAAAAATTACCCAACTTTGTCTCAGGGACCTGAGGTCAAGATGTTCCAGCTAATTGCTGCTTTTTGCTTCTGTTTAGCTGCTTCCTTGCACTATGTCACTCTGCAATTCCCAACCAGGATAGGGTTTATGCCTTTAAATCTCCCTGTAGACAGGAGTCCAGGATGCTCTGAGAGCATTGTTGTGAGAATTGCTTCTCCCCAGGTAGTCATCACCTGGCTTAATAAAAGACTCTTAAATTATGACTCTGATTTTCATTGAGTGGTTCTTGACATCGTTGCCTTATTTAGTAACTATGTGAATTTTATCAATTATTGTGACATCTCTATGTCCTAATTCCAGGCTTTGTAAAAGGTGATAAACATACCAGTGTCCACAGATTTTGAAAGATTGAGTGAATTAATGCTTGTAAAATATTTAAAATGGTCACTAGCATATAACGGATACTAAGAATTTGTTAGCCACTATTATTTTAGTTTGATTCCTGATTAAGTAACTGGGTATTTTTCTTTTATAGCAATGTGAGATGGTTTTGTTCAACACCCATGCTATCCCCTTTTCCTTTGATATGCTGAAATGATCCCACTTTTCCCCTTGCTTCAGCAGAATTACATATCTTACTCTACCTTCAGTGATGACTGGGACTGCTGTGTCTGTGACTCTGCCAGTCCATCTCCTGTTGGCATCTCTTTTTAAATTTAGTTAACTTATTTAATTAAATTATATGGATATTAGAGATTTGCAACTTACCTTCTCTGTTGTGGTTATACTCTTGGCTGATTATCTCTCCCCTTTGCCTTTAGCTTCATTCCCCGAATGATAAACTAGAAGATCGGCTTGACAGAAACATGACTGAATCTTTATCCAACTTGCTCAACTCCTTTCTAATTTTTCTACTTTGTGAATCACAGCTCACAAATGTGATCCATAACTGGTTATATTTAACTATCATCTTTACTTAATTTTTTCTTTTATAGAATGTTTGTGTGCCTTTTCCTCTTATATTATAAGAATGACTTATATTATTTGTAGCTCTTTTCCTAATCATCTACTTGTTCTAAAAAAAAAGTACAAATTTGATTGAAATACTTTTCTTCTCTAGAGAAAAAACCAGCCATCTTCAACTGTGCAAGCGAATGCTTCATCTATGGGGTATTATTATATAACTATGGCTAAAACAGAAGCAGTCTAAAGTTGCAGGGAAGCCTAATAGATGTTCTGCTCTGTGGTGTTAATATGGTTCATTTCATGATCAGATGAGACAAGGGAGTTGAATCTTTCCTGGTATTCAATCAAAATGACCTAGTTCTTTAAAATTTAATTTAGCTTTTAGATACAGTAAAATTATATACTGAAAGGTCAAAATGTAGGAGTAATGTCCCATGGACTTTTAGTGGACTATTAGTATCTCAAGAATGGCATTGCTGAACAGAATAAGAGATTCTTTTATTTTTACTTTTGTGAATATCAATAGAAAGCTAGATTATATGGGGGAAATAAAGGAGAAGAAAGAAGAAAATTTTTCTTCTCTCTCCCTCTGTCTCTTTCTCATACACACTGTCTGTCTGTCTCTCTCTGTGTCCTTCTTCTCTGTCTCTGTTTCGGTCTCTTTTTCTCTCTCAGTGTGTGTGTGTGTGTGTGTGTGTGCATGTGTGCACGTGTGTGTTTTCTGCTCCAGTAGACAGAGTAGCTTCCCAGCTTTAAATCTTCTTGGGGTGGAAATTGCTAGTGTGTACCTTCCTTGTCTTGGATCTTGGCATTGACATTCTCAGTAGTGCCTCTGGGCTTGAACTCAAAAGTGATCTTGCCTGTCAGAGTCTTACTTGAAAATCTGTATATTAGTGTCTGCTGTTTGACCACCTCAGTTGAAAAGAAAGAGAACAGTGGACAGAAATTCATTTTTCAATTATATATATATGCAAATAGGTTATATATAAAGCATAATATATAATTATGTATATAATCATATATAAGTATAATGTTGCATATAATTTATGTTATATTATATATAACACATTATATATTATATTGTACATTACATGTTCCATTTTTATATACATATAATGAAATATTATCTACATTATATATAATATTATTATATATCTTTTGCTTCTGTGAATGGTTGCTGACACTCCACACTGTGAAAATGAAGTAACACAGCTTTGAATCTTCTCTCTTCAGAGTATGCTATGAGTCAGATAGAAGGAGTCCTTTGCTAGAAGGTTCCTTGGAAACATTGCCAAGCTAAGTGCTGCTCACAAAGTCAGGAGGAAGAAGGGGGATAAGGAAGAATTCAAGCTGTTTAATGAAATTTACCTATTCCAATTCTAAGTAAAAATTTGTTTATAGAATTGTGGTAATACAGGTTATAATTATATATTTAGAAGTATAGAGGGAACGCGGGCCCCTGCTGCTGGGGCTGCAGGGTCTGCTGTGCTCTCCTGGACCGGCTCTGCCTGCCCCCCATTTCCCTTGGCCCCTGGCTCATCGGGGCTACCAGGAGTCCCTCTGTAGGTGCTGAGAAGTCCCATCTGGATGGGTGAGTGTGTGCTATCCTGGGGCGGACTGTCCCGGTAGAGAGCACAAACGCCCCTCCCCCAGCTCCTGCTGCAGGGCTTTCTTTCCTACACACGCGCCCCCACCCCCACCCCCAAGCCTGCCTTGTCTGCAAGGTCCTTTGCTGTAGAACAGTTTCCTGCCCTTTCACTAAGGCTACCAACCCAGAGCAGTGAGTGCCTGACTTGAGGGCAGGCCTCAAGGTACCCACCAGGGAACAAGGGCCCCTGCTGCTGGGGCTGCAGTGTCTGCTGTGCTCTCCTGGACCTGCTCTGCCTGCCCCCTACTTCCCTTGGTCCCTGGCTCATTGGAGCTACCAGGAGTCCCTGTGCAGGTGCTGAGAAGTTCCATCTGGACTGGTGAGTGTGTACTATCCTGGGGCGGACTGTCCCGGTAGAGAGCACAAACCCCCCTACACTAAGGCTACCCAACCAGAGCAGTGAGTGCCTGCCTAGCGGGCAGGCCTCAGTAACCCCCGAAAGGGAGCGCAGGCACCTCCAGCTTGTACTGCAGTGTCGCCTGTGTTCTACTCGACCCCGCCCTACACCTTGCATTTGGCCTTCTTTACACTGGTCATTGGAATACCACGCATCCATGTTTTGGTGTTGAGGAGTTCATCTGGAAGGGAAGGGTTCCTGCCCCTACACTGAGGAGATGCACCCAGAGAGTTAGTCACAGCAAAGACTGATCCAAGACACCAGGCCTCTCCTGGCTCCATTTGAAGGAAAAGATGGGCAGGCGCCAATGCAAGAATTCCCCCAACAACTTGAAAAGCAACGTGACATCACCAGAATCCAGGAATCCCGAAATGAGAAGTGTACACGCTAATCCAGAAGAATTAGAAGAATTCGACTCAAAAGTGAATTATATGAAAATAATAGAGGACCTTAAACAGGAGGTGAAAAACTGCCATAATCAATTAGAGATTACAAACAAAAAGGTAGAGGAAATGAATAAATATCTCAAAGATACCCAAGAAAACCAAGAGAAACAAGAAAAAGTAATCAAACAGGTAAGGGAAACAGTTCAAGACTTGAAGAATGAAGTGGAAGTAATAAAGAAAACACAAACCGAGGGAAGGATGGAGATGGAAAATTTGGATAAACGAACAGGAACTACAGAGACAAGTACCACCAACAGATTACAAGAGATAGAAGAAAGAATCTCAGACACTGAAGATACCATAGAGAAAATAAACTCTCTGATAAAAGAAAACAGCATAAGCAACAAATTCTCATCACAAAACATTCAGGAAATCTGGGACACAATAAAAAGACCAAACCTAAGAATAATACGGATAGAAGAAGGAGAAGAAGTACAGTTCAATGGTCCAGAAAATATATTTAATAAAATTATAGAAGAAAACTTTCCCAACCTTAAGAAAGATATTCCTTTGAAGGTCCAAGAAGCATACAGAACACCGAATCGACTGGATCAAAAAAAAAAAAATCTCCTCGTCATATAATAATCAAAACACAAAACATACAGAATAAAGAAAGAATATTAAGAGCTGCAAAGGAAAAAGGTCAAGTTACCTATAAAGGTAAACCTATCAGACTTACACCTGATTTCTCTATGGAAACCATGAAAGCCAGAAGGTCCTGGATAGATGTGCTGCAGAAACTAAGAGACCATGGATGCAAGCCCAGACTACTGTACCCAGCCAAGCTTTTGTTCACTATAAATGGAGAAAACAAAATTTTCCAGGATAAAAACAAATTTAAACAATACGTAGCCACAAATCCAGCCCTACAGAAAGTAATAGAAGGAAAATCACAAACCAAGGAGTCCAACAATACCCACAATAACTCAGACATCTAATGACCCTTCACCAGCACAACTTGAAGAAGGGAAACACACAAACTCTACTATCAAAAGAAAGAAAGAGAGAAAGGAAAAATGACCGGAGTTAACAACCACTGGTCATTAATATCACTTAATATCAATGGACTCAACTCACCTATAAAGAGGCACAGGCTAAGAGATTGGATTCGAAAACAGGATCCAACATTCTGCTGCTTACAAGAAACACACCTCAACCACTAAGACAGACATCTACTCAGAGTAAAGGGCTGGGAAAAGGTTTATCAAGCAAATGGCCCTAAGAAACAAGCAGGTGTGGCCATCCTAATTTCTAAGAAAGTTGACTTCAAACTAAAATCAATCAAAAGAGATGGAGAGGGACATTTTTTACTCATAACAGGAACAATTCACCAGGATGAAGTCTCAATCCTGAATATATATGCCCCTAATATAAAAGCACCCACTTATGTAAAAGAAACGTTACTAAAACTCAAGGCAGTCATCAAACCACACACACTAATAGTAGGAGATTTCAACACTCCTCTCTCACCAATGGACAGGTCAATCAGACAGAAACCTAACAGAGAAATAAGAGGATTAAGGGAGGTAATGAATCAAATGGACTTAACAGACATCTATAGAACATTCCACTCAAATAAGAAAGAATATACATTCTTCTCTGCAGCTCATGGAACCTTCTCGAAAATAGACCACATACTCGGTAACAAAGCAAACTTACACAGTTACAAAAAAATATCGGTAACCACCTGTGTCTTATCAGATAACCGTGGATTAAAGTTAGAATTCAACAACAATGCTATCCCCAGAAAGCCTACGAACTCATGGAAACTGGACAGTCAACTACTGAACCACACCTGGATCAAGGAAGAAATAAAGAAAGAAATTAAAGTTTTTCTTGAATTCAATGAAAACGAAGACTCAACATACTCAAACCTATGGGACACTATGAAAGCAGTGCTAAGAGGAAAGTTCATAGCATTAAGTGCCCACTTAAAGAAAATGGAGAAAGCACACATTGGAGACTTAATAGCCCACCTGAAAGCTTTAGAAAAAAAACAAGCAGACTCACCTAGGAGAAGTAGAAGACTGGAAAAAATCAAATTGAGGGCTGAAATCAACAAAATAGAAACACAGAAAACAATCCAAAGAATCAATGAAACAAAAAGCTGGTTCTTGGAGAAAATCAATAAGATTGATAAACCCCTATCCAAACTAATCAAACGGTGGAGAGAGAATACGCAAATTAACAAAATCAGAAACAAAAAGGGAGATATAACCACAGACACAGAGGAAATTCAGAGAATCATTAGATCTTACTACAAAAACCTGTATGCCACAAAATTGGAAAATGTAAAAGAAATGGACACTTTTTTAGATAAGTACCATATACCAAAGTTAAACCAGGACCAGGTGAACAATCTAAATAGACCTGTTAGTCGCGAAGAATTAGAAGTTGCTATAAAAAACCTCCCCACCAAAAAAAGCCCAGGTCCAGACGGCTTCAATGCAGACTTCTACCAGAACTTCCAAGAAGACCTAATACCTATACTCCTTAATGTATTTCACAATATTGAAACAGAGAAGTCATTGCCAAATTCTTTTTATGAAGCTGAAGTTACTCTGATACCAAAACCACACAAAGACACAACCAAGAAAGAGAACTACAGGCCAATCTCACTCATGAACATCGACACAAAAATACTCAATAAAATACTGGCAAACCGAATCCAAGAACACATTAGAAAAATTATCCATTATGATCAAGTAGGCTTCATCCCAGAGATGCAGGGCTGGTTCAACATACGAAAATCTATCAATGTAATCCATCATATAAATAATCTGAAAGAAAAAAACCATATGATCATTTCATTAGATGCAGAAAAAGCATTTGACAAAATTCAACATCCCTTTATGATAAAGGTCTTAGAGAGATTAGGAATACAAGGGTTATTCCTAAGTATAATAAAAGCTATTTATAGCAAGCCGTCAGCTAGAATCAAATTAAATGGGGAGAAACTCAAAGCTATTCCACTAAAATCAGGAACACGACAAGGTTGTCCACTCTCTCCATACCTCTTTAATATAGTGCTTGAAATTCTAGCAATAGCAATAAGACAACATAAGGGGATCAAAGGGATTCAAATTGGAAAGGAAGAAGTTAAACTTTCATTATTTGCAGACGATATGATAGTGTACATAAGCGACCCCAAAAACTCCAGCAAAGAACTCCTTCAGCTGATAAACACCTTTAGTAGCGTTGCAGGATACAAGATCAATTCCAAAAAATCAGTTGCCCTCCTATACACAAAGGATAAGGAAGCAGAGATGGAAATCAGAGAAGCATCACCCTTCACGATAGCCACAAATAGCATAAAATATCTTGGGGTAACTCTAACCAAGGAAGTAAAGGATCTATTTGACAAGAACTTTAAGTCTATGAAGAAAGAAATTGAGGAGGATACCAGAAAATGGAAGGATCTCCCTTGCTCTTGGATTGGGAGGATCAACATAGTAAAAATGGCAATTCTACCAAGGGCAATTTATAGATTCAATGCAATCCCCATTAAAATCCCATCAAAATTCTTCACAGATCTTGAGAGGACAATAATCAACTTTATATGGAGAAACAAAAAACCCAGGATAGCCAAAACAATCTTATATAATAAAGGATCGTCTGGAGGCATTACCATCCCTGACCTCAAACTCTATTACAGAGCCTCAGTATTGAAAACAGCTTGGTATTGGCATAAAAACAGAGAAGTCGATCAATGGAACTGAGTAGAAGACCCTGATTTTAACCCACAAACATATGAACACCTAATTTTTGATAAAGGAGCTAAAAGTATTCAATGGAAAAAAGAGAGCATCTTCAACAAATGGTGCTGGCAGAACTGGTTGTCAACGTGTAGAAGAATGAAAATAGATCCATATCTATCACCATGCACAAAACTCAAGTCCAAATGGATTAAAGACCTCAATATTAGTCTGAACACACTGAACCTGATAGAAGAAAAAGTGGGAAGTACTCTACAACATATGGGTACAGGAGATCACTTCCTACGTTTATCCCCAGCAGCACAGACATTAAGGACAACATTGAATAAATGGGACCTCCTGAAACTGAGTAGCTTCTGTAAAGCAAAGGACACTGTCACTAAGACAAAAAGGCAACCCACTGACTGGGAGAAGATCTTCACCAACCCTGCAACAGACAAAGGTCTGATCTCCAAAATATATAAAGAACTCAAGAAACTAGACTTTAAAATGCTAATGAACCCAATAAAAAAATGGGGCACTGAACTGAACAGAGAATTCTCAACAGAAGAAATTCAAATGGCCAAAAGACACTTAAGGTCATGCTCAACCTCCTTAGCGATCAGGGAAATGCAAATTAAAACAACTTTGAGATACCATCTTACACCTGTCAGAATGGCTAAAATCAAAAACAGCAATGATAGCCTTTGCTGGAGAGGTTGTGGAGAAAGGGGCACACTCATTCATTGCTGGTGGGAATACAAACTTGTGCAACCACTTTGGAAATCAGTGTGGCGATTTCTCAGGAAATTTGGGATCAACCTACCCCAAGATCCAGTAATACCACTATTGGGAATATACCCAAGAGATGCCCCATCAAATGACAAAAGTATCTGTTCAACTATGTTCATAGCAGCATTGTTTGTAATAGCCAAAACCTGGAAACAACCTAGATGCCCTTCAATAGAGGAATGGATGAAGAAAGTGTGGAATATATACACATTAGAGTACTACTCAGCGGTAAAAAACAATGACTTCTCGAATTTTGCGTGCAAATGGATGGAAATAGAAAACACTATCCTGAGTGAGGTATCCCAGACCCAAAAAGAGGAACATGGGATGTACTCACTCATAATCGGTTTCTAACCATAAATAAAGGACATTGAGCTTATAATTTGTGATCCTAGAGAAGCTAAATAAGAAAGTGAACCCAAAGAAAATCATATAGTCATCTGCCTGGAGAGGGGAAGTAGACAAGATTGCAGGGCAATAACTGGGAACTTGTGGGTGAGGTGGCAAGGGGCAAAGGGGAAATGGGATGAGAAACATGAGAAGGGGAGGATGGGAGGAGCTCGGGGGATTGGGATGGTTGGGATATAGGAAGGGAGGATACGGGAGCAGCGAAGTATATATCCTAACTAAGGGAGCCATCTTAGGGTTGGCAAGAAACTTGACTCTAGAGGGGTTCGCAGGTGTCCAGGGAGATGTCCCCAGCTGGTAACTTGGGCAACTGAGGAGAGGGAACCTGAAATGACCCTATCCTATACTGATAAATATCTTACATATCACCTTAGAACCTTCATCTGGCGATGGATTGAGGTAGAGACAGAGACTCAATTTGGAGCAACGGTCTGAGCTCTTAAGGTCCAAATGAGGAGCAGAAGGAGGGAGAACATGAGCAAGGAAATCAGGACCACGAGGGATGCACCCACCCACTGTGACAGTGGAACTGATTTATTGTGAGCCTACCAAGGCCAGCTGGTCTGGGACTGAATAAGCATGGGTTGAAACTGGACTCTCTGAGCATGGCGGACAATGAAGGCTGATGAGAAGCCAAGGACAATGGCACTAGGTTTTGATCATAATACATGAACTGGATTTGTGGGTGCTTAGCCTGTTTAGATGCTCACCTTCCTGGACATAGATAGAAGACCTTTGTCTTCCCGCAGGGCAGGGAATTTGGACTGCTCTCCAGTATCGAGAGGGAGGGGGAATGGTGTGGGTGGAGGAGAAGAGGAGTGGGGATACGGGGAGGGGACTGGGGGGAGGGGGCAATATTTGGGAGGAGGGGAGGGAAATGGGAAACGGGGAGCAGGTGGAAATTTTAATTAAAAAAGAATAAAAAAAAATAAAAAAAAGAAGTATCTATCTATCCAATCTACCTAGTTTTTCTCTCTCTCTTCCTCCCTACCTACCCATCTATCCATCAATCCATTCATCTATCTATCTATCTATCTATCTATCTATCTATCTATCTATCTATCTATCATTTATCTATCTAATCTAATCTATCATTTATCTCTCTGTCTAAATATATCTATGTATATAACAACAATTAATAAAAAAAGAGGTCACAATTTGAAATAGAGCCAGAGGTATATAGAGAATTTTTTTGGAGGGTGGAAAGGGAAAGGTGAGATGATGCAATTAAATTATGATCTTCTAAAGTAAAAGAAATTTAGAAAAGAAAAATCTATTTTCTAGTCTATATCATTTGCATGTAGACTTTTTGTATCTCATGCCAATCTTCTGTTCCTTATCCAAATTTTATAACATTTTAAAAAAGTGGTCTGTCATCTTGTGAGGTTATTTAGTGACTTATCTACTTTTCTAAATAGGTTATGAGTCCCTAGAGGGTAGAGTCAATTGTCGGGGTCTTGTGGTCCTTCGAGCTGGTGCCAACCCTAATATAAACTATCTCTCTGGACTAGCATGGAGGCACAGGAATAAAGACACAACTCACTTGGCTTTATCGGGAGGGAGATTCTCAGTGATCCCTTATGAAATTCCGATTTCACATTCTGAAAAAAATTCCTCTGATTTTGTTCTCCAAATAGCAAAACATAAACTTTCTTTCTTTCTTTCTTTCTTTCTTTCTTTCTTTCTTTCTTTCTTTCTTTCTTTCCCTCTCTCCCTCTTTCTTTTTTCTCTCTCTATAAGTTTCATATTAAATATTAATATATTTTATATCATATGTAACATGGAAAATAAAATTATAATATCTTTATATGATATATATTATATATAGAAGATACATATACATATATCTCTTTATGTGTGTATATATCACACAGTCATGAACACACACACACATATAAAGAGAGAAATCATTATTCAAACCTAGAGGATTACACTCAAGTTATCAACCAATGTTTGTTGGATTTACAACAAAAGGGTAAGGTTAGAAATTTTTTCTTTAGAAAAACAACTAGAGAAATTTATGCTCCTGTGTGATTTCAAAATTTTTTGTCAATACCTCTTATATAATCATTCCTCTAAACTTATTTTTAAAAACCAAAGGAAATAATTTAAAAATAAAATGAAGAAGATTGTGAGCAGAAACACTTTGGTTCAGTAGATCTGTTTTGAACTAACACATTTCAAGATAAGTTATTGAAATAGTGATCTAAAGATGAGGATTTATGACAGGGACCTGTTCTGATATTGCAAATTCAGATTCCATCCATGGATAAATATTCTGACTTCTCCAGAAAGCCACTTTCTCATTTCCCAGTAAAGTTTCTAGAGAATGTAACGTTGGGTACTTAATAGCTCCAAAGTGTTGTGGAATAATGTTTTTGTACATTGTGAAGATATGATGCTATCATTAGTTTAATAGAGAGCTAAATGGCCAATAGCTAGATATGAAGAGCTTATGTGGGACTTACAAACAGGGAGAGAGTGCAGGGATGAAGAAGGAGAGGCAGAGAGAAGCAAGATGAACATGCCATGCTGACGAAAGGTACAGAGCCATGTGGTAGAGTGTAGATAAGAAATATGGGTTAATTTAAGTTAAAGGAGCTAGTTAATAATAAGCCTAAGCTATTGACTGAGCATTTGTTATTAATAATAAGTCTTTGTGTGGTTATTTGGAGTTGGCTGGCAGGACAGAAAATTATGCTTACACCAAAGGTTTATGATTACCATATTTGACGAATAATTTATCATTTGTCTTGCCTTCATTTTATTCCTCTTTCTTTACTCCCCCCCCCCTTTTTTTTTTGCTTTTTACTTCAGAAACTGCTTGGAGAAATACAGTCTTTGCTTTTGTGAGCTTACATTGTTTTGACCATAAGTAGAATTGAATAGAGAATACGATTATATGATGGGAGGGGACTAGTTCTAAGGGTCTAGAACTGATGTGGTACATGCTCTGCCATGACAAATTAATTATAATGCCTAAGAAAATAAAATGGACTTTTATTACACTTCTATATGATTTTCATGAAAAAATATTTTCGAACTTCAGTATCACATAGGGTTCTCCTTGTTACCTAGTTTTTCTGGGTTCATGGAATATAGGGTCATTATCCTTTGCTTTACATGTGATATCCACTTCTGAGTGAGTACATACTGTTCTCATCTTTCTGGGTCTGGGTTACCTCTCTCAGGATGTTTTATTCTAGTTCCATCCATTTGCATGCAAATTTCAAGATGTTATTTTTTTTGATCCCCCTAAGAAGGCAATATAACAAGTTTCCTGAGAAATTTAGGATTATGGGAGTGGGGGGGGGGGGGAGAAAGGAGGGCAGAAGGGGAGGAGAAGGAGAGATAGGGAGGGGGTAGAGAACTTGAGGGACAGGATGGTCAAGATGGGGAAGGACAGAGGAGGAAAGATAGGGAGTGGGTAGTTATGAAGGAAGGCTGCTTATTGGTTCCCAGCTGCTCAACCCTGAAATAACCACATGGAAACTATATTATTTAAAACACTGCTTGGCACATTAGCTCTGGCTTCTTATTTTCTAACCCTTACATCTTAATTTAACTCATTTCCATTAATCTGTGTATTACCATGAAGCCATGGCCTACCAGCAAAGTTTCAGTTCGTCTGGTCTGTCTCTGGTGGCAGCTCCATGGCTTCTCTCTGACTCCCTCCTTCTTTCTTCCAGCATTTAGTTTAGTTTTCCCCACTTAGCTATATTCCCCTATAGCTCTGCTATAGGCCCAAAGCAGTTCCTTTATTAACCAATAATATTCATAGCATACAGAGGGGAATCCCACACCACCTCCCCTTTTTGTTTAAATAAAAAGGAAGGTTTCAACTTTAACATAGTAAAATTGCATAAAACAGTTATCAAGCAAGAATTACAGTTATATATATTTTATCTTTCATCATAACTAAGGAAAACTATATTATTACTATCTATTCTTTACTTCCATCAAAGACTCCAGAAGGATATAATGTTACCTAAGTAAACAGGAAGTGCATTATAAACAACTTCTAAAACTCTAGAATTGACAGATACATCTCGCTGCATGGACAGTCACCCAAAGTTCTTCTGTACTATTGTGGCATCATCCACCTTCAGCATACAGGCACATAGTATCTAGAAGACTTTTCCATGAAGCAGGAAATATCAAAGATAGTTTCACCTATATCGGCAGTTTGATAGTCACATTTTTCTGTGTCACACAGAGTATCTAGCAGACTCTTTCATGAAGCAGGAACCCTGAAGGATAGTCTCACATTTAGGAAAATTCAGCAGTCATTTTTCTGTAGGTATTGCGTGTCCAGTTCAACAGTCCAGGCAAGAGCAGTTTCTTGCCCAAATGGCTAGCAAACTCCATAAGTAGCCTCTTTGATGCCCATCTTCATCTTGAAGTAACTGGTGCTGACAAGAGCACACGTGTCTCTGTCATGAAAAGTCCTAACTTTTTAAAACATTTAAATGCCATATTCTGTAGGTCTTTGAAAGGTTTGAAGAACACCTATCTAATTAAAATATATTTCTAAATATCTAGAAAACCCAACTAACATGACTAGAAACTTGACTATTATAGATGCCTCTATATTTACCTATATTTCTTAATTATACATTACATTTCTAAATAAGACAATACCTTAATCAAGATCAGAAATATATATATTATAACAAAATTGACCTTAAATTTGTATCAATAAGCCAAGATCCATACCAATGCAAATCTCTATAGCAGGGTAGAGAACTTGAGGGACAGGATGGTCAAGATGGGGGAAAGACAGAGAGGAAGAAAAAGGAGAGATATCTTGATTGAGGGAGCCACTATGGGGCTAGCAAGAAACTGCGCAGTCGAGAAGAGACCCACAAAGTCCAGTCAAAGAGAAGGGGGAGCGCTAATATGAGGAAAGGGGTTAAGACAATGATGGAAATTAGTATGAAAAGGGAGAAAAGATAGTTATTACTTTTTCTTTTTAAAAAAATTAATTAATTAAGAAACAAAACAAAACAACAACAACAACAAAAACTTCAGTATCACAAAGAGACCTAAATTTTCCCCATTTGAAAAAAGAAAGCTTAAGAAAACAGTGCCATTAGTAAGGTAGGATGTCCCATGACTGTAATTCTAGCACTAATATGGTTAAGAATAATGTAAATTAAGACAATACTGGGCTACATATAGAGGCAATATTTAAACAAAACAAAGAAAATTTTACTTTTGAGAGTTAGGCCTAGCCAGAGTGTGGTTGATAGAAAGTAGAACATACAGAATGAAAGGAAAAAAACTCCAAGTCAAAAAATAGAGTAATAGAAAAAGATGAATTTAGGTTATAAGAGCTAGTGGAAATGTCTAAGCTAAGGCTGAGCCTCCATAATTAATAATAAGCCTCTGCATATTTATGTGGGAGCTGGCTGGTAGCCCAAACAAAATTCCAACTACATTGACTATGAGAGAAAGAGTATTGATTATTGATTGAGCTTCTATGGGAGAGTGAATTAGGTAGAGTAATAAACGTTGACATTTGGTAATGTTTAGTTATGGTTATAAAACATACATTTTGGGGGGTTACTACTGATATGGAAGCTTCCTCCAGATACTCCTATAGTTATGAAACCATTCCTGATTCTTATGTTTGCTTTAGCTAAAGAGTTAGGGTGTTGGATGCTCACAATTACATAAAGCTTCCATAGCCAGGAGTTTCTGGGTTCTCATCTCATGAATTCCAAGAGTGAGATTAATGGACTATAGAGTAAATTTTCAAAGAATTTCATTGCAGATTCATAGCTGGAGCGTAAGAGAGAGATGGCAGAGCTTTTCATAGCAGGAGCAGGTCCTTGGGAGCAGGATACCACTGAGGGTATTGAGATAAGGCTATGATCTACTTTGAGTTACTTCATAGCATGTAAAACAGTATATTCTCAGGCTGTGCCTGGAAATGCCACTTTACAAACAGTAGCTGGCTTCATTTTGATGGTAGAGAGTGACTGTGTTCTTGGTTGGATAAGTAAACACTATCATCTATCTACCTGTCACTATTTGTGCAACACAGACTGATGAATGACTTATTTGTGGTGTTAAAAAGGGTGCCATCCCATAAATTTATTAGTATAAAATGAGACTAGAGGGGCATATGAGTATATTAAAATCATATCAGGGAAACTTGGTCCATAAACCTATTAGACATGCCAGATATGGAAATAGTATAAGACTCACCTGTAGTTGTTTTTTTTTTCTTTCCTTGCTCTTTGGGGTCCCAACACTCAGCTTCCAAACAAATACCCAAAGACTTATTCTTACTTATGAATGCCTGGTCTTAGCTTGGTTTGTTTCTAGCCAGCTTTTCTAACTTAATCTATTTCTCTTTAACTATGTTTTGCCTCTAGACTTTTTACCTTTGTTTATTCTAAATAATTTTCTTTCCTTCTGTGACTGGCTGTGAGACTGGCTAGCTGGCATCTGGTGTCCTTTTCTCCTTTTCGTATTTTCCCCTTTACTCATTTTTGAGCCTCGATTTCTCCTGTTTATTTTCTCTTCCTGCCAGCCTGCCTATCCCTCTCCTGTCTAGCTATAGGCCATTCAGCTCTTTATTGGACCATCAGGTATTTTAGACAAAGTATCACAGTTTCACAGAGTTAAACAAATGCAACATGAAAGAATGCAACACATATTTGCATCATTAAACAAATATTCCACAGCATAAGTGAATGTAACACATCTTCAACACATCTTGTCTTCTACAAGACCCACCTGGATGTAAAAAGTGATGGACACTAGCACTGGGATGGAATGGCCCCACATTGACTATCATCTAATGTTCAGTGAATGTGTCAAGAAGTGGCAAACAGAGGACTCCTAACTGTGTCTAAGGCTTCGTCTTGGCTCAGTCCTTGCTCCTGTTGATGTGGTCTACTCAACTGCCATCTGTCTGTTAATCTCTTCGTGCATTTGTGCCTAGATCCATCTTTTCCTGATCTACCACTTTCTTCCAGGACTCAACTCTGTAACTTTGCTCTCAACCATGACTCTCCCATGGTCTGAAGAGCAGTCTTTCCTTGAAGCTGATCTTGGGTTAATTACTTTATGAATGCAGATGCTGCTTCCATGTCTATCAGCACACTCTGAAAGCCTTTGAATCTCTTTTGTAATCCTTTAAACTTATATTCATTTTGTAAAGCACGTGTGTGTGTGTGTGTATTTACTGTGTGTTGTGTGATTGAGAGTTAATAATAATTAAGACTCAAGTTTAAAAAACCCTACATCCTATGTGGCCTCTGCCAGATAGTCAAGGCAGATAGATAGAATTACCTGACTAATTGCTGCCATGGAAACAATTGCACCTTGGGAGTTCTATGTTATTGTTTATTTATTTAACAATTCTATTGAATTCTAAAACCATGCCAAGACACACTATGTTTGTCTGTTTTGCATTTTATGCTCACAATAGAAGGTCAGTATGGCTTTATGGGATGGAGCACGGAGCAGGAATGACCTGCTCAGAACCATCTGGTTCTCAAGGTACCCAGTCAGATCCTCATGTAGAGTTTCCAGGAAGGGCATGCTCATTTAGGGTAAATGGCACAATGGAAAATATAGTCCTCCTTTAGGGCATTCTAGGCCAAACCAAAGATAATTCTGACTTAAATGTCTCTGGCATCTCTGACCTTTGACAAGCCAAAACTCTGACAACTTTTAGTCAGTGGATGGAGAGTGGAATTGTTGATTTTCAGTGTCCTTTGCCTCAACCCACCTATCCAATACCTGTCTCCTACCCTCGTTGTTGCTGGATTTTCTTTTACACTAACCACACATTTTTCCTAGACAGGGTTTCTCTGTAGCTCTGGAGCCTGTCCTGAAACTCATTCCTTAGACCAGGCTGGCCTCAAACTCGCAGAGATCCACCTTCCTCTGCCTCTCAAGTGCTGGGATTAAAGGCAGACACCATCACTGCCTGGCATGTTTTTCTCTTCTCTTCTCTCTCTCTCTCTCTCTCTCTCTCTCTCTCTCTCTCTCTCTCTCTCTCTCTCTCTCTCTCTTTCTCTCTCTCTCTCTCTCTTTTTATTTTTGGAGGACCCACTACCCAACTCCCAAATAATTCACACACAGAGAAGCTTATTATTTCTTGTAAATGCTTGGCCTTAGCATGGCTTGTTGTTTGGTTTGTTTCTAATCAGTTTTTCTTATCTTAAATTATTCCATTCATCTTTTGCCTCTGGGCTTTTATCTATCTCTATTTCTGTATACCATTCTTTAGTTCTTTCTCCATGACTTGCTGTATGACTGGGTGGCTGGCCCCTGATGTTCTCCTCTCCCTGTTCTCTTGCTCCTTCCTCTTCTTCCCAGATTTCTCCTTCTATTTATTCTCTCTGCCTGCCAGCCCCACTTATTATTTCTGATGTCTCACTATTGGTTCATTTAACGCTGTATTAGACCATCTGGTGTTTTAGACAGGCAAGGAATCACAGCTTCACAGAGTTAAATCTTTGCCTCATTAAAACAAATGTTCCACAGCATAAACAAATGTAACACACCTTAAAATAATATTTCCCAACATTTCCTAATCCTCTATTGGTCTGTACAGCATACAGTAAGGGGAAAAAACAGGATTTTTCACTGAATTTGTGGTTTCTAAAACAAAACAAAACAAAAGAACAGAATTTAGTATCCAGAGCTTCTCTTTCTGTTGATCTGGGGATAGCACTTAGCTCAGGAGGTAGCGTTGCCCATAAGTATTGGTTTTATTTAACTTTATAAATGTTTTAAAAACATGTATTTCTTTGCAATAATAGCTCTGTGATGACTTTGAACTGAGGTCTAAAACAGAGTAGATGAGACTAGGCTAGAGAGCTCCCTTTGCTCCTGTGTCATTGCCTGCATCCGCTCCAGCACAATTCTTAGGAACTGCACTGCAGAGGAGGAATAGGAAGTCACTGTCACAGAGATCGCAACTTTTCTCCTTGTGCTGGAGTCTTACAGTTTTGTTTTCAGAATATGCCAAGGCCAGAAGGAACACATAAAGGTTTATTTTACCACACAATCAAGACCAAATTACCAATAAATATCAAGTCTTATGGGGCATACATTGAAGGAGAAAACATATATAATTTTGAAAGAATACCTTTCTTATCTTTTCGATAAGCACTTTACTTACTCATGCTTTGCATGCATTTGTTGAATACTGAGATGCACAACTGAGATATTCAAGACAGTGGATAACATTTGACCCATTTTTATCTGTTGTTCATTGGTATTTTGCCTAACATCAGCCTCTTATCACAGCCATGACTGAGTACACAGTTGTTCAATGACATTCCATGAAAAGGAACGTAATGTCACCTTACTATTGAAGCTGAACTAACTCCAACGAGTATCTAAAATATGTTGACTTTACCTTACATTTTTAGAGCACTCTCTTAGACCTGATAAATTTGCTATGATACTACAAAAGACTTTTGCACAGTTAGGGAAATGTGATGAGCTTTGGCCTGAAGCCATTTTGCTTTTTATTTTTAACACTGTTTCTTAAAATTTTTCTTCAAATTGATGATCCTATAGATGCATAATGTTCTCGGGCATTGACTAGAAGGTGTGTTTACAGTCCTTGTTGGCAAGTATCAATTGATTGCTGTGAAAGGTCCCTAGCATCTATGAGCCTTAGTTTCTTCATGGATTTAGTAGAAATAAGCATGTGCAATTCTTATGGTGATTGTGAGGATTAGAGTCAATGCTGTATTCACAATATCTAAACAATACATGGGAACTTAGCACTTTATTGAATATTCTTCTACTTTTGCTTTGCTCTATAGAGAGCTATTTGATTAAGCCCGGTATATTTCTCATTCAAAAACACATATTTAAAAATGAGAAGTTATTCTGCAGAGATTTCTAAAATTACCAAAATGGAGGCTAATGTGACTGACATAGGTGTATAATTCTGGATAGTTATACCACAGAAGCCATTAGCAGTCTCCTCCCTATGAACAGTCATCTCAGTGACAAGCCAGCAGCGAGGGGACGAGAAGGAGCAGGACAGTCTATGAAGCCTAGGCTGATTTGGAGACACTGAGCTGAGAGGTCACCTGCAATAAATATTCCAAATCAGGTTCTAGAGAAGATCATTATCCTCTGATTCAGCTCATATTTTTAATGAGTCATGTCATTAAGGTCAGTGATCTTCATGCACCTTTTTTCCTGCTTATGTTACTCATAATGGCTTAGAGAAATCATTGAGCTACTGGGTTCTGCTCTATTGCCTCCGGGCCAGCCATACGCAGTTAGAAAAATTGGTTTTGTTTACCCAAGAAGAATGTCTCATTTGCTCATCATTCCTTAGCTATACCAGATCATTAACAAGGATTTTCTCAATTAACTGCTAAATCAGCAATTAAGGCAAAAGAGATATCTACTGCAAATAACAAGGTTATTTGATTGTAATTCAGTGACTTCTTGTAATGATGTACATTAATCACACACAGTCTTTAACTGCAAATTATGACTCTTTCTGCCAGTTAGTCACTACATAAAGAAGAAAAGTTGAATGGTTTTCAAATGAACAAACTGCCAAGATTTAGTAATGAGGTAACACAGTGTAACGGTACTCTTTGGGAAAGTCAGTATGTCCCAAAATGCAATTTTAAAATGACTTGAGATTTGCGTTTAACCTTGACGAAGACCCAGCAGACGTATAAAGCATGTGCACACTCATTTGCAGGATCATATAAATTATAGTAATAGAAAGAAACCAAGCTCTACAACTGCTTACAGCCATACCGTGCAGTTGCACAAGGCAATGCACATGCTCGGCTGTGTTTGAAGCACAGCATTATGTAAGGATATTGTTTACTAAATGCAGTGGTGAGATAATAGTGAGAGCACAGCTCATTCATAGCAAATTTCTTAAAATGAAACATTTCTCTTTGGATATGTTCATTTTAATCTAGCAAGATGTATAAAATCCCACCGAAATGATAAAAGCATACAGCTTTCTCTTTTTTACAAGAGGCTAGTACTACAATGGATATACTTTCACATTGGCTATAGTTTGGTTATTAGCTGTGAGAAGAAGGAGTTTTGGTGTTCTGTAAAAGAGTACTAAGCAGATAAAGTGTACAATTCTCCACCACACCTTGCCTTGCCATGACCAATTAATTAATGTAGAAATGTGCACGTAGATACTGCTTTTGCTAAACCATTTACTCCTCTCTTGGGCCCGTGAGATGGCTCACCATTTTATAAAGGTCTGTCGTCTTTGCCTTCATTTATATCTCTCTTCATTATATTGGGTGACCTGCTTTCCTCTGTGCATAAGCGTGTTTATCACTCAAGGAGTGTCTAAGCTATGCATCCCTCCTTCGGGTGGACACAACATCAGTAGGTCATTGTTCTAAATCTTGGACTCCAGGAAGAGAAGAACTTCATAGCACCTCCTGATGAAGGCAATTGCCCATGATGGACTGTGCTCTGTAGAAGTAATCATCTCCCATGAGCCAGATTGATCTCCATAAGCAATGGCAGTGATAGGGACTCCTGGACAACTTGCGGAGACAGAAGTGGGATAAGATGAACTAAACCACATCTTGATCAGGACTACTCAGTTATGCATATGGTATCATATATTGGTTTCAATAATGCTGGTACCTGAGGAAATGTATTATGGTATCATCACTTAGGAAGAACTGGTATTTTTATCTATAGCACTCTGTGGTGGTTTAAAAGAAAATGGCCCCCAAAGAGAATGGCACTATTAGGAGGTGGACCTTGTTGGAATAAGTGTGGTCTTGTTGGAGGAAGTGTATCACTGTGGAGGCAGGCTTTGAGATACCATATATGCTCAAGCTACACCCAGTGTTTCAGACCACTTCTTGATTCCCACCGGTCCTTCTTCAGCACCATGTCTGCATGTATACTGCCTTGCTTCCCACCATGATGATAATGGACTAAGCTTCCAAAAATGTAAATGAGCCACCCCAATTTAATGTTTTCTTTATAAGAGTTGCAGTGGTCATGGAATCTCTTTATAGCAATAGACACCCTAGCTAAGACACACTTGAAATGTTTCTACATCCTGTAGTTATCTCAGTGAAATAATCTAAAAATATAACTCCTAGATAGTCGATGTGGCAGAGTGAAACCTCCTACGTGACAGTCATGTCCATTTGAAAAAAGGATAGCTTATTTGATATTTATAAGAATGACTGAAATTCATGTATATGTCTGGCATCTTGGAAATGTGATTATATCATATTATTTTTCTATTATTAAAATCTAAAAAACTTATTGTATTTCTTTTTTGGCCATCACTATCTTTAAGTGTAACATGATTTTAGTTGTAATAAAAAAGCAAAATGTAGGAGTATTGCTTAAATTATTATACATTCAATTAAAATATTTGTTGAATATCAAGTATATATAGTCTGCTGTTAATAGTATATATCATAGCTCTTGTTTGGAGTATAAGTAAACTCAATTGTGACTTGAGTGTTACCTCAAGAACATATTATATGCTTTATAATCCATACCTAGTTTATTCCTCAAATACTGTACAAGGGGAACAATTATTACATTAATTATGTAAATGAAGCAAAATTGCTTATTTTGCCCAAATTTTTTTTTCCTGATGTATAAGTCATGTGTATGACAACATTAATCTGTAATAATTCATGGTAGTAGCGTAAGTGTCGAAAATATTCTGACAATATAATGTTGGGGATAATAGAATATGTTCTGGAGTCAGGTTGTGGTTTCAAACTGCATTCCATTACTAAAACCAGGCAACAATTTTATGAGGGAAAACTAGAGACTTCTATCTTGTGAATGCCAGCATCTTTAAAAGTATTTAACAAAACATTAGAAAATAAAATCCAACTTATAAAAATAGTTGTATAAGATGTCCAAGAAAGTATTATTTTAGATATGCAAGGATAAGCAAACAGTCAATTCACATAACCAATACATGATAAGGAAAAAAAATCATATGATCACATAAAACATTTAGGAAACCATCATGAAAATACAAGAGCTAGGGAGATAACTACTTGTCAAGCGTTCTGGGCCTGGAGTTTTGATTCCCAGAACCAATGTAGGGCTGGCTTGCTTGTGACTTAACTGTGGGAAATGGAGACAAGGCATCCATGTGGCAAGTTAGCCAGCTGGACTAGCTGAGTCCATGAGATCAAGTTCCAGTAAGAGATTCTGCTCCAGGAAATAAAATGGAGGGAAATCATGAAAGACACAAGATGTCAAGCTCTGGCCTCCACATATATGCACAGACACATGCCATGTGCAAATGCATAATTGTGAACATGTCTACACACATGAATGGATACCACATATATACACATGCAAACAGCAAAACAAAACACAAAACAAACAAACAAACAAAAATACCAGAACCATAATTGCTAGGCACACAGAGAAACTCCTTAATTTGAAAAAGAATATTTACATCATATGTGGGACACAGCAGAAGCCTTGAACAGATGTATAATGAGGGGTTGAAGTCCTGAGAGAATGTGTGTTGTTGACATGGACACAGACATGTTAAGGTCCAATGTCTTTGCTCAAGGCAATGCCAGAAAAATCATAAGCACCTACCTGTACTGTTGTGGGAATTCATTCCGCCGATAGCGTTTGGGCTGTGAGACTTAGGAACATGGTCTTCTCTCTCTGGATGTGATTGCTTTTAAGAGAAAGGAAGGACTCTCTCTTGGGTGGTGACCTGAGCTCTTATAGCAGCTCCCAGCACCCACAGAGAGCATAGGCCCACATGGCTTTCTAACTGGTTGTTTGTGAGTGTTCCCCAATAAATACTTGATACACCCCTTTATTTTGGACTCCTGTGGATTCACTTCCTCATGCTTACACTGCACATTGTGAGACTCAGAGGGATGACAAAATATTCTTCTGGCCCAAATGTGCATATTGTTAGTGCTAGCAAATATATAGGATGTTTACAGCCTAAGACTGTTAGCCTTCGGAGATCTACCAAGACTAGGTAGCCCCTCTCCTTTTTGCTGTTATGTAATAGTCTTGCTGAGGTTTCAGTTTTATAGTAGTTGGTGCTTCTCCATCAAAATGCACACATACTAGTGGATCCCAGTTTTTCTGCACATGCATTTGTGTGTCTGTTCCTTATTCCTTCCCTTGGTGCTCCCAGTCTGTGTTCTGAGATCCAAGCCATGCTGGATTCAGGTGATCACCCCCACTAGTGAGAAACAAGTGGCATTCTGTTTAAAATCAGGAGCAAGGCAGAGATGTCCCCTTCTATTAGTTAACACTGTTTAAGTCCTGGTTAATGTATCAATAATAAAAGTAAATGATAATTCTGTAGATTGGACAGAAAAAATTATCTGGTTGATAGAGATGATTGTTAATGTAGAGAATGACAAAGAACCAGCAAAATGATCCCTAGGACTGGTCAGTGATTATAGCAAAGTTCCCAGACACAAGGTTGACAAGAAAGTTAACTGATTCCTATATGTCTACTATGAATAGCTGTTTTGAAATAAAGTAACAGACATTTATTTAAGAATTAATAACATCTAAAACATTTTAAAATGAAATATGCAAACATTTAGTAAAATATAGTTCCCCTGCAAGATCTACCTGAGAAAAACAATAGGAAACTAACAAAAGAAATCCAAATCAGACTGAGCAAATGGACAGGTAGTTTGTGTCCAGACATAGAAAACCCCAACATTTTTTAAGATGTCTGTTGCCTCTACCTTACAGCAAAATTCATGTTGATAACTTTGTGAATAATGGCATCAAATTGAGAGTTGACATGGGAACACAAAATATCTAAAATAATACTGACAAAAATAAATAAAAAGATTGACATTCTTTATTGAAATGATTTTTCATTACGGAATATTCCTTTACACTGTGTAAAAGATATCACTGTGACTGGTTTAATAAAGAACTGCCTGGCCAGTAGCTGAACAGGATAAGGCTAGGGGGAGAGTGAAACACAGAATGCTGGGAAGAAGAAGGGAAAAGTAGAGGAGTAGCAAGCAGATACAGAGAGAAGTAATATGGACATGCCCTACTGAGAAAATGTACCAAGTCACATGGCAAAGCATAGATAAAAATAAGGGTTAACTGAAAATGTAAGAGTTAGTAACAAGCCTGAGCTATTGTCCAAGCATTTATAATTAATATTAAGCTGCTGTGTGGTTACTGGGGACTGACTTGCAGGGCAGAAACTTCTACCTACATTTCATAGCTAGAGTAATCAAAAGGATTTGATGATGTTGAAAGACCAAATAGGTCAAAAGAACAGAAAACTCAGAAACATACTCTGCTGACACAAATAAAAACAGCTGGTCTTTGACTAAGCAGCTAAGCAATTCAATGGAGAAACGACAATGTCTCATAAAATGATGCTGGGCAGCTGTGTTAAATCACAAGAAAGTGCTTGGAAGGAATCCAGATTTAGACCTTTTTATCTTTGACAAAAATGAACTGAGCACACATCATAGTTCTAAATGTGTAACAAAAACCACTTTTCTCTAAGTCTTGGTGATGAATTTTTAGATATAAACTAAAAATATTATCCAAGAAAGGAAATAGAAAAATCAGTTGGACCTCACTAAAATAAAAATCTTCTTCTCTGTAAAAGTCACAGGCTGGAGAAATGGTTCAGCAGTTCAGAGCACTTGCTATTCTTGCAAAGGGATCAGGTTCAGCGCCACCACCCACGTTAGGTCACAATCCTCTCTGACGAGAGTTCTAGGGAATCCTACGCTATTGCCTGGCCTCTGCAGGTACAACACACCTGTGGTGCACCTACATCCATGCAAGCAAACCCTCACAACACATAAAATCAATCCATCTTTAAATATGAAACGAAGACGTCACAAAGCTGGAGGACAAGCTCACTGAAATACATATGTAATAAAGGGCCCATTATCTCAAGTATAAAAATACAAAATATAAAAGTTAGAATGAAGTCACTAGAATGGGTCCTAGTTTAATATGACTGAACTGCTTATAGAGAAACATTTCATCTGCGACCGAGATCCTCAGAGGAAAGACAATAAATAACACAAGCGGGGCTAGCAAGTAAAGATGGAGACGGGGAGTGTAGTGGGCTGTTTATAAACCGAAGAACACGAGGACAGCTGGCCCTTCCCCCGAAGCCAGGGGAGAGTCATCCTTACCGCTGTGAGAAGTAGTGTTTTCTCCTGGCAACTTCCTTAAGATTTCTAGGTTCCAGCACGGTGAGACCATCAGTCTCTAGAGAACTGAGACATACGGGGCATCATAGGAGAGTAGTGTAGAGATACTGCAAGTTTCCTCAAAGAAATCAAAACTTCATGTTCACACAAATAAGGTTAGGATTTCAACAGTTTGGTACTGTGTGGGGAGTGAAAGAGGCCCAAATCAGAGCTAATTCTATGTGGATGTTTGCAGCAGGGTTATTTATAACTGAAAAATTTGGAATCAAGCTAGACGGTTTTCAGTACGCAAATAGATAAAAAAGAATCGGTCAAATGCAATGGAAAATTGTCCACCACTAAAAATAAAGGAGATGCCAAGCCACAGAAGACTTAGGAATGGCTTAAACACGTGTAAATAAGCGAAAGAAACCAGTTTTCAAGGGCTATGTGATTTGTGGATCCAACTATGATGTTCTTGTAGAGCCAAGACTGGAGCTAACAGCGGAGTTCACGGTTTGCAGGGACTCTGCAGGAGTGGTGGAAGCCAGAGTTGGTGAGTTTTAGGGCTGTGAAGCTTTCGTGTAAAACTCCAGTGGTGGGTTCACTGCACTATGTGTTAGCCAAAGACACATAACAGTGCCAAGCAGGGTGAGCCCTAATATAGGTGCTACGTAAGAATAATCATCAGCTGTGAAAAATGGACCCTGCTAATGAGAAATGGATAGAGAAATGGGGACATTCTTCCTACTTTCTGGTCACTTCCCATCCGTAAAGTTTAAATTGTTTTACAAACTGAGGTCTAGCAATAAAAATATCTTGCAACATTTATTAGTCGTGTGTGCTAGGATGATGTTGTCCATCTTATGTCCCAGTTTTCTTACACTTACCTTCTTTGGGATACTAGAGAACAAACTTAGTTTTCTTTTAAATTTTAATTTTATTATTTTTATGAGGCTTTACCTTCTTATATGTGATTATATTCAACTACGTGTTTGCCTGGTACCCCTCGAGGCCAGATTCCCTGGGCTAGAATTATGGACTATTAGGAGCTGCCATGTGGTTGCTGGGAACAAAACCCAGGTCTTCTGGAAGACCAACCAGTGCTCTCGATCACTGAATCATCTCTATCCTCAAACTTAATTTTCTTTTCTTTCTTTTTTTAAAAAGGAAATTAAAGACCTGCCTTCTGAAATAGTTGTGAGAATTAAACATGTTTGTAATCTGCACAGCACAAGGCCTCTTATTTATTACTGGTCTAAAAATAATGCTAATTAAAGAGAGATTTTATAGATGGCACATATTAGCATTTATTTGAAAGAAAGGAGGCTTTGGCATAGCTTCAGGGTGGCCTATTATGAACTGAAAAGACACACTAGAATAGCATTCAATTTCATTGCTTTCTCACTAGGTTTGTGGCTGGTATGCAGTACTAAAATGATCACCCTAAATGAGAAGCTCCACTGGCTATGTGTGTTTTTACAAGTCAGGGCTGGGGAACCTTATGTATCTTCTTGACCTTATGCACAGATGGGAATGTAGTGTGGAATTTACAAAGTGAAGTTACCATGACAGATATCTGTGGACAAAGCTTAAATGCCTCCTCCCCAGTGTTCCATTAAAGCAGTTTTGCTCACACAAGCAAGAATTTGGAACCATATTAGTGAACAGACGAGCTCTTTAGGGACACTCAATAATGACTTATCTCTCTTATTTTATTAGAAATCTTGCCTTTACTAGCAGGTAAGGTTGGAAATCAGTTTTTGTAGTCTAACTTGGTTTTTAAACCCTGGCAACTTAAAGTGCACAGGCTGGTGGCAGCATTTGTAAATTAAAGGTTACTTTAATCATTGGTGACAGAGATTTATGAAATATTGCTTTAAATTCGTGCTTCATGTGCTCAAGCAAATTGAGTTTATTTTATAGACAAAAGCAATTTGAAGCAAACCATAGATTACTTTGTCCACTGAAGGGTATAAATTATCTCTAACTAAATGTTTTCAGTTCTGTATGTTGAGCTATTTAGATAAAACATGTTTTTGACATTTATTGTCAAATGATACCCTATTCTACACTTCTATATTCTGTGGAGTTTAGTATAAAATGAATCATTAAGGGAATTAGTAATCCTTCTTTTGACATGAATCACATTACCCAAGGATATGAAAATTAGAATGTATTTTTCTAAGTAAATTATTGTGAAAAGATATCCAAACCTATAATGATGAATTTAAGGTATGCTGAAACATTATACAACCCACATGCATAATTTGTAGGCAAATTTGCTCCCATTTTTTAAAAAGATTTTATGTATATTCATTCCCACAGGGTGCAATTCATGTAAAGCCAAGGCAAGGAATCATCCTGATGGTAGTTCCTGCTCATATATAGAGAGAAGTTCATTGAGTGCTCTGGGTTTTCTGGTGGACATACCACATCCAGTGTTGGTGTTGCTGTTATTAGCACCCCAGAAGAGAAAAGAGGCATTTATTATGAAGAAAGCCCTGTACTTGAAACAAAAATATATATGCCTTAAATCTATAAGTAATATAGCATCTAACAGGCAAAGGAGGCTAATGTGTATTTGTGTATAAACATTAAAGCACAGCAACCCCCACAGACTCAGTAGCTAGGAGATGTGAAAGATGAAGAATGGGCAGATGATTGAAAAGAACGCACTGTACCTGGGCTAAAAACATAATTATTTGATAATATTTACAAAAAGCTAGAGGAACTCTCAAAAGTGAGCATGTGTGTGTGTGTGTGTGTGTGTGTGTGTGCGCTCATGCATGTGTGTAACAACTGCTACTCAACGACGTTCCAATTTAATAATTAAAAATGAGTTATTTTGACTGTCACTAATTGGAAAGAGAATAATGAGACTTGGTTAATAGGTTTGACTTTTTCCCTTTCAAAAATAAATGTTTTTTTATAAATAACCCTAACAAAAATACTGCATTAATGTTATTTTTCAATTTTATTTTACATACCAACCACAGTCTCTCCTCTCTCCTTTCTTCCCGTTCCGTTCCCCCACCTCCTTTTGCCTTGTTTCCCATCCATTCTTCCTCTGTCTCCATTTAGACAGGGTAAGGTCTTTCTTGTAAATTAACAAAGTTAACAAAGTATGCATATCAAATTGAGGCAAAGCCAAGCTCCAGACCACTGCATCAAGGTTGAACAAGGCATCCCACCACTGGGAACAGGTTTCAATGAACCAGCTCATGCATCGGGGACAGTGTCACCCAGATACAGAGGGCCTGGGTCAGTCCCATGTCGGCTTTCTCTAGATGTCCATCCAGAGTCTGTGAGCTCCCACAAGCTCAGGTCAGCAGTCTCTGTGGCTTTTGCTGTCATGATCTTGAACTCCCTGGCTCATATACTCCCTTCTCCCTCTCCTCAACTGGACTCCAGGAGTTCAGTGCTGGTTTGGATGCTTTAGGTTGTATCTTATAGATGTTAGCATTACATTCTTTTAACTTACAAATATAAAAAATATTTTTCCTTAAAGTCTACATAAGATTTGTCCGACATTACTTTCTTTTCCTGCAGGACATGAGAGATTGACACTGCTTTTAATATTCCAATTACCCCCTTCTTCATTATTTACTGTCCTAACAATTTTAAAGACAAAATATATAGTTAAATATTAATTTCTACCAAGTATGTGATTTTTGTTGCTGCTATTCTAGGACCTCTTAAAGCTAAAGTTCCTTTTGTTGCTCTTGGGACTCTAGGATACTTGGATTCTTTTAATCCATGAGGATATAGAAATGTCTTTTTTTTTCTTTTTTTTAGAAACTAGTTTTATTACTGCATGCTAAACCACTTTCTTTTTTTTTTCCTCTGCTCCCCTCAATACCTCTTCCCTCTCTCAAGGTCCCCATGCTCCCAATTTACTCAGGAGATCTTGTCTTTTTCTACTTTCTACTTCCCATGTATATTAGATCTATGTAAGTCTCTCTTGGTGTCTGCATTGTTGTCTAAGTTCTCTGGGATTGTGATTTGTAGTCTGGTTTTCTTTTCTTTTTGTTTAAAAACCAGCTATGAGTGAGTACATGTGATAATTGTTTTTCTTTGTCTGGGTTACCTCACTCAAAATAATGTTTCCTAGCTCCATACAGCAAAATTCAAGCTGTCGTTATTTTTTTCTGCTGTGTAGTACTCCATTGTGTAAATATACCACATTTTCCTTATCCAGTCTTTGGTCAAGGGGCATTTAGGTTGTTTCCAGGTTCTGGCTATGACAAACAAAACTTCTGTGAACATAGTTGAGCACATGTCCTTATGGCACGATTGAACATCCTTACGATAGATACCCAAAAGTAGTATTACTGGGTCTTGAGGAAGGTTGTTTCCTAATTTTCTAAGAAATCACCACACTGACGTCCAAAGGGGTTGTACCAGCTTGCATTCCCACCAGCAATGCAGAAGTGTTCTCTTCTTCTCACAACCTCTCCAACATAAATTGTCATCAATGTTTTTGAACTTGGCCACTCTTACAGGTGTAAGATAGAATCAGAAATGTCTTCATTTCATGATTACTATTGGAAGTAGCTTAGTTAGACATATAAGGCAAGGTTAAAATTCTTTTCCCATAAAGTTATGCATCTAATGTTCAATTGTTTTCTGCAGTGTGTTTTGGCTTATGTTCCTTTCTGACCATCTACAAATATTCTCATTGCTCTTTTGTTCCCCAAATATAAATAATGAACTGAAAGAGTATAACTGGTGACTGGTGTCTTAAACACAAGTTTTCCTCCTTCTTTCCTCTATTTTTCTTCTCTCTCCCTTTCCTCCCTCTCTCCTTCCCTCCCCCATTCTCTCTTTTTCCCCCTCTCTCTCCTTCCCCTCTCTTTCCCATCTCCATTCCCCCTGTCCTCCTGTCTTTCTCTTTCTGTCTTACTCTCCCTTCCTTTCCTTTTCTCCTTCCATTCTTTCCTTTTCACATTGTCTCACTAGGTAGAATGGGTTGGCACTGAACTCATTGTCTTCCTGTATCAGCCTCTTGAGTCTTACCTCACCTTTTCTTCTTCCCTTCCTATCAAGAGTGAGCTGAGGGAGAAGGTGTGAAAAAATGAAAGTGTTGTGTAAAAAATGATTGGATATCTCTCTGTCACAGGAAATGGAAGACAGATGGTCTATATCAGCAGTGCATTCAATCTCTCTTTAGTTGCAGGATGAAACGATAGTGTGCTCGCAGATTGTAAGCTGTTTGAAGAACAATCTTGTGTCACGAGAAGGCTACTGTTGACATTGTTAAACAGCATGCACAAACAGGGTAAAAAGTTTTACTTTCAATCAAAGAGTTGTAGAAAATGAGGAACTATTTTGGGAGAACTTGAAGGAGTTGCCTGTGTTTACAATAATAAGGAAGACGTGCTTAAGAATTGAATGTAGAGTATGAATGTCTTAGTTTATGTCTTAGATTCAAACTATTTGATCTTTCTAAATCTCTTCCTTCCCTTCTTCTTTTCTTCACTTTGTGACTGTGAGTGGTATATCTGTGTGATTTATATGTAAATGTATGAAAGTTCATAGGCCATGCATAATTAGAGGCCAGAGAAGGTTGTCCAATGCCCTGTTCTATTACTCTCTACTTTATTGGTTTGAAATAGGATCTCCCACTGAACCTGGAGAGAGGCTGGCATCAAGCAAATCCTGGTCCTCTTCCTGTCTGTACCCCCACAGCACTGAGGTTAAAGGTGCTTGTGTGATCAAATCCACCTTTTTATGCATATGCTGGGTACTCAAAGTCAAGACTTTATGTTCATCCACCAAGTGCTGTTATTCACTAAGTCTTCTCATGGGAAGGATAAAAATATATGGCTAAACATCCATAACCTGCAAATCCAGTACTAAAATCTTCATTTGGTGACAAGAAATGTCCATCTGGGGCTCTGTCTTTGATGTAGATTGACTTCATATATGTATATATTTAAGGGAGTTCCTGCTGCATTAGTTTTCCATACTACCCTCAGATGGCCCTTAGTTTTAGTTGTCTTTCCTTGTATTCCCCGCCCACCCCCACCCCCATTTCCATCTTCCTCTATCCTCTCTGCTTGGTACTTCTATTCCAGTCCCTCCACATCTGTACAAAACTATCTATTCTATTTCCCTTTCCAATGGAGATCTATTGGTCTCCGCTATTTCCTTACTCTATAACTAACCTCTGAGGTTCTATGGATTATAGCTTGGTTATCATTGACTTAATGGCTAATACCCACATATAAACAAGTACATAAAATATTTGTCTTCCTGCTTCTGAGTTACCTCAATTAGGATTATTATTTCAAGTTCCATACATTTGCCTGCAAATTCCATGATGTTATTTTATTTTCAAACAGCTAAGTAATACTCCATTGTGTAAATGTACCACATTTTCTTTATCCATTTTTTTGTTGAGGGACATGTAGGTTGTTTCCAATTTCTGTCTATTATGGATAGAATAGCAGTGAACATGGCTGAACAAGTGTCCTTGTGGTAGGGTTAAGCATTTTTGGTAATATGCTCAAATGGTATAATTGGATCTTGAGGTAGACTGATTCTGATCTTCCTTATTAGCTGCCACACTGATTTCCATAGTGACTGTACAAGTTTGTACTCCTACCAGCAACAGATGAGAGTTCCCCTTACTTTACATCCCTGTCAGCACCAGCTGTTAGTTGTTTTTATTGATCTTATTAATTCTGATGAGTATAAAATAAAACCTCAAATTATTTTTGATATGAGTTTCTCTGATGACTAAGGATGTTGAACATTTCTTTAATTGTTTTATATCCCATTTTAATTGTGTTATTTTTTAATGTATAGTTTCAGAATTCTTTTTATATTGTGAATATTAGTTCTTTTTTGGACATGTAGCTGATAGAAATATTTTCCTGTTCTGTAGGCTACTGCTTTTTCTGAATGGTGGTGTCCTTCACTTTGCAGAAATATTTTCCTGTTCTGTAGGCTACTGCTTTTTCTGAATGGTGGTGTCCTTCACTTTGCAGAAATATTTTCCTGTTCTGTAGGCTACTGCTTTTTCTGAATGGTGGTGTCCTTCACTTTGCAGAAACATTTCAGTTTCATGAGGTCCCATTTGGTAATTGTTGATCTAAGTGTCTGTGCTAAAAGTGAGTTGAAGATTATTACCCACTTTCTTCTCCACTGGGTTCAGTGTATCTGATTTTATGTTGAGATCTTTCTTGGATCTCTCTCAAGTTGAGTCTTTGACAGGGTACTAAGTATGGATTTATTTAGATTCTCCTACATGAAGCCATTCAGGGTGACCAACATCATTTGTAGAAATGCCTTTTTTTCCTAATTGTATTTCTCACTTATTTTTTTCACAAATCAGGTATCCATAGATGTATGGATTTATGTATCTGTCTTAAATTAGATTCCATTGGCCTATGTCTTTATTTTTGTGCTAATACAATAGTATTTTTATTACTATAGACCTATAATACTATTTGAGGTCAGGGATGGTGATAACCCCTGTAGTTCTTTTAGCATTCATGATTGTTTTAGCTGTCATGAAATTTCTGTGTTTCCATATAAAGTTGAAAGTTGTCCTTTCAAGGTCTGTGAATGATGTGGAAAGTCCTTCTGTGTATGTATTACTTTAATTGGTCAATGAATAAAGAAACTTCTCTAGGCCAATGGCTCAACAGAACATAGCCAGCGAGAGAGAGGGAGAGAGAGAGAGAGAGAGAGAGAGAGAGAGAGAGAGAGAGAGTAGGTGGAGTCAGAGATGCCATAGAGCTGCCAGAGGAGAAAGATGTGAGCTGCCCACTAGAACCTTGCAGGTAGGCCATGGGCCTCATGGTAAAATATAAAATAATAGAAACGGGTTAAATTAAGATGTAAGAGCTAGCCAATAAAAAGCTAGAGCTAATAGGCCAAGCAGTGATTTAATTAATATGGTGATTTCAGGGCTGAGCAACAGAGAACAAACAAGTGGCCTCCTACAACAGCGAGGAGATGACCCAACAGGTGTTCTGCTACAGAGCTGTGGATGAGGCTGGGGAGTTAGATTTGAAGGACAAGAGAGACACTGAAGATCTGAAACTCACCTACCTGTTTCACTGGCCTACTTGCTTCTCTGGCTGGCTTGGTTACAGGGTTCCCAAGGAATTTCCACTAGAGATGGGGGATGAGCTAATGTTGTGAATGGAAAGGAGGGTTAGAGGAGATCTTGATGATTCCCTAAAGATGAGGGCAGAAAGAATGGGAGGAGACTGCAGCAGGTGTTCTGCTACATAGTTGGGTGTGGACTGGGGATTGGATTTGGAGGAGAGGTGGGATAGGTAAAGATCCTATTTAGCCTAACTTCTTCTCTAACTGGAGTGGCCTGAACATCTCCAGTGAATTCTGATTATTTTTTATTTGCTAGATATCCTCATTCTTACCTCCTAACATTTTATATCATTTATTTACGTTTTATGGTTGAGGAGCTAAGCATGAATATTTTTGGCATTTTGATTTATAAATCATGCTTACAAAGTCTTACAGGAGTAAATTTGGCAGAAATATATTAACTAGTGGTCAGTCAGGAGTTGTGCATTTTGTGGAATTAAGATATTCATAGGTATTATTGTCTCTTTTGTTCTCAGTCTGCCCATGCAGGATATATAGCACACTGCATTATCTTGATTGGACCAATGCATGCATTTTCAGAGAGAGGTCCAAAGTGAATCTAGGAGCACATAATTTTTATCTTGAGGATTATCATATTGTAACTGTAATCCTCTTATCCAAAGGAGTGGCTTCTTTCTGAGAAAGTTCTAAAACAATTAATGATATAAAAATCATAAAACCTTTGATCTCTGGCTATAGCTTAATCACCAAAAGAGATATATGTAAAAGCAATAACTTGCACTTTAAATTATTGTAATTACTGTTCTCTTCCTGTAGATTATGGTGGACATGAGTCAAGTCATCTAACTCACACAGTACTGAATTATAAAGCAAGTAAGACCAAATATCTATCTGAGCCACATGAGAACTAGAGTAAAGTTTATAGTAGAAATTTTTGTGTCTGGAAGATAGTAGAGAATGTAGTCTGCGTAATGGCACCCTGGAGAAGCACACAAGAATAAAGCTAAAGAACAGGCTCTTAGAGAAGGCTTCTGGCTGAAGAAACACTTACATGACCTGAAGGATATGCCAAAAGCTTCAGTCATAGATTTATTTTATAGGGGAACTCATGTCCTCTACACTGATCTCCTGATCTGATTTTTGGGTGGAAAACACCAGTCCTATGGTCTACATCTATGGATGTAGACACATAAGAAAACAAGCTTTCGACTCTGATCTACTACTAATTTAACAATCTCACAAAACTCAGAATATCTTTAGTATTTGGTTGTATCTCTTCCATGGAGCAACTTGAATTTTTCAAATGTCCCTGTATTGCCAGTGTCCAACACCTCATGAGAACTAAGGTAATAGCCTTAAGATGGGGTGGGATTCTTCTTACCCCTGTTTAAAAACCCTAGAAAGAAATGGTGAAAACATATTATTAGAAAGAAAGACATAGTGAATTAGACTCTTGGAGATAATATTCACACTGAAGATGAGTACTATGTAAGAAATTAGAGAGTATTTAAAATACATGGTTTGTGTATTGGTGGCAGCAATGTCAGGAAGATGTAGAAGTTTACACATTAGGTCCAAACTGGTACCTCTGAAATTGAAACAACATGTTTTTCTGTTTACAAGAAACTGTTTTATGTTAAGATTTGCTTGGTATTCTAGAATCCACGTTAAAAATCTTGTCAAAATGACTAATCTTTTACAACCCAAGGTGCTCACAGGTGTGTGGATTGATAATTAGGTCTTCAATTTGGTTCCATCGGTCCTCCTGTTTGTTTTTATGTCAATACCAGGCTGTTTTCAGTACTGCAGCTCTGTAGTAGAGTTTGAAGTCAGGGATTGTGCTGTCTGCAGAAGTTCCTTTATTATACAGGATTGTTTTAGCTATCCTGGTTTTTTGTTTTTCCATATGAAGTTGAGTATTGTTCTTTCAAGGTCTACAAAGCATTTTGCTGGGCATTGCATTGAATCTGTAGATTGCTTTTGGTAAGATTGCTATTTTCACTATGTGAATTCTGCCTACCCAAGAGCATGAGCATGGGATGGGAGATCATTGCTTTTCTCGGTGTTTTCTTTAACTCTTTCTTCAAAGATTAGGAGTTATTGTCATATGGGTCTTCCATTTGTTTGTTTGGAGTTACTTGAAGATATTTTATGCTCTTTATTGCTATTGTGAAGGGTGATGCTTCTTATTTCTTTTTCAGCCCATTTATCATCTGTGTAAAGGAGGGTTACTAATTTTTTCAAGTTACCAATGTATCCTGATACATTACTGAAGGTGTTTATGAGTTGGAAAAGTTCCTTGATAGTTTTGGGGTTACTTATCATCTGTCATATCAACTGTCATATCATATACAAATTGTAGGCTGTTTTTTTTTTGCTTTATGTCTAAAAATCACTTATGAGTGAATATATATTGTATTTGTCTTTCTGGGTCTCTGTTACCTCACTCAATATGATGTTTTCTAGATCCATCAATATGTCTGCAAATTTCAAGGTGTTATTATTTTCCACTGTGTAGTACTTCATTGTGTAAATGTACCACATTTTCCTTATCCATTCTTCAGTCAAGGGGTGTTTAGAGTGTTTTCAGGTTCTGGCTATGACACATAATTCTGCTATGAATATAGCTGAACACATGATATGTACTCGTGGTATAATTGAGCATCTTTTGGATATATGCCCAAGAGTGGTATTGCTGGGTCTTGAGGTAGGTTGTTTTCCAAATTTTCTAAGAAAGCACCACAATGACATCCAAAGGGGCTGTACCAGCTTACACTGCCACCAGCAATGCAGGAGTGTTCTCTTTACCCCACATTTTTCAGCATAAGTTGTCATCAGTGGTTTTGATCTTGGCCTTTCTTAAAGGTGTGTAAGATGGAATCTCAGAGCTGTTTTGATTTACATTTCTCTGATGAATAAGGATATTAAAAATTTCCTTGAGTGTTTTTCAGCCATTTTAGATTCTTCGTTTGAGAGTTCTCTGTTTAGGTCTGTAACCCACTTTTTTATTGGGTTATTTGTTCTTTAGATGACCAGTTTCTTGAAATCTTTGTATATTTTGTAGATCAGCCCTCTGTCTGATGTGGGTTTGGTGAAGATCTTTTCCCATTCTGTAGGCTGCTGTTTTGTCTTGTTGACCATGTCCTTTGCTTTACAGAAGCTTTTCAGTTTTAGGAGGTCCCATTTATTAATTGTTTCTCTCAGTGTCTGCGCTGCTGGGGTTATTTTTAGGAAGTAGTCTCCTATGCCAATGAATTCGAGTATACTTCTCACTTTCTCTTCTATGAGGTTCAATGTAGTTGGTTTTATGTTGAGGTTTTTGTGTCATTTAGACTTGAATTTTGTGCATGGCAATAGCTGTGGATGTGATTTCCTGCTTCTACATGTTCAGTTATTCCAGAACCATTTGTTGAATATGCTTTCTTTTTTCCCCAATTTTCCATATCTAGGCAGACTTGCAACTTGGATTAGAAAGATAGCTTACAAAATTTTAATAAGACATACAATGGCTAAAACCTTATTTAAAATATCCTAGGGGAGACCTTGAGCCACTAAGTGAAATTCTGAAAGGGAGCAGTGATCCAAATTCCACTCTATAGCTTACAGAAGCTGCCAAACAGGTACTCACATAGGTAGAGTATGCTATACAGAAACAGCAAGTACACTATATTAATTATGATTAGCCTTGGCAAACATGTATATTACCTATAAAACTTACCCCTAGAGCAGTTTTATGCCAAAACAGTCTGCTTTTCTGGCTGCACTCTCTGAATATCCTATGAGGATTTTTTGAGTTATCATCTATTATGGGTCACACTTTATGGTGTAAAATTGTATGCTTTGATGGATGTTTAATGTCACATATCTGCAAGTAGAATGTCACAAAAATGGTGTATTCAAGCTGCTGTAATTATTAATCTCTTAACCATATTTTTATTTTGTTTTTTTTATTTTTGTTTCGTTTTTTTCCAGAATAATATAAAAATTGAATCACACCTTTTAAAAGTTACTTAATTCATAGAAAGATAAATTTAAGATTCCCTCTTTTGATTTACTTGAATTGATAAATCATTTCTTCTTCATTTTTACAGATAGACTTTCACTATGTAGAACAAGCATACTTCAAACTCACAAAGATTTGCCTGCCTCTACTCCCTGATGTTGAAATTAAAGGCCACTATAGTCAATGTTAAATACTTTCTTTAACTGAGTAATATGATATTATATAGATATACTACATGTTATTTGCTCATTCACCTATTTAAAAAAGTCTACTGCTACTAATTTATGACAATAAGAGTTTCTATAAATATTGAGTGCATGTTTTATGTGGAAATATATTTAAATAGACTAGGCAAAAAGCTAAAACCATTATAGTTGGACTGAATCTCAAGAGCTTGATTAGGGATATGTATCTACCTCTCTATATATCTACATTAAGATTTAAATAGAAGTATAGTAAGATTAAAGGGAATGTCAGGATTAAAATAATGAGTCCAGGAACAATGATGGTAGGTAAATGGCTTGAAATAACCAAGTTGATCAGAAAAAGACAAAGGACAGGACTCTTGGAAAATATCAGTGTCTGAAGGCTTCATTCCCACTACAAAGACCCCCTGGGAGATATAAGATACTGTGTCCTTGAATATATTCCTAACTGTTGCTAAAAATTGTCCCTCCAAACCTTCTACCTATTCTGGGTTGCAGCGCAGACAGTGCTAAGTGCAAAATGCCCTGCATTATGACTGCATCTTAGTACTGTGGTGAGAGTTAACTTTCCATAGACAGTAAAGGCAGAAGGTCTATAGTAAGATTACAAGCTGGTCAAATCAATGTGAGAACAAAGAGAGACAAAATTAATGAACCATCAAAGTCAGAAACCAGCAACACCTGCAAGGTTGATGGCTAGTCATGTGGACCAGGTCTAGTGGCCAACAGACAGTCAAGGTCAATAGCTACAGAGGAAGAATTCATCCATGGCCATCAATTAATTGGGTGAACGGCACAGGAATATATATAGAATGTGGAACTCACTGATTTGTTTATTCCATGACAAACCCAGATCATTAACCAATCCCAACAGAATTTATGGAAGTCGCTGTCCAGTTTCATCCATAAGGTTTTACTAAAATCCTCTGGAAAACAACTCAGATGAACCCCCTTTAGGTCTCACCCCCATTACTCAAGTGTTTTTGACAGCCCATTTTTTTGGGATCTCCCTTCTGGGAGCACCACTTGCTCTGGTTCATCAGTGAATTTCCTGTCTTTAATATTTCTCTATATTTATTTCCATCTGCAGGAGGAAGCTTCTTTGACGATAGCTAATGTCACCATTGCCCTAGCATATGTTGCCAGTAGTATGCCATCATAGATCAAGAGGTTTGCTGTTGGCTTGGTGTTTATGCTTCTCCTTTGTCAGAATGAAGTGTATGCTTCTGTATCTAAGACACTGGCAAATAGAGGAGAAGGTTCTATGCAGGCACTGCCTTGACATCTTTTTCTTTCTTATGAGGTTTATCTGTTCTCTCTAGTCCTTTATACCTACCCTCTGTAGTTCCATAGGTTGTTAAAGATTGTGATTTGTCTATCATTGAATTAACAGATAATATTCACATATAAGCATACCATATTTATCTTTCTGGTTTATCTCATTCAGGATGATTCTTTTTCTAGTTCCATTCATCCATTTGCTTACAAATTTCATGATGCTGTTATTTTATTATTGACTGACTAATATTCCATATGTACAAATACAGCATTTTCTTTACCTAGTAGTCTGTTGAGGGATATCTAACATTGTTTCAAATTTCTAGCTATTATGAGTAGCAATAAACATGGCTTAGCAAGTGTCTCTGTGGTAGGATGAAGCATCCTTTGGGTATATGTCCAAGAGTGGTCCAGTTGGATCTTGAATATTGATTTCCATCTTTCTGAACAACCCCCACACTGATTTACAGAGTGGTTAAAAAAGTTTGTACTCCCACCAGTAATGAATGAGTATTCTCCTTATTTCACATCTATACCAGCATAAGCTATCACATTTTGTTCATCTTAGTCATTACGACATGTGTAAGATTAAATCTCAAAGTAGTTTTGACTTGCATCTCCCATGATTAGGAATGGTGAGCATTTCAAGCGATTCCAGCCATTTGTGCTCCCTCTTTGAAAATTCCCTCTTGAGATCTCTGTACTCCATCTTTAATTGCGTTGTTTGCTTACTAGATACAGATTTTTTTGAATTGTTTGCATTTTGTATGTCAGCTCTCTATCAGATGTGTCACATTCCCTAGGCTGCTACATTGTCTGAATGATGGTGTATTTTGCCATGCAGAAGCTTCTCAATTTCATGAAGTCCCATTTATTAATTGTTGATCTTAGTGCCTGTGCTAATAGTTCTGTTCAGAAAGTCTTTTCCTGTGCCAATTATTTCAAGGTTTAGGGGAAATATTTTTAAAATATTGGGTTATCTAATTCATGAATAAAGAACAGTTCTGAGCTTATTTACACTTTTATTTCTTTGCTTTATTCTGCTTTTTTGCTTTTATTGAGGTATGTATTTTTCTTCAGTTCTCTCCCTTTCTCTCCCCTATCTTTCTACCCTCTCCCATGGTCCCAATGCTCCCAATTTACTCAGGAGATCTTGTCTTTCTCTACTTGCCATGTAGATTGGATTCACATATGTTTCTCTTTGGGTCCTCTTTGTTGTCTAGGTTCTCTGTGATTGTGAATTGTAGTGTGCTTTTTTACTCTTTATTTCTTTTACAAATGTTTTTCAGTTTTCTATATGATCAAGAGCATATTTTAAATATTTATACCAAGTTGCCTCAGTTTTGATGTTAATTTTTTAATTTAAAATTATAATTAGTAGTGTTGGTGTTTAAAAGTCAAGTAATTAATTGAATTATCTATATTGACCTTATCTCCTATAACTGTAATCTTTCTGTGTATTAGTTACACATAGATTTTGTAGATTTTAAAGGTTTTTATTGAATAAACTATGTGATATCTAATCTTAGTTGTCAATTTTACACCTTAAGAGTAGAGAACCTTAATTGAATTGGCCTGTAGCCATGTTTTTGGCACATTTTTTGATTACTAATGTATATAGGATAACTCAGCGACCTGTGGGTAGTAATATTCGTAGATAGATGTGTTTGTGTAGTATAAGAAATGTAGGTAAACATGACCCTGGAAGGGAGTCAGTATGTTGTTTTTGTTTCTGTTCCGATTTCAGGTTTTTGTCTAAGTTTCTGTTCTGGCTTCCCTTGATGATGGACTATAACAGATAAAATGTAAGAAGCCCTTTCCTCCCCTTGTTGCTTTTGATCACTGTCTTATTGTAACAGAGAATGAACTGGAATAATCATGTTGTAGTGAATAAAGATGCTTCATTTATATTCATTTCCAAATCATAAAATTTTCACATTTTGTTTGTCCTATTTCAAAAGCTAATTAGCCTATAAAAATCAATCAAAGTTTCTTGTGTGGTTCAAGAAATGTTTATATAGGAAAGGACATTTAGTCAGAGTTACAAGTTTATGTTTTGGAGAGAAAATCTATCTCCATTCTCCCAGCGATATCTGGATCTTGTTGAGTTTGAGTTTTGTTCTCTAATAGCTTTTAAAAAGTCACTGACTTTAATTTGTCTGGCTTTTTTTGTTGCTGGTGAAAGGAGTGATAGTTATGTTCTCTTTTCACAACAAAGTTAAAATTGGAAGTCTCTTCCATCTTGGTTTAAGTAATCTCAATAATATCTATTGGAATTTTATCCATTTGAATAAACACATATTTTGAATTAATATTTTACATACCAGTAAAATACTGAAAAGAAATTGTTAAAAATAATTATTATATTCTAAAATACAACAATAGGAGATGGACTCTCTTAAGTGTGTGTAAATAAGCAAAATATACTTATCCACAAGAATATTTGACAAATATAATTCTGTAATTCTCTATTCTGTGTCAAAGTATTTCTCATGGTGAGTCCCAAGACTTTGGTGATATTAAACTATCTTGATCAGAGTTTGTGTGATGGCATTAAAGTAACAAGAAAATATCGTTATGGGATGGGAGAGATGGCTCAGCATTTATGACAATTTGATGTTCTTGTAAAGTACCAGATTCAGTTCCTACTGCTGCAATGGCAGCTCTCAACCTACTATGACTGTGACTCCAGTTTCCAGGTCTTCAACATCCTCTTCAGGTATCTGTTGACACCTGCAATGCATGTATGTTTATGGAGCTACATGCACACACACAGAAACAATAGATAAATGCTTTCAAGGCAAGAAAATACCATCAAGAAAAAAATCATTGCTCAGTAAACAGACATTTACATTAAGAATTTTATTACTGGTATGCCAAGATGGCCACCAATAATCTCTTTGGTCTATATTCTTCTGTGGTACTGCAGGGCTTCCATCTCCACCCTAACCTTTTGGTGGGTACACTTTTTTCCCAAGCATGTCTTTATTAAGACACATATGTACCAGGAAATCTGTGGAAACTTATAAAGATCATGTATAAGAACAAGGAGTATTTCCTTGCCTCTGAGGGAAAAGAAGGAACAGGTCTACCTATCATGATTGGCCTGGAATTGGTGTCTCAGCCTGAAGTTGAGTTCCAAAGACTCTTCATGGATCATGTACAACTATTGGGAAACATGACAGACTATAACTTCTCAGTGTTTGAAGTGAATTTAACCAAAGTTTTCAGCCTATAAATATAAATTGTTCATGAGGAAAAATGTTTTTTTATTAACCAACTGAATATAAATTCTAATGTTACTCTATTAATCACTTGAAAGCAGAAGTCACAAAATAATTACACACCAGTTCAGAATTGTGAATAATAAAGGGTTATTTAAGGGAAACTTACAGATCACTGTCCTAGATAACAGTCCTCTGCGTGAACAGGGACAGAGTCTAGCAGCTGGAAGTGAGAGCCGGAACCAAGAGAGCAAGCACACACTTTACACCTGCACTTACAATATAAGAGACCACACCCAATTGGGCTGGTATCTTAAATGCTATTGACTGAAGGAGCAGAATGTGCTCCCACAGCATCTCCCACTTTTGTTTAAATAAGACAGTTCCAAACCCAATATAAAACTATATACACTAGGAACAAATATCAAGTATAATTAGAATTACAACCAGATTAAACAATATTAAGCAAAGAATGTATGCTAAATGTTTTAATAAACATTCTATCCTAAGGATTCTAAGTCTTGTATAGGAAATGGCTTAGCTAGATCATAAGAGTACAGTAACTACAACTGTCTAATCTTGAACACAGTCGAAGGTCTGAGAAGGGAGATAATATTACTTGAGCAGGCAGGAAGTACAATCAAGCAGCTTCCAAAGCAAGCAATATATGACAGAAACAATTAGCTACCTGAGCAATAACCCAAAGTCTCATTTGCAATGTTGAAGCAACCAACTTTGGCTAAGGCCTAGCATAACCGACAGACTATTTTCAGAGGGATCAGATGTGTGTTATGCATAGGACAAAGTCTTTTCCTGATTATGTTTTGCACCTTAATGAATAATGAAGTCAATTCCGTATCATTTAAATATATATATATGTATATATGTATACATATATACATATGTGTATTAATTACCTAAACTCATCACTTGTATTTCTTCTTCTAGATGATCCTTAGTGGATAGTTATTTTCCCTCTGTCAGCATTCAAACATTCAGGGTGTCTTGAATTTTTGAAGATGTGTATTTTCCTGTAAAGACAAGAGGATAACCCTGACCCAACCCTTATGAGGTTTTCTTACCACCTGGATGACTGTCACCCTTGTGGATGAGTTGTCATTTCTCTTTTTCAAGAGGTTTCTCTTTTTCACACAAAATCTTTATTAATTTTGATGGTATCCATAGTTTTTCTTCTCCTGTACAAACAAAAGCAAAACCCCTTTTCCAACGTAGCACATCTCCTGATTTCCATTGTGAGGTCAACACATCCTTGAAATACATTGGTTGATTCAATTCAGAAATTTTTTCCATTATCCAATGCCTCTCTGCTGCTGTTGTTCCTTTCTCATTAGCTTTAAGAAAATTCAATGTTAATAAAACATTATGCAACCATTTCTGGGGGTATTTTCCATCACTTTCTGTTTGTTCAGCATATCTTTTATAGTACGATTTTGTAGAGATAAGTCCCACCCCTTAGGGGACGTGTTTACCTATAAATCTGGCAAGCATGCTTGCAGCGCTTGCTTCTCCTTTCCTGGTCTTTGCAGGAACGGGTGCTTGGCGCCAGAAGCGAGAGCCCCTGAGGGCTCGCCTCCCCACCTCACCTGGTCAGTGAAAAAAACAATGAGAGTAGTGGTATTTCACCGGCAGGATTTCATTGGTCAATAAAGAAACTGCTTTGGCCCATCTGATAGGGCAGAATTTAGGGAGGCGGAGTAAACAGGACAGAATGCTGGGAGGAAGAGGAAGTGAGTTCAGACGCCATTTTCCTCTCCTCTCGGGGGCAGACGAGATGCAGGGCAGCTCCTCACAGGGCCAGACATGATGAAGCAAGTCACCAGGTCAGACATGCTGAATCTTTCCCGGTAAGCCACCATCTCATGGTACTATACAGAATATTAGAAATGGGTTAGATAAATATGAAAGAGCTAACCAATTAGAGGCTGAAACTAATGGGCTAAGCAGTGTTTAAAAGAATACAGTTTCCGTGTAATTATTTTGGGGCATAAGCTAGCCAGGCTACCAGGAGCTGGGGCGGCAGGAACACAGCCCACAGCTCCCACTACACGATTTGGCCTTTCTATAACTGCCTGACCTGTAGCATTATTTGGTATACCTGTAATATTCTTTATATTATAATAAGTAAAAAACGGTTTCATTTTCTCAGAAACATATGTCAGACCATTGTCTGTCTTTTTTTTAATTTATTTTATTTATTTATTTTTTTTGTTTTTTGAGACAGGGTTTCTCTGTAGCTTTGGAGCCTGTCCTGGAACTAGCTCTTGTAGACCAGGCTGGTCTCGAACTCACAGAGATCCGCCTGCCTCTCCCTCCCAAGTGCTGGGATTAAAGGCATGCGCCACCACCGCCCGGCTCCCATTGTCTGTCTTAATTTGTGCAGGAATGCTCATGATGGCCATAACTTCTAATAAATGTGTGATTACTAAATCAGCCTTTTCTGAGCTCAAGGCAGTTGCCCACTAAAAACCTGAGTATGTGTCTATAGCATGGTGTGCATATTTTAATTTAACAAATTCTGCAAGGTGGAACACATCCATCTGCCAGATTTCATTTCCTTGAGTACCCTTTGGGTTACTACCTGTAGGTGATGGTGTTTGATTATAGAAAGAACAAATAGGACTTAGCTTGTTGCCATGTAATAGAAAACTCTTTCCTTAAATTTTTGCTATTGACATGATATTTTTTTATGAAATTCAGAGGCCTGCAACATGCTTCCAATCAATAATTGATCAATTTCTGCATTACCTTTTGCTAGAGGACCTAGCAGACCTCTTGTGTATAGAGGACAAAGCCTTTTCCTGATTATGTCTAACACCTGGATGAATGATGAAGTCAATTCCATATCATCTGGTATAAATTCAGTGGTTTCAATATGCAAGACAACTCTTTCTACATATTGTGAATCAGTAACAATATTGAGAGGTTCTTTAAAATCCCTTAGTACCATAAGAATAGCATATAATTCTGCCCTCTGAACAGAATTATAATGGTTTTGTTCCACCTTACTTAATTCTTCTGATTTGTAACCAGCCTTCCCTGACATATTTGCATCAGTATAAAATGTATGGGCTCCAGTTATTGGTGCATCATGTACAATTTGTGGAAGAATCCAAGTAGTTTTCTTTATAAGGTTAAGTCTATTGCTTTTGGGATAATTGTTATTAATTTCTCCCAAAAATTAGCACAAACCCTTTACCAGGGTTCATTGTCTTACATAACTTTTTATTTCTTCAGCAGTAAAAGGCACTATAATCTCTGCTAGGTCTATACCTGCTAATTGATGAAGTATCAATTTACCTTTTATAATTAATTCAGAGACTTTTTTTTACATAAGTTTTTAATTTTTTATTTGCTTAATGTGGTAAAAAGATCCATTCTAAGATAATGTCATCCATCTGCATTAAAATTTCTGTAGGAGAAATTCTGGAAGGCAATAGGACTAGAATACAATTAAGATTTAGATTTACCCTATCTACATGTGCCTCCTATAATTTCTCCTCAACAATCATTAATTCAGTTTCTGCCTGGACAGTCACCCAAAGTTCTTCTCTATTGTTGGAGCATCCATCTTCAGTCTATAGGCCCATAGTATCCGGCAGACTTTCCCCTGAAGTAGGAAATATCAGAGATAGTTCTGCCTATATTGGCAGTGTGCCAGTCACTTTCTTCTATGTCCATCAGAATGTCAGGCAGACTCTTTCATGAATCTGGAACGCTGAAGGATTGTCTCACCTCCTTTAGGCAACTTTAATAGTCATTTTTTCTGTGGGTCCTGAATGTCCAGTTCATCAAGCAGTCCACAAAAGAGCAGTTTCTTGCTTAAATGGCTAATAAACTCCATAAGGAACCTCTTCAATGCCCATCTTCTTCTTGAAGTAATTGGTGCTGCCAGGGGCACATGCGTCTCATGTCATGAAAAGTCCTAAGTTCTTAAAACATTTTAAGTGCCATACTCTGTAGTCTTTGAAAGACCTGAAGAATATCTATCCATCTGAAATACATCTCTGTACATCTAGAAAATCTAACTAACATTACTACAAGTTTGACTATTACAGATGACTCTTTATTAACCTATATTTCTTAATTACACATTACATTTTAAATAAGCTGCACAAACATAATACCTTAATCAAGAGCAGAAATATACAAATAATAAAATTTACCTTAAATTTGTATCAATAAACCAAGATTCATACCAATGCAAATTATTCATATCTATATCATACCTCCTTTGAATGTAAACAAACATTTAGGGAATTTGGGCATAATTCTCTTCAAACTGCTTCCTGCTTTTTGTTGGGTGAAGTAATTTTGGAGGGTGTTTATGGTGATCTTTCAGGGGGTCTTGGTCCATCAAACCACATTAGTCTGGAAGGATTCCACAGGTTTTCATCCTCTGTGGAAACAAAGAAGAACCTCTTTTCTAAAGTAACATATTCTTAGACTCAAGTTTTGAAGACAAGATACCTTTAATGTATATCTGTTGGTTTAGCTTAGCAGCCCATACAATGAAATGTCTTTCTGTATTTAGTTTCTTTACAGTAAAAACTTCAAAGAAAACACAATAATATACATAATCCAGACTCTGCATTTTCTATCTTTATGTGGCTTATTTTTCTTATTCTATTACTTTTTCTACAAGTTTAATATTTATTTTATTATCTTTACTCCTTTAATGTATGACTGTCTGTACTCTATCTCTTTAGAGGCTTTGTTTTATTTTACTAAAACATTTTTTCTTTAACTCTCTATATTCTTTTTCCTCTTTCCCCCAAGCATACATACAATTTTTAAAGCTACATGCATTTTTTATTTGAATTTGTAATTATTCTATATTTGTAATCATTCCAGATCAGAAATGGTTCTTTGTTTGCTTTTAGTTTTTTCAAAACAATCATGGCTAGGATCAACTCTGTGGTCTTGCCTGTTGGCTCTACCCAGTTTAACATGGCAGAGGCATACTTATTGCTTCTGAGTGTTATACACATTGCCCCAGCTCCAGGTTCTCTGTGTCATCATTAAGCAATTTATAACATGCTTCTCACAAACCCTATTTAAATGCTCAGTTTCATAAAAGAGCCAGAGTTCATGCTGCCAGCATGAACCAGGAAGCCATCATTTCAAAACAGCATGGATTTTTTTCTTTTCTTTTCTTTGCTATCACTGAATCAGGAAGAACTCTCTTAAGGGAGCTGTGGCATGCCAGTAGCAAACAGAGCAAGACACTGTGTTAAACTCTGTCTTTTTGCATCTAGAACTGCTTCCCAAACTCACTCATGTTTTAAGTGGATTTAATTGGCACATGTTGGCAAGCCAATTTGTAGTGGGAAGCTGCTTGTTCATTGCTGGCTGCCAAGATCATGAAATGATCACACAGAAGCTGTATTAATTAAATAACTGCTTGGTTTATTAGCTCTAGTTTCTTATTAGCTAGATCTTAAATCATAAACTAACCCATCTCCATTAATCTGTTTATTGCCATGTGGCTGTGGCTTACCAGTAAGGTTCTGTTTCCCCTGTCTCTGGTGGCAGCTACTTTGTGTCTTGCGACTCTGCCTTCTTTCTCCCAGCATTCAGTTTAGTTTTTCCAGACTGGCTCTACTCTGACCTATCACAGGCCAAGGCTACTTCTTTATTCATTAGCCAATAAAAGCAACACATATACAAAGGACTTCCCAAACCATCTATCCTCAAATTCACTCAATGTATTCAATGTCTAGGGTAGGTCTTGTCATCTTTTTTTAAGTGTACCATAAAACAAAATTACTTCTGAAAGACTGCTGTAAAATGATGTATCAGAATGATAAAATGTTGGTCATATTTACTGCAGTATGTTAGACAGACTCAAAAATTTATAACCTTAGCATTCTGAATAGTGTTTATGCCAAAAGATCAACAGAGAGAAAAATATTTTTCCAGTGGTTACTAAGGTTGTACAACAATATTGAAACTGAGAAATAGCATCTTTCTTTAGTGTGTTTTTGATTTTTTTTTTGTTTTAAAATCTGAGATTTGAACACTTTGCATTTGTATTTCTGAGAAAAAGTTCCTCTTTCATGGTGCAGTGTTTAATGATACTTTTATACTTTGGCTAATTAACAGTAAACTTCTCCTCAGTCTAGTTAATTCATGAAAATGGCATTCCAGGAACAACTTGAGACTTAAAGCCATATTAACAGGTCCACATATCTCTTTGTAACTGCTTTTAGGAGACTGGACTTTGTGAATTTAGTTGGGTTTAGGAGCTTCCTGAGACTTGTGGATGGTTTGCTTACTCAACCTTGCTAAGCTTTGTTTACTTGTTGAGGCTTAAAAAATTGGTAAGCATCACATGTTCTGGGGTTATATTTACTTTATCAGCCTTTCCAGCTTTGTAGCTAAAATTTTTTCTGTGACTAGTAAGCAGGAATCAGGAACTGTGTCCTGGACTGAGTAGTCAACTAACTGGATCTTGATTAGTTAATATACATCCTTTGCCTTTTCTGAGACACAGAATCACTGATGATGAGTTAAATTGCATTATAAGGTTCTGCCTCTTGGGTTTTCTCTTGAGCCTCATGCAAAATATCAGACATTATGAATAGTATTCTCTTAAACTTGCTATTTTTATTACTCTGACAATTAGCGCCTCATTGAAATAAACAAAGTATATTCACAATCTAGAAAGTCTTCTGGGCACTGATAAATTTAAGAGACAACAGATACTCAAATGTAAGCTATTTAAATTTGGAATGCTTCTCAGTGACAGATAATTTGGTATCTGGAAATAAGCCTTAATAACTAGTTCTTTAAAGGTTGGGCATGATTGATATTTTGCCTCCATTCATTCTGGGAATATAAAATACTGGATTGATATGGTCTAGGAAAATATCTCTCTCACAGTACCTATTCATCTAGAAATATCATTGTATTTTTACTTTGTGTCTAAGTATAACTGTACTCAGAAGAAGCTTTATGGCATTAAAACAATTTTATTTTTGAGAAATTTATATACGAGCAGTACATCATCATCATTCCTGGCCTCTCATCTTTCTCCAACTCTCCCTGTTTTGCCCACATTCCCTCTCCAAATTATAATCTCTTCTTTGATTATTATTTTTACATGTTTAATGTAATTCCACTTAGCACTGCTAACATGTACTTGTGTCTAGAGCTGACCACTTGGTATTGGACACTTATGCAGGAGATCATGCTTTCAGGAAGCTGATTCTCCCTCTGTTGCCCTTCATCTAGAGGTGGAATCATGTTGCCCTGTACACATTGGCATGCCAATTGATTTTGTCATTATGTTGGACCAAAAAGGAAATAAAGAAAAAAGTCAAATTATCCCTTTTCATAGATGATATGATATTATACATAAAATATCTCAAAAAATTTACCAGAAAACTTCTGGAAATGATCAACACTTTTATCTAAGTACCAGAGTACAAATTAACTTATAAAAATTAGCAACTTTCATATATATTGGTATCTATATTTCAATTAAAAGAATTATGAGAAAGAACATGGACATACTCCCATTCACAAATGCCTTAAAATCAATACAGTAACTAAAGCTCTATTATGAAATGTTCATTCTACCAAAATCAATTTACATTTTCAGTGCAATACCGATCAACCATCTCCTGATATTCTTCACAGGAATAGGGGAAAAAAATCAAGTTCATAGGGAAACACTAATGGCTTGCATATAATCAACAAAGCCTTGTGGGTAAAGAACAATGCTGGCAGAGTTATCATACCAGAGTTATAATATAATTAAAATTGTGGTTATAAAATCATCATGGTACTAATACAAAACCAGACATATAGGTCAATTGAACAAAATAGAAGATCCAAATATGAGTGTACAAATATTATAGCCACCTGGTATTATGGTTACTATTCCTATGATAAAACACTATGACCAAAGGCACTTAGGAAGGAAAGAGTTTATTTGACATATGTTTCTACCACACAGGTAGAAGGAAGTCAGGATAAAAACTCAAACAGTGCAGGAACACTGAGACAAGAGCTGATGCAGAGGTCATGGAGGAGTTCTGCTCCCTATGGCTTGCTCATCCTGCTTTCTTATAAAACCCAGGACCACCAGCCCAGGGATAGCAATACCCGCAATAAGCTGCGCCTTCCCATATCAAGTTCTCATCAAAAAATGTCCTACAGCTGTAGAATGGAAAGGCTGCTTGTTTGTCCCAGCTGCCTGTCTAGCCCATACCTGAAATAATCACACAGAAACTGTATTAACTTAAACACTGCTTGGCCATTAGCTCTAACTTCTTATTGGCTAACTCTTACATCTTAGTTTAACTCATCTCCATTAATCTGTGTATTGTCACGTGGCAGAGGCTAACCAAAGATTCTGACTGGCTTCCATCTCAGGCGGAGGATCCATGGCTTCTCTGACTCCACCCTTCTTCCTCCCAGTATTCAGTTCTGTTTTCCCCGCCTACCAAAGTTATGCCTTATCAAAAGGCCAAGGCAGTTTTTTTATTCATTAACCAATGAAAGCAAGACATGAACAGAAGCACCTCCTACACCATACAGCTAGGTCTTATTAAATAATTTTCTTAGCTAGAGTTCTCTTCTTTTTTGTTTGTCAAGTGACCACAAACCTATCTATCATACACATGATATTTGACAAAGATGTCAAAACTTGAAGAAAGACCGTATCTTCCATAAGTGGTGTTAGGAAAACTGAATGTCCATATATAGAAGTAGGAAATTCTACCCATGTCTATAACCCTGTACAAAATCAAATAAATCAAATAACTCAATGTGAAACCTGAGACAATCAAACTGCTACAACAAAATTCTTGATCTAATTCTTTTAACGGCTAATGATGGTATGCAGAAAACCTGCATTGTTGTCCTTAGCTTGCTCTGGACTGTAGCAAAGTGTCTGCTTTAGTAAGAGATTGTGAATGATATATTCATCTTTGATAATATGTATTCCTGGTCACTAAGTTGAATATTAGTTTCCATTTATATAATATATATTTATATTATAAAGCATATTCTATAGTTTTTTTTAAATATGGAGTCTATTCTTGTTTAAAAGATTTATTACAGGTGAAGGAGCTGTGATATAGATGAGTTCTTTGGAACTAGACTCCCCACAATCCATTGATCTCTTCACTGTGTCCATTGCTAAAATTGTGGCTTCTTTGATGATTGGTTATCAGTACATTTATTTGTTGGGATAAAGAGATGAGTTAGATTCAAGTAAAGACTTACTCTGGTCTTACAAAATGGTTGATGGAGATATGTAGATCCTTTTATAGGTCCTCACTAGTCCCAGGAGCTCAACATTCTCTCAGGAATAGATAGGTACTGTCAGGAGCAATCGTATCTCATGTCAACAGAAGCCTAAGTTATTTAGATGCTGTGTTCTATAGATCCTTGATGTGGTTGAAGATAACCTATCTAAGCAGAATACAACCTATATATATCTAAAGAACCTAATTAATCTGACTATATGTATAACAAATATGAGTGACTATTGACCTATAATACTTAATACCTGTATAACTTAAAGACTAAGACTTCATATCAGAATATTAAATAATCTGTAAACAACTGTTCAGTAAATGAGGACAATGACCTCAAAATGTAAACAATGTGTAAGTATCTTGATCAGAGGTAAACATGTGTAATGCAATATGATAATGATAAATGCATCCTAAAAATTGTATCAGTGTACAAAATGTCTTAAACAAAGATAGAAACATGCATGCATACATCCTGACAAAATAATTTTGCATAGGTGTACAAATATTGTAAACAGAAATAACAAATATAACTTGAAATTGTATTAGTATACAAGAAACTATACAAATATAAATTGTCCATAAATAATAGCTCACAAGTATTCACTCTATTACTCATTATTATTATTATTAGTGTGAATAAGTTCACACTAAACTACTTATTATCCCATTTGTTTTTCTGTCTCCTTTTTATTTTAATTTTTTAAAGGAGATCTCTGGGCCTACATAATTTTTGCCCCAACCCTCTAGTCCAACCTCAGTTGTGTAGCACAGAAGCCACAGAGAGAGAGAGAGAGAGAGAGAGAGAGAGAGAGAGATCCCTGGGTAGGCCAGTGGTTTTCTCTGGGTACCCAAAAGGCCATTCCCTAACCTCGTCCAACCTCTTAAAGATCATTGGCTAACAGAGGTTCCCTATTACCACATCTTTAAGGGTACCTTGCATTGTTGTTCATTTTCATGGTTCACGGGTATTGCAGCTGGGTAGGTCTGCTAAATCTCTTTCTTCTCTTGGCAGCTTGCATCATATTTTCTGGTACCCTGAAGGCTAGACTACAGGAAAGTTGCTTTTGTTTCAGAACCAGCTTGAATCCTTAGAGTCTTGTGTCATAAAGTGCCACAACTCCATCAGTAAGAGGCCACCTTCAACTCCTGAGAGAAAAGCAAGAGCTATATGGATAATCTATATTGTTTGGGAATCATTTGGACTCCTCTGAACAACCATTAGAAAGAAGGTTGCTTATACCTGCTACTGGGATGTTTGTTAGTCTACGGTTCTTATGGAGAGCACTGTCATCTCAAGTGGCTTGACTTCCATATGTACAATTTTAATTAAATATAAGTAATATAATTCATTGAGACTATATCAAATAATCTCTATCTATATCGACTTCACCACCCTGCTCCTCTATTGAGTCCCTGTCTCCATTTTCAATTTTCCTTCATATCACCTCTATCTATTCTGCAATTTCTCTCTCAAGCCAAATCCCCATCCTCCACACACCTATAGCCATTTTATACTTTCCTGGTTTGCATGGTTACTCCATGTTATAAACTTACATCTGAGATTTTGAAGGTAGGAGACACAGATGAAAATGACCATGAAGCATTTCTTTCTCAGTCATGGTTACCTCACTCAATACAATATTTTCTCGGTCCATCCATTTACCTAAATTTTTTTTGTTTTCATTTTCCTGCATATATAGCTCAGGGAGCTTCACAGAAAAGTAGGCAGGAATTTGTAAGAGTCAGAAAACCAGTGTCTTCGTTAGGGTTACTATTGCTGGGATGAACTACTATGACCAAAGAGTACGAAAAGGAAGGGTTTATTTGGCTTATGTTTCTGCATCACAATTCATTATCAAAGGGCGTCATGACAGGAACTCAAACAAGGCAGGAATCTGGAAGCAGAAGCTGATGCAGTGGCCCTGGAGGAGTGCTGCTGACTGGTTTGTCCATCATGACTTGCTGCCTTGAACCCAGGGATTCCCCTCTGTATGCTGTGAATACCATTGGTTAATAAAGAAACTGTCTTAGCCTGTGATAGGGCAAAAGAGTAGAGCTAGGTGGGGAAAACAAAACTGAATGCTGGGAGAAAGGAGGCAGAATCAAGAGAAGCCATGTAGCCCCACCCAAGATAGACTTTGGAACTTTACCTGGTAAACCACAGCATTGTGGAGATATACAGATTAATAGAGATGGGTTAATTTAAAATATAAGAGTTAGGCAGAAAGCCGGGCGGTGGTGGCGCACGCCTTTAATCCCAACACTTGGGAGGCAGAGGCAGGTGGATCTCTGTGAGTTCGAGACCAGCCTGGTCTACAAGAGCTAGTTCCAGGACAGGCTCCAAAACCACAGAGAAACCCTGTCTCGAAAAACCAAAAAAAAAAAAAAAAAAAAAAAAAAGAGTTAGGCAGAAATACAGTTAAGCTATTTACCAAACAGTACTGTAAATAATATGGTTTCTGTGTGATTATTTTGGGGTTGAGCATCCAGTAATGGAACAAGTGGCCTCCTACTATACAGGACCACCAACCAGCTCAAAGGATGGCATTACCCACAATGGGCTGGGCACTCCCCATCAATCACTAACTAAGAAATTATTCTACAGGCTTGTCTATGGCCATATCTTATGAAGCAATTTTCTTTTTTAAAAAAATACTTTGTCTTGAATACATGTTTCCTATTTTTAGTGTTTTCATTGAGTTATACATTTTTCTCTGCTTCCATCCCTCCCTCCCCTTTGCCCTTCTATGCTCTCGTGTGACTCCCATGCTCCCAGGAGATCTTGGATTTTTCTCCTTCCTATTTAGATCCATGTATGTCTCTCTTAGGGTCCTCATAGTCATCTAGGTTCTCTGGGATAGTAATTTGTGGGCTGTTTTTTCTTTGCTTTATGTCTAAAAGCCACTTATGATACTTGTCTTGTACATATGATATTTGTCTTCTGGGTCTGGATTACCTCACTCAGTATGACATTTTATAGACCCACCCATTTGCCCACAAATTTCAAGATGTCATTATTTTTTTTTAACCACTGAGTAATACTCTAGTCTGTAAAATGTACCACACTTTCCTTATCCATTCTAGGTTGTTTCCAGGTTCTCAATATTGTGAATAATGCTGTTATGAACATAGTTGAGCACATGTCCTTGTGCTATTATTGAGAATACTTTGGGTATATACCGAAAAGTGGTATTTCAGGGTCTTCAGGTAGGTTGTTTCCTAATTTTCTTAGTAATTACCATACTGATTTCCAAAGTGGTTGTACAAGTTTGTACTCCCACCAGCAATGGGGGAATGTTCCCCCTAGCCCACATCCTCGCCAATATAAGCTATCATCAGTGTTTTTTTTTTCCCTCTTGGCCATTCGTACAGGTGTAAGATGGAATTTCAGAGTTTTTTTGGATTTGCATTTCTTTAATGGCTAAGAATGTTGAGCATTTCCTTAAGTGTCTTTCAGCCATTTGAGATTTGTCTCTTGAGAGTTCTCTGTTTAGGTCTGTACGCCATTTTTTTATTGAATTATTGTTCTTTTGACATCAAATTTTTTGAGTTCTTTGTATATTTTGGAGATCAGACCTCTTTCTGATTTGGGGTTAGTGAAGATCTTTTCCTATTCTGTAGGCTGTCATTTTGTCTTGTTGACTTCATCCTTTGCTTTACAGAAGCTTCTTAATTTCAGGAGGTATCATTTATTAATTGTTTATCTCAGTGCTACTGGGGCTATATTTAGGACGTGGTCTCCTGTGCCAATTCATTCAAGTGTACTTTTCACTTTCTTTTCTGTAGGATTCAGTGTGATTGAATTTAGCATTTCCTTAATTAAATGTCAAGGTGACATAAAACTATCCAGCACCATCAAGAAGAGTAGAAATGACTGTATAAACAAGACTGGAACAATTGCATTATCTAAGGACATATTAACAAGGAAAACCTTATGGGGTTGTACCCCTAGACCAAGAACAATAGGCAACTAATAATTCCTGGAAAAGAAGAATTAAGCTTTTCTAGAGATGAAACTTCTTAATGACTGCCCAATGAAGAGTGGTCATCCCTGAAACCATATACACACAAGCAGGAAAAATGGGCTCAGTATGTTGTATTTGTGTGTGTGTGTGTGTGTGTGTGTGTGAAAGAGAGAGAGAGAGAGAGAGAGAGAGAGAGAGAGAGAGAGAGAGAGAGAGAATAATTCTCAAAGGAGGATTCTATCAAATGGAGAGTGGAAGCTAGATATGAGAGGGATTTAAGCTAGGATACCTGGAAAGTGCTGCAGAGAGAAATTGGAGGAGAAATGTATTGAATTTAAATTGAAAACATATTTAAAAATGATAAAATTGAATTTCAGTGAAGCAGTATCCCAAGTACTTTTAAAAATTCTTATTACTACAAAATTTTGATGGAGGTGGGTCATCTTTCTATCTGTTGTTTCATTGGTTAAGTAATAAAGAAAACTGCTTGGCCCTGATAGGACAGAAAATTAGATAGGCTGAGTAAACAGAACAGAATGCTGGGAGAAAGAAGCTGAGTCAGGAGTAGCCATGATTCTCCTACTCCAGACAGACGCAGGTTAAGATCTTTCCTGGTAAGCCAGCTCATGGTGCTACACAGAATATTAGAAATGGGTTAGATCAATATGTAAGAGCTAGCCAATAAGAGGCTGGAACTAATGGGCCAGGCAGTGATTAAAAGAATACAGTTTCGGTGTAATTATTTCGGGGCATAAGATAGCCATGCGGGCGGCCGGGTGCAGGGGACGCAGCCCTGCCGCTCTTATTACAACAAAATTTCATCTGAAAATCAGTCATAAGTCTTTGCAAAGCTCAAATAAAACTATAAAGAAAAAGAGAAAAAGATGAATAACCCATACTGCTCGATATAAATATCCTAAAAACACCAAGAATATTCAATACAAATAGAACCCAGAAGTTCCTGGCTTATATTTGGTCTTTACATGTCATAAAGAAGAATGTATAAGGTAGACTTATCTCACTGTATTACATTTGACTAGGAAGGATTTGTCAAAAGTAACTTAAATGGATAATGTTCAATGAATGAACTGCTAATGTTTTGTCATTACAACCAAGGTTTCTGTAGTGTTCCAAAAGGACTTTTTGCTGTTTTTTGTTCTGTTTTGTTTATTTGTTTTTTAAAGGTATACACACTGTATGCATGCTATACTGGTGCATGCAAAAAAGATGGAATTAGATTCTCTACGCCTGGAGTTACAGATGATTGTGAACCACCACGTGGGTACTGGTAACTGAACCCAGGTTCTCTGCACGAGAAGCCCATGCTCCTTACCTTGGAGCCATGTCTCTAGCCCCTCAGAAGCATCCTTGGCCTCAGCTTTGATGCCTTTCTTGAGTTCCCAGAAATTCTTAGACATGCTTTTAACAGTTTATCTGCAGTCATCTCCTCCACCCATACAAGCGGTCAGCAGCCTCCTACACCAACAGAAGGGCATAGATTCATACTTGCATACTTACTTTGAGATGGGTTCAAGACATAATACTTAAAATTCATTTGGGTAAAAAAGTTCACGTTCATTAAAATCAGAGAGGACAAGCAGCAAGCTTGTGTGTAACTCATGAGAGATCCTACATTCTCTTCTGTGTTAAAGAGAACATAGGCTTTAAAAACAACACAGGTAAAACAGGTTAAATGGTGACAGAAGATTATATTTCACAAATTGGTTGACTCTGTGATAGCTCTAATTGTTCTGTTTGTTATGCTGTACCTCTCCAGCTCATTGGAGTGGAGATATTTGTTTGAGGTTCGTGCACAATCACATTAGGTACAAGAAGCTGTTTGAGCTGTGAGATCATCTGCAGCAGCAAACACTACAGGAGACTTTCACACATCGCTTTCTACCTTTCATTGGGTTTATGTGTGGAAAATGTTTAGTTTCAATTGGCCAGACCAAAAATAAAATAAAAACACAAAACACACACAGAAAAAAAATCAGTGCAATTTTTGTTCTCACTGTCAAATCAACTCACATATTTATTAACTTAAGCATATGTATTTAACATTGATAAAAATTAGTATTTTTGTATATAGGTCTTAATGATAATATTATGTATATTAAGCATGTATATATGAATGTACAAATACATATCTAATACATTTAAATTTAAATTTTATTTTTTGATTTATGTATTTGCTTACTTTTATTGTATGAATGGTTTGATTGCATGTATGTCTGTTCACCACATTTGTGCCTGGTCCCTGTGGAGGTCACAAGAGGGCACCAGATCCCCTGAGACAGGAGTTACAGGTGGCTGTGAGCCTCTTAGTGCTGAGGATCACCCTGGCCCCCTTTAATCTTTACTTTAAATTATTTGTTTTTGTGTGGTATTTCTGTGGTTAAGAGCATGTATGTAAAATATAAGTGGAGGTTAGAAGAGGGTGTGTTATCTCCTGGAGCTAGAGTCACAGGCAATTGTGAGAGGCCCGATGGGTGCTGGGAACCAAACTTGAGTCCCATGGAAGAGCATCAAACACTTTTAACTTCCGAGTCACCTTTCCAGTTTTACACATAAAAATTCGGTATCATGGAAATAACGTAAAAGAGAAAGTATGAATGGGAATTTAAATAAATGGTGGTGAAAAAATAAATTCTAGGGAAATTCAAAGTAAATACTCAAATATCACCACCTACTCAAGCAAGCTTCAGATCAGATTAATGTAGAATCTCATAACAAAATTCTAGACAATATATAGAAATAAACTGAAAATACTTAAAGTATAAACTGGTAAGTAAATATAACAATTTTAAACTTCTGTGTAGTATAAAATAATAATTTTATAAATGTTTCAAAATTAGAGAAATAACTTTAGTCAATATGTAAATAACTAATTGTATATAACAGATTTTTCTTATAAATAAAGGACTTATCTATACTACTTACAAAAGAAGAAATTGAAAATTATCCAGTCACGGGACTAGGGAGATCCCTCAGTGGAGAAGAGTGCTTTCTCTGCAAGTGTAGTCACCTGAAATTGAAGTTTAGTACCCATGGAAAAAAGTGACTCTTATCTCAGCCCTGGGTCCAAGAGCTTCCTGGCTGGGCATCCTGACTGAAATTACAAACTTCTAGTTTGTGAGAGACCCTGCCTCATGACAGTGAGGTGGAGAGCTATAGAAATAGACACTCACAGTCCTGTTCTGACTTCTGCATGTACACAGAGAGAGGGAAAGATGGAGAGGGAGGGAGGGAGAGAGAGAGAGAGAGAGAGAGAGAGAGAGAGAGAGAGAGAGAGAGAGAGAGAACACAGAGAGTTAGTTAATTTTTTTATAATAAAAAAGCAATGGAATATTACCACTTCTTTCTCATATTGGTAAGCATTTGAAATGTTCAACTGTATGACACATGTGAGTTTTACTTTTTTGTATTAACAGCTATCATTTCTATATGGTCAATGTTTGTGAAATATTGTTTTAAGAAATTTACTGGCATCCCATTATTTAGATCTCATAATAAGCCTATTAATTTGATAAGCCCATTACCCACTTTTCCCAGATCGGAAGCTAAAGCCTGAAGAGATTCTGTTTGCAGATCATGAAACGATCAAGTTGGGGAAGGTGGTATTCAAATCTAGGCATGGTGAAGGTGGTATTCAAATCTAGGCAGGGGGAGGGTGGTATTCAAATCTAGGCAGGATTGGAGCTCTTGAGCAGTCTTACCACTGTACTTCTCAACTTTCAGCCTGGTGAGGCAGACAACATATGTTTCCAAAGTATGTTACAATGTATGTATGAAACAATATGTATATAATCACCTCCACAGACACACCACGCTTTAAAGAGCTGTATGGAAACCTGATTTACAAGTAAATATTAAGAACTAAAAGACAGGGGGGGCACAGAATTTCACATGGTGCCTACATGAATTTGGTAGCAGAGCCAAGTTTCTAGGTAAGTTTATAAAAGCACATTTTCTTCTGTCTTAAAAATATCCTAATATGACTTCCATAACCTTTCAAATTCAGAATCTCTATAAAATCCTACTTAAAGGTTAGAATGAAAAATAGTAATATGTGGACTTCTGAAACCTTCAGAGGAGTTATATGCAGAAGACTCAGTGCCTATATTGAGACTGAGGGCAACACGCCCTATTTATTTACTCACTTAGGTAGGCTTGGATGAACACTCATGTTTGACTTCCTAAGTCACCAGATTCTGATAGTAGATGTCCTATATATATATCAGATACACTTATAGGAGTATGATAAATGAGGAAATGTGCAATTTTTTGCTGCTGTGGCATTTTTCATTCTCAAATACAGATGGTAGTCAAATAAAGAATATAAGACATGATTGAGCATTGATGGGCATACCATTTCTTATAGGTTCGTTTGAAAGAAACATCTACACTGACTAAACGGTGTCTATGTGATGGCAAAAGAAGCAGTAGAGGCAAGCTCAGAAGACTATATAACCTGAGGGACACAGGAGGGGCATTCAGGATGCGATTCACACCAGGGGAGGTGAGCACAATCCACAGTGTGCTTCTCAGGTCATTATTAGAAGTTTGCTCTCCTTAGGGCGGTACAGGCTTTGCTTAGAGGATCAAAATAATATTACTCATCTTAAAAACATGCTGTAGCTGTTGAGTGAAGAAGAGCTTCTAGAGAACAAGGGTGGAAGCAGGAAGTGCAGACAGAGACAATGGTGCACACTGCCATCTTTCTCGCCATGAAGATAATGGACTAAACCTCTGAACTGTAAGCCAGCCCCAATTAAATGTTTTCCTGTGGTTGTGGTGTCTCTTCACAGCAATAGAAATCCAAACTAAGAAGGATCCACATGCAAGCCATTTCACTTAATCACCTTGATCTCCTCTCTTCCTGAATGGCTCACATGCCCTGGCTCTAGTCAGAGACATTCTCTAGCTATTTCACTTCTTCACTCTACTGAAATGTCCTGTGTGGGCAGCATTGTTGCTGTCTTGTCATTGAGATCAATGACTAATGACTAAACCCACTAATTCCTTTTTATTGCCAATCTAAAAGTTATGTCACTCTTCAGACAGTGTTTGAGATTAGTCTCTTGCACACCACCAGCTTCCTTTTAACTCGCTCTTCCTGAGCTGTGCAGCTTTGCTTGCATTTCAAATCTTCTAACAGAGAAATCTTGGAAGTTTCACATGAGTTTTGCATTTTCAAATAGAATCTCTCCAGAAGGAAAGGGATCTACGATTGTAATACATTATATCCACAATTTCTCAGTTACCTCCTGTAGTTCAGTACAGCTGTGCCCTGACATCCATAAAGGATTGGGTCTAGGAGTCCCTATAAATGGAAGAATCTGCAGAATTCCTAAAGCTAAGATAAACTGGTGTAATATTTGATACAGCTTAAATCTTTATTCCTCTTTATTTTAAGTCATATCTTGATTTCTTACAGTATCACATAAAATGTAAATGCTATTTGAATAGTTTTTATACTGTATCATTGTGGAGGAAACTATCTCTATATGCTTAGTACAGATTGATTTCTTTTAATTATTTTTATCTGAATCAACAGATGTGAAACCCCTAGATACAGAAGCCCAACTGCATGATTTAAATGTAGTAAGTTCATATTGTCTTGGCTAGATTCATGAGTTATCACAAAAGATATTAAATGTATTTTATGTTCAAGTCTACGTATCATTCAAGTACAGGATTGGCAACTGACAGCCACTATAGCTACATTAATCCTTTTGACTTTAGTATCCATTTTTATTGAGCTTTTGGCACCAATTTAATCTTAGCCCACAAGCAAAGTACTATGAGCTAAATTTTACAACTTATTTGAGATGAATTTATGATATATATTCATCCATTTATGAAAGCTGTTACAATGTTTTACAGAGACAGCATAGCATAAAATGAGACAATACGATTTTGGTGTTAGTCAAACTGAGCCCAAACTTCATGGAAGCCAGCAAAGGAACTGCCACTTACTCCACACACCACTGGTGGTAAAAAGAAACAACAGACCCTTGTAGTTTGAGAAACAATTTGTGTAGAGATAAATGCTAGCTTCCACATTTATTCCCTAAAAGACCCCAGTTATCCTTAACTACAAAAGTCCAGCTTGAATCATGTATGTGTGTTCTCCTGAACTCTGGCCATTGTGTCTCTAAGTTTTGTGTCCTGATCATAGCGATCCAGATCTGGAGACACCACCTCTCTTTTATGAAATGAAGTAAATAAAAGTTGATCTAGCTATTTGGCTCTTCTAAATTCTCACCTTTTCTTTCTTTCTACAGACTTAATTCTTACCTCTCCTTACGAGCTTTGTATACTTTTATCAGTTAAAGAGAAAATGACTTTGCAAAGTGACCAGAAATGTTTACATTACAGAAAATGCTATGCTCAAAAGAGGAACTCAACGAGTTTTCTAGTGTCTAATATTAAGCTGATGGTAACAACAATTTTGAGAAAGTGACTTCATGAAAGAAACAAAAGCCACATAAATGAGACAAACACCCACCTGTACCTCAGTTTCTATTACATGGAAAATGAGACAAGATGACACCACAGTGTGGTGGCTTGAATGAGAAATGTCCCCATAGGTTCATGTATTTGATCTTGTTCTCCTAATAGTGGTATTCTATGAGGAGATGATGAAACCCTTAGGTCATGGAGCTTTGGTAGAGAGCCTATAACCCTGAGGGTCAGCTTTGGGTGCTTGTAGCCTCACCCTATTTCTTGATTTGTTTATAATTCCTGTGTGTGAAAATGTATGTTATCAGACAGCTTCCTGCTCCTTTGACCGTGTCATGCTTTTCCTACCATCATGAACTTTATTCTCAGTAATCATAATACATAGCAAATGATTTCTTCTTACATTGCTTTTGTGACAGTATTTTATCATAGCAATAGAGAAGTAATTAATGTAATGAACAACATTTAATTTTACAAAGTTATTATTCAAAATACAGAAATGTGCTGTACATGTTAAAATGCCAGCAAAAACATATGAGGAAAATTGAAGAAATATCTCAGATGCTAGAACATTACAAAACAAACAAAGAAACAAACATAACCACTACAAAATAAACAAAGTGAACTATGGGGCCCATTAAAAGAATTCCTTCATAAAGCAGTTCCAAAGTGGGGAAAAATGGGGGGAAGAAAATCAATAATTTAAATACAATTTTTTATAATAGTAATATAAGATTCTAGAACTTTTTTTAATTTTCTGACTGTATGAATACAAAGACTGTGTTAATGTCTATAATATTTCAGAATAATGATAAAATGATCTTGCAGGCTTTCAGGGGAGAAATCAATTTACTATGAATATAAAGCATTAGAATGGCAGTGATCATTATACTACAGAGGGAATCCAGAAAATATAGTAGAAAATCTTCAAACTTCCAAGGAAAAGAGTTATTTAGGACACAGGTCTACAGAAAGAGAGAAAGGAACCTGAAAGACAATGGATCCTTAAAATATTGACTTCAATTCAAGGGAAGGGAAGAGGACATATCCTATGTAATACTAAAGAGAAATCTCCCCTTAGAATGGGTTCCTGTGAGCAGAGCCTGTGCCAGAGATGAGCAGAAATTAAAGAGTGGGTGAATGATCAAGGGGGAGAAGAACAACCTAAATATAAAGATGCTTTTATGACATCTTGTAGTGTCTGCTCATCGGAAAGGCTGCTGAGTGCTAATTCAGTGGCAAGTGGACTGTAGTTCACTATCTCTGACAAACAGCTCCTCCTTGTTTCCGTGTGGCACTTGGAAGAATAAGGCAGAGGACAGAGCTTGAGAATGATTTTAGGACAAGGTCGTTATCAGAGCCATGGTGTAATGACATCAGCTACATCTGAAATTGAAGATTTGAGACAGGAAAGGTAACCACTGCAAGTTACAGAACTGCTTTCTGAGACTGGAGAAAATCCCATCTGCTCAGAGGAATTCTCCATAATGGCTAAATGGATAGACTAGTTTGACTTTTCTATCCTTTCAGTATTTTTGAGAGATAGGATTTCACAATGCTGCAACTCTTGATCTTTATGCCCTCACCTCCTGGCTGCTTGGATTTCAGGGCAATACTTGTCTGTTCAACCTTATTTTGACTTTTTAGCATAAGCGAGTCATGTACAAGTGAAGATAAAATTGGGCTTGACCTAGTGATAAATAAAATACTAAATTAGAGGGGAAAATAATGTAATGATATTGTTTGCTATATGATTCAATATCTTCACTTCCATGGTAAATTGTGAATACTGGCTAGCTAAAAGTTTGCTATAGTACATTTGGAGTTATACATGTTTACAATATGCAAATTAGAATAGGGTAAAAAAGATATGCCAATAGATGACTGAAAAATTTAAATTTAGAAGTAACAACAGTGCATCTTTTTGAAATGTAGTCTGCACTGGGAGAAGTAGGGTGTTCTGACGTTTCTGCAAGGCAGAGACTTTCTGAATACTGGAAATTGGCATGCCACATAGAGATATTACCATTTTCTCAGCATGTGGTTTTCATGCTTTAAGGTGCAAGACCTGTACCTTTACTTTCGTGGTGGAGCTATCTGCTTTTTCTCTTAAGGGTAAAGAGATAATAAAGCCATCTTTTCTTCCAGCCCCCAGAGGCAGATGCTCTCACTTAGATAGTAGAAACTTTTCCTTGCTTCTACTACAGAGGCTCCATCTCTCTAGCTCTTGTGTTCTGGCTCTTCCATCAATGATCTCTGGATGAGAGGAAGGTGGATGAGATAGCTCCTAAGGAAGGTTTATGCTTCAAACTTGTAGCTATCTTCTGTTGTAATTAAAATAACTTGTACCTGAAAGAGACCCTCTCTATCAGCGACATAGTCTCTTAAATATCTGCCTCTGATATGAAAATTTAATGTTTATTTTATGATACAATATATGTGTTCATATATTAAAAACAGGCTTATATACCAACACATTATTCTACCTTCTAAAATAACTGAATTTGGTTGTTTTGAAATTTTGGAAAGGAGAATAAAATCAGGCAAAAACATTGTTTTTTGTCTTAAATATTTACGTGACTCTTAAAACCATACGCATGTAATTTTTATAAAAACCACTAATTAATTAATTAAAATATTTTAAGGGTTTACTTATTTTTAGTGAGTATGTATGAGTATTTGCTTCTATGTATGTATAGCATATACATGCTTAGTAGCCATGGAGGCCAGAAAAAAGCATTGAAATACTCAGAACGGTAATTACCGTGGGTTGTGAGCAACCATTTGGGTGCTGAGAACCACACCACAGTTGTCTGCAAGACCAACAAGTCCTCTGTCTGGGTCACTGAGTTGTCTTTGCAGCCCCATGAAATAAAAATTTTAATGATTGCCTATAAACTCGATTGTCACAGCAGAAAGTTCAGATCTTAGCGTTATCCAATCAATTCTATTTACCTTAAATTTTGAAGCAGTATAATTTTTTATATTACAGTTCATTTTACTTTTATTGAGTTGTTTGTTTTTCCCTCAATACAGACATATTAATCTACTTTAAACACTTTGTTGATCAAAAACCAAATTCAAGAGTTATGTAGTTAAAGGAACTAGGCTCATACTTTAATTATTTAAGAATGGCCACAAATGGCTCCCAAAGAGTGCCTTGGGATGTTTTCATTTTAAAGGGGTCAATACCTTTCCTCCTTAGGGACCTTCCACTGCCAATGTAATTGTAGTTTATCAAGTTGGTTAGTCACAGAGAAGGATCCCGCAGATGCTAGGCTGACAGCTCTGTGCAGTATTTTTCCAGCTCTGTCTTCTAGTATTGCTTGGTGATATAGAGGTTTTATCCTTGTCCCATTTGTTTTTATTTTTAACCTTGAATAGTGCTTTGTATGCTGCAGTGATCCCAATAGCATTTGGAGAAAAGTAGATGGAAATAGTCTAAAGAGCTGTTAATACTTTAGATATTAACATGAAACTTGCCATTTCAAAAACAGAGCAGCTAAATAATAAGCAATGTAAATTTTCAAAATGCATTTCAGTGAATCTGAAGTTATTATACCAAACTTATTGCTTCTGGCATAAATCCTACTTTTCTCTGTAATAAAGATATTTTACAGACTATTTTGGTGATGTTTGAAAGTAAGATTTGGATAGAGTCTTTTAGAGATGCATTATAATCTATACACAATTCAATAATATTTTAAGCATTTATAGTGTGTCATGGCTTCTGTTAAGTGTTTCTCCTAAAATTAATTTAAAATATAAAAGTAGTATTATAATGCTGTATTTTTCAGATGGGAAGAAGAGATAGTAGCTAGAGGAAAAAGCTAGTTGACTTAGGCTTCTGATTTGGGGATACTAAGAAAAAATTGCATAGGTAGTTCAGTGAGTTGTTCATAGCCCTCTTCTATATGGCACCTTCTGATGTCAGGACGTCCACATGGTAATTCCTGTATACCATTACATCACTGATGTATTTTTGTTAACTAAATCTGTCACTTTATTTAGATGTTGCCAGTTCTCTGCTAATGTTGACATTCTGAGATATCACATTCCTCTTAGTTCTTCTCTCTCTCTTTAGCCTCCTCTGATGTGATATTCAACCACCCCTTGCTCTCAACAACTGCGATGAAGTTTAGGTAATTTACTAATGTGCTTCCTTCCAGGTTTGTCTGATAGACTGCTTTTCCTAGCCCTAAATATTAGAGTAGGATTACATAGCTTCCGAAACAATGTGACTTTTCCACCACGTTTTACCAAGTGTATATGATGCTCAGGGCCATTCTCAGTGATACCCTCCTCAACCGCTTAGCTCTGGTTGTGCTTCCGCATTGGTTAAGGTCATGTTTGCTGGGCTTTCTTTACTATCAAGTGGATATACCTTGCTTCTATTCTCTGTAATCTGTAGCAAGCCACCAAATGCACTATCCTCAATGAAGCTGCAAACTTGTATATACACAAACTTGTATATATTTATTCTAGACTTTGGATTCTGATCTAACACTAAATTATTTATTTAACTGCCAAGCCTTGGACATTGGAGATTTTCTGAATTAGTTACTTTGAATTTTCAGTCAGGATCTATCAGGCTGCTTTTGAGTGCTTCAAATTTTCTGATACTTCAAAAGGCTCTGGCTTCGTTTTCTATTTTTCTATATCTTTTTCTGTAATCATCTAAGGAATTCTAGTTCTTTTAAATAGAATAGTATTATAGGAAAAAAGGAGTCAAGACACTGAAAGTTATTTAAAACTTTTGTTTTGCTTATAAAAATCTTTCTTTTATATTTTGAGATTGTAATATAATTATAACACCCCTCTTTTTCCTTTCTTTTCTCCAAACTCAAATGAGAAAAAAAAAAACCTACCACATTGGAATAGAACAAAACAAACAAATGAAAGGAAAAGAGCCCAAGAAAAAGCACAGGAAACAGATATAAATGTAGAGACACACTGGTTTGCACACTCAGGATCCTATTAAACAAACAAAACAGAAGCCATAATCTTTATAAAAAGAATTTATAGCATAAAATGGGGATACAAATAAAAACCAAAAAAGATAAAATTTAAGAAAGAAAGAAAAGAAAAGACCTTGGCATGATGTTGTGAGACAGGGACCTGCAAGTATGCCGTTTTAAAGAAAGTCAGCTCCTGTTGTCTCCTCTAATACGTGACCAGGTATTTTGATTTAGTATAGTTAAAAGCCTCTCAGTAAAATGATGAAAGCCACCTTATACTTTGACAGGTAAAATATAAGGAGCCCTATGCTTATTAACCTTGTCTTAGATGCAGGCACATTCATTCAAGACATCTAATTATGAATTAGACTTCCTGTGTTTCATACGTTTGTTATATATTTTAAAAAGTTAGTTGAGTCCTTGTATGCCTCACTTTTATATCTTTCATTGTTTTTACTTAATCATTCAAGAAAAAAATTAATCTCTCCACGAGCCCACAGCTTGTAATTCCATTGGGAACTTCCAGGGCTTGAGTAAATCTAATTCCTGCCATCTTTGCAGTAATGTCTGCCACACCCACACTTAGTGGAGCAATTTACAATGCTTCCATAGTTTCTGGCAGCAATGGATAAGTAGGCTTCCCACGATTGAACACAAGCCTACTTTACTCCAAAGCTAAGTACATGAATCTACAATGGAAAAAATAAATAAATAAGGAAAATTGGGAGCCCTTCTCTAAGCCATTTCAACAATGGATCACAATAATCTGTTCTATTTTGTAGTTCAATGCCAGGGGCTTTGTGTATAAGGATAGCACACAATAGTTTTAGAGTAATCACTTTCATCTTGGGAATCACATAATAAGAAAATTAGTAATTGCATAGTGGAGAAGAGAGATGTGGTCTGCTATGCACACAGAGACATCCATTCCTGAGTAATAAATAGTATCTGAACTAAAATAAAAATCTTGCCAGTAGTCACATCAAAGTGTATTAGCTAATACATTAAATGTATTAGCATGGTGTGCCTGTCTGTGCATCAGAACCGGCACAGTGTGCATGTCCATGTATCAGAATCAGCATGGTGTGATTTTCCGTGTGTCAGAATCAGAGAGAGAAATTGGAGTTCAACCTGATGGTCATAAAAGCAAAACAATCAGCCACTGACTTTTACCTCTACCTCGGTCCAAATTGCACATCCTACCTCCAAGAATCTCAGAAGGAGACTGATCCCGAAACCTGTGTCTTCCTGTTTTATATTCCTCTCTATTGTTGGGATTAAAGGTGTACACCACTGGGATTAAAGGCATGCACTGCCTGGTTTCTATGGCAACTCGTGTGGTTACTGGGATCAAAGATGTGTGTTATCACTACCTGGTGTGTAAGGCTAACCAGTGATGCTGTTTTAGTCTCTGATCCTCAAGCAAGCCTTATTTATTAAAATACAAATGAAATGCCATTGCACCTCTCGTTTCTTTTGTTAACGATTTTCATAGAAACAAAGAGAAAAGGAAATAATACAGCCTCTAAAATCACAGAAATGTTCTTTCCATTTCAAGATTAGTTGCTTCATGAGGGAAGGTGTTTATTTCAATAACGAATTCTTACTTTATTACAGAGTTTATAAATCTAAGCTTCATAGCTTACACAGCATCATCATGCACATAACTGTGGCTCTGACCACTTTCATGACTATAATTCTAGACTACTTACACTAAAAGTTTCTTGAGACCATGTTAGAGATATGTCTCATATTTAATACAACAGTAATTATTATGGTTATATTAATATTGCTAAATAATTAGTTGTATACATTGAATTTATATTATTGTGTAAAAATATTATGTTAATAGAAAATGAAATTTCTCAATAATATTTCTTTTGAGTCACTTGTAGAAACATCAATTATCTTGCTGTAGTAAGAATGAGAGTTTGAGAAAAACTGTATTATTTTGATAATTTTCTGTTAAATTTATATATTACGGAGCTATTTTGCCAATATTAGTAAGCAATACTTAATTTCAACCCGAAATGTTGACTTTAACTTTATACTTCCCATCCTTATTAGAGACATTTTGGCAGGATTTTGTAGGGAATTTGAAGTCCACACTGAACTGATTTCCACAGTTGGTTCTGTGCTATAATTTTCTTCAGGTCTTACTATAATTGCATACCTGAAAAGCACTTTGGAAGTGCAGCTCAGAAAATATGAAACACACTTTCTAATTATGACACAGTGAGAGAATATTGCTGGACAAAACTGTGAAGGAGACAAAAGTGGAATTGTACAGTGATGAAGTCTGATAGTCCGGGAATAACACCATTATTTTTTAGTATGCAACTAAATGTGTCACATTGGGAAATATATTTTCCTGTTAGGACTTCTACACATAAAGCTAAGTTTAGCCATATTAATAATTTGGAGATTCTTATAAAGGATTCTGTGCTCTCTGAGTTATAAAATAATCATGCTAATGGGATCAAGTAGAGTTAAAAGAATTGATCTAAGGTTAATTGTATTTCTTTCGAGATAAACAAGTTTGAAAATTATAGAATGATGTCCGTAAAAATGTTTTGTGATATGCCAAAACAACAGATTTGGGGGAATGAAGTGTCTTACTTACCCCATGAGTTTTAAAATATTAAATAAAATTGGTGAAAAGCTAATTTTTGGTAAAAATAATGAGACTTACTTCTCCTGAAGATATTGGTGGCTCTGTTATTTGAATAAGTATAATGTATAATTTATGACAAATTTGAAATTTTTAGCATTTATTTGTGTTTATGAGAGATACCTAGAAATTATGTGAACAGTGCACTTTATATTTTATTCTGTCACTGGTTTTTGCACTGTCAGTTGTTTGGACAAAGCAACAATAAGCACTATTTGTATATTCGTTAGAAAAGACAGCACTTCGTGGTTTGCAATGTAGTCGAGAAGGTCTAATTATATTGTATTAAAGATAAAGCTAAGTTGGAATGTTCATAAATGTTCAAGCAACAATCTTAGATAAAAGTTACATGTAATTATTAATGCTAGTTGTGAACTTGAAAAAAATCTATAATCACCTGGTAGATGGGCAAGACTCATTCCACTCTAGGCATCTTCACTCCTTGCCTGGAATGTTGGACAACACATGTTGAGGAAGGGAGCTGAGAAGCTGCATTCATCACTGTCTAGTATTATTATCTAGATATCTGTCTATTATTCAATATTATTTAGTATTAAATACTAGTAATATTCATCACTATCTGTTCCTGAATTTGCCTGCAGTCTAACCAGGTACTTCAGTCCCTTGGCAGCTTGACTTCTCCCTATTTGTAATGGAGTTTCTCCATGATTTGTGATCCAAAGTGAACTCTTTTTTATAAGATGTGTCTGATGGGCATTTAGGTTGTTTCCAGGTTCTGGCTATGCTGTCTGAGGTTTTCTATCCCACCAGGTCCCCCAGCCATGTCCACATGTTGGGTGCTTTTGCCAGAGGTTTCTGTTCTGCCTGGCTCCCACAATCGTTAAGTCCCAAAGAAATCACACATAGGTCTACATTAACTATAAACTGATTGGCCCATTAGCTCAGGCTTCTTATTAACTCTTATAACTTATATTAGCCCATTATTATTCTTGTCTATGTTAGCCACATGGCTCAGTATATTTTTCAGCAAGGCAGTCATATCTTGCTTCTTCTGTGGATGGGCCAGGACTGCAGACCAATCTTTCCTCTTCCCCGAATTCTCCTGCTCTCATTGACCTGCCTCTACTTCCTGTCTGGTTATCCCACCTCTACTTCCTGCCTGGCTACTGGCCAATCAGCGTTTATTTAAAATATAATTGACAGGATACAGACCATTGTCCCATAGCACTGCTACGACAAACAATGCTATTATGAACAGAGTTGAGCACATGTCCTTTGATATGATTGAGCATCCTTTGGATAGATACCCAAAAGTGGTATTGCTAGGTCTTGGGGAATGTTGTTTCCTAATTTTTTGAGACATCACCATACTGCTATCCAAAGGGGCTGTACCAGCTTGCATTCCCACCAGCAATGCAGGAGTGATTCTTCTATCCCACAACCTCTCCAGCATTAGATGTCATCAGTGTGTTTTATCTTGACCATTCTTATAGGTGTAAAATGGAATCTCAGATTTATTTTGATTTTCATTTCTCTGATGACTAAGGATGTTGAGCATTTCCTTAACTGTTCTCAGACATTTTTGATTTCTCTATTGAGAGTTTACTATTTAGGTCTGTACTCCATTTTTTATTGGATTATTTGTTCTTTGTATGACCAATTTCTTGAGTTTTTTTGTGTATTTTAGAGATCAGACCTCTGTCTGATGTGGGGTTGGTGAAGATCTTTTCCCATTCTGTAGGCTGCCATTTTGTCTTGTTGACTGTGTCCTTTGCTTTACAGAAACTTCTCAATTTCAGGAGATCTCATTTATTAATTGTTTCTCTCAGTGTCTGTGCTACTGGGGTTATGATTAGAAAATGGTCTCTGATGCAAATGTATTCAAGTGTACTACCTACTTTCTCTTCTATGAGGTTCAGTGTATCTGGCTTTATATTGAGGTCTTTGATCCATTTAGACTTGAGTTTTGTCCATGGTGATAGATATGGATCTATTTTCATTCAACCTAGATGCCCCTTGACCAAAGAATAGATAAGGAAAATGTGGTACATTTACATAATGGAGTACTACACAGCAGAAAAAAATAATGGCATCTTGGAATTTGCAGGCAAATGGATGCAGCTAGAAAACATATTGAGTGAGGTAACCTAGACCCAGAAAGACAATTATCATATGTACTCACTTATAAGTGGTTTAAAAATAATTAGCAAAGAAAACCAGTGTACAAATCACGATCCCAGAGAACCTAGACAACAATGAGGACCCTAAGAGAGACATATATAGAACTAATCAACATGGGAAGTAGAAAAAGACAAGATCTACTGAGTAAATAGGGAGCATGGGAACCTTGTGGGAGGGTTGAGTGGGAGAAGAGAGGCAGGGAGAGGAGCAGAGAAAAAAATGTATAGCTCAATAAAAGCAATAAAAAAGAAAAAAGATGTTTCTGATGGAAAATTTGATCATAGAAACAGAAAAGAAAGACAAAGCAATAAAAAAGAAAAAAGATGTTTCTGATGGAAAATTTGATCATAGAAACAGAAAAGAAAGACAAAGCAGACCACCAAGAACTAGGATACATAGATCCTGCGTTCTTTTTATTTATAAGTCTTTACAGACAGTATAATTCTTCATTACCAATGAATAAATGGGTTTGTGCTTTAAGTAAGGCCAAAAACAACAGTGAGAAAATAACACTTTCTATTTCATGGTATTATAGTATACTAAGATTTCTTGACACAATGTAGTTGTTCAATTACCTTTTAAATATGTATTAACTACACATTAGTCTTAAATCTGATTTTACCCCGATAATAGACATAAAACTAAAACAGAACATTTTGATTCATAATATCTGAACTTTAAAAAATTTAGCTGTTTGTCATCATGATAGTTGTTGATTTTATCCACACCACAAGACACTCAAAATTGATCTTAAATTTGTATCAATAAACCAAGATCCATAATAATGCGAATCTCTATGGCATATTCCCCTTTAAATGTAAACAAACATTTATAAACAATATTTTGGAATTTGGGCATAGTTCTCCAAACTGCTTCCTGATTTTTGTTGGGTAAAGTAATTTTTGAGGTTGTTTCCAGCAATCTTTTGGGAGACCTTGGTTCTTCAAACCACATTAGTTTGGAAGGAATCCATAGGTCCTCATCATTTGTGGAAACAAAAGAAGAATCTTTTTTTTTTTCCCAAAGAAATGTATCCTTAGCCCCAAATTTGAAGACAAGATACTTTTGAAGTATATATTTTGGTTTAGCTTAGTGGTCCATACAATGAAATGTCTCTCTGTATTTAGCTCCTTCACAGTCAAAAAATTCAAAGAAAACACAGTAATATACATAATCCAGACTCTGTGTATTTTCCATCTCCATGTGGCTTATTTTTTTCTTTACCCCTTTAATCTATGACTGTCTTTACTTTCTCTTTAAAGACTTTCTTTTATTTTTTTTAAAACCATTTACTTCCTTTTATAACTGTCTATATTTCTTTTTCTTCTCCCCCCAAGCCTATGTATACTTTAAAAAATATACTGTGACCCATTTAGAGGTGTTTTTCATCTGAGGTTGTTTTTATTGTGTATCTGTAATTTTTTTTTTTTGACCAGGTCCACTTCTTAAAATGTTAAGTGACATGGCTAGGACTAAGGCTGCTTTGCCTTTTGGCTCTGCTCAGTCGAACATGGCAGAGGCATGTTCATTGCCTCTGAGACTGCTCATGGGAGGCATTCTTACCCCCTCAACTCTGGGAAGCATCAAGCAGCATATAAACCCTTCTTATTTGAGTCAAAGTTAAATCTGTCATGCAACACACTATGTGGTCTGGAAATATTCCTGTGTATGCAGGTGGAAATCTGCCATGCTCTCCTGTCTGTACATTTCTAGCAGATTTGATTTTGCCACCTTCTCAGGTGGGAAGTGCTGAGCCACAGGCATGGTGGCTTTTTAAGCCTCTGGACCTGAAGTGGTTGGTGGGCATAACCCCTCCTCCCCAAAAAAGAGCCAGAGCTGTTCCTGTAATTATCACAAACCAGGAAGCTTTCCCCCAAAGAAACCATGCAGTTCTTCCCACTAAAGCTGAGTCAGGAAACCTCTTAAAGGAGCCAAGTCTCTGCTTTCTGCTAGCAAACAGAGCAATAAGTTGTGTCAAAGTCTGTTTTTTCTTCTCTCTTTTTTTTTTATTTGTTTGTCTAGAATTCCTCTCAGGTTTTTACATGGCTTTAGTTGACCACATTGGTGCCAATATGTTGGAGGAGGCTACTCGTCCATTCTTAGCTACCCAGACTCAAATAACCACACAGAAACTATATCAATAAAATCACTGCTTGACCTTCTTATTGACTAGCTCTTACATCTTAAATTAACCCATTTCCATTATTTTGTGTATTGTCACGTGGTTGTGACTTACTGGCAAGGTTCCAGTGTGTTTGTCTCCTCTGGTGGCTACATGGTGTTTCTGACTCTGCCTTTTCTCTCTTTTCCAGCCTGGCTATATTCTGTTAAGTCATTGGCCAAAGGCATCTTCTTTATTTATTAACCAATAAAAGCTACACATATAGAGAAGGACTTGCCACACCAATAGGGAAATCCCAGACATTAAAGTTAATTTCAGGTTCCTTAAGATCATGTTCCACTGCTCAGATCACCCACAGCATGAAAAACAGTGATTTGTGCTTGACACATACTGCCAGTTGATTGATTGCTCAAGTGGGTAATAGCCCACTTTCTTCTTAACAGTGCATCTTATACCATCCCTCCTCTGGAACTCGGCGCTGTTCTCATGGAGAGGTTGAACTCTCCATCAATTCATAAATGCTGTTTAAGTGGTAGATTAAAGATTTGATTCAAAATATCTAAACAACATGAGAAAAATGTGAGAAGTAAAAAGAACATTAACATTATATGATTTCTGATACTTCTTTTATTGTATAACAAAAGTAAACATTAGAGTAATTTAACTTTATTAAGCCTGGATTCCCAGAGTTCTAACAAAGACTATCATGATAGTATTGCTTGACTTATGAAACCTACAGAAGCAACAATTAAATTTGCACTCATATTCTGACTTCCTGAAGCTTAGAACAATGTGAATACTTTTCCTTGTTTGTCTTCTAGATTTTACTATACTTTCATTTCTTCCAGAGGAACCAATAGTGTATTCATGCTTTACTAGTTTTTTTTCTTTTTTCTTTCTTTTTTGCTAATATTCTCTTGTACATACTAAACAGCATTTTATTTTTCACTATAGTAAGAATGCAACATAAAATAAGCTTTCTAAAAATTTTATATGTACAATGCATTATTGTTGAATCACATTCATAGAATTTTGTTGCGGGAGCTCCTTTCGCTCCTTCAGCCAATAGCCGCTGAGATACCAGCCCTTTGGGGCATGATCTCTCTCTCTTTAAAAAAGCGGCCACTTCCCTCCACTGGCTCTGCTTCCGGCAACTAGGCTTCCTTCCTGATTGCGCAGAGGGCTGTTGTCTGGGATGGTGATCTGTAAGTTTTTCCCCCTTAAATAAATAACCATCCTATTAATCATAATTCCAAACTGGTGTGGGATTGTTTGTGACTTACGCCTTCAGAATTTATCTAATTTTGCTAAAACTGTGTGCCTTTGTTGAAGAGTACTTCATTTTTACTTCCCAGAGCTTTTTACAATCACTATTCAAAGTTTCATCATATGAACTTTAGTATTTTAGATACTTCATCTAAGTTGAATCAAGTTTGTCTTTTTGTTACTAGCTTATTTTATTTAGTACTATGTCCTTGAAAATATGATCTAAATATTTAATGAGAGAGGAATGGACAAAAATATCATATCCATACATAGTTAGTAAAATTTAACCTCAAAAAGGACATTGTTCAAAAGGAAATTAGGGACAATGTCTTATTTAAAAAAGAAACCATGAAATTTTCCTACTGAAAGTTTGCTGATGTTCCAAAGTTACTCAATTTTGGTAGTTTCTGTTGTGTGTTGGAATTAGTCATTTGAATTTCATTTTCTATCAAGAAGGCATGATAATAATATTAATAGCTAAATTTCTTGATTAATTTTGAAGTAAGCAAAAAGCTGAGACTTTTACATATTCTCTCAAAAACTGCATGATGCAAATTCCAATTGCTCTCATCTACTGTAAATATGGGAGAACTGAGTAATCATATCTTAAGGTACTTGCCCCAATTCACCCACTGCTAACTGGAGTCAGAGCTTTAACACTTATGGTCTAGCTCCATGTTCTTAGGAATGGTTTTATGTTGAATGAATAAAACTTGGTCCAAACGTCAAAATGATTATAAAAACAAGGCTGAAGCAAGGGAATGAAGAATGAGCCCCATTTCAAACCTTGGTCCTTCTTCCTATGTACACTATTGTGTCCTCGAGCATTGTCATGATGCCCAAGTAGATATTCAATAAATATTTATGAATTTAGCAAATGAGAAACCAAGCTGCAGATTGCTTAATAATTGAGGAGACTGCCAAGTAAGAACTTAAAGTATGACCAGAAAAACAAGAAGACACCAACATATGATATTTAATGTCCAAGGATTTCTGGATGAAATATCATATAAAGGAAGTTAATTCAATCATTCATTTTAATCATCCACATATTCTTAAAAATATACTGGCCGTCAGCTTTATACAAAATATTCAGGAATCACATACAGATATAGGAAACTAATAAATGATAGAAAATATAAATAAAATAATAAAGCTAGAATCCCTGCCTTAGATATAAATATTTTAAGATAGCACTTTGAAGAAGTCACAGAAATTATTGCATTTATTGGTAGTGATTCTGAAAATAAAGGCTAGTAAACTGTTAAGAAAAATCAATTTGTTCTTAATGTGGTAGGTAAGCAGAATTCATTATCATTTGGTAAGAATTGCATATTTTTTAAAAATCAATAGCAGTATGTTTTTGCCTAGTCAGCATTGGTATCTTGACACAATAATGGAACTGATGAGATTAACGTGTATATGAAGCAGAAAGTAGACATCACAATATACAAGGGACAGCACTTTCTATATACGGAAAACCAACATAAAATTGCATGTTTATTGATACATATTAAGTAGAAAGTGACAAAAATTTAAAAGTAAGAAGGCAGAGTGAAGTAAAGAGCGAAGTAAGAGAAAACTGTTAGTAAAAAAGCCAAGTGAATTCTATTGCTGGGTGAATGCCTGTTTCATTGATTATTTGTGTTCTGTGCAGTCCATGAATAAAACACCATTGAGATTTGTCTAGCATTTAAATACATACTCATTGATGGAATATCTGCAAATATTGTCTATTACAGCACCAATGATGTTGAGGCCAAGTTTAGCACAGAGACTATTGCTGAGCACCCTATGGGTTAACAAAGATGGCTTCATGCTTTGTTTTATAGAATTAAACAGGATAAGTAGAAACGGAGGTAGAGAACTCACCTATGTATCATGCTGGTCCAATGCAGGGTCAACTGGCCAAAAGCTATCACTTGGGAATTGAGGTGGATTTGAAGAACTATGGGCCCCAAGTGGGTTTGAGATGACCAAGCCAAACTTCAGTATCAGGAGATCATTATGTGGATTCCCGGAAAGTTGTTTACTTTAATAGAAATGACTGTCCATAGCTGATGCAGTTGCTATGTGAGTGTCTATTAAAGGCTGTGTCTTAACATTTCAAGCAGCCAGGGTGATGTCTGTCCTTGAAGGGAACTCCTATCAGTTTCCAGGGTAGTGAGCTTTCAGGCCATGCAAAGAGAACTACAGAAAAGCAAAGGCTCTTTACCCAGCCCTCTCCATTACTTTTGCATAGAAATCACCCCATTCCATGCAATTCCATTTAGATATTTCCAAATGCCCACCTCCAAAGCTCTATATTGCTTCTCTTTCTTTAGATGTGGATTCCATGTGTGTAGTTATAACTCTGGTTTGAAGAATAGATGTTTGTCAGAAAATAAAAATAATAGAATATTGCAGGGAGGTAAGAGAGGATAAATGACGCTAAAATGCATCAATTTGACTTTCTGTTTTCTGTTCAAAGTCCATGATTGTATCCTCAGCACTGAAGGCAAAAAGAAGATGCTAGGATCCTCAAAAGATCACCAGACCCGTGCAATTGGCAAGAGTGTTTAATTCTTGAAAATATAAAGAGATCCAGTATGCTGTGACTGCACATTCAACACAAAGGCAAAATGATGACCCAGAGAGAAGCTGCAGGTTCCATTTATAAATTGCTAAAGGAATGCTAAAGAAAGATTGGCTTACACGACTGTCAATCATACTGTCACATTTCTGATTGGTTAGTGCTAGCAGGGGTAATCTAAGGCTTGTAGTCTAGCATTGGTCGTGCTTGGACAGGTCCCAGGATTTGTCCTTATTTGGTCATTGCCTTGAGATCCTGGGGACTGTCTTAGGGCTTCTATGTGCAGTTTCCCTGGCAACCTTGTTGTCAGGGATGTTGATGACTGATTATCTTTAGTTCATGGCTTTCTCATAAACTTCCTGCTTAGAACCAAGAGGCAGGAGGAAGTGAGGTTTAGTTCCTAACTGAGTTATGTAATAGCATTTGCTGGCCCTCTCAAAAACATTTCATGATTATTTATGGAGTCTAGACTTGTAAAAAGGGTGTGGCTAACTTTTCATTCTATTCCTCTCAAATAATTCTAGTTCATTAGTTTAAATTAACATACTGATATCTTCTGAAATTCCAATTTTTTTATCTCTATTTTCTTTTAAACTGCACATGCTCTCCATCAATTGCCACAGGCATCCCTGGGATTTCTCTTTGTGAGACAGTGACTCCCGTATACCTACTCTCTCCCTTTCCTTGCCTGCTTTCTGTCATCTGTTACTATCCCTTCCTTTTATTGTAATAATTGATTGACATTCATAATCTCTTTTCTGAAACTAAGACTCCATGCTTTTTCTCCCTGGTCTCACTCTCAGTATCAAATACAGTGATGTCTAAAACTGCTTAACTAAAGAAAATCTTTGATAAAAATACTGGTTTCTCTGAGGTTTCCTGAGTTGCTGCCTAGTACCTGGGGCCGAGATTCACCCTGTAATTCTGATGTACATGGAAAAAGTCATATTTTATATATTTAAACCAACATTTCAAATGTAATCAGTAGGAAGTGATCTCCTATGTCCATATGTTGTAGACTATGTCCCACTTTCTCTTCTATGAGGTTCAGTGTGTTCAGATTGATATTGAGATCTTTAATCCATTTGGACTTGAATTTCATGCATGGTGATAGATAGGGATCTATTTTCATTCTTCTACAGGTTGACATCCAGTTCTGCCAGCACCATTTGTTGAAGATGCTTTCTTTCTTCCATTGTATACTTTTAGCTCCTTTGTCAAAAATCAGGTGTTCATAGGTTTGTGGATTAATATCCGGGTCTTCTATTCCATTCCATTGGTGGACTTCTCTATTTTTATGCCAGTACCAAGCTGGCCCTATACTATAGCCACTCTGATGAATATCTTGCATATCACCATAAAACCTTCATCTGGCGATGGACAGAGATAGAGACAGAAACCCACATTGGAGCACTGGACTGAGCTCCCAAGGTCCAAATGAGGAGCAGAAGGACAGAACATGAGCAAGAAAGTCAGGACCGCGAGGGGTGCGCCCACCCAATGGGACGGTCGAGCTGATCTAATGGGAACTCACCAAAGCCAGCTGGACTGGGACTGATGGAGCATGTGATCAAACTGGACTCTCTGAATGTGGCTGACAATGAGTGCTGACTGAGAAGTCAAGGACAATGACACTGGATTTTGATTCTATTCCATGTACTGGCTTTGTGGGAACCTAGTCTGTTTGGATCCTCACCTTCCTAGACCTGGATGGAGGGGGAAGGTCCTTGGACTTCCCACAGGGCAGGGAACCCTGACTGCTCTTTGAACTGGAGAGGGATGGGGAGAGGGGGAAGAGGGAGGGGGGTAGGGGGAGGGGAGAAGGTGAAAATTTGCAATAATAATAATAAAAAAATTAAATGTAGTCAGCCCGGAGTAGTGGCACTTGACTGTAATCACAGAATGAGAATCTGAGATATGAGGATGGTGAGTTCAAGGCCAACTTGGGCTTCATGATGAGAACTTGTCTTGAAATAAGTGAAAATAAGCCAAAAAATCACAATAGCAATAATGACACAAATGTTTCATAACTTAATGTTGAGCTTGACAGTGAAAAGCTAGAAAAGGTTTATCTTATGCTCATTGTCCAGGAATGGGCCAGGACAGGGTTTCTTTCTATAGGAAGAGTGTCATATCTGTATTGCTTCCAGAAGTAATTCTAGAGTCTTGACCTTTTCACCTCTTATCCTCCTATCACTACAAGGCAAAAGTCTCCATTCCCAGGGGGTTCTCCCTCTCCTGTTCTGGTTTTATCTGGCTGGTCTCTGTGTGTGCTGTATGGAGTGGGGTTACTATTTTCCACGGCTCTCTCTTCTGGGATGATCTGTGTGCTCCCTCTTTCCTTTGTCATTTTCTAAACATGTTTTCCCCTACATTTTAAGATTTTATTGCTCTCTAACTTAAGAACAGTGCAAATCCCTGAAACTCTTTCCCTAGACAGCACCTGTCTTAGTCCTAGAGTTATTTACTACAGAGAGAGGTTAGCCAGGGAGGACTCAGGAGAAAACTCTTTCTTCTCCCCTCCTGGGTCAATTCCCCTAAGAGTTTTCTTCTTTTTTCCCCTAGTTATTATTTTCTTCCAACATGTAGGTACAGGCTTTCCTTTTCATGTTGAATGATTTTTGTTTTTCTTAGTGATGATTAGATGGTGGGCTGATATGGTAGGTCTGTAGAACTGTTTGCCTTAGTTAAGTACTAGTTGTATTAGTTAAAAACAGCATGACCAATAGCAACTTGGGAAGGAAAGCATTTATTTTGTCTTTCAGATTATAGATTTCATGGGGGTGGAAGGATTACTACAGCACCCTCCTTCCCAGAATTGAGGTGGTGAGTGCAGATCCTACTGGGCAGTCCCAGTTATATCTTTGCTTTACACATTTTGAGTGTTTTTTTCTGGATGTTTAAATGTGCACCATATGTTGTACAGTGATTGTGAAGGCCAGAAGAGGGCATTGGATCCCCTGGGACTTGAGTTACTGATGGCTGTGAGCTGTCAAGTTGGTCATGGGAATTTAACTCTTGTCCTCTTGAAGAGCAGGCAGTGCTCTTAACTACTGTGCCATCTCACCAGACTAATGAACTGCATTTTAGATAAGAACTTTTGTGTTTATCCAACTTGTGTGTATCCCGTGCTAGCACTCCTCCTCTTCCTCTTATTTATTTATTTATTTGTAAAGGCTATTTTGCCTGTTGCCTGTCTGTGTACCTTAGGCATGCAATACCTACAAGAAGAGACCAGAAGAAGGTGTGAAATCCCTTGGAGTTTGAATTACACATGATTGCAAGCTGCCAAGTGAGTGTGGGTATTGAACTCACCCTCTGGAGCCTTCCTCTCCATGCTTAAATGTTACATTTTGTACTGTCAGCGTCATTACTTGCATTAGTAGCTGTCTCAAACTCTCAGATTTTGCATCAGCAAGTAATCAGAGCTAACTCTAATGCACAAACTAAGATAGAGTTCACAGTAATTTTGCTTCCTGTTTACATGCTGTAGAAAGTTCTGGCTGCAAACCTTGTCTGATAACCTCAAGACTGACTTTTGTCTAGCCGTCTGACCTTCAGCATTCAATATTCAGTGTGTTCTCTTTTATTGGCTTCTGAAACAGATGTGAGAAATAAGATCTTTTAGTTTGCAAGATACCTTAGCTAAAGAGATGAAAATGACTGTATTTTTAAAAATCAAATTTAAATAGGTTAATTACATTTGATTAAGTGTGTGTGTGCGCGCGCAAGTGCGTGTGTGTGTGTATGTGTGTGTGTATGTGTGTATGTGTGTTGGGGGTAAGGTCAGGGAAGCGTGCAGGAATCAGTTCTTTTATTCTACCATGTGTGTCCTGGGAATCAAACTCAGGTCTTCGGGCTTGGCAGCAGATGCCTTTACCCATTTAGTCATATTCCTGGTCTTCAGACATCATGTTCATATCTAAAAATATTCTCCAGGTTCACCCATTTATTGCTTAACCTGCTACTGACTGCTTACAAATTACCCATTTCTCACTTGTGTGTAGGCAGTGGGGAGAAGTAGAAAGAATTTTTGTTTCAGCAGTTTAATAAATATTTTCTAGACTTGAATTTAAGACCAGAACTAAGCCTTTCAGTTTTATTTTTTTCCAATGCTCAAAGCAAACTTTGGAGTTAGGCAGGACAGATATCTCTAAGATACTTCTTGGAGAGAGAGCATATACTGTTCAGTCACCAGGTTGGTAATGGCTAGATTCAGGAGTCTCAGCTCCTATATCAATAGCCAAGCATTTTTCAAAATTTGAGATACATTTTAATGCCAGAGATTCTATTTCAAAAAATACCCCACATATAGTTAAAGGAATGACATATCATGGTTTAAAGTGTAATAATTTATACATAAAAACATGTTAACATGTTGGGCACTGTTTTTCAAACTACCCGTGAATTAGTTTTACTATGCTGTCCATTTCTGAGAAGAACTGTAAAATCTCCTACTATGATTGGGCAATTACAGGTTTCTCCCTAGAGTTTCATTCTTTCTGGTTCCATTTATTCAGAAGCTTTATCGGTAAGTAATACATATTGATGATTGTTGGGCTGCTCATCCAATTTTTATGAACAGTTTTTTAACTCTAGAAATCCTCTTTAGCTGGTATATACCAGCTTTTTATGCTTCCTCTATGCATCGCATATTTTTCGACCTATTATAAAATTATATCTATCAGCCTTCTACTTTTTTTTTTTTTTTTGGTTTTTTCGAGACAGGGTTTCTCTGTGGCTTTGGAGCCTGTCCTGGAACTAGCTCTTGTAGACCAGGCTGGTCTCGAACTCACAGAGATTCACCTGCCTCTGCCTCCCAAGTGCTGGGATTAAAGGCGTGCGCCACCACCGCCCGGCTAGCCTTCTACATTTTTGTTTTGAGACATCTCTATTGAACACAATCTACACTTGGATACTGCTCTATTATTTAGAATATTTTGATAATACCTTGCATGTAATTTTTATATTCTGCCTTATGACATGAATGCCTCATAGAGTTGACTTTGGGAATATTTTTAAAGTACATTATTTGCTTCTGTTTATTTCTTTGTTTTTGTTATTGGTTGTTTTACTATTATTTTCTGGCTGTATCTTTTAATAGGTTAACATATTATTTTAGTATAACAGTTGGCTTTTCAGATGAATAAGATTTCATTGATTTCTAATTCTCAAAAATAGCACTATAGATTGTTTCACTATCTGTATTTTTGTCTGTGTTATCTCTAAATACTGTTTATGTTCTCACTTAGAAATAATATTATCATTTAATGTATCAGTGAGCTTATAAATATAAAGTTCTCATAGTTATGGCTGCTGTATTTATTACATTTGCATGCCTTATATCCTGTTATGCTTATCGATTGTTGACTTGAAGAGGTCTGGACAATCTCAAGAGACAAAGTTCTGGGAACACATACAATTATCTAGATTAGTTTAATATCTATCCATGCATGTGGGCAATTTTCTTGATTAGGTAAAATGAAGTGGGAGACCCATGCTAAATGTGGACAGTCCAGATATAAGGCTGTTCCAAGGAAAAGCTTTTTCGCTTTTTGCTTAATTGCCTTTACCTCTTGTAGATGAGTGTGGGTGCCTCCACTGATGTTCTGTGCTCACAACAGAATCCAGCCTTTCCAGACTTCCAGTGTATACTGAAGACCAGTGGCTTTTAGGGAATCTACTGATACTTTGTTTTTGCTAGATTATAACTGTTAAGGCATCCAGGCTTGCGACTGAGCATCTACTGGGGTCTCACTCTTTCCAGTGTGAAAATAGACAGTTTTAGACAACCCAGAATGTATTGTATAAGCCAACCTATCAAATATTCTTTAATAGTTCGAAAGGTAACCAATAATCTTTTTACATGAGCAAATTGTAGACTTAGGTTCAGACGCAACATATCATTTAACAGTCATTTATGTCCCGGCAATGATTAAGCATACATGGGCATCCTGTTTTGGCAGTTCTCCAGTTGTTCCTATCCTGGGCAGTCCTAGATGCTTGTGTAATTGTCATACCCAAGGTTCCACAGTCTTTCTCTATGCTGTCTATCCAGCACTTTTTGGGCCTTCCTCTTCACCTTATCCCATGCACTCATCCTAACAGTGCTGTCTTTGGGTATCTGCCGTCATTCATTCTCATAACATGAACAAAGTATCTCAAGTGCCACATTTGAATGCTAGAAGCTTTTTTAGGCCTCATCCAAGCAGTCTTACACCATCCCAAGACCTCTGCAATCCTGAATATGACTGAAGTGGAATAATCCCAGTCTCTCTTAACAAAGTAGCAAATAAAAAAAAACCCAAAGGAAACATTGAGTGTTCAAAAGACTGCCCTACAAACTCTTCCCACCTGGTTTGAAATCAAGTTTGGTAACAACAGAAACAGAAACAAGACAGGGTATAATCTCATACCACACATATAACCAAGGAAATGGATCCACATGTCTGGCTGTCATCCTCAAAACACAGTGTGAAAGGTCAAGATGATATACCCCTTTCAAAGACTACCAGTCTTGTAAAAATTTTCTTTCATGAGAATTACCTAGATGAACCTTAGGACACATGATTTAAAAGAATGATTGTAAACATGATCAAATACTTACAGGAATTTAAAAAAGACATGAACTAACTGAATGAACTTAAAGATGCTAGGAATCAACTTCTGGTTGATGCCTTAAAAATCCACAAAATATATATCTGATTAAAAAAATGAAGATGTATAAACTATAGAAAGATAAAAATACTGGTGAAAGTTAAATAATAACTGAATATAGAATTAAAAAATTAATTAACAAGATTTGAATATCCTTGGAAAATTCTTTATAGGAAGTAATCTATGAATTTAATATAATTCCTATCAAAATTCTGATGAAATTCTTTACAAAACCAAGAGAAAAATCTTAAATACAAAGGCCTATAATAACCAAAGCAATCCTAAAGATAAGGAAAAATGTTGTAAATACCACAATACCAGAACTCAAATTATACTGCAGTGCCATAGTAACAAAGTAGTATGATAATGGCACCACAGTATATATGTCTACCGATGGAATGGAATGGAGGATATAGAAATAAACCTGCAGTGCCATACATGGATGTCAAAAATGTGTATTGGAAATTAGAGCTTCGTTAACAAATGGTTCTGCCAACACTGGATGTCTACATGAAGAATCAAATTAGGTCCATATCTGTTATTCTATACAAAAATCAATTTAAAGTGAGTCTAAGCTCTTAGTGTAAGATCTACAGCTGAAATTACTAGAGAATAACATAGGAAAACACTTAAAGAAATAGGACCAGGCAAAAACTCTATGAAAAGGACTCCAACAGGAAAAAAACCCAGGATTAGGCAAATATAATTATTTTAATGAAATTAAAATCTTCTGTACAACAACAACAAAACAATCTGCAGAATGAAAAGATACTGGATGGGAGAAAAGCATTTCCAACTATAATTGAGGCAAGTTGTTATGATCTAGAATTCAAAAGGATCTTAAAAATTTATACTCATGCACACACACATACACACGCACACACACTCATAAAGTGTTTAAAACAATGAACAGTCAGTTCTTAAAGGAAGAAATACAAATCACCAGTAAATATATTTTTAATTATTCATTTTGTTTTTTGATAATATGATTACAAATATTCCTCCTTCCCTTTCATCCCTTAAAACACGTCCATGTGCTCTGCTTTTTCTCTTTTAAATTCATAGCCTCTTTTTCATTGTTATTATATGCATACAAGTGTATGTATATTAATATATATTTCTAAATACATAAATACATGATGTGCCCTCTGAATAATGCTCCTTGTATGTATGTTTTTAGGGGTGACCATTTGATATTCTTCCTTTCTGGAGAAGAGTATTTCTCAAACTCTCAGCAGTCATTAGCAGCCTGTATGTAGGTCTTTGTGTAGAGTTGAGGCCTCCTGGGATATTTCAAGACCATGTTAATATGACTATTGCTGTTTTTTTCAGCTCATTCTTGGGCAGTCATGTTGTTGAGACTGATAGGTGTCTCTTCTGACATTCCAGGAGACACAACCTCACACCTTCTACAATGATCCCCGAGCTTAGGGCCTGTGAGAGTTGTATGGTAGATATATCCTTGGAACTGGGCTCCACTATGATCAGTAGATGTTTTGAAAAGAGCTAGACACACTTACTCATCAGAGGAATACAAATTAAAACTACTTTAAGGTTTCATTTCATTCCTATCGCTGTAGGTAGTATCATGAAAATAAAATAATGGTGACAGTGTATGAAAACCGAGCCCTCTATCACTCTTGGTGGTAACATTCACTGTTGCAGCTGCTCAGGAACTGAGTATGGAGACTGCTTTAAAACCTGATGGTGGAATTACCATGTGACACTATACTGTATCAATTCTGCGTATATAGTCTCAATGCACTGTATGCCTCACCACAATATGTTATGTGATGTTTTTGCTCTTTTACTCTTTGCTTTTTTGGGGGCCTGCCATATAGCACCCAAACAGAGCAAACACTCAGAGACTTTTCCTAGTTATGAGTGCCTGGCCTTAGCTTGGCTAATTTCTTGCCAGCTTTCCTTGAATTATCCTGACTACCTTTTGCCTATGTACTATTTCCTTTCCTTTCTTCTGTATGTCTTACTTTCACTCTTATTCTTTGGCTGGCTGGGTAGCCCCTGACATCCTCCCCTTGTTCTTTCATTGCTCCTTCTTCTTTCTCTTTTCTCCTTTTATTTATTGCCTCTGGCTGCCAGTCCTATATATCCTTGCTCCTACCTCACTATTGATCATTCAGGTGTTGTAGACAGGCAAAGCATTACAACTTCACAGCTTTAAACAAATGCAGCATAAACAAAAGTACACACCTTAAAATAATACTCCCCAACAACAGTAGTTGGACTAGATGTCCGTCCTCAGATGAATGTATAAAGAATATATGTTATGCAGAACACAATATATTTTGCATAGGGAAGAAGAAAAATGAAATGATGGTATTTGTAGAAAAATGGATGGCTCTGGAACTTAATATAAGTGATGTAACACATTCTTAATGGAAAAAATATTTCTTGCTTTTGTTAATTTGTGAAGAATAAATTTTAGTTTAAGATCTTTAAGGGGGGAATATCTTAAGGAGGAGGGAAAAATTAAAAGAATAATAGAATATGTGTGATACATAGCAAAGTGAATGTTCTTGGGAGAAAGGGGAGCAGTGCAGTGTTTGGCAGAAGGATTGGGAAGGGGGTTGGAGGAGGGATGTAAAAATATAATAAAGTAGTGACCAACATTTAGGCAATGACAGAGGAAGGAACAAAGGAGGATCTACCCCTCACAGATGCATTGTTTTCTAATGGATAGATTCAGGAACACGGAGAGTTGCTACATTCAGTTGTGTACCAATCGATAACCCCCAGAGAGCTCCAATGAGTAATCCCAATACAGTGGTCACACGAATGACAGATTAAATTTATGTAGAGATGAATAAAAATGAAATTTTTATGAAAACGGATGGATCTGGAACTTATGTGATGGAACATATTCTGAGTAGAAAATATTTTATGGTTCTGTTCATATGTGGATTCTAAATTCTAACATATGTGTGTTTGTTCACACAACAAAACTAAAAGTCATAAATCAGGGGAAAGTATAGGTAGGCTGTAAGGAGAACAGTGGAAGGGAGTCTAGAGACTCAGGGGAGAGAGTGATAGTTACATTTAGATCTGAAATTTTCAAAGAACCTACTGAAAAAAAATGCCATAATAAATTACTTTGCTAATTAAAAGAAACTAATTAAAACTTCCTAAAGATACTTATTTAAATTCACTTTCCCAAATCACAGTCTGATACTGATAGAGGTTTTTACAAGTACCAAAAAGAGAATATTTTTCAGTTTATGCATTTCTTTTAACCAATTGTATTATTAAACTCCTTTTATATGCAAAAGATTAGAAGAAAACCAAAGGTTTACAAAGCAGGTATGAGTACTCAGGAGACATCAGTGGAAATTTTGTCTCTGTAAAGTCTAAAGATTTGTGATCTATGCTGGTGGCAACCTTAGAAGAAAAATCAAGGGAATAAATTATTTTGTCAAAATTACCTTTATAGGCAATGTTTTTGAAGTCAGAGGGCAATCTCTGCTTCCCTTTATTCTTATAATTGTATCAGTTTCTCATTGTTCAAGAATTCTTCACCCTAAGCTACTCTATTATTTCTGGAATTTGTTGAAAGGTCAGTGAGTCTCAGGAGCTGTGATTACTTTTTCTAGCTGACATTTATTGATCTCATTACCTTCATGCTCATATTTCAAAAACTTTTTTTTCACTCTGTTACCATTTCAAAGATGACAGAAATGCTGCAGAGCTCATCATATTAGAATTGTGTGTAATTAAAGCTGCACTCAGCTTCACCACACTTTCTCTTTCAGGACTGTGGCAAGTATTGTTTAAAAATTAGACTGTTATAATCAGGGACCACAATGTGCATAAAATCAAGACTGGATTTATATTCTAAAATATAGTTTCTATCTCTTCATAAAACTTAGAGCTGTAAAATCGCTTGACATAAAATCTTTGCTAGGAATGAGTAGCTCATTGACTCCCACATCACTAACACTCCATTTTGATGATTTGCTTTTGAAAAGTTTGAGTTTCCTCAAAATCAGTTGTTTCATTGAAAATGTCTAAAGATAAAGAATACTACAGATGTGCAAGTGAAAGTGATTAAGTAAAATTACATTTGAACATCTTTCAAATCTCTTTAGTAAGATTGAATCAAAATTAGACAACTTTATTAAAAAGTTAGACAGACATTCTCAAATATTTAACTGCACAAATTTTGCTCAATTATAGCTGTCTACACTAAAAACTTGAAAAGGATAGCTATATTTTATTAAATAGATATATTTACATAAGGATAGATGTAGGGTCAGTCTTATTCCTTGTCATTTTAAGCCTATTATATACACTGGATTTGTTCTTCCTGTTTGCCAAAGACCATCCAACCAGAACAATTTAGTTTTCTCTGTGAGGGTTAAGAATAGATACAGGACATAGATCTGTCATGATGGATTCAGAAATGTAATCTGTAAATCATTACCTGGAGGTTATTGTTTAGATGGGATGGTCTAAAGAGAATGTTATTTATACAGGCAATAAACAGTAGCTGATCATTAAGACTAGAAATCAGAAGCATTGTTGGATAGGGTTGCTTATGCATAGGTGTATTCAGTCCTTTTTAGTTCGTTTGTAAGTCTTAATTTCTCTAGGCTTTCTTTTAATTTGAGAGATACAATCAGAAAAACATGCAGATCTGTGAGTTTAAGGACCCATTACAACCTCAGTCTGGCACTGTTTATATGGCTAACAAATTTGAAAAGCCTTGCTTTTCTCACATTTATAAAAAGATTCCTGACACATGACAATCATCATTCAAAAGAAAACTCTAATCTCATTTCTAAAATAATTAATTTATTGACCATTTTGACTGCTATATTAGGCATAAAGAAAATATTCTGGATGTAAACAATTACTGTCTTAATAGAATATGCTAATTCCAAGAGGTATATTCACTTACCATTTAAGAAGCTCAGTATTGTGTGTCTGGAAGAAAGTAACACTGTATTTCATTGAGGATTTTGAATTATTGTTTCAATGACAAATATATGGAAAATATATGTAAAATTTAAAGATCCTCTTTATAGTAAGTAAATATTTCTGAGCCTGAGATAACCTTTATGGTGCTGAAGTTTTAAGCCAGAGTTTTACATATGTAAGGCAAGGACTCCACTACCCAACCACATCTGAGATACTGAAAAGCCATGGGTTCTAGTAATATCCATATTTATGTTTTTAGATGTTAGTCAGATACCTGGTCTTTCTTGTTATCCTAACAATCTTCATCTATTAATACCATCTTGATGATTTGAAATGGAATTAATATGTTTTCTGGATGGCATTATATAAACCAGGTACAATGTTACCTAGACAAAAACTGACCAAACAGTAGGCTAATCAGTCTTCAAATGTTTTGCTTTGATTCTCAACAGTGTTAAAGGTGATAGTCACATTATTTAGCCAATACAATCAGGTCTTAGTTTATAAGTAGTAAAGAGATAATAGGTCTTGGGGGAGGCTGCTAGTATGTTTCCTGACCACCCAGCCCCAAAATAATCACACAGAAATTATATTATTTGCAATACTGTTTGGCTGATAGCTTAAGCATATTTCTAGCTAGCTCTTACATCTTAAATTAACACATTTCTATTAATCGGTGTATTGCCACTTGCCTGTGACTAATCGGGTAAAGTTCCATCCATTTCTGTCTCTGGCATGGCTGTATGGCTTCTTACTGACTTCACTTACTTTCTCCCAGCATTCAGTTTAGTTTTCCCTCTTAGATCTAGTCTGCCATATCACAGACCCACGCAACTTCTTTATTTGTTAACCAATAAAAAGAGACACATATGCAGAAGGATTTCCTACACCAATTCCTTTTTTTTGTCTAAGTAAAAAAAAGGAAGGTTTTAACTTTAACAGAGTCAAATTACATACAACAAAACAGGTTATCAAGCAAGAATTACAGTTATAATATTATATCTAAATTGTCTTTTATCATAACTAAGAAAAACTATAATTATAACAATCTATTCATCATCTCTTCAAAGACCCCAGAGGATATAATATTACTTAACAGGAAGTGCATTGTAAGCAACTTTCACAACTCTAGAGCTGACAGAGACATCTTGCTGCCTGGACAGTCACCCAAAGTTTTTCAGTAACATTGGGGCACCCATCTTTAGCCTACTGGCTCATAGTATCTGGCAGACTTTTCCATAAAGCAGGAAATTTCAAAGAAAATTCCACCTGTATTGGCAATTTGTCACTCACATTTTTTTTCTGTGTCCTGAAGAATGTCTCAGACTCTTTCATGAAACAGGAACTCCAAAGGACTGTCTCTCCATCTTCAGGCAGCTTTAGCAGTCATTTATCTGTGGGTCTTGCAAGGCCAGTCAAGCCACTCAGGCAAGTGTAGTTTCTTGTCCAAATGGCTAACAAACTCTATGCAGAGCCTCTTCAATGCTCATCATCCTTTTGAAGTACATTGGTGGTGCCAGGAGCAGATGTGTTTCACTGTCATGAAAAGTCCTAAGTTCTTAAAATATTTTAAGTGCCATATTCTGAAGGTCTTTAAAGATTTAAAGAATACCTATCTAAATGAAATATATCTCTATATATCTAGAAAATCTAACAAACATGACTGCAAACTTGATTATTATAGATGATTATCTATTAACCTGCATTTCTTAATTTTCCATTTTATTTTCAAATGAGCTGCACAAGCACAATACCTTAATCAGGAGCATATACATACACACACACACACATACACACACATATATATAACAAAATTGATCTTAAAATTGCATCAATAAACCAAGACCAATACCAATACAAATCTCTATAGCATATCCCACTTTAAATGCAAACAAACATTTATAAACAATATTTGGGAATTTGGGCACAGTTATTCAAACTTCTTCCTGCTTTTTGTTGGGTGAAGTAATTTTTTGATGGTGTTTACGGCAATCTTTTTTTGGGGGGGTCTTGATACATCAAATAACATTAGTCTGGAAGGAATCCACAGGTTCTCATCCTCTGTGGAAACAAAAGGAGATCCTCTGTTCCAAAGCAACAAATCCTTAGACCCAAATTTGGAAGTCACAATACCTTGAATATCTCTCTCTCTCTCTCTCTCTCTCTCTCTCTCTCTATATATATATATATATATATATATATATATATATATATATATATATATATAGTACTTAGCTCCTTCACAGTCAAAAAATTTAAAGACAACAGAATAATATACATAATCTAGACTCTCTGTATATATTTCACATTTATGTGGCTTATTTTTATTCTATATTTTTTCTACAAGTTTACTCTTTTTCTTTAAAGACTTTGTTTTATTTGTTAAAAAAATTTTCTTCTTTTTAAAACTCTCTATACATTTTCTTCTCTCCCCCAAGTCTACATACATTTTTTAAAACACTGTGTCCTGTTTAGAGCTTTTTATGTCTGAATCTGTCCTATTGCATATCTGAAATCCTTTTCTGACCAGACTGCTTAAAAATGCTAAGTAGTGTGGCTAGGACTAAGGCTGCTTTGTCTTTTGGCTCTGCCCAGTCAAACATGGTGGAGGTCTGTTTACTGCCTCTGAGATTGCCGGGTGGGAACTGTCCTCACCACCACAACTCTGGGAAGCACTGTGAAGCATTTAAAACCTTTTTATCTGAGTAAAAGCAAAATCTGCCATGCAGCACACTGCACAGACTGAAAATATCTCTGTGTATGGTGGTGCGAATCCACCATGCTCTCCTGCCTGTGCACTCCTAGAAGACCTGATTTTGTCACTTGCCCAGACAGGGGCTGCTGAGACATGGCATGGTCTCAGCTACTTTCCTCCTGACCCCAAGTGGACACTTGAGCATATGTACTCAAATTGGGTGGTGGGCATCATGCCCAAATGTATAAGACCACATTGGCATGCCAATTTGTTGGGGATCATGAGACTCTTAATCTCAGGGTCATGGGTTTGAGCCCCACATTGGGCGCCAATTTGTTGGGGGGGGGCTGCTAGTTCATTTCCCAACCATCCAGACCTAAAATAATCACACAGAAACCATATTATTTGCAGAACACTTTGGCCAATAGCTTAAGCATATTTCTAGCTAGCTCTTACATCTTAAATTTACCCATTTCTATTAATCTGTATATTGCCATGTGACTGTGGCTTACTACGTAATGTTCCATCCAGTATTTGTCTCTGGTATGGCTATATGGCTTCTTACTAACTCCACCTACTTTCTTCCAGCATTCAGTTTAGCTTTCTACTTAGCTCTATTCTGCCCTATCACAGACTAAAGCACCTTCTTTATTCATTAACCAGTAAAAGCAAGACATATGTAGAAGGACTTCCCATACCAATAGGTTCCAGAAACACTGGAATTTGAAGCCCTTCATCTTTTGGTAATGTCTTCAAACTTTTTTGAATAAATTATGAAAACAATGCATCTTCCCATGCATGTTTAAGTTGGGATTCAAAATTCTTTCATTAATACTTTAAATAGTTTACAATGAAATTTTAACATATTGTAAATATTAACATTTTAAAAATTGATCTCCAAAATGTCTGGTTGAATCTTTGATGCTCAACATAATTTATTTTTTATAAAGTACTCAGATACTTATGTTATAAAAGCAAATGTGTGGTAATGGTTTTATTAACCTGGTCCTTCAGACAATCAGAAATGGGGGTTGAGGGAGAGAAATAATATATTCCAGAATCTGTCATCAGGATGATTTACAAGAATGAGTTGAGGGTTGTAAGGGGTGTAAAGTCAAGGCCATGACCAAGGTCAAGAGAAACATAGCTCAGCTCAAGTAGAGATGATAATTTTATCTTCCCTTTGACCTTTGTTCTATTCAGCCCTTTAAAACCACACAGGTGAGAGTTTTCCTTATGCAGTAAAACACTTAAAATGGTAGTGTTCTGGATAGTTTTATGTCAGTTTTTCCACAAGCTGGAATCACCTGATTAGAGGGAACTTCATTTAAGAAAATGCCTTTATAATTTTAGGCTAAAGGCAAATCTGTTAGGCATTTTCTTGATTATTGATTGCTAAGGAGTGATCTGCTTAACTGTGGGTATGGAAACCCATGGGCTGTTGATCTTGGATTCTACAGGAAATCAGGCTGGACAAGTCAGTAAGCTGCTCCCCCCCCCCCATAGCCTTTTGCATCAACTCCTCCTTCCAGGTTTCTGCCCTGTTTGAGTTCTCTCCTGACTTTCTTTGATGATGAATATGGATATGTAAGTCAAATAAACACTTTCCTCCTCAGCTTGCTTTTTGGTCACGGTATTTCCCTGCAGAGATAGAAACCTTAACTAAGGCAGGTAGTCAATCTCTTCTTTTAAGACCTTCACATGTATCCTTTAACATATGATTTCCCAGAGCTCTTAGACATTCCTTACCTTGTGACCTTGCAACATACTGTAGATTTTAATCTTTTCTCAGATATAAACAATCTTGAATAACTATACTCATTTCTTCATTTACTTTGCTGAAGTTTCCACTTTTGGTTTGAAAAATTGTTTATTCATCTTTCTAGCATTTTGTTTTAGATTTTCTTCTAGAAGAATTTATTTCTTTAATCATAAGCCAAATAAGAAAGATACTTTTCTTTTTCTGAATTAATTTAACTGAATTATATTTATTGATATAACTGAGATAGTGACTATGCTAGTTTTCTATCACAAAAGTAACAAATTACTACATATATAATGGCTTATGAAAATGACAATTTATGCTCTATCTATTCTTTGTCATAAATCTAGGCTGCAAGTAACTAGATTTTGTGTTCAGGGATTTGGCTAGCTAAGTTTTAATCTGGAAATAAGATGCCCATTCAAAGTGACTCAGGCCTGTGACAAAATGTGAAAAATATGTACCCAGAGTCTCCCTCTCTTCTCCTACATGGTTAGTTCAGATGGACCTCTCTTCTGAAATATGGAAATAGGACTTTCTGGTCATTGAATACTTATTTTCAATTTTCTTTTTAAATTTATTTATTTAGTTTACATCCTGACCACAGTTTACCCTACCTCTTCTCCTTGCAGTTCCCCCCCACCTTGAACTTCCCTCTGCCTTCCCTAAATCCACTACTCCTCTGTTTCTATTCAGAAAAGGGAAGGCGTCTCATGGATATCAGCCAAACATGGCATCTTAAGTTGTAGCTAATTACCTCCACTTGTATCCAGGCTGTACAAGGCAACCCAATATAAAGAACAGGGTACCCAAAGTCAGTAAAATTGTCAGGGACAGCCCTGCTCCCACTGTTAAGAGTCCCACAAGAAGACCAAGCTACACAACTGTGACATATTTGCAGAGGACCTAGGTCAGGGAGTCCATGCAGGCTCCCTGGTTCTCAGTTCAGTCTCTATGAGCCTCTATGAACCCAGGTTAGTTGTTTCTGTGGGTTTTCTTGTGGTGTCTTTGATGCCTCTGGTTCCTACAACCCTTCTTTCTACTCTTTAGCAGGATTCCCAAAGTTCTGCCCAATGTTTAACTGTGCATCTCTGCATCTGTTTCAGCCTGTTTTGGGTGAAGTCTCCTTGACAACCACTGGGCTAGGCACCAATCTATAAATATAGCAGAATTTCACTAGGTATCATTACATCAACATTTTCCCCTCTACCCTAGGCCTCTGGGTCATGTAGTCACTGGGTCCTGGTGCACTAGGCAGTGTCAAGGGTGACTCTTATGGTAAGTGTCACTCTTATGGTATGGGTCTCAGGATAGATCAGTCATTGGCTGGCCAGTTGCTCAATATAAGTGTCACCCTTACCCCAGCACATCCCATAGGTGGGACATAGTATTGGTTAAAAGTTTTATGGGTGGGTTGGTGTCCACTGGAATTCTTGACTGGTCACAGGAGATGGCAAGCTCAGCTTACATATTGCCTATTGCTAAGAGTCTTAACTGAGGTCATCCTATTGATAATGTTCTTTGATTTATATAAGATTTTATGTTTCTTGATGTCCCTGTTATTAATGTCCATATTATTGTCTGTGTTATTGGTGTTCTGTTCAGGAAGGTTTTTTTTTTCCTGTTCCAATGCATTTGATATTATTTTCCACTTTCTCTTCTATCAGATTAAATGTATCAGAATTTATGTTGAGGTCTTTGATCCACTTGTACTTGAGTTTTGTACAAGGTGAGAAATATGGATCTATTTACATTCTTCTATATGGTGACATTCAGTTAGCACAACACCATTAGTTGAAGATGTTTTCTTTTTTTCCATTGTATAATTTTTTGCTTCTTTGTCAAAAAACAGGTGTTGGGGAACAAAATAGTTCCACACTAGCCTGAAATGGAGTATAACGAGGGTTTATTTATAAAGAAAGAGTAGTGATTTGCAGTCCTCTGCATGCACTGGAAACAGCCAAGAGGTATGCACGCTTTTTTTCTGCAATTGTAGTGCATGAGACCATGCCCACAGTAGACTGGTGTCTTAACAGCTATTGGCTGAAGGAGTTCCCACACCAATCAAGTGTTCATTTGGTTTGTGTCCTATGGTGTAGTACAAGCTTTCTGACAGAGGTATGGGCCAGGATAAGGTGTTATGGAAAGATGAGGCACCTGTAATTGTGCTGGATGCCTGCAGACAGGGATATTGTTGGGGACTGGGGTGGCTTACTGGTTTTCAGGAAGCTGGCCTGGCCTGTGATGTAGTGGAAGGCTTCTGCCAGAGGTGTGGGACAGAATATTTCTCTGATGTGAGGAGAGGCAGTTGGAGTTATATTAGATGAGTATGGGTGGGGTGGGGGTAATCTTACCTGGAGTTCAGGATGCTGGCCTGGTCTCCAGAGGAGCAGAAGCTCATTTTCAAATTTTAATTCTTTTCTCCAAGAGTAAGACTCTTCTAATTAGGTCAGCTCCACAGAAAATAATTTTTGCTTCTTAAGGTCAGCTCATGCAAGCAGCATAATCTAATCATAGAAGTGACCAACTCACCATATTTACAAATTGAACAGAGGGACTCATACAGAGGTAAACATCAGGAGGCACAGTCATGGCATCCTTGTGCCTATAATACTTTCTTATATATTCACTGTTATAATTTTATGCTCTTTTGAGACATCTTAGTTTGTTTGTAAATGAAAGAACAGCAAATCTTACATACAGTGTGAATACTGGTTAAGAATCAAGGATGTACAGAATCATGATTTAGATTCATATAAGAGATCTTGTTGCCTCTGGGATATGGGTTAAGTTACTTAACCTCTTTGCTCATTGTCATATCTGTAAAATGTGATAATAATGCCTGCTCCCAGAAGCCATTATAATGATAAAGTGAATTAATACATACAATTTATATAGAACACAATCAAGGAAATATCATTCAGTGAATCTTAGTTTTAGTATTTGTATTTCATAGTTATGTACAGATTTCTACTCTGTTTAGACAATATTAGATTTCACCTATGCTTTGAAGTTACATTTGTCTCCTTTCTCATGCTTGCTAATAGTAAATGTAGGCACAAATTTATGATTATATATAAGCATTAGTTTTATTAATATTATTTACTATTTATAGAACAGAATTAATTTATATCAAGATGCTTCTATGACAAATGAACATAAAAGTAGAGAAAATGAGGTAATTAAAGTTGTGCTATGTAAAAAGAGAGGGCAAAGAGAACATAGATGCTAAAGAGGAAGGAGAACCAGATGTGTTCCAGAGCATAGCAAGCAAGTCCATGTGGCTTGGAACGACAAGGAAGGAGTGCTAAAGAAAATCAGCAATACACCTTCCAGGTATATCCTGTATTGGCAAGTACTTTGGTTCTTCCTCATAGAAAATGATATAGCAACTGTAAGTTTTATAGTAGACAATAATGTTATTCAGATTTGATTATCACTGAATAATCATGGTTGCCGCAGATGACTACATTGACACAGAACTGGAAGGAGCCAGCCAAAATAGTTGAACTGGATCATGGCAGTGACCAGTCTGTCACCATAAAAATAAAAATTAGAATTGTATTATAGAACTATTTGATTAGGGATATGTTTATGAAGCAAGAGAAGAATGTAGCTTGTTGTGGTTTGTTGAAGGAGCTGCGGGCCACGTTCCTGCTACAAGGCTCCTGGCCGCCATCTAGCTTATGCCCTGAAATAATTACATGGAAACTGTATTCTTTTAAACACTGCCTGGCCCATCAGTTCCAGCCTCTTATTGGCTAGCTCTTACATTTTCATCTAACCCATTTCTAATATTCTGTGTAGCACCACGAGCTGGCTTACCAGGAAAGATCTTAACCTGCATCCGTCTGGAGTGAGAGAACCATGGCGACTGCCTGACTCAGCTTCTTTCTCCCAGCATTCTGTTCTGTCTACTCCACCCACCTAAGGGTTGGCCTATCAAATGGGCCTAGGCAGTTTCTTTATTAATTAACCAATGAAAGCAACAGATTAGAAAGAAATCACTCCCACATCAGTGGTTATGAGTAAAGAAAGAGAATTGAATTTTGTGTTCAAGTGCTTTGCTGTGATTAAATAGAAAAAACTCAAAGGGTCATATATGAAGCTGTGTGTTTACAACAGCAGAAGATAAGGGACAGAGATAAGTAGTTTAATTTTGAATTGCTTAAAGATGTCCCCCAGTCTTCACATGTTAAGTATGCAATTTGATCACTGACTTAGAATTCAAGAGTGAGGAGTGCCTTGAAGGAGCAAGTTAGAAATTTTTATAATTTTTACAATACTTGGAGTTATGATTATGTAGCCTATCACCTCTACAGTGAGGAGTTGGTCAGGGGAAGACTAGAGGGACAAAGTTCTAGGGCATGTCACTACTACATACACTGACGAAAGAGGGCAAGGAAGAGTGCACTACAGTTGTCTTTGAGCAATATAGTCTTCTTGCAGAAAAATAAATTATACTTACAGTGAATTTTTAAAATAAATATGATATAATATTCAATATTCTGTGAAAATTCCAAAAATATTTTGTTTGAATGAACATTTGTGAGGAAAATACAATGACAAGAGATTAAATTAAAAGTTTTTAATTTTATTATGAATTGCTATCAATAATTGTGGATAAACCCACTCTACCATCATGAAAAACCTGGCTTCTTGCAGAGAAAGTATTTTTACATTTGAGTTATTTATGGTTTTTAAAAAACTATCTCTTGTGTGTTTTGAGATTTTAAGAAAGTCACATTATATCCCCCTTCCTTTCCTTCCCCCAAACCCTGCTGTATGGCCCTCCTTGCTCTCTTCCAAATTCACAATCTATTTTTCATTCTTGTTTTCTATTTATACATGTCTAAACAGGAGCTAACAGCAACAACAGAAACAATAATGTGGCTACAATGTCTGAACCCTACACAAAGAATGACAAGCAACTATTTTTGAGTATTGTGAATAACACAGTGGTTGCAGATGTCCCTTCAATATCCAGTTTTCAATTTGTTTAGGGTGGTTGGATTACATAGTTGCTCTATATTTTATGATTTCACATTGGAATGTTGAATAAAATGCTAAGAAACAAAAACTTCCAGACTATAAAATAATGTATTGTTTTTTATGAAATATGCTCAGGAAGGGTCAAATACTCAGAATTTTGCTGATTGGGCTGTGAAATTGGCCTGCCTATCTTATTCTGATCTGCTCCACCCATTGAGAGATCAATTTCTTTACATAACCTTGTAAATTGCATATTATAAAGTAGTAGTCATTTTTCTTCTGAAATCATTGACTTCCTTTGATTCATTTATTTCTCAATGAATTATTGATCACTTGGCATTCATGTAGCTCACTTCCTAATCACAGAGGAATGGTAAACTAGACATAATCTCTGTTCCCAGAGGAGTTTGTGTTCTACATCTGAAATGATGTCCATTACTAAATTAAAACTTTTGCTAGAAGATTTTGAAATAAACATAAGCCTGCATTCTAAATTCTTCAACTCCCAATTATTTCCCTGTTGGAGGAAACAGCATGTATCCTACTACTCAGAGAGAGGCTCTGCTCTTGCACACCCATGTGTTCCCTAGGGAGGATGTCATGATTATGTGGTTGTAGAAAGTCCCAGGAAAAGTCGCCAAATCTCTCTAGACCTAGAGGACTTGTTGAAATGTAAAGAGGGATTCTTCATTGGAAAATGGACAGGTTTTCAGAAGTGAATACTTGATCTGTAACCTTGATTCATCAACAATTTTAGCATGATTTCAAAATTATATGCCCCATAGAAAATGCATGGAGAGAATGGGTGTGGGGAGTAGTTACACCAGAAATAAGTATGGTCTTTAACAATGCAGCCAGGGAATATAGGGATAACATCATCTCACAGAGCACATGTAAAGAAATAAACAGCTCAGTCAAGGTGCTATTTACAGGAACTGTGTATGGAGTAATTAGTCATGTATATGTGACTGCAGAAGGAATATTGGAAAAGTAATTGAATTTCAATGCAATTTGGGGAAAGTAATATAATGAATTGTGTTTAGCTGAACACAACCTTAAAACATGACAATGATTTGGACAGAGCTAAATTAAATTGCATGATAAAAGTTCATGTGTATTATGCAAATGTCTCAATGTTGTACAGTGTTATAGTGTTAGGCTATTGTAGGCTAACATGTTTACTTTATCCTTGACACTTGATGCTGTCCCCACTTTCTTATATTGCCAAATCAGGTAATGCAGATTTTAATCATATAAATCACAATACACATATATATATAGTCTAAAAGTTAATATTTACTTTTTTAGTCTTGCAATAAGGAGTCTTAAACACTGCTGTGGAAACATCCACCAAATAATGTTTTCCCTAGAGATCTTAGAAATAGGCCAAGCTAATGAAAAAGGAAAGACACATTGAAATTCTGAACATGTTATTCTTGAAAAGATTGATGTATTAAATATTTATGCAAACACATTAAATTGGCAAGTGTATGAAAACATTATTACATATTCATCACCTTCACATTTCATCTTTTGGAAAGAACTGTCTTTCTATAAAACTAAAATGAATAACTGTAAGTTATCCAAAGATTCATTTTTCAAATTGCATAGCATTGGATAGTTTTCCTTCATATTATATTAATTCCCATCAATAACCAAATAGATGTTGGATTCAGAAAACTCTAATAATTTATTCAAAATAGCAGCACCAAAGTGCTGTTTCATCATTGGCCTCTATAAAACCTGAACTAGAGACTCCTGATATGAAAAACGTGTCCTGAGTGAATATTCCCTTTTGGAAATAATTGAACTCTTTCAGGTCACAGTATTGCTTAGCAATACACACACACACACACACACACACGGGTTTGTAACAAAAATAAAATGTTATGAAAGAATCAATACATTTGCTGACCATCTAACTTTTCTTGACGTGAAGTAAATCCTCATTGACTCTAAATTTTTATGTTCTTTGAAAAGCATTACTTGAATCAAAATGTAGCATAAAATTAAAATGGAGTATACCTCTCATTAAAAGCCAGAAACTTGATGTGACTCTATATATGTTCTAAATGTATTATATGAGCTACCTGATTATGCTAATGTAGTTTCTTAATTTTGCTCCACTGCCTTTTCAGGATAAACACATCCCTCCCACCCCATCATTGTTATTCCCATGTCTGCATATTTTTAGTCCCTGCTTGTGTTCTATGAGCTTGCTCTGCTTTCCTCATTGGATCTCTTTATTTTTCACCCTCTAGTCTATCGTCTTACATGACTATTGTGCCTCACTTTGAGTATCAGTATTAGATAAAGACTTAATTACCTACTTTCTGTTTTTGTATGAATGTGTGTGTGTGAGAGAGGGGGGGGGAAGAGACAGAGAGATAAAGACAAGGAGAGACAGAGAGACAGAGACAAGAAGAAAGGAGAGAGAGAGTGTGTGCATTGTAGGCTCGAGAAGGACTTCATGAGTCCTTTTCTATCACTTTACCTTTTGCTTTTGAGGTACAGTCTCTCATTGTACACAGCACTTATGTTTTTTAGCTAGACTGATGCCATGAAGTCACAGAAATCATCTTTATTTTCTGTTGTGTTTTGCTGTTAACCTTGGTTTTGAGATTTGAACTCTTGCTTGAATGCAAGAACTCTAAACTGTGGAAATATTTCTGAAACCCACTGACTCTTTATATTCTCTGTTTTAATAGTTTGCACACAGTCTCATCACTTTGTTGGGTGGAGTAACAGGTCTTTAGTGTTGACTCGGTTTAACTCAGCTCTTCCAGTTTATAGTGCTGTGTGATAAATGAATATAGGTCATGGGAGAGAAGAGGAGGAAGAAAAACAAAACATTTTAGCCCTTTATAGACAATTTCAATGGAACTTCAAGCTCCCTCTAGCTAAGATTGGCCTCTCCAATATCGCAGGCCAAGCTTTGATTGCTCGTTATGTGCTTGAGACTGGCAGTCCATGCAGTTACTCCTCCCGACTGTCCTGATGAACTCTCAAATCTGTCTGCTCCCTTCTGAAACCCTGCAGAGTTTGTCTTATCTTGCTCATTTCTTTGTGCTCTTTTCATCCCACGGCTGAGTTCTGCCTCTCATCTGTCTCTTGCTTTCTCTTCACCATGTTTTCTTTTTTCCTGCCCTTCATTCGCCCAGAACACAGACTCATTCTACAATCCCCGAAGTGCTACTCTCCTAACCCTGCCTCGAAAAACAAAACAAAAACAAAACAAAACAAAACAAAAGAATAAACTTCGGCAAAGAATGGGGCATAATAGATGCAAAACAAGTTCAGAAAAGCACAGCAGATCTAGCATAAAAGTAAAATTAAATCACTGGATACGTCAACGGCTTGGTCACGCCCTCCTTGATTGTGCTTGCCAATTGATACTAGGTCATTTTTTTCCTCAGGACTGCTCTAAGCTTCTTCTCCCCATTCAAGGACATTTTTTTCAGCAAGAGACATTTTTTTTTTCAGTACGGACTAGTTATTTAAGTGGGGAATAATTTTTTTAATGTCATATAATCTTTCTGCATTTTACTGATAACCACTGTAATAATTTACTACAACTAGGTGGCTCAACGTAGTAAACATTTATGTTTTACAATTCCTGAGGTCAGAAGTATGAACTAAAGATGCCCATGACCCATGGTCCCTTTTAGAGATTCTAGAGCAGATTGCTTTCTTAGCTGCTTTCATCTAGGCTCTCCTTTCTTGATTCCTGTAACTGTGGCTTCAACACTCTGTCATCTCACTCTCTCCATACGGGCCTCCCTTTCTCAGTGTCCTCTGTTTGTTTTGCGTAAGGACACATCATTATGTACAGGGCCAGCACAGTAATTCAGTATACTTAACCACATCTAGAGAGAATTATTTTGCCCACAGGTAAGGTAGAATTCATAGCTTCCAAATTTAGGATTTATTTGGTCATTATTCAGTCCATCACACAATTTTAAGATACTCAATTTTATCATTTTGTCAGAGCCAGATACAGTAAATATTTTGTTCTAATTTTTATAAAAGAAGAAAACACAGTCATTTTTCCTTAGAATAATTCTACATTCTTTAGAATAAACTGTAGTAAAATGTTAAAAAATACCTTTTCATCACATTATATACTTTCTTTGTAAATATTTAAAGTAGCATACATTAAACAGTAGGAAACAATTGATACTGTCAAAATAAACCAAACCAAAAATTCTACAAATGTCTTTTTTGTGACTATTTTTGAATATACACATGTATGGATATTTAGTGTTATAGATTAAATCAGAGCCTTTGGTTTATTCAGTGTTTGTTCCAATAATGGAAATATTTCTTTGACCCTATATAGTTTTTTTTAATGCCTACACTGTTTAACTTCTAAAACTTTGAATTTGAACCATGAAATTTCCCTGCATTATAAATAATTTTATAATGGAAATGAAAAGGTGAAATGTTTCTATCAATTTTAATATATACTGGAATTTTCAGAGATTCTCCTGCATTTATTACTCAAGATGAACATTTGAAACTTTAATTTCTCCTAAATTCTGACAGAAGACCATTAAAGCTGTAGTTGATACAAAATTATTAGTTTGAGCATTATTCCATCAAGTTTTACATATACTTCCAATTACTTATTGTTTTGTTTCTATGATAAAGTTTTGTATGTCTAGATTTCTGTGAAGCTAAATTATGCTCTCACAATCATTTTCCAAAATATGGCTGTCCGGTTTAGGTTTATCTATCAACTTGATACAGCTTGTAGTTTTCTGAGAAGAGAGACGCAAATGAGTCTACCTGCATCAGGCTGTCCTGTGGGCATGTCCTTAGGGAGTTGTTTTGATTATTAGTTGATGTAGAAGTGCCCTGCCCACTGTGGGCAGCATAATTCCCTAGGCATGTAGAACTGGACTAAATAAACTCTTACATAAGCATAAGCCTGTCTACAATGCAGGCAGAATCTGCTCAGTTTCTACTTTTCTTCTTTTGCTGTGATGTGAGTTCCTGGGTTGGAGAAAATGCTGTGGGAAATAGCAAGAAGCCCTGCCTTTAGTTCCTGTTTTCGCATCTCTCAACAATGAATAAAGAAATTTATAATTCTTCATAAAAACCCAGTTTTCCTTTAAAACTTTATATATAATGGTATTTTCAACAGAGTTTAAAGATGAGTTATTTGACACCAAATTTATTAATAATTTTGTTTGGATATTGACATTAGTCTTTTCCACATAAATAAATAAAATGCTTTCTCAATAATAATTCAGTTGGATTTTGTTCTATTTTAAAGTTGAAATTCATCTAAGTTTGTGCATATTGTTAGTTGGTCCCTTAGTATAAAATACTTTGTCCATTTATACAGATATTTATGCAGACATATTATTTTTCTGGCAATCAGCAATTAACTTTCTATGATGCCTTTTACTTAATTTACAAGTCTATCAGAAATTTAGATTAGTGTGTGAACTACATATTAAATTATTTTCCTAAGTATTACTAATTATATATACTTATTAATAATTTTGTTTCTTTTAGATATTGCTTCCATCAAATAAAATTTCTGTTAAATAGATTTTTCAGATATTTTATTGAATCTGTTGCCTTATTTGTGGTTAGTGGCTTATGTATTTTGGTTACCACTGCCTTAAAATATAACTTGGTATCTGGCAGAGCTGGAAGCACTGCTTCATAGACATTTTGATTAAATACATTTAGTAATGTCTCCTATTAATTTTAATATTCATAAAAAGTTTGTTAAATGTGAAGAAAACCATTAAAAGCTATTTAAGGGGTATTGAACCACCCCTAAAAGGTTCCTGTGCAAAGGTAACCTTTTAAAATTATTAGCCAGTAATTTTATGTTTTCATTATATTAAGGTTATTCAATATTCTAGCAGTATTTTATATCGTACAACATTTTAAATGAGAAGTAATGTGTGATTATTTATTGGCTAAATAAAATTTAAATGGAAGGTGCCAAAGGAGTTTTGTTTTTATTTATTTATTTTGTTTTTATTTATTTTGCAGTACTGGAGAGAAATCACAGGGCCTTGTGCATGCTAGGCAACTGCTTTATCCTTTATTTTAAAATCAAATATACAGACATTTCACAAGAATTTGGTCTTATTCTGTCAGATATAAGGTCAGCAACTGTTACTTGCTCTTGTATTGTTCTGTAAGATGTATCTTTGTGTGTGTCCCTGTGTGTGTATGCACATGTCTACACACAGGCATGCATGCTTGCACACATGTAAATGCATGCTCCTGTGGATGCAGAGGAATGCCCCATGGTGAGGAAGTTGCAGGCAGTTACTAGCTTTTTGCTGTGGGCTCTGGGAACTGAACTCAGGTCCTTTGTAAGGGAAGTATTCAATCTTAAAAAATGATCCGCCTCTTCAACCTTTGTTGCACTGGTTTTATATTTTGCATTTAACATGGAACTCTAGGTTTTCTAGAAGATTAGATATAATATTTACAAAGTTTATGAATTCAAAGGAATTGTTTCATATTGTAAGAGTCATGAAATATAGTTTTACTGTACAGTAAGGGATCTATATTTACATCTGAAAGTTAATTTAATTTTATGATGTATAGTCAGTACAATTTAATTTATGGAAATATTCTATAAAAATATTTAAATTTTCATTAGTAATCTTTGATTTGATCATTTGCCTGTCCAGTTGTTTTCCATGGAGCAGGACTAATTGTGTCTTACCAAATGGAAGATAAAAATTACCCTTATAAAAATATTTTATAGGATAAACATTTCAATACTAAAAACTAATCACAGAAATTCTGGGACCTGAAGCAACTGTGTGAAACAGTAATAAGATAAACAATCTAGCTCATGTTTCATAATTGATTGTGTAGCCTAGGTTTGGGTTTTCTGTGATAAAGGCAAAAATCTCCACTTTCTAGACTGTCAAAGATCATGAGCCAACCAGTTGTGCATACCTTCAAAATTATAACCAGTCTAATGCTAAGTAATTAAATTATGAAGGCAAATATAGGTAAATATTAAGTTCTATTATTATGAATGATTCTGTTATGTTCTTGGCTTTCTTTGTTGTGAAAGTATGAACACCTCACCTTTTTTTTGAAGCTTGTGAAGTTTTTTATGTGGTTGGTGCTGTAACTGTTTTTATTTACCTCTCCTATAATACAAAATGCATGGTTCTTGGGTCATGTGATATGGATGATACCATACGTTTGCAGGTGGAATAGAAAGGTAGTATAAATACTAAATGCAAAATTTCTGAATTTATGGAAGTTATATATAAAGTAATGAATGTTCACTTATTTCAAGTTCGGTTATTGACACATGTATTTTGTTAGTCTTATCCTTATTTTTGTTAAATAAGTGGACTTTTTAATAATTATGAGAAAGAGGATGCTACATATTTAAAAATGTTTACTTGATATAAAAGAAGAGATACATAGCATGAGAGCGCCATGACTACAAAGACACCATACTATGAAAGACAGGCATTGTAAGTCAGCGACTCCACTGGAAAGGGGCCCATATTTGGTTAAATGGCATGCTATGGAAAGTAAACCAAAAGAAAAATCTCTCCTTGTTGTTTAAGAAACTACATTTCTTCTGGTTTTATGGCTCAAGTATGTGATATCTTCAGCAGTGTGGTATTACCTTAATAATCTGGTGGGTAACCAAGAGCAAAAGCAATAAATAGTCTTTAATGTTTGTGCATCTGTGGGATACTCTTGACCATGATTTCAAAAAGTGATAAGCTATTCCTAGCACTGAGAGTTTTATCTGATAGCTTATACCATCTGAGAGAGGTATTGTTCCCCTATTATAGAGTAAACTCCATTCAAACTTGTAAAATACATGTACATGCATATATTTTAAGAAGCTTCTATAGTGGTAGACTTGTATATGGCATTTACAACGATTTTTATTGCCCCCAGACTCATTCCTCTATCTTGCCCTCCCATGCCATCTATTTATCCATTCTTGTTCTATTATTGCCATTTAATAATTCATATCTCCTGTTTTCTTTCATTCTTCCCTTCAAATCCTCCCCATGGCCTCTTACCATGTTCATGCAGTGAGCACTTCAATTTAAATGCACATATCTAGAGATTAAAAGCTGATGTACACAGATGAGAAAGAGCAGGTGGCATTTGTTTCCATGTCTGGCTTACCTCACTCAGTATGATTATTTCCAACTCCATCTATTTGCCTGTTAATTTCTTGATTTCATTTCCATTTAATTTTGAATAAAAATCCATTGTTTAAATGTACTGTATTTTTATTATCAATTCATCATTTGATTAAACTTTCTCACTATTGTGATTGGAACAACAGTGAACATGTATGAGCAGGCACCTCTGTATTAATGTAGAGTCCTTTGGTAGTGGTATAACTGAGCATGGGGTAGATCTACTTCTAACGTTCTGAGGAAACTCCACACTGCTTTCCATTGGGGCTGCCTGTGGTGGTTTGAATGAAAATCTCCCACTCACCCACCCCTTTCATGACTGTTTGGGAAAGATTGAGAGGAGTGGCCCTGTTGAGGGAGGTATGCATGAGGATTGACACTTAAAAATCCCATGGCAGTACGATTAGCATTTTTCTCCCTCTTTTTCCCTCGCGTTCTCCCACTGTCCGTTCCCACTCTCTTTTTATGATTGTGGATCGGATATTGCTCTCAGATAGTGCACTAGTACCTCGTGCCATGCCTGCTTGTCTGTTGCTGTGCCCCCAGCTTGGTGATCACCGACCATCGTCCTCTGAAACTGAAAGCCCCAAGAGATGTTCTCATTCATGAGGTTTCTAGTCATAGTGCTTTTTCAGCACAGCGGATATAAACACGTCCCAAGTTTTCTATTCCACTGACAGTGAGTGAATTTCCCTCCCTTCATGGCATCTATGACAGCATTTCTTGTCACTTTTAGTTTTTAATTGTAACCATTCTGATTAAAATAAAATGAAGTCTCAATAGGTTTGATGTGTATTTCCCTTATGGCTAAGGTTGCTGAATATTTTAAAAGCATTTTGCATCAACTTGTGTTTCTTCTCTTGAGAAATTTCTTTTATGCCATGTCGTGACTTAAGTGTTGTTTGATTTCTTGGATTTTACTTTTTTAAGTTCTTTGTACATTTCAGACTTCCACCTTCTGCAGACGTGTAGCATGTAAAGAAACTTAACCCTTGTTGGTTAGGTTTTATAGTGACCAGTGAAAAAATGGTGTAAGTAGTCTTACCCAGATGTAAACCTGGAGCTACAATACTGACTGACTTTACAATGTATGCTTACACATGGTACAAATATTATGGGAATAACGAACCAATTTCTAATTGGACTTAAGGCCTTCCTCACAAGATGTAATGTAACAGGGAACCCTCAACTGGACCATATCTTCTGTCCTTGGAGGAGAACCTAATAGTATTAATCTGTTAACTGAGCACAGTAGGAAACTGCTCCCTAAATTCTTTCATCGAAACCCGTATATAGTGCATCTCCTAATTCTCATCGAAGGCTCTTCTTTCTGCAATAGAGGGTGATTAACACAGCGATGCACAACTGGTCAATGTGCAGAGAATAAGAAACTGGGGTGCAGTTCATCTTTAAGTGGGACACATGTGCCACCCCACCCCTGCCAAGTCCCAGAGATCATCCTGAGAAAGGGAGCAGAAAGACTGCAAGAGCTAGAAGCTGTGGACTTCCATAGAAAAGCAGTGTTTAGGGAAATGGAAACAACCTAAATGTCCTTCAACTGCTGAATGGATAATGAAATGTAACACACACATACACACACATACACACACATACACACACACATACACACACACATACACACACATACACACATACACACACATACACACATACATACACATACATACACACATACACACACATACACACACATGCGTGAGTGCACACACAGGACAGAACACTGTTCATCTTTAAAGAAAAATGAAAGCAAAAACTTTGCAGGTAAATGGATGGAATTAGAAAAAAAATCATATTGAGTAAGGTAACACAGACCCAGAAAGACAAATGTCATGTGTGCTTTTGCATTGGAAGCTCCTAACTCTAAATCTTTAGATATAGGTTCATACTCTGGAGTTCCCTTCCAAACCAGGAGAGTAAAAAGGGAGACTTGCTAAGGTATAGAATAGGGTGGGTGTAGCATGATGAATATAAACCCAGAGATAGATATTGGGGTTCAACCTGAAAACCAGAAAAGCAAAGCAGCCAGTCACTGGCTCTTACCTGTACCTCAGTCCAAAATGGCCTTCCTGCCTCCAGGAATCCTCAGAATAAGACTGAGTCAGAAACCCATCTCTTCACATTATACATTCCTCTCTAGTGCTGGGATCAATGTCGTGCACCGCTACTGCCCAGTTTCTGTGGCAAACTAGTGTGCCTACTGGGATTAAAGCCATGTGCCTGGTCTGTTTGACTGTTCAGTTAGGCTGTTTTACTTTCTGATCTCCAGGAAAGCTTTATTTACGAAAACACAAATGAAATACCACTAAAGGTGGAGAGCATTAGGGACAGGAATTTCCTGGTTGGGAAAATAGGAAAGAGCAGACTTTTTATAGTGAGGGAGGTAAATAAATACAAAATGAGAGATGAAGGAAAAACATAAGGTGTTGGAAAAAGTCGTAAAGTTTCATACTATTAGTATTGACCTATTAACTATTGAGCTAACAAAAGTATAATACATGTAAGTCTATGTATAAACACACACAGGGAAGAGAGACAGAGAGGCAGAGACAGAAATTTTAGAATCTGTGCTGCCAATACTCCCAACAAGATTCAAAGACCACAATAAAAACTCCAATTCCAGGCATGACAAGTCCACTTTGAGTTGTTGGTCAGGATTGTTCAAGAGACTCTCAAAGCATATAGCGTATTGATATTCCCTTAGTTGCCCTCAAGAAGTGGAAGGCTAATTCCTTTATGCCAAAGACACCATGCATTTTAGACATAGGATGCAGAGGCCCCTGAGCTGGAATTGAACTGAATGTCTTCTCTATGATGATTTCATGGTTCCAGAAGACTATCCTGATGCCTGCGGCTCTAGATACAAAACTCTCAAGTTTCTTCTCCAGCGCCATGTTTGCCTATATGCCACCATGCTTCCTGCTATGTTGATACTGGACTAAATTTCTAAAACTGTGAGCAAGTCCCAGTTAACTACTCTCCTTCATAAGAGTAGTCATGGCATCTCTTCACAACAATAGAACATTGATTAGGGTGGCCCCTTTGCCAAGTCTTTCCCACCTCCTTGTTCTGCTCCAGATACCACTCTTTCTCTCTGCTGTCTCTCTTGCAGTTCACTTGATCCTGAACCATGGGCTCTTATTAAGTCATCACCTCCTCTAATCTGCCTTCTTTAATTTCTTTCCCTCTTTGGAATCAGAGATTTCATTAATCCACGCTGTTTAACTGCAAATGGCTTGACTTCAGTATAAAGTAGATAATCAGCATCTATGACCAGGAAATGAAACTTCTTAATTCTCAAAGACTGTGAAAATTTCTACCACTGAACAATCAAATGATCTGAAAAATCCCTTTATTTCTAAATATTCTCTACTTTCTGCTCTCTAAGCATTCCTTGTTTCTGCCCTCTCTATTCCCTCCTTCTGATCACTGGGATTAGAGATTCTAATGCCTTTTGGGTATGAATAATATTAAAATATCATCATAATATAATCATATATATCATTAAATATAATGATATATCTATACAACTATATATATATATGTGTGTGTGTGTGTGTGCGTGTATATCAATATCATCATAATACCAATATACTGGACTGAAAAACTAGCTCTGGAGATTGGATTTGACCTAGTCATTCTATACCCTAGCATATATATTTAAAAGCTTCCTGTAAAGTCACTGCCCTGAGTCTGTCTGTTCACCTGACTGGGAAAAGGAAACCAAAACAAGAAACTATATACTTGAGAACAACTAAGATGTAAACTATTTCCAATAGAGGTTGCTAATGGCTAAGTGTAATTGGAGGTGTTTAACTCTCTGAATACCCTTCTCCTCCTTTCTTGATTTTGTTTACTATCTATCAAGCTTTTGCTGAAATTTAAGCTTCTTTTAATTTAGGATTTGTAATATCATTAGGGTTTAGAAAATAATCTGTAAAGTCCTTAGCAGTAAAAGCTAGTTTAAGAATTGTAACAAAAGGAGTTGATAGTTGAAAATCTATCTCTAGGTAACCTGCACCATCCTTTACACCCAGACTCATATGACCTCTTGGTCTTCACCTGGGAGGATCCTGATTAGAAGAGCATCTCAGTTTACTTGGATTGTCTTCCTGGAGAGATTCTGAGACAGTTGCCATTTCTTTAGCCAAGCTCTGCCTCCTTTCTCCAGACCGGTCTCCCAGCCATTTAGTCCAGTATGTAAATGACCTTCAATTCAGTCCCTCACTGGCTTTGTCCCAACAACACCTTACTCAACTCTGTAGCTTTCTAGGAGACAATGCATACAGAGTCTCCTCTTCTGAAGCTCAGTTTCCGGTCCTTCTGGGCAGGCACCCTGTTGTCTGCTAGCAGTCACGTGCTCACCCTCCAGTGCACCCAGTATAGTAGTCGCTCACACCTCCAACCATAGTTGGGTACCTCAGAACCTAGATCCCTAACTTCATTATTCTCGCTCACCCCCCTCTATGAAGCATCTACAGGCCCCCTGAGCCTCTAGATCCTATTAATCCTGTAATACTTGTTTCTCACCTCATAGAGACACTTCATAGGCACTCATACAGACACCTGTTCTGGCTTTGCACCATGATCAACCCTTTATCCTCTGTACTACTGAAAAATAGGGAAGGTTCTGGGAAATTTTAAACAAATGAGAGGATCCAACTTTGCTTCTTTTTTTTTTTACATTTTTTTAAAATTATTTATTGAGCTCTACATTTTTATCTGCTCCCCTCCCTGCCTCTCTCCTCCTCCCTTCAATCCTCCCCCAAGATCCCCACGCTCCCAATTTACTCAGGAGATCATGTCTTTTTATACTTTTTATTTCCCATGTAGATTATATCTATGTAAGTCTCTCTTAGTGTCCGCATTGTTGTCTAAGTTCTCTGGGATTGTGATTTGTAGGCTGGCTTTCATTGCTTTATGTTTAAAAACCACCTATGAGTGAGTACATGTGATAATTGTCTTTCTGTGTCTGGGTTACCTCACTCAAAATAATGTTTTCAAGCTCCATCCATTTTCCTGAAAAATTCAAGCTGTCATTATTTTTTCTGCTGTGTAGTACTCCACTGTGAAAATGTACCGCATTTTTCTTATCTATTCTTCAATCGAAACAACTCTAAGATTCCATATAACACCTGTAAGAATGGCCAAGATCAAAAACAACTTATGCTGGAGAGGTTGTGAGAAAAAGGGAACACTTCTGCATTGCTGGTGGGAATGCAAGCTGGTACAACCCCTTTGGATGTCAGTGTGGCGATTTCTCAGAAAATTAAGAAACAACCCTCCTCAAGACCCAGTAATACCACTTTTGTTTATATATTCAAAGGATGCTCAATTGTGCCACAAGGACATGTGCTCAACTATGTTCTTAGCAGCTTTGTTTGTCATAGCCAGCACCTGAAACCAACTTTGCTTCTATTGTGTATTTTTCTGAAAGATTTGATTCAAGAGTTAGGGGATGACAAACTTGTTATAGGCATTAGCAGTAGTCTTTCTATGAGGCAAGGAAGCCTCTGAAACTTCTTTCAGTCTCTCTCTCCTCTCTCTCTCTCTCTCTCTCTCTCTCTCTCTCTCTCTCTCTCTCTCTCTCTCTTCTCTGTTCTCTTGCCTCACTGGCTCCATCTCCTATCAGACAGGAGTCTTTCTACCTTGTCCCCTTCTAAGCTTCAACTTTTCCACATCACCTTCCTAGAACATGTTGCTATCCCCCTTGATTCCTGCCCTCTTCTCAACTTTGCTCCACCCCCCACCCCCATCCCCCCAAGGACACTGCCCTCACCAGTTCCTTCCTAGAATCACTTGAAACCATTACCCAGGGAAAAAACAAAACAAAACAACTACTTTTGTAAATGGATGTTCCTGTCCTACTGGGTCCCTCCCGCAGCCTTTTAAGCATTCCCCCACAGCAAACTTTCTATTTCCCCTCTGTCACATCCTGACTGTACTTGGTTTGTAAATGGAAGCTCATCCCTCAGCCCCACTGACACCCACCAATTGGGCTATGCCATAATCTTCTCTGATCCAGTACTAGAGTCTGCCTCTTACTACCAGTCCCCTAGTAATGATGAAACTTTGGGAAATATTTGCTGCCGGGACTACTAAAGAGGTGAGTCAACATCCATACTCTAATCCTCTATTGTACTCTTGTCTTCTCCAAGCTTAATTTCCGTCTACTCTGAGTCCCTACACAGGCCCTTTCTTCATCAGATTATTTAACAGCCCTGTCACCTACTGCTGCAGGCCTCAGCTAGTTCTTCCCAGGAAGCTTGCTTAGTCAGTTCTGGCTTACAAAAGATGAACATGCTGTTTGCTGATGATACAAATTGAGAGCTTTAAAGGGAAGCTTAAATTACCTGAGTCTCATGAATACAAAGGCATCAAAACTGAAGCTTAATTACCTTCCAGTACAAAAGGAAGAGCTTGTTTTCTCTCTGTGCTAGCAGGGTTCCCACTGAGACAGGTAAATTCACAAAACATACTTCATGCAAAGCAAACCACCAACTACCATGCTGTTGCTTACTTAAAGGCCTTGCCTTTTCAATAGCTGCTCTCAATAATTGTCCCTATGTCTCATGGTAAATGATTGGCTATTTCCAGACGGAAAGATAGAATTAAGGTTTTATGCATGTTGTGAGGATCTGAGAAAGTGATTAAGGTGTATGGAAATCAGACTTAAAGGTGACACAGTTATGTTAAAACATCCAGGTGTGTAACATCAGTCAACAGTGTTCTGGGAAGTTGTTAATCTAGTCTTGATAATAATTATAAGCAGTGACCACTAAAGCTTATTTTAAAATAATATCATAATCACAGGCACAAAGCTTCATTTCCCTTTGGTTGTTTGCTTTTCTTAGATACAGACTTGCTGATTCTTGTAGAATTCCTCTAATTTAGTTTTATATTCATGAGGTTCATCCTTGCTTTCTGTGAAATACATTGTTGCTTTTATGATTGTACCCCATAATATAAAAAGATCCCAATTTTGATCCATCCTGCAACCAAGAAATTTGTGTTGCTTGCACTTAGGGATTGTTATAAAACATTTTTAATAATTATTTTTACCCAAACAGCTTCATTTGAGGGTCCAAGTCAGTGATGGGGGGATGGACAGATCATAGAGGGTGTGTAGAGGAGAATACAACAGTGAGTCCCCGTGAGCAGAAATAAAAGGGGAAGGAAAAGTTCTGGCATAAAAGATTCCACAAGGCTTCCTGTGGGAGTGGGATTGGCCACATCCAAAGTCAGACAGAGGCTGATAGAATTTTTGTCCTGCAGTGGGCTCCTGATTAGTTTGGGACTTATCTGGGGCTATGGAGTTGGTCCAGGTGCTGTTCTGCCTCTGCATGGACATGTTTGTGAAGATTTCCTTGAGAATAGCATCAAAGGCCAGTTAAACTCTGATAGAATTCAAGGCAGAGGTCTTGAGGAATAGAAGACTATTTAGTTAAATGGTTTTTGGGGGCTTTCAGGGCATGGTGGCTCATGCTTTTAATCCCAGCACTCAGGAGGCAGAGGTAGGTGTATATCTGAGTTCAAGGACAGCCTGGTCTACAGAGCAATTTCCAGGACAGCCAAGCTGACATAGAGTAGCTTTGTCTTGGAAGAACCAAAAACAAAGAAACCAACAAATCACTCTGACCACAGATTTCCGGCTTGCTTATCTGGAACACCAGGACAGCCCACACTACTTCCTAATAGTTCCATTGATAGTTGTTCCTTGTCTTGACTCAGCATAGAGCATGAAGGTATTCTTATGGGAATAATTCATGAGTTTGTATTGCTTCAATGTTCCTGATCCCCAATGGTTGAGAGACCTGGATCCAGCTTGTCTGTCACTGTGGTTAAGGAAGGAGGATCCAGTCAAGGTCCAGAAGGGTCCAGAAGCACATATCAAAAGATAAAGTTGCTTTGTGGAAACACAAAGGACAGAAGTTGAGAACACATGTTATTAATAATTTTTAAGAAAACATTTGTTTGTACTTAACATCTTCATCGTACTTCAATGAACAAACATGGGGCTGTGGGTATGTGGATGCTCATCTCTAGGAGATGCTGTGGCAGTTTTTTAGAATTCTTGCACTGGTCTCATTCTGTACTGCCGAGTGTCTGTAGAGGGTGCGTTCTACAAACCTCTAGTGGATACTGAGGAGCCAATAGCACAAGATGCAATACACACTGTTTCTTCTCCTATATCTTTATGACACAGTTTGCTTCCTATTACTTTGCTTGGAGAGAAACAAACAACTATAAAGTTGCTTTGTTCACAGTTTCACAAAGAGGATTCATTCTTCCAGACACCAGTAACTTTAGCTCATGATTATTTTTGTTATTTGCTCATTAAGTTCAAGAAACAAGAAATTTGTGCCATTCCTGGGACCACATAAAGAATGCACAATCTCCTGCAACCGTTTTATAAAGATATAAAGATATTATATAATTAGACACATTTTCTTCCTTCCTTCCTCTCTCTTTCTCTTCTTCCTTCTCTCTCTTCTTTCTCCCTTCCTTTGTTCCTTCATTCCTCCCTCTTCTTTCCCTTCCTTCTTTTTTTTTCCCACAATGTCTCTGGTTGTCCTGGAACTCACTACATAGAACACGCTGGTCCAAAACTCATAGTAATCCATCTGCATCTGCATCTGGGGTGCTGAACTTAAGGATCTGAGCCACCACACTGAATTCTGAAATACTTTTGCAAGAAGGTATACACAAAGCTTAGGTTGGAAGGAGACATTGGAAGCTTAAATAAAAGAGGAGGTAAGTTAAATACAGTGTTTTCTTTAATGAAAGGTCTAAGTTCTTTATTTTAAATGAAAAACCACAATAATATCATACGTTAAGCTGTACAGTAGAAATGAGTTTTCTCTATGGAATTGTGAAAAAGGGAAGAGGGATTTATGTAAATGATAGAACTAGTGGAATTTAACAGATGTTTCTTAGGATTCTTATGTTAAAACAAAGCAAAAGAAACAAATAAAACACCAGAATTCAGATTTGTTATATTTGTGTGTATACACATGAACTCATGTAATCATAATGAATAATTTAACCATGTTAATAACTTAAAATATAAACTTCATTCACCACCTTAATATCAATTCAGTTCTTCATTGCAAAAGTATTTCTAATATAATTAGCTATTAAGACCACAGAAATATACAAAAAATAAAAATGATATTCCTAATTTTATCATTAATATTGCAATTAATAGTCAAAACATACATGTGTCAGAAACATTAAAATAAATGATAATTTTAAATTCATAAAAGGTTCTTATATATGTTAGGCAATATAGCATGATATTGAGGAAATAACATATAAATCAAGAGAACTACAAATCTCAGAAATAACTCACACATTTATTGCCAACTGATTTCGATAAAGAAGCAAAGGCAGTTTAGTGGAAGGACAGTCGTTTCAATAAAATGTGCTCTGTGACTGGATATTAATATCTCTTAAATCTACACATAGACCTAACCCTTTCCATAAACATTAACTCAAAATGACTCAAAAGCTTAATTCGGAAGGCAAAGTCATAGAAGAAAATCTAGGTGACTTGGTGTTTATGAATAACTTAGTAGATGTAACACTGAAAGCACAATCCATAAAAACTGATAAATTATGGACCTCATTAAAATTAAAAACACTTGCTCTGTGATATACACAGCTAAGGAATGAAAATGCAGGCTTTGAAGAGGACACAATTCAACAATATTTGATAAAAGATTAGTATGTAACGTAGACAAACGAACCTTAAGAAAACTTAGCAGTAAGGAACAAATGGTGTCTTAGTTAGGGCTTCTACTGATATGAAGAGAATATCATCACAGCAATGCTTATAAGGGAAAAGCATTTAGTTGGGTGGCTCACAGTTTCAGAGGATTTGTCCATTGTTATGGCATGAGATGGTGACACACAAGCAGGCATGGGCTGGAGAAGGAGCTGAGAGTCCGACATCTTTACTCACAGACAACAGGAAGAGGTCTGACATACTGGCTATGGCTTGGGCATTTTTGAGACACTAAATCTCACTCAAACAGTGACATACTTCTTCCAACATGGTCATGCGCACTCCAACAAAGCCAGACCTCCTAATAGTGCTACTCCCCATGAGCTTATGAGAGACAACTACATTCAAACTACTACAAATGACTTAGTTTAAAAAGTAACCAAAGGTAACAACAACAACAACAACAAAAACAAGCCAGCAAAGAAGAAGCATGGCAAGCAATTACATGAAAAGATGTTTGTCATCTCAAGTCACTGGAGAACTGGGCTTTGACACAATGAGGCACAGCAGAGTTATTTAGATGGTTAAAACATCCAAGTTGTGATAACAAATGCTGGTGAAGGTGGAAATAAAAAAGAAAAAGCTTTCACCCATTGCTGGGGAACACCAAGTCCAGAGCTCCAATGAAACACCTGGCAAAACTAAACACCAGACCTAGTGATCTATTTTCTTAGGTTTTCGTCCAGAGATTAGAGATTTTCATCACAACAAGAATGCTTAAAGCGACTTTCATCCCCAGTGTCAAAATTAGGAAGCACCAAGATGTCCTTCAACAGTTTAAAAAGCAAACACAGAGTAGAGCTTCTATGTGATGTGAACCTATTTCCCAGGGGCTGCCATGACAAGGCATCACAAAATGGGTAGCTCAATGACAGAGGTTAATTTTCACACCATTTTTGAGGCTGATAGTCTGCAGTTGAAGTCTTAGTAGTTTAAACCCCTAATGATGGCTACAAGGGAGAATCCACTCACGTCTCTTCCCTAGGGTCTGGCGATTTGCTTGTTGTCTTTGGCATTCATGGGAACATGGCATACTAACTACAGCCTCCAATTGGATTTCATTCTCCATGTGCTCAAGTCTCTGCATCCATCTGTTCACTTCTTAGAACATGGTCAGATTAAAGTCCATCCTAATGATCTTAACTTATTACCCTGCAAAGACCCATTTCCGAACAAAGTAATATTCAGGATTTTGAACAGAAGAAGCAATTTAAACCATAGCACAGTGGACCATTATTCAGCAATAAAATTTAAGTGAGATAGCAAGTCACTAAAAGATTCCTGTATTATAATGATATAGCATCCTTGGAAAGTTAATACTAGAGAGAGCTAAAAGATGGACAGTTGTAAGGGATTCAGGGAGCAAAGAGGAAGGATGTGCGCATGGAGCACAGAGGACTTATTAGAACTTTGGCATTGTTTTTGTGTGAAGTGGCAGTGAATTATCTACACCCTAACCTCTACAGGTGGATAACACAAAGAGGGAACCATAATGTAGTAGTACGGAAATCTGGATAATACGACCCAATATTGGCTTAACAGTTGTGGCCAATTTACTGAATAGATTCAAAGATGATTTGTGAGGGATTTAAGAGAGTACATGCTAAAATTTATGTTCAATTTTCATGCATATTCAAAATTTGTGTGCAAAAGAATGTCTATTACTTCGTCTAAAAACAAGTTAAAAAGCCTCCAGATCACAGACAGCTTCTTTCGTCTGTGAAGAAGTTCTCTGAATCAGTTACCTTTACATCTGGCCTGAAGGACAAGGTTCTTCTTGTGAAGTTCAGGTAGGAGAACTTTGAGTGGCATGGGCAGCTGGAACAGTGACAGGGCAGCAGAAAGATATTGGGTATGCTCAGGGAACACCACGAGGAGCAAGGATGGAAGGGCTAGGGCAGGACTGGGAAGGGCATGCAATGGAGAGCCTGGTGCCTAGATCAAGTAGGTGTCTTTGTTGTTTTTAAATCAGTACTGTGCAGTTTGGCATTTTTAAAGAAGTTTTAATCAGGATAGTCTAGGATCTGATCTGTTTGTAAAATATCACTGACTTTCGCTTGTCAAAGAAAGCATTGTAAATGGACGTAAAACTTGAGTTAGGAACACATTGAGTGAGGAAGTGACATATTTGCTCAAGAAAGAAGTAATAATGGTTCAGACTTGGGTGAGGTCAAAGAGTAGAGAGATTATGGAGTATATGAGATACACTGTTGAAGATAATAGAAGGAAGTCCTGCTTGCTACATCAATCATCTAAACATGTGAGATTATCAAATTGCTTGCAGCCTGAAGTCCATTTTTTTGGCTGTTCATATACCTTTCCATGAAATAAAATTTCTTAGATCAAACATTGTTAAAGTAAATGGATCTCATAAATTTGTGCATAATATTTGCTTTTCATAGTGTTTGTTGTAATGAGGTTTGGCTCTTGACTAAAATTGACTTCCTGTAGGCATATTTTGAAAACCTTTCCTCTCATTCTATTTTCTCCACAAACATTAGTTAGACCGTCTTCTTTTATAAAGAGACAATATGTTACAACTGAGAATCTTTCTGTTTGTAACAAATGAATATATGCATTTGTGTTGTTTATATTTATAATACAAGCACACACTGGTCTATTTATTAAATATTACCATATAGCAAAGGGTATCAATCACAAGCTGACAAAGAAAGGAAGGTTTAATAATATTATTATTAGAATAGTTTAACCAACAAGTGTGCCATGTTTTGTCTCAGTATTTTAAGATTGTAGCAAAACACTTGAAAGCAAAGAAAAGGCTTAAAATAACATGGCAAAGTGGTTTCATTTATTTGCAAAGAAGATAAGAATAAGTGTTGTGCAGTTAAAACACTGTTGTTGTTACGGTAAATATGTCAGAATGGGGAAGGTGGTTGAATGTGTTGAGTTTATTCCAACGATCAAAGTCTTTACCTAGATAGTTAAAAGCTAACTGTAGCCTTCCTGGAAAGTTTACATTGGACTCCCTCAGTTTCAGTTATCTTTTAGTTCAAGGGTTAAGAGGAAATAGAAGTCTCTCACCCCTAGAAATAGAAGAAAGAAGAAAGAAAGAAAGAAAGAAAGAAAGAAAGAAAGAAAGAAATCTCAGTGCATACTCAAAAGTTTCCAGAATACTCAACTATAATTTATCTACAGGTTTTCAGATGACACATGCATCTAACTGCTCTTGAATAAAATATTCATTATAGTAAGTCGTGTAATAATGTAAACAAAGGTTAGGAAGCTATAAAGTTAAAATAGAACTCCCTTGCCCTATTTTATGAGCTGCCTTAATCGGAAAAATTTAAATACAGTTTTATTTTTATATGTTTCTGTCATGTGTGAGAGGTCCTAAATGTCAGCGGAGCGTGTTTGTTCATTGCATGGGAGGAGAGAGAGCTCAGGGAGGAACCCTAGATAGACCCCGAAGCTCCAACAGCACCAGTGTTTCAAAGACTCCAGAGCTGAATGAAGAATACTGATGGGACTCATGCACTGATCTCAGAAAGGGGCCGGGAGGGATGATGCAGCTCACAGAGCTAGCTTGTGGCACAGGAGAGGGCATTTGCCTTCCCTCTACCCCAAAAGGATTCTTCTTTCTTTTTCAGTGCATTTTCTTTTTGCACAGATGTTTTATTTTCAGTTCAGTTCGCTCCCTGGTGGCTTAATTTACACTGAATCAAAAGATCTTTGAGAGGGTGATTATTAGGGACTGGCAAAACAAAGATCTCTACCGATCAAAACATCTGCGTTTTAACGGGCAGAGAATGGTTTTTCGTAAGTGAACCTTTGTAGCTAGATGCGTGCATACGTACGCATACAAGTAAACCTCAGCGTTGGTTTCTATGCCTTCTGTAAGTAAGTTTGCCACCTTAAAGTTCCTTTCTCTGCCACCCACTGGCTACCACAGTGCATCTGAACTGGGCTGAACCTCTCATCCCTACAGGCGGCTGGGAAACTGTCGCTTATATGCTTCTGTTGTCCAGGCCTCGAAACAGGAGACCTAGAGGTCAGCAGGCAGCAAAGGACTTAAGGAAATGCGCTCTTGCTGCTGCCTCCATGGTCCTCCTCAGTCATCCCGGGTGCCCGCCTCCTAAGCCCCTTAGAAAGTTGATGCAGAAGCCGGGCAGAAGAACCAACAGATTGGTGCTGCGGGTTCCAGAAGGCGGAGCAGTGAGTCCGGTGTGGCAGCTGTCATCTCTCCTGCCTCCCCGTGTACCCAGATCCTAAAGAGCCCACAGCTCCTAGCTGGGCGCTCACTGTACCCGCGAAGTAGTCACATCTCCAACTCCTAGAGCTCGCCCTCTCCCGGACACTGCAGCGCGGACGCTCCTGGACGCCTGGAGGATCCGCTCCATGCTCCCTTGCACAGGCTGCATCCGCTGCATCTCGGGTTCCACAGCCTGCAGCTCAGCCTGGTAACTCCGCGGCTGGAGCATGCCGACTTGCACCTGAGCATCCCCACCTCGCTCCGCCTTCACCAGAGCGACGGCAGGGGGCGGGGGAAGGGGGAGGAGGACTCTGATTCCCTGGTGGACCCAGGAAGTTGTCCTTTAAAAAGAACATCTTCAGCCAGCCTTTGAGCGCCGCCTCGTCAGAGCAGCATGTGGACTGGTTCCCCAGGCCCCCTAAGTGTTCTGGGCTGTCACCGCCGCCTCAGTAAGAGCAGCTGCTGTGGGCAGCTAGAGCCACGCGCAGGTCGAGGAGCAGGGGCGCGCAGGTTCTTCATCTCCGGATTGCTGCTGGCCTCTTCTTCTTGGGAGGTGGCAGTCACTGTTGCTGCTGAGAAGCCAGCCTGCATTTCCCTGCCTGTTGGTCGCCCAGTGAGGAGTTAAGACTGCACCTCCAGCCGGGACACACATGGCTTGTTACCTGGTTATCAGTTCGAGACATCTCAGCAATGGACACTACAGGGGCATTAAGGGAGTCTTCAGAGGACCTCTCTGCAAGAATGGATCTCCGTCTCCGGTAATGTGCACTTGAGCGCGCACACCCGTCCACACATGTTCAAAACCAAATGAAAACAAAAAGAGGCAGTGAGAGATGCTGTCCTGCCTGCCTGAGTGGGTTAGACTCCTAGGGCATAAGCACCAGCTTTAGTGATGAGAGCAGACACACTTTGTAACAATTATAGAGAGGGGTGTGTGTTTACATGTTTCTTGTCATCCAGGTCATTTTGATCTGTAGTGTTTTGCATGCGAATATTTAATGAACACAGTAACTGCAAGGATGAAGGTAGAGCCCCCTGCAGAGTCTGCTCAGGAACCCACTGATTTGGGTAGTGGAGAAAGTTTGAGTGACACTTTATAGTATGCTTTGGTGAACTCATACTTTCATATTAGTTTAATAATTTTACAGCTGTTTCATAAGAGGATAAACTCCTCAAAGGGTTTGTCTTGTCAAACTGAAAAGATGCATTGTTAAGTTCAAGGCTCAATTAGATTCTTTAGAAGGAAGTGGATGACTTAATTTGAGGAAATCCATATGGGGTTGTTTGTTGTATTACATAAAAATACCTTAACCTGCAAATTGAGTGCTTTTATTTAACTTAGTAGACTGTTCAGATACTGTTATCCAGAATCAAAGGCCTTGCTATATTTATCAATTAATTCATAGTACTACAAACTAATCTTTTAAGGGTTCAAATGTGTTTAAAGAAAATGTGTATATGTATGTGTGTATGCATGCATAGATTGAATATGTACAAGTATATAATCAGTTTTAGACTAAATGGCCCAATATCCAAACTTGATGAACAACTTTTTGATTCTGATATTAAGAGAGTTATTTTTACTTTGCATGATATAGGGAGAAAGGTCTGAATTTGCCTGAGTATTTTGTGCCACCCGCAGTCCATTACAGCTTAATACTTGGTTAGTGGTAATTATTTGCAACTGCTGTGTATTATAAATACCTCTGGTTTTCAACATCTGTGATTTGCAGAAGGGATCTGGAATCTGGAGGTTCATGTACTCAGATGCGTCACCAATATTCCCAACGACAACTTCTTCCTTCATGTTCTCACATGCTTTAAAATGTGTGTTGTTGTAACAGCCCCAACTAAAATTTAGGGAGCCAGCAATGTTGCATGGAAAACTCTGTTTGCTTTAACAGTTACAATTAAATTCACAGGGCTCGAAAGGGACTTGGCAGTTTCGGCCAACTGAAAAATACAGCCCAGAGTTAGCCTGAGCAGCAGGTCTGAATCTTGCCTGCTTTAAAGAGTCTAAGGACTGGAGTTTGTGCAGCCTCAGCAAACCTGTACAGTGTCCAACAGCTCAAGGGGTCAGGAGCATTTTCCTCAGGGCAAACCATTCCTACCACTTCTTCCTTAAGCACATGTTGCCTTGTAAGCCTCTAATGCTCCAGTTTTCTTCCAAGCATTTTTTCCCCTAGTGCATTGTTAGTCTCCGTGGCTGTCTCTGAAACCTTCCTGAGTTGAGTTTTGGTGTGGCAGTCCTCAATACTCAGTACATCTCAATACTTGAGATCAAAGGAGACAGATCTCATCATTGTTACACAGTTTGATTCTCTTCAAGGAGATGAGAATATGATGTTGAGTTAAAATCTCTTGTGTTTAAAGAGGAAGTTTCTGTCATTTGGTCAGGGATATCTCTGTGTCTTTCTCGTTGCCTATGTCCACAAAGCCTAGCTGATCTCATGTAAACTGAGTGTGTAAATGTGGATGACAGATGTCAGCCTACTATCCACATGGTTGCGCTGGTTGTCCAGGGTACAGCTGCACACCTATGGTGCACTCTTTTTATAGTTTACTTGTTTAATTGCATTATTTACTTTGTTTTCAATCTCTTCAGTTTGGCTCACTGGATAATGCTCACTAAAATTATGTAGGAGATATTTAGAAATGTGTAATGCAGTTTTAATATGTAGCTCACAAACACATTCTCTCTTTTTTCTTTTCTTTTCACATTTTATCATTAAATACATGTCTTTTTCAATGTTTGACCAGTCTCACATGAACTGACTTGTATGGGAAACTGATACTTATTATCCCTTCTCTGTCACTGAAGGTTGTTGAGATAAGTCCTCACTTGGTTTGAATTCTCTTTCCATTGCATGATGTCTTTCTTTCTAAGGCAAAATAAGTCACTATTTTCTAGATCCTAGACTCTTTGTCATTGAATAGCCCATTTGTCTTCAGGAGTGTATGCTTGCCTTCTTGATCAACAGGTTGCAAAGCATCAATTTAAAAATACTGTGGATATGTATATATTTTCATATTCAACAATAGCTTTCAAGTCATATTCAGATTTACACTTGTTTATTCATATGCTCAATGTAAATATTAACCTATTGATCATGTGCTCATTAAACACAACAATTTAGAGTTTTTGAAATAGTTATCTATAAATGTCTTTTCAAATTTAGTGTATAGAATAATGTAAAATTGGCTGTTACCTAGTATATTAACTTCCCAAGGTTTAGTTTCCTAGAGCTAGATTGAGATGTTAGCTAATAACAAACTTTCACTAAGTTCTCTACTGCTTAGTCTTCATCCTTTCTCTTTTAATATTTGTTCTTTATTTGTTCCATATCTTTGTTGTTAGTGGAGCTGTTTCAGCAATGGACATGGCCTTAACATTCCATAAGTGCAGTTCTAGAATAAGGGTATGTTGTATTCTGTCACAGAAAGGAGACAATTACATTGTAGCTTAATAAGCCTTATTTTTAATTTTTGCTGTAACTATATAGCTTGTATAGTATAGATTTGACATTTGACTGTGTAATGTATAATCTACATAAGTCTCCATATATTCAAAAATAATTATAAAAACTTCTTATGTTCAAGTCATGTCTGTTTAATGGAAACATGAGCTATTAATCTCAAAGTACAAGAGAGAATTAGGTATAAAGACATACATATATACTTACACACATACTATATATATATATATAATTTCAAGAGCTTTCATGCAGAACATATTGAGTTATTATATGTATTTCTCATAATAAATATGAAATGCAGTAACTGATAAATGAAGAAATAAGTATTTTAACTCTTACCAATACTCACAGATTAGTAAACTGAAAATGCTAGAGTGAAATTCTACTTCTGTCTGCAAAGTTAGCAGACAGAAATATCTGATGATTACCTCTTGGTTCTGCAGGAAAACAAAAATTGTGTTTAATGGTAATGAGCATGTGGATAATTGATTTGAGATGGCTTATGTTCCTCTAAATCCAAGATAGAGTAAGAAAAATAAAAGTATTTCTTAGTGTTTAATGTAAAAGTTTATTTAAAACATAAACACATTTTGCTAAATCTTAGAATATTAATTTTGTATTTTCTCAACTCTATATAATAATTGGACGACGCCTCTAAGAGTCAGTATTAGGTGGACATGTACATATCTTCAATAGGTAGGTAACTAGATACACACACTAACGCTGTTCAAGATGTGTCTCATGTTATAGCTCTTTTTAGCCATCAAGACATAAAAATTTGTTACAACAAGGGAAGTATTCACCAAGAAAACTTGAAAGCCCTATCACCATATTTGAATTCAAAAAAATAAGTAATGTCTTCCCAGTAAAATAAGCATATTCTTCTGTTGATTCTTAGTTATTTTTATGTACTCTGAAATTTCATCTCAACTTGAGATTAATTTTAGTGTCTTCTTATAAATACTTAATCTATATATGGATAATAGTAAGACATTCATAACACTTAATCCATTAGTTACTAACTATTCAGTATATTTAAACTATGATACACAATTTCTCACCGTTCTTCTAAAAGTGAGACAGAGGTAGAAGTCCATATTCCTTCCTGGGCACAATGTAGCTAAAAATCAGAGAATAACAGCAAAGCTTGCTCTGTTCCTCTAAAGTACTGTGTGTGGAGGAGACAGTTTGAACTGCCAATTGCACATACCCTGGTCCTTAGATTGTTTTATGTCTGGTAATCTTATCCTGAGTTGTATTTTTGTCTAAAACCCATAACATCAGTAGAATATAAATTATATATGTATACATACATGTACACATATATGCTTATGTAAGTATATATATGCATATAGAATACATATAAGCAAACACACATATGCATCATAAGCACATGTATATTCAGAAATGCACATTCAGAAGTGACAGATATTGTATAGACATAGTGGATAACCTTGAAGTTCTCTAACAGGTAATTTCCTAAATAAGGACCTAAGCAGTTACACTCTTATCCTTTTTATTAAGGCTTATCCTATTCCATCATGTGCATTTTCAAGATACTTATGAATAAATACATATTAATCACATTATAAGATCACAAAACTAATGTATTTTTGTGTGTCAAGAATAATTGTGAAAACATGTATTCTTTTTTTGAATTCTTGACTACGTACCACTTTCATATTTTTTCAATCAAGACTCAGCTATGTGTTCAATTCATGTTTTCTTTTTTATACAAAACACCATATTAAACAAACTGCCTTCTTTTCCTTGTCTTTTTCCCTGTTTTCTCTTTCCAAACTCATACAAAAAAACTTGTTCTTACAGTTTATCTGAAGGAGTGAGTATCATCATTCTGATTTAAATAAACCTGTGTTCATTTAATTTCATGAAATTCCCATAAAAATAACGTCCATATTCAATGATTTAATTTGTGACTTTTGTTAACTTACTCAGCATTTGTTTTCTATCTTGATTTATTCATTTTAGCTTTCAAATTAAGACAGATTTGAGTTTCTGCTTTGTACTTTGGAAATAAAAATAAGGCATTGTAACATCATGTGTCACGCAGAGTGGATGGTGTTAAACGTAGAACTCACAATTCCCAACTGAAAAATCAAAAGGAATTGTAGTTAAGATGCTTGTTGTACAATGCACATGCACTAACCTACCTATTTTCCATGGGAAAATAAGAGCATAGCTTGAAAGGCTGTTGTTTTAAGCCCCTATTCAGACCCAAAAAGAGAAGAATCTGGCGTATGTTCAGTAAGTCCATCAGGTGTCTTTGAGTGTGAAGTTAGCTAGTTATGTCATAGGAACCCTTTAGCATATACTCACGTATTCTAAGATAATATTTGAATAAAAATTTAAAATTGTATTTTGAAAGTATCTTTTGCATGTTAACAATTTCATAACAAATTCAAAACGTAGGCAGCACGCACACATATATACAGTACATAAGCATATAGGAGAGACCAAATATTTGATAAGTTTTCATAAAGCAGTGTAGTTGTGGTGCTAATAGAAATATAGCAATTCTTAATGTATGGTCTTAAATATTTGAAGGACTTTTTAAAGTTGAGATTCTGAAGAGACAAGTTACTTCTTAATTTAGATATCCTTGGATATAGTAATATAGACATAGCTCACTGAAAAAGAAAAAAAAGGATATATTCATTTTTAAAATGAAGACAGGAGGGGGCTGGAGAGATGGCTCAGAGGTTAAGAGCATTGCCTGCTCTTCCAAAGGTCCTGAGTTCAATTCCCAGCAACCACATGGTGGACCACAACCATCTGTAATGGGGTCTGGTGCCCTCTTCTGGCCTGCAGACATATACACAGACAGAATATTGTATACATAAAAAATAAATAAATAAATATTTTAAAAAAAATGAAGACAGGATTTTAAAATTTGTTTGTGAAAATATTTGCTAATGTATTCAATTTTGCAGAGATGGACTCCTGATGTGTTGAACTAAATAAAGTCTTCTGTTATTTAAATACGAAATGTAAAACCTGAACATTTCTGAAGGAAATGTTTATTTACTTTTTCCACAGAAAAAGAGAGCTACCCAAATAATAAACTCACTTTTGTTTTTATATTTATTTGACTGATAGGTAATCCAGAGATAAATCTGCGGCTTATAAAATGATAGGGATTAAAGATTGTCCTCAGAACCATACTGTTTCCCTGTGCTTATCACCTATTTCCAGTCTGCATTTGTTTTATTCCCTATGGTGCTTATTCTTTTCAAATTTATGCTTTCTTGTTTTATTAATGCATGGAATTTCAGGAGATTTAGATTTATTGTCAAAACAAGTTATAAATAACAAAATATAGACTGTCTCTAGGTAGGGGCACCACTGGGAACTCCTAGTTAACCAGTTCTGAATTTTCATTTTCTTTATTTCTAGCAAGGACAATTAAGGCTGCCAATCTGAGGCTTTGGCAATGGTGAATTCTTTTTGGCAAATTTGATTTAACATTCTCCCTGACTATGCATTATTTTGCAACAAATGTTACAAGTTGGTTTGAAACAATATCCTTATTTTTCTCCTTTTACTTACCATTGATTTTTACCCTTTCATTTCTTAATTTTCACCATTTTTTCTTTTGGAATCTAGAGTAATTGATGGTACAGTATCTGTGACACCAGAGACACTGGCTCCTGGAAACAGTGAGCACACACTATTCTGTCTCGTCCCTGACTCAGCTGTACATTTTTTGTAGTTACCATTCACACACAACTACACATAACCTTCATTTCCAGATCATAATTTAGACTTTCCTCCTATTTACAGTCAGGAAACTCACCTAACAGCGTTCCCATATGCTCACTTTCCCTACTGTGGTTAATGAATACTTCACTCGTCCTAAGTATCTTTGTGGAGACAAAGGTACTCAGTTTCTAGTGTCCACTCCCATGTTCTTTCTAGACATCCATTTTGAAATGAATGACTATATTTCCCCAAATCCTCCTATAATGCATACACACACAACGTATTTCTTTTCCCTGTTGTGTGTCATGCATAGATACATTTCTCTTCATGGTTAGAACACACAGGAGAGTGTTACAGCTCAACAAAGAACACTTTGGAGTCAAACTCCATAATTTTAAAATGTTAGCAATTAAATTGCGATCATAAAAGCTATCTTAACGTCCACTTCTACTTCTTCAAAATGAGGATGATGTTCCTAATATGGTGATTTGAGAGTGACACCTGACATGAATTGAGTGTCCAGTAAATGTTAGCAGTTATTTCCATTCAGATATGTTGATATGTAGGTATATTCTGATACTGGAAGGTTGTAGAAAATCTTACACAACTTTTAGATAATTTTCTTTCTCACAATTAGTGCTGTTTATAGAAAAGATGTCAATTCCACTACAGCTTTACCTGGCATGAATGTGTTCCCTTTGGTTCTCCTGGGGAGCTCGAGGGAGAAAGTTATTTCTGGGATTGTGTCCTCTTAGAATCTTGTAATGCTAATTTTTCTGCTGGTGGAATAAGCACTCCCTGTTTCTGTGAAAATCTTCCTCACTTAATATTATTTTTAAATATAAAGCCTAAGTTATAGGTGCTTTATTCCATGCGACCATTTTTGAACAAGTCTTGCAGAAGGCCCCAAGAGACAACACATTGACCATGTATGTACATGACTGAGATGAATGCATGGACTGGTTAGGAATTTGCTTACTTGTCATTATCATATATTAAAAATCTCTGAGAAATGTGTCACAAGATAGGAGCTTGATCATCCTCTGCTTTCAAAAGGATAGTGAGTATGAAAAATAGTGATAGAATATTTACATTATTTTATTTTATTTATTTATTTACTTTTTGGTGGGGAAACATACAAAAATTCCCCAAACAGTGATCAGTGTATCCCTGCCCTTTAGAATAAAAACCCAGACCAGCCACAGGGAGGTGAATGTATAATTATCAACCAACTCCTGTTGCCTAGACAGGCATGCACTTGCCAAAGGGGCTTTTTAAGCTCTTACCTTTTAGGATCAGTCAGGATGTGATTGCAGGCCGTTGGACACCTTCTAAACACCATATTTGTATTTGTTCTAGAACATCTAATAATCCAAGCTCAATAAATAGAGAGGTCTCAGAAGAAGAATCAAGGTTATTTCATGACCAATTTCTTAATGTTAACACTTTCATTTTATTTTAATACATATTTTATTTGACTTTTTAAATAGAGTCCAAACACTCTAAAAACTTTACTAATCAAATTATCCAAATTCTATTCATTTCTAATATTTTATTATGGTGGGCAGAATAATAGCACCTGAATTATATCCACATTCTAATCTCACAGATGCATGATAAATCCAATCCCTTAAACAAGTAGAAGAGTAATTAGTAGTAGATGTAATTAAAAACATTGAAGGATAATCCTGGACCATGAAGGTGAGCTCAGTTTCTAAGAACTCAGCAGGTGTTGGTGGGAGGGAGAGTTTCAAGCTACCTTGTGGCTGCTGCAGAAGTTAGAGGAAGGGCTCACAAGCCAAGGCCTGTAGGTGACCACTTGAAACTAAGTCAAGTAGATAGACACCCATTTGGTACTTCTGGAAAGTTCATAACCCACTCACATTGTTATCTTTATGCAAGAGAAGCTTCTGATTTAAAGACATAGAAGATAATAAACTACATCAAGTCAGTAGATGTGTGGTAATTTGTTAGAGCAAAATTAGTAAACTAATATGATCACACCTACCATAGAGGAACATTTAAATGGTATGGGTAGATTAGACCAACAAAAGAATACTGTTTTCTTTTGTGCTTACTCAGGGTTTCTGCTTCTCTCTTCATTTCAACCACTGAGAATTATTCTGTCACCTTAAAACAGGAGTATAGGGAAGCAAGAAGATCTCCATTTTTGGTATATCTCTTTAATTATTCAGAGATAGTTGGTAATTTTGCATTGCCTAGGCATATAAAGGACTAAAATGTCCATGAGAAATTTTTTCATGTACATAGTACATTATTTTGTTATATATGAATTGTATGCACACTTTGCAACTCTTAAATGTTTATTGTGGTTTTTTTATGTAATGAAATCTCTGAGATATACTAATGGTTCTATAGTTCACAGTAAGGTGATAAACTCAACAAGGTGTTATGACATACTTAGGAAAATAGTTTTCACATTTTAAGTACTGTCTTCTTGTCCAACATGTTCATCTGTTATATATATTATATATATATATCATAATTGGAGAATAAACTTAATAATACAAATATCAAATCATTTAAGAGAGACATTTAAGGCTTTTTACTTTAGTCTTTGATTTAATCTTGCTCGAATTCCTATGGGAAAATACATTCATTTAAATAAAAGTGATGATATTAATAGAAGAATTACAATTCTATAAATATCCTCAAATTTTCTATATATAGTGGTATCTAAAGAAAATAAAATTTAAAGATTAAATATAAAATAATATAAAAATACAATGTAAAATAAACTATGGAGAATATAGAATATATTAAATATAAAAGTACTATAAAATATAAAATTCAATATAATATTTAAAATTCTATAGTGGGAACTTTTATATTTTATATCAAAGAATAACATAAAATATAAGTTGCTGTATAGCAAGCATGCAGGTTTCTTTTCGTTTTTGATTTTTTAGTTAAGATGGAACTTTAGAGAAACCTGGAAGCTTCAGGTGCATCTTACGATTATATTACTCCTTCCCAAGGGAAGCATTGTGCTAATCAAAGATTATACAATGTCTTATTAAGAAAGTTAAGATGAGTTCAGTGAGATTGCCTAGCAGGTTAGGTAATTTCCAGTCAGTCCTGATGACAACTTGAGTTCAGTCTTGGGAGCCTATATTGTAGGTGAGGACTAACTCCTGCCAGCAGGTTATCCAGACACCTGCCAGGGGCACTCCCAAACACACAACAATGGCAAGTGTAAAAGAAATGAAAATGCCAAGATGAGCTTGACTGACAGCAATGGAGTGAATGAAGGCTGTCAGTTGGTGTCAGGGATAGGCAACCACACTGTATTTCTCTTGCTTCTGTTTCACTTTGATGGCTAAAACAATCTTCCTGTTTGAAATAAATGAACAAGAGAATACTGATTAGGTAAGAACAAATGGATTTATGCTAATAAAATACATATATTAGATACAGGGTAACATCTGTGAAACATCTCATTATCTTTTGCTTAATATTCCATGCTGAAATTCAAAGATACAACCGTCTTTTGGATTTAGAAATTTCTTGCAAACGGATAAGAATGGCCCTGGTGAGTTTTCATTATTTGAGAGGAGATATAAATTATATACTTATTGGCAAGGTAACAATAAGTGATTAAAAGACAGACATATCTATGTTGGACTTTTCATGAAAATGACATTCATGTGCAAATGATAGATAAACATTATTAGAAAAGTTGTAATTTCATAAGCATACAGGAGGATCAAAGTCAGCTTTTGTTACTAAGCAAACAGTACTATTGCCGAGAAGATTATCTAAAGACTAAAAGTGCTTAATTCTAACTTAAATAACTTTATGTGTAGATATGGAACTGTTCTTGAATGCTATGTCTTGGAGATGATATATACCTTCCAGATTTCTGTTGAAACTTATTACCCTTGTAATGGTCTTAGGACATGAAGCCTCAAGGAGGAGATTGTGCTGTTAGGAGAGGTTAATGTCTTCTGGGAAGTAGTTCTGTATTACCTGGAGTAAGCTGTTACAAGCAAGGGCACTCTCATGTTTGGCTGCTTTTGCATGTGTTTGCTTGCCTTTCTGCTATTTGTCATGAGTTGAGGCAACACAAAGTTCTCACCAGAAGCCTTCAAGATAGAATTTTTTTTTTGTGTGTGAACTTCTTACATGTATCTACATCATTCCTGCCCCTCCCACCCCAGCTTATACTGTATCCCTGAAATTTATGATCTTTTGTTATTGTTGCATATATATATATATATATATACATGTGTGTAAATGGACACATGGATATGTGCATGTGTAGATAGCCTACTGAGTCTGTATTATGTCATTAATATGTATATGTTCCCAAGGCTGACTTAAAAATGAACAACCTATGCAGGAGCTCATCCCTGAAGAAAACTCATTTTCCCTTTCTCAGGCCACCATTGACTGCTTTCCACTGTAGTGGTTCATTTAGGTTAGGAATTGTAGAATTCCCTGTATGAGTGCTAGAATGTCAACTGGTGTCCTTATGGGTGTTTTGTTCAGGTAACCATAGTGCTGAAATTTCATGGGTACATTTTCCCTGTCATGTTTAGGGTACATTATCTCACAGCAGGTGTCTTAAGTCTGGATCTTACAATCGTTCTACCATTTCTTCCATAATATTTCTCTGAGCTTTAGATGGAATGGTTGCATTGCAGGTTATTAGCTAGGGCTGGGCACCTAACAATCACTTATTCTCTGTGTTTTGACATTTGTAGTTCTCTGTAATGGTCTCCAGATGCTGTAAAGTAAAAAAGTATCTTGAATAGGATCGAGAGTGAGAGCTACTCTTCTCTATGGGTATAATGGTAGTTATTTAGAAAACAAAAATAAGATTTGTTTAGGAAAATGGCAGTAGTAGGGTCTCTGACCTCTACAGGCAGGTATTTGCTAGTTTTTCAGTAACAGGCCTGGAACCTTAAGTCCAATTAGAGAGCTCTTGCTTACCCACAAGATAAAAGTGAGCAATCCGTAGTTCTACTTAGCCATAAAAGTCTATAAACTGCAGCAATGACCAGAGTGACAGGATAGAATATTCTTTCGAAATAATCCAGTCCGAAATCCTGTTGGAGCAGCAGAAAAGTAAATAAGACAACTCAGCTTAAATCAAAAGTAATGTTCTTGTTTGGATATCCATAGGCTATGTAGTGGAAGTTCACAGTTCTAGGAGAGATTGCTGGGGAAGTTCTTGGAGATGGTTGCCTATGACTTGCTTTTTTTTTTTTTTTTTTTTTTTTGTCATCATAGAAGTCAAGATTTGAGGAACTGTGTTATAAAGGAAGGTAATAAAAACTAACACACCTTAGTTCTTCCAGTCACTTCTTTGCTGTGACTAAAAAGGCTGCATCCATTCTAGTCTCTATTATCACTAGGATATACAGTGTACCTGAGGCTGATGGAATCCAGTTCTCTGTACAGCAAAGCGCAGGGGAAGATGGAAATGATATAAACATATTCATACAGACCAAGCTGGATGGTTTTATCTAGCACATTTAAATCACTTCATTTGGAGGATTTTTACTGGATCCGCTTATTGGCATCTGAGTTTTAAGAAGTTCTATGTTGTTCAGTGCATCAAGAAGGAGGCTAGCTCTAAAATTCTGTGTATGATGATGCTGTGGTTGACAAAGAGGGGAAGAACAGTGACTGGAAAGGTTTTCTTCTCTATTTGTTAATGGCTAGGTAGAATTTGACTAAGGTTTTCTAGTCTTTCTAAAGCTATAATATCCTGTTCAAAGGGAATTCTAGAAGCCTGGCAACATGACATGAGCAGAATCACTTTCTCTCATGGGAGAAGGTTTTGAACAGGGAAAGGTCATCTGTTCAAACAGCAAACAACAACAACAACAGCAACGAAACTGCATGGAGAAAGTGCCTTTGGCACAAGCTCCTTATGTTCTGATTTGAATCCTACTTAGACTATGAAGGACAAGCCCCTGCTATTCATTAAGAATAGTTACAATGTGTCCATCTCATCTCCAGATGTGCGAGTAACCGCCAGATGCATTGACACTAGGAGGCTTTATTAACATATTTGGAGCTTTTGTGAAAAACTCAGTGTCTTTTGGAACTAAGCTCTTAGGAATACTTCCTTGTGCTTAAGGAGATAGGAGAGGGTTTCCCCTGAGATAAGTACCCTAAGAGAGGGGCTGGCCTACTTTAAACTTAGTTAAGTAGGAATTACCCAGCATGAGGGCCAGGAAGTCAGACAAAGAAGGTGTAGGCTGCTCTGGAATCAAAAACAATGGAGCATTTCATTGAAGGGGCAAGCATTGGTCATTCACTTAGTCAACAGACATTCATAGTTTATATTATTCATAAAGGTATATGTGGGAGGCATGTAGGCATATACTGGCCATGTAGCAAAAGCAAAAGATGAACCACACCATAGGAATTTCTCACGAACCAGACAATCTTGAGAAGTAGTATTTTCTATAAGCTTTGTTAAGGACTTTGGATAAAACTGAAAAAAAAAAAAAAGACCCTAAAGACACTTAAAACTTGAAATGGACACACTGAGGTACCAACACCTGCTGTTGAGAACTTGGCAATTCAGTTATCTCTATCCTTTTCAATCTTGTCCTTTTGGGTTTTTTCCCCCTGTGGAATTCTTAGAATTTTGAGACCCTAGATCAGGGGATGGCAACAGTTGGGGGCAAGGTTCCTGCAATCCTCTTGTTCTGGCTGTGAGATGTGCCTGTCTCTAGCACTGGAGGTATGATCAGCTAGAGGCAGAAGTAATATGGTAGAAACTGAACTTGGAAGAGAAAGTATCACCAGCCGGGGAGATAATCTACTTCTTCCCCCCCCCTTAGAAACTGTAGAGGGCCTGGGGAAAAGCAGTCAATGATCCATAGATAAAATTTATGCCAGCTTTTGCGAAGAATTCTCCATGATTACCAATGTGAAACATTTCAATTCAGATACCACTAAATATGAATATATACAAAAAGCATGCACTGTGATTTGCTTTTCAATATAAATAAAATAATTGGGAAAGTTCTTTCTTGTAGCCTAATACTTCGGCTTTTATGGCCATGAAACAAACAAACAAAAAAAAAAAGGCTGTTTTAGAAGAATAAGGATTGCATGGAAATACTGAATAAAAGTTAAATTAGGGTACCCTGGAGAATGGACCCACAAAGATGAAATTTGTACAGAAGATGGAAGAGGGAGGTCATTGGCTAGGAGAGCTCTGTGTTGCTCTACTTGGGAGATGTGCATGTACCACTCAAGTACACAGGAGGGAATGTGCAGAGCTGATTGGCTCTACTCTAAAGTTGGTGGAATTTGGATCTGAAGCTGTCACAGACTATTTGGGGATCCTTAATACATGTCAGATATAGGAGATTGCTGAGTAGGAATAGAGCTAACTGAAAAATGTATTTCACAGTAACCTATAAACGTACAAGCCTCTTCCAAGAAAGGGTAACTGATGTGGATGTGTATGTATGTGTGTGAAAGAGAGAGAAGGGGAGAGAGACAGACATACAGACAGACAGACAGACACACAGAGACAGAGACTGAAGAAGCTTTTGTAGAGTAAATTATAGCTGATATGCAATATAAAGAATCTGGCACAGATTCCAATTTTTTGCCCAGCAATCTTGTCTATTTCCCATAGCCAGGAGGATAACTATATGTTTTTCCTTGGGTTTACCCTCTTGTTTAGCTTCTTTAGGATCACAAATTATAGACTCAGTGGCCCCTATCCATGGCTAGAAACCAATTATGAGTGAGTACATCCCATGATCTTCTTTTTGGGTCTGGGTTACCTCACTCAGGATAGTATTTTCTAGTTCCATCCATTTGCATGCAAAATTTGAGAAGTCATTGTTTTTTACCGCAGAGTAGTACTCTAATGTGTATATAGTCCACACTTTCTTCATCCATTCTTCCATCAAAGGACATCTAGGTTGCTTCCAGGTTCTGGCTATTACAAATAATGCTGCTATGCTATGAACATAGTTGAACAACAACAAAAAAAAATCTGGCACAGACTCTAAGGCAAGATCTACTCCTAATAATAACTCCCAGGTTTGGGGCTTGGAAATGGCCTAGGAATTGAGTGAGAACAACAGTCATGCAAGACCCTGTAGGCTATGTGATCAGCAAATAAATCATGTCAAGTCAACTGATGCATGAGTTTAAATCTCATGACAGGAATAAACATCATCATTCTGTTGTCCCAACTTTAATTCTTGTCACTTATTATTGGCTGTGCCATATGATCTGGGTAACAATGAAGTTTTCTGAATATTAAGAAAATTATAAATTTGAAAACAATAAAATAGAGTCCAGAGTCGAAATATCATTAATCTAGCTACTCGTGTAGTATGTTCATGACGGATGGTCTCTTTCTTGCAAGGGAGAACTGCAGACTAATTTTGTAGACTTCTGCACAGAAGCTTGTTAATCTTAAGGACACCTTCTCTCATGCAGTTGCTCGACCAAAATTTCTGTAGTTTCTATATTGCTGTATCTTGCCCTGTTTTGTGAACTCTCCATGCACTCTTAAAGTGGGAATATGAAACATTTTGCTTGTACTAAGCCTACAGAAATGCTTACGGGCATTAACTCAGGGTTGTGTTGAACTGATTGGACATCCGGTTCAGTCTCTAACTAGCTCTGTGACCACACTGCATTTTTGCCGTCAAGATTCTCATGTTATTTATGTGAGACAGCCCTTGTGTCGTGCCGCCACGGTAAGGAGTAAGGTAACATGCTGGAGGTAACACAATGCAAGGGAGCCAGTGTTAACTTCTTGAACCATATGTCAGTTCAAGCCATTTTCTGTGACCTGTTAGCATGTTCTCTATAGTGACAGGAAATCTGACACATTTACATGAATAAATTGGAAGGCTCTTTTTTTTTTTTTTTTTTTTTTTTCCTGCTCTGCACTGTATTGTGTTGGGGAGAGAAGCACAAGCAAGGTGGGGGAAGGTTAGATTCTGTTTAACCCAACTGCTCCAAATAGAAGCCCAGTGTTTCCAGTTTCCCTCATGAAAATGCTTAGTGTGGCCTGTTTCTCTGACACAGCATTAGTTCAAGGCAATGATGTGATGTGGCTTTTTCTGTTTTTCTCAGTGTCTTTATCAGAGCAAACAGAGAGGAAGAAGGGTTTGGTTCTGTGATCTTGTTGCCTTGTAGAAGGAATCTTTCTTTTTATAGGGATAGATTTTTAATTTAAAACTGTTGTCTTTTCTAGGAATCACCCAACCTCATTATTTTGCTTAATGTCTTCAACTGCCTCTGGGAATTCTAACAACAGACATACCACCCTATTGCTTTTCCCAAAAAAACCCAACTTTTCAGTACATTATTTGAAATAAGGAAATATTACATGACCAAGCACTATATAGTTATATATTATGAGCAAGGATTTTATTTATATGTAGATAAGCTTTTACATAACACATTCTAATCATATGATATAAAAAAAACCCTCAAGGTATATCATTTGCTACTTTGTGTTGCAAAGCATTTGCATTGATGTGTGGCCAAGGTAACAGAAACAGTTCTCATCCTTTCAAATAGAGATCTACAGACCTGTTGAAGAGGCTGCAAGAAAGAAAACCAGAGGCCCTATTACCCACCAAGAGTGGTACTGGCTGGGAAGTAACATAGGCTGGAGAAGGAAAGACAAGTGACCTCACATGAACTTGCAGATATGTGCTTTGACAGACACTGGTGGTGGAGAGGCACAGATGCAGATTCTGAGGCCACCAACTATTGATTTTCAGTCTTGCAAGAGTCCCAGTATTAGTCTGGTGGCGTGGCACACGCCTTTAATCCCAGTACTTGGGAGGCAGAGGCAAGTGGATCTCTGTGAGTTCTAGACCAGCCTGGTCTACAAGAGCTAGTTCCAGGACAGGCTCCAAAGCTACAGAGAACCCGTGTCTCAAAAAACCAAAAAGTAGTGTTTGTGGTAGTGGATACCCTGCCCAAGCAGGTGGTGGCTATCACTTCTGTCATTGCTTGGGCTAGCCCCACCTGCTCCTTCTTGTCACCACCATCAGAACTCTTAATTGCTAAGATGAGGCAGTCAGACTCAGTCAGACTCAGAAGCTAAAGTTAAAGCAAAAAGCTCTCTCTCTTGCACTCACCACCCCCCCCTCCAGCTTACATCCCCACCCAGTGCTTTCCATTGGCAGCTCTACCTGGAAACCAGCTGGCAAGGGGCTCTGAGCAATGTTCCTCGTAGGCTTCCAGCCAGTGGTTTCATCCCAGGAGAGTAGGAAAGTGAGAATAGGACTGATTGCCAGCAGATGAACACTTCGCACTGCATGCGTACCATTTACTATAGGATACAGAGTGAGGAGCATTCATTAGGGAGGAAATCATACATCAATGCATGATTTCATAAGTTTTTTCTGCACACACGTATATTTCTAAAAATGTTTGTATCTATAGAAATGTAATAGGTGGGTAGAAATATTTGTGTTCAGGGATCAAAAGAAAGGAAGATAGCAAGTAGCCATGAACCAGAGAATAGAGTTAGGCAGACTCGGAAAAGGAAGGAAAACTTCTGGGAGTTAAGGTAGAAAGCTCTACTTACACACTGATTGCAGCCACTGACACTGTCCTGATTGCTGTGGGAAAATGCAGTGCCCTCCCAAAGCCTCTTGTACTGGCTTGGATTTGAGCTGGTGGTGCTTTTTGGAGAGGCTCTGAAATGTTTCAGAGGTGGAGCTGGGTGGGAGCAAGTAGGCCACTGGAAGTGTCCCTTCAAAGACTGCATTTGTGTCCTGGTTCTGGCGTCAGTCAGGAGGGGACTGCCTCTGCTACATGCTCCTGTTGTCTTCATGCTCTGCCTACAGAATCACGGGATCCAAGGGGTATGGGATGGATAATCAAAAAATGTTGATCTAAAAGTAATGGTTGCTCCTGTTAAAATGTGTGTATCATGACAAAAAAAAAATAACTAATATGCTTGCTTGCCAACATCTGCAAATTCATTTTTAAATATACAGCTTTTTAGGTTCTAAAAATTAGATGATCAGCATCTATGTGTCTAATAGTCTGCGTATCTTATCTTGGAAGTTTTGATTCGTAGACATGAATAGCTATATGGTGGCTGGTCCCTGGAGGCGAGTCATATGGTAGTGGGCAAGAGACGGACTGATAGGCACACCATACAGAGTGAGGTTGGATATTTATTTAGTGGTTATGGAAGGGAAGGGAGAAGGGAAGAAGAACAAAGAGGGGGCGGGGTGATCGAAGCTGCCTCTCTGAGAGGGAGCCGAAAAAGAGAGAGAGACTAAGGCTGCAAGCAGGAAGGAAGACCTGCCTCCTGCCTGCCTCAGCGGATGGGAGAGCGAGTGGGTGTGACTTGTCTCTTAAAGAGACAGAACAATCATTACACTAGGGCTGAATTTTAAGACTATTCTGAAATTTCTTCCCAGGTCAATCTTTTTATGCTAAATACTTCCTTAGCCAATCTCTGCTCTGCACTCTTCTCCAACTTCTCTCCGTGTCAGGGAAATCAGCCATTGTTCTGAGAAGGGACTACGTTATGACTATTGGTCTCTGGCATTGAGCTGCTTATAGTACTTCTGATGTATATCAAGTAGCCCATACTGTCTGCTGTAAGAAAATTTACAGTCTAGAATAGAGAGTGTACATAGAATGTACATTAAAAAATACTTAAACGTAACAAGGAACATTTATTACACTTATCAGTTCCATTTTCAATTAAAATTAAAAAATATTTTAGAGAGAGAAAAAGCTAACTGTTATAACTATAATAAATATAAATATTCTCTGTGTAGGTCACTTTTCTCTGACTATAGAAACACAGCTAGAAATAACATCTGCAGTTTAATTGCCTGTTATGACAACTTGGTCATTTTTCAAAGTGATGTATTTGTTTCTATTTATATGTAAGAGTGTTTTGCCTGCAGATATGCTTGCATATGTGATACCCATGGCGCTCAGTAGAGGGCTTCAGATCCCCTGGAATTGGCATTAAGGAAGAGGAGCAACCCTGTGGGTGCTGGGCTCTCCATCCAGGTTCACTGCAGGATCAGGGAGCTCTCTTAACCATTGAGCCACAACATAGCTACTTTTCAGAAAGCAAACTAGAACAGACTTTAGGACTTATTAGTAAACTAAATTTGAACAAATTTTAGGATTTCAGCACTCGAATCGTATGATGAATCACAAGCCTGGGTCTGGAACTGATCAGGGCCTGGATTATCAACTTTAAACAAGAAGCCTGTGAATATATTTCTCACGGAAACATCGTAAAATCATGGAAACAAACCCAAATCTCTATCATTCTCCCACTCTGTAACGCCGAAGACAGAAGCTGAGCAATGCTTTATTACTTGCTTTCTTTCTTACCACCTCCTTTTATTAACTGTTGTGGTATCTTCTGTGGCGCTAGGTGACTGCTCACCCTTCAAAACACAGTTCACAACCATAACAAAGGTAAGGAGCACTCATTCTATTTCAGGTAGACCATGCAAATTCTATATGCTCATACACAGGTTAGTGGATACTCAATGAAATGTTGTCAATTCACTAGTCCATTCAATCACAATTGATTAGAGTGTTCACGATGTAATTAAGTCAAAGTCGTATATATACATGTGCAACGCAATTACAAATATTTGTTTGTATGTGTGTATAGACATCTCATGTTTTGAATTTTCCTTTAGGAAAATTGCAAGGTTCTTGATATTTAAAATAAATAATATAAATATAAGAAAATATTCTAGGAACCAAATGACACTAAAAATACACAAGGATTCAAAAATAATCACATTGCATAAATATTTTTTGTCATATAAGGTACAAATGTCATAGTTTGAAAATCCCAAATGATCCACACATCTTAGTAAGAAGAAATACAATGTAAATTCTGCTTTCTTTATCACTATGCATATTTTCATATCTTGTCACATATTAACTCTCTTCATAGGGGTGAATATTAAAAATCAGTTTATGTATTTCAGATGACAAATCATGGTGGTTTTATTTCCTCATTCTTTTGAGTTTATGCAATTAACCAACCAGTTTGATCTTACAAGTATAATGGAAACAAAATCTCTTAAAACCGATATAAGCCCATTTTCATCTTTTTAAGATTTGAGGTCTCTGAAATAATAATAAAAATTCTTTCATAAGTATATTAAGCCTTTTAATTAGAATGGTGATATAATTTTTATAACATTCACAGTACTATTGAGTAATTTAAGTGGGGTTTCCATAATGCAGACTAATAAAAGCTAATTAAGAGATCAGGATCTGCCTGTCTCCATTGGCAACAGATCTGGATCTTCCTGTCTCCATTGGCATTTAGGCATTTATCACAGGGTCTCAGACTCTTCCAGAGACTATGAGAAGAACAGCAAAGACCTCTTGGGGACTTATCCTGTGCTTGGTACTGCTAGGAGACACCCTAGAATACGCCACCCCCAGGACTGCTGATAGACCAGCAGCTTGCCTAATTGGCATGATGTTCCAGAAGTAACCGTTGGCTACTGGTTCAAATTCAAACCATCTTCTTCTATAACTGCCTTGTGGAGAGTGCAAACATCACACTGTACTCTGAACTCAGCTCAATTAGAAATCTTTATACACTCACTGATTATATTCTCATATAACTTACCATGCTTAATACTCAATATTCAGTCAATTTAGAGGCAAGAAAACTGAGGCTCGTTGGTTAAACAGCTTTTTCAAAGTCTAGATAGCCAGAAGAAATTCTGATGAGACAAGTTTTCTCATGTAAAACTGAGAATTCATTTTATTATGTATGACAACGTTGTTTAAAAGAATGTCAGGTTTCTTAGGAATCATTTAGGGGGAAAAGAGAAAACAGAACACACACACACACACACACACATGCACGACACTGCCTTACTTAAATGAAACAGAAAAATTGATTGGATAGATTCAGAAGCAGAACCTAGCTAGAATTGGAAAATAAACCATGAACTGAGGTTACAGTTTTGTATTGTTCCTGAGGGTCTCATCTCTTTGTACTTTTGAGTCATAACTTTCTTTTTTACAAATAGGGTTTCCTCTACTCCTGGTCATCAGATGTGAGTAGGGGACACTCTGAAGAATCATGGGGCAAAATGGTTATGTACAAGAGAAATATTGAGGAATACTTTACATCTGTTTTAAATTCTTGATGTGTATGATGTATATGAAATAACTAACATTAAATGAGTGTCCTAAGAGTGTTAGGAGAAACATTTGTTTCTTATATAAAAAGGTCCAAAGTGCATATGTCAGGTTCATAATTGCCTCTTTCTGTGATTTCAAAAGATATAAGAACATTGGATTATCCCCAATAGTGAGTTACTCACTGAATGCCACATATGGACAATGTCTCGCTTAAAGACTCCCAAATAAGTTCTTTCTTTCACACACAAATACATTTTATTTTGATCAAATCCACCTCTCATTTCTCTGTCCAACTCCTCCTGGGTTTTACCCCCTCTAAACTTCAGGTCACCTCTCTATGTATTATCTACTGAGTCTAATTATCTATCAGCACGGGTTTAGCACTTTAAGCATAACCAACCTTCCAGCAGCCTCACCCATGAAACAAATTGACTTTCTATCACTGGTTCCTATGGGCTGCCAGGGGCCTCTCAGCTAGGAGTATGGCCATATGGGCTCCTGCTTGCATCCTTGGGAATGTTGACCAGACAGATCTCATGCAGGTCTTGGGCAGGCAATTGTAGCTGCTGAAATCATGGGTGCTCTACTGCCTACCATGCCCTGAGCACACTGTTCTGCAGCAGCCCTCTGGGACTGCTGCTCTTTTACAACCTTTCTGGCCCTGAACCTTGGAGAACAGGATGCGATTTAAATTTCTCACTGAAGATGAGCACTACATAGTCACTTACTAAATAGAACTTTTTGGTATGTTGCATCTGATTATTCAACACCCCCATTACTAAATGTCCAAATAAGGCAAACCCAGTTTCATCAGAGAAAACATGAATGATGTGGGCTTTGGCTATCTCTCTTCTTTATATCAGTGAGCACCTTGATATGGAGAAAGATTCTGCTCACTTTGTGTGGCTTACAGAGGGCTCAGGATTCAGTAGACCAATCTCAAGCCCACTTGGTTTTAACATGTTCTTGAATATCAATATGAAATGTCTTAGAGAGGAAATACTCATGTTTTATAATGGAGAGTAAATGTTGGAAAGAGATGCTGACCATTTTTAATGAGGGATGTTGGATACTACTTCCTTAACTTTTGTTAATGAATCTTTTCAGAGAGATAGTTACAGAGAATCACAGGGTTTGAGGATTCCTAAAAGGGTAAGTAGATGGAACTTGATTACCTCTATATTAGTTGATTGTAAGATGTTGCATTGAGTTAAAGTATGATATAAACACAAATTCAATCTAAAAATATAATAGAGATGTTGGAAAGCTTTTCAGATCTTTTGTGCCATTCTAATTGAATGGCTTTTCATTTTCTTATAAAGGCCATATAATATCTACTCACAGCCAAATTTAAGGATATACATTCCAGAAATAAATGGTTCATGAATTCGCCATCATTTTTGATTATGCAGCATTGCCCTTTAAAGTCATCAGTTTGGAAATTTGATATTTGATTATTATAATTTTATATGTGTAATTTATTAGCATGTTTTTGATGTTGGATTCCCCTTTTATGATGTGAATATGCTTTATTATTATTGGTTAATGAAAAACTGCTTTGGCCTATGGCAGGGCAGAATACAGCAAGGCAGGAAATCCAAGCAGAGATAGAGGAGAAAAGAAGATGGATTCAGACAGATACCATATAGCTGCAGAAGGAGAAAGATGCTAGAACCTTAGCAGTAAGCCACAGCCTCATGCTGATACATAGATGAATGGAAAAGGGTTAATTTAAGATGTAAGAGCTAGCTAGAAATACATCTGAGTCATCGACCAAACAGTGTTGTAATTAATGTACATTCTGTGCAATTGTTTGGGTCTGAGCAGCAGGGAAAACAATGTGCAGTCTCCTTTTACATGCCTTGACAGAACAAAGGAGGAGGTGATATGGAAAAGAACCATATCTCAGAGCAAAATTTACTAGTATTGTGTTGTTGATCCATGAAAATAGAACAGGAACCTAAAGTTCAGTCAACTGGGACCAGGGAGACTTGGGGATGAGTGCTGAAGTAATCCACACAGGGCTTAAACTTGGTTTTGTGCAGATCTGGTTTGCTTCATAAGGTAAGTCAGCCATTTAGCTAAACAAGCATGTGCTAGAAATCCATTCATTTCCAGATCAGATATGGTTACTTTATTTTTTTATTGAAAAGAACTTTTATTCATGCATTTTTTTCTGATTATGGTTTACCCTTCCCTTGCTTCTCCCAGTTCCTTTTCCCCTTCCTCCTATCTGACTCCATTTCCAAAATACAAGACCTTTGTACATTGTCACTGAAACTAAACACAGATTATCTTCACTTAGGTTTTTAATTTTTAAAGAAAATTTATATTTCTTTTTCTTTTCTTTTTTCTTTTTTTTTTTGGATTTTTGAGACAGGGTTTCTCCGTATCTTTTGGTTCCTGTCCTGGAACTAGCTCTTGTCTACCAAGCTGGCCTCGAACTCACAGAGATCCACCTGCTTCTGACTCCCGAGCACTGGGAGAAAATTTATATTTCTAAATCTACTCTGAAAATTTAGTGTCAAGAGTTGAGCTTTTGGAAATACAGTCTATATTTGTTCTATTTCTTCACCTTTTAAATTTTAAAACAATCTTTACTCATTTTATATATCAATCCCAGTTCCTACTTCCTCCCATGCTCCCATTCCCACCTTGCACCCATCTCACTCTTCCATCTACTCCTCAGAAAGGGTAGGGCTTCCCATGGGGAATCAACAAAGTCTGACACATCACTTTGAGGCAGGACCAAGTCGCCCCCCTCCCCCATATCTAGGCTGAGCAAGGTATCCCTCCAAAGAAAATGAGATTAAAAAAGCCAGATCAAGCACTAGGAATAAGTCCTGGTCCTACTGACAGTGGCCCCACAGAGTGCTCCAACCACACAACTATCACCCACATTCAGAGGGCCTAGTTTGGTTCTATGCAGGTTCTCTCCTATAAGTCTGGCATTAGCGAACTCCCACTAGCCCAGGTCAGGTGTTTCTGTGAGTATCCCTGTATTTCTTCATCTTCTCTTTGCTCCTCAATTTATCTTATCCCTTTTCAGGTTCTATCATGTTATATAGAATGAGAATGACACCAGGTCTCCCATGGCCTTGTTCGCAAACCCATATCGAGACCTTTCATTTTCATTTACGGCAGCAGTTGGTGCAATTGAGTCCTCAATTCTTTAGGAAGTATTTCCCTTCTGTTTTGTGGATGTCACCATCTACTTTCCTTCATGGTTTTCAAGCAATTTAAAGTGAAGAATGTTTATTTGTGTTGGGAGTTCCTTGGACCTTGAACTAAGTTTTTTTTTTTTTTTGGTCTGTTTATACTATTTTCTTTACTGGCTGACAGTATCATGCTTGAGGCCACAGACAACACAAATTCCGATGTTATATTCATCCCTGATTCAGATCATTTTCTGAGGACACTGTATCAGACTCTGTATTGTGCTGTTCAGCATTTGTATTTGGAGACACTTCAAATTCAACATGCTTGAAATAGCAATACCTCATCTCATTCTCTCTATAAGCCAGTCTGCTGTTGCTCCACTCTCCCCTGCCACTTGGAATGAACTTGTTGCTGTCCTGGGCTTTTGCTTTCTTCTACTTCTCCTCATCTTCCTTCTCAATTGAATACCCAAATACCTGGCATGACTCTGTCCCCACCCACATCTTCTCTGTGTTGTCATTTTAGGACATTACAGGATTATTTCCCTCTGTGGACTTCTACCATCTCTCTCACTGATTGCATGAATAGTCCCTAAACTGCTATATCTCTAGCCTAATTACAGAGTCCCATTAAATGTCTTCCCCAAAATTCAAAATGGTTATACTATAATGCAATTTAACCATATCACATATAAAAATTCAACTCCATCCTACTTCTCTTGAAGAAAAAGTCATGGCATTTCTCTGCATTCTGTGTCTAATTTGGCTCCATGCCTACTTCTCCGGCCCCATCTCTCATCGATCCTATTTTACTCCAGCCCTGCCTTATTTGCTTTTTTGAAATAGCCTTTTCAACACAGCATGTAGTGTGTGTGTATGTGCTCTTTCTTTAGATGCATTCTTTTACTCTTGAAACTGGATGTATTAGGACAGATAGCAATTTGTGTATCCACTAATATAATAATTTTAGTGCCGGTCTAAAATTTCCATTTCTGGGATGAAACAAAAGAGGATGAAGAACGTTATGTATCTTTTCCCCATGAATGTGCCCACCCATGCCTAACAATGTCTTGACACAGCTTTTCAGTCTATGATCGCTGAGTTAGTAAAGGCAGACAAGTTTCCCATGCTGGATCTCCTCACCCAGCCTGATGCAGGGACAGGAGCATTGTACTGTGTCAACTTGCTGAATCACACTTAGTTAAAGCCTATGGGAAGCTTGCCCCTTTCTGAATAGAGATGGAAGAGCAGTGGATGGGGAGGAGTGTAGATGGGAGGTGAAAGGGAAGAAAGAAGGGTATGTAAAAAAAAATGAGAAAAAATTTAAATAAAATACCTATGACTAGTCAAAGCAATAGGCAGTTCACTGCAATACAGTACCAATTGTATCTTTCCATGTAAATATTGATTGAAAATGGAATTGATACTGCTAGGGGTGCCATGTGTAGGCTTTTATGTGCTTCTCTAGTTCACGCATCCTGTGGTCAGCAAATAATTTTTAATGCTTTTAATGATACTAGTGGAAGGGATTAAACTCATTAAGTCTGAGGTTTTCTCCCAGGGAATGCAGATAAAGATAATGTAGAGGTGTTTGTTCAAGCAGACAGAAGAATCATGGGAATGGGGAAACCAGGGTACAAGGGAAGGATTAATCAAAATGAAGTGTACGTGAAGAGGCTACCTGAGACCTATGCTCTTGAAACACAAGTGAAAATACAATCAGAGAAGATAGTAGTATGTATATTATATGAAATAAAATGGAGAAATACTGGGAGCAAAAAATCTATGCAGGGATGAAGTCTGGGTCTGTGTGGACAATGGTGGTGGATTAATCAAAACTAAGAATATAGTAAGAAATACGTGAAACTTTACCAGTTTGTAAAAGAATTAAAATATAATTTAAAAATGGATGTTATATGTATATATATTCGACATTAGTAAACAATATCTATCCCAGGAGATGTGCCATAACTAGAATAGTAAGACACTATTCCCGAATAACACATACTTGGATTGCAGGACACAGGTAAATGGGTGTGAACTGCCAAGGAAGCATTTTCTTTTCTATCTGTTGTGTCCAGATTATGACACCCAGAGAAAGACTACCAAGGAGGCCCAGACTGTAATAAGCAAGGTTTAATCAGCATAATACAAACATGTTTGGAACTCATCTCCATCCCTGTTACAGTGAGGTAGAGAGGAGTTGTATCTCCTCTGTGGGGTAAGGTTTTAAAGGCACAACTACAAAGAGAATCTTTCAAGCTGCTCTGGCACGGGTACAAGGACTTTTGCTCCCTCCCATTCTGTTAAGTCAGCTTTCTCCTTGTTCTTAGAGCAAGGCCACTGTTCTTGAGTTAGGCCATCTTTATCAGCCTGTACTAGTCGGCTGGCTGGGCTGAGCTAAGTGACCTTGTGCTTGGAATCTCCCAGGTGGGAGAGGGGAAGGCCACTATCTTTCTGGGAAAACATTCTGCTAGGAAATTTCTTCTCACCCCTTTGAGAATAAGGGGTGAGGGTCCCACACTATCTAGTTTTCAGAGTACTGGCAGATGCTTTGCAGTTTGCCAGTGATCTCATATAGTACTTGATTCTACATGTTACACCACCAATCTTTCATGCACAATCTGCTTGCTGGTGCAATAGTGGCAGTTCTGTTATTAGGGGTAACCTACTCTTCTATTATTGGATTTGGTTTCTGCTTCACAAGTCAGACTGTGTCTGGTACAATAAAATCAGTGGTATGGAGGTTAACACACATTAGGAGAAGGCATATTGTTGTTCATAAGTATTCGTGTTGTTAAACTGTCTTCTAAATATTTATGCTTCTATTTGTATATTTGTATACCCCTTAACATTGGTCAGAGATGCATTTGATTCCATGGTGGGTATTATAACATCCATCATTGTTCAAAATGCTGAGAAGAAGTAACTGAATGATCACCTGTAGACTGTACATCTGCATCACTACTCCCAAAGGCTCAGAGGACCATGCAGAAATGGGGATGGGAAAAATGTAAGAGAGGTTATAGGTTGGCTGTGAAAAATGCTGTCCTCATTATACGACATGGGTGTTGTATGTAAACCTGCAGTAATTGAGGTTACTTAGATAAGACAAATCCAGTTAAAATTCTAGCATGGAGGGAGAAGAGTGTAAGAGGAGACCGTATGATGATTTTCTGACTGCTCAGACCCAAATAATCACACAGAAACTATATTAATTATGACACTGCTTTGTCAATGGCTTAGGCATATTCCTAGCTAGCACTTACATCTTAAATGAATCCATTTCTATTAATCTATGTATTGTCACGAGGCATTGGCCTACTGGTAAGGTTTCAGCATCTTTCTACTTCAGCAACTACATGGCGTCTCTCTCTGCATTTTTCTGAAACCACCTCCTAAATAACTTCTCAAAGGCTCCTTCCATATCTACTTCCCAGTCACAATATGCTTTTTAGAAATCCAAAAGAACCCATGGTTATTTTATATCAAGGTTTCTCTACTAATAAAACATATATCTGGTAGTATTTTAATTGATCTTATTCGGAGATCTTATTCAGAGGTTTCAGAAAAATGCATGGCAACTCTGCCTACCATCTCTTTCTGTATCTGTTCAGATTTCCCACTTGGCTGTACTCTGCTAAGCCATTGGTCAAAACAGGTTTGTTCATTAACCAATAAAATCAGCACATATACAGAAGGACTTCCCACATCAACAAAGTTTCTCAAGGCTTTATCCATTGGCAATTGATGGTTTCTAGAAATGGAAAATCAGCTTTTTTGTGGGGGGGTGGTCAATGATAATTTATCCATACCCCAGAGGATGAGCCAACACCCATTCACAGAAGAAAAACACAAAGAGATTCAGTGAACAAAACAAATAAATCCATAAATAAATATCATAGGATATGAAGGTGTGTGTGTGTGTGTGTATATTTGACATTATGTTCTCCTATATTGTTTTGCACCAAATCAAATGCTTTTCTTTTTCTTTTTCATGCTGTAGATTGAAATCAGGGCTTTATCCATACACTGAGCCTCAACCTCAATCCCAGAAAACTTGTTTATTGAGAAAAAATAAATTTTCTGACAGATACATTCCATAGGTGGGTTATACCATTATTTCAGAGTTTGGGTTAAGGATTTTATTGGAAGCACTTTAATTCTAGTCTCTGATATATTAATATGTATTAACCATGTATAGTATTACAGTTATTACCTTTCAAACACAGTATAACTGATTCCTCTTGGGGTTTGCAGTCTTCTTTCTGACATTAATGGATTTTGCAATGTTGGTGACCAGAAGCCCCCAAAGGAATTTATCTTCTAAAAACAAATAATGAGCAGCAACAGAGATGAATATAATAGTGGTCACTCACGTGACTTCAATGTTTCTTTATTATTTTATATAAAATTTTACTGGATGGAGTAGGTGGTAAAAAATGACATTCTCTGAATATGATCAAATGTGAGGAATCAATTAAAATACTACCAGATATATGTTTTATTAGTAGAGAAACCTTGATATAAAATGCCATGGGTTCTTTTGGATTTCTAAAAAGCATAGTGTGACTGGGAAGTGGACGTGGAAGAAGCCTTTGAGAAGTTATTTAGGAGGAGGTTTCAGAAAAATGCAGGTACTTACGTTTAATGCTCTTAAAACATTGTCTTTATATTGAAACAATATTACACAAACAGATCAGAGATATGAGCTATGTTCTTTACACATATAAAAATTTTTGCATACTGATAGAGTATTGGATTGTATTCCATATGTGAAACAGAGAATTTTAATCAGAGTGATAACATCTTTTGAGTACTTTATGTTATTATTTTGTACAATACTCATGAAGATTCTGAAATACAGACTCACAATCAAACTATATTCATTTTTCATATGAGGAAACAAATTATAGTTCTATAGAATTGCAAAACTTAATTTCAAAGCAACAGTTTGACTGCAGAGATTATGCTTTGGAACTTATACTAACTATCCTGCCCTTAACTTTTACAGATCAGTGATCTAGGCTGGGGGAGGGAGTAGAGGAAGTCAAGACTGGAGTGATGAAGAACCCCAAGCATGGAAATAACTTGAGAAACTAAAAATGTGTGAAAAATGGGTGAAACTTTTATCAAGTGGCTATCAAGGACACAAAGGAAGACTCTAGGGTAATTTTTGCAATTTTAGTTAGCAACCATTTAAAAAATTTCACTTGAAGACAGAACAAAAGTAGAGTCAAGTAATAGGCTGAAGGAATAGTGGTGGTAAAAATTTGAATTTCTATTGAATCATGTAAAGATACATATGCCTGTAGCCTTTAAATGTAGTGTCTTGTGGATATCCTATACTAAAATAAAGCACAAGAGGGGTCTATTATCTATTATAGTAATGGGTGAAAAAGAATTCAATTCAGACCATGATTGTTAATCCTTACATCCTTTATCCCTGGCCACATTCTCCATCCATCTTTTTCTCATCTCAGTACTCCAGGTACCCAATCTTCTATTTTTCAAAGTACTGCACTTAGTCTTAGCCTACAGCTTCACCACTTTCTGCTCTTCTTAACTAATTCATCTTAATACACATGGCAAGGCTGCTAATCTCCTGCTCTTTTTCTTCCTCCCCTTCTGGAAAAGTTACTTTCTATCTCTTGCAAGAAATGATATGTATAAAAAATCAATTTAGCTCCTATTTTTAGAGGAGGCATTAAATTCTAGAAAGAACCATAAGGAGGGAACTGGAATGTTCAATACTCATTACAGAAATCCAGAAAGGTAATCCAAGTTAGGGCAAGAAGAATTTTCAGTTATTCTCTCTCTCTCTCTCTCTCTCTCTCTCTCTCTCTCTCTCTCTCTCTCTCTCTCTCTCTCACACACACACACACACACATGCCATCAAGTCCAGTTCCTAACAGCAATGAAAACTATAGTTTATACAATAAACACATATTAAATGAACAAAGACATCAACACACATTTGGAGTCATTAGCTCTTATATGGGATTTGAGATCACAGCAGAGACTGGATTGGGAAAGAGTATAACTAAAGTGAGCAGGGGCAGAAAAGAATGAGTCAACAATGCTATTAATTGCTTCATAATTATTTTGTGGATAAAATTTAAGCCTTTTAGCTGCAAAACTCAGGTGATATGTTCATTCTGTTAAATCAAATGCTGGCCTAAGTTATAAGAAATATTTTTCCTGAGTTTTTACCTATATAGAACATATTAGCAGAAGCATGTTAATTGGTCAACAGGTTAGCTATTATTGTAAAATAATAATGAAACAAAAAGATAAATAATAAATATTGAAATAATATTCAAAAATTAAAAATAAAGAATTACAAGCTAATAATGAAGCTAATATAAAACCTTTTGATATTAAATCACAGTACAGCAATCCTAAAACAAGAAAATAGAGATGACAAATATTTTTTTAAAGATTTGTAAAATAATAAAGATTTGTATGATTAATATATTGAAATGAAATGGGACTACTGATTATCAGTGCTTATTCATGCTTTGAGAGAAACTATTTAGTGTCTTTAAATTTCTGAGTTTTTATTTCCAGAACAAAGTAGTAAAGTATTTGAAAAGCACTTTGGGCTTTTGTCTCTATTTTCTTAAATATATGTATTATATTTATTATGTAAATCTTTCTGAATACCTTCTAGCTATCTGGAAACTTAAATGATTGACCACAAGAGGGAGAACTCTAGTTCTACATTAAGTCAATTAAACACTATGTAATAATTTGGAAACATTTTGCTTTGTGAGCTTGGCAATAGGCTGTCATATTTTCCCTTCTATAGGAAGCTTGGGGTTTTCTCCTGCTTGAGGTAAGTTTACCTTATTTGAAATGTGTGTCTATTGCTAAACTTATTGAAATCCGTTTGGAATTTGAGAGAGCTCCCTTCCTCATGCCACTAGGTAAACCTGCCTCTTTGTCTCCTATCGCCTTGCTTGCCTCCTCACGGACTTGCCCTCACACTTGCAACCAGCTATGTTCCTTCTTCCTTAGCCAGTAAATCTGTCAAGATCTTCCAAGACGTCCATTGTCCTTGGGCCACGACAGTCCACTAGGCTAGGCTCTTCTGGGATATTTCTTCCTGACATATCAGCTAGGCTCTTATCCTTTGTAACATGTAGGTATTCTACTTCCCTCATATTCTCCTTCCTCCGAGACACTGAGTAAGCATTTTTTTTTCTGCCACATCATGTAAGCGTCACAACTCCTGTTACACTACCCAGTGTGGCCAAAATGCCTGGCTCCTCTAGAATCTCCCATATACCGCTCCCACAACTCCTACCCATCCTATAAACCTCCTACTTTCCCCAAATCTCACTTTTCAGCTCTTAAAGGTATGTTCTGCCCTTCTTGAATTGATAAGTGAAAGTGCACAGCCAGTTGAACAACATCTGCACGTTGCTGCTGGTCGACCAAAGCTTACCTGAAGTAGTACAACTGTACCTGGAGAGTCACACCAGAAAGGAGCAAAGGAGGGGGCTAGCAAGCTTCATGCTGATCCTTAAACAGTGTCTTTTCAGTCAGGCAGTAGAAGTTCTAGCACTCAATACAAAGCCAAGAAAAGAAAACAATGTCTCAACCCTTTTTCAGATTAATATTCTTTTGAACATTGTTCACACCTGTGCCAGAAAGAAAAAGGAATTTAAGCAAAAGTAAGAAAGACATGGCTATAAAGGACTTCAGATGTTCTAGTCCCAGTTCAAAAACAAAGAAATAACTGAGACAAAAATTGTCAACTCAGAATAGTGTACTCTATAGACGATCTGATGTAATCGAAGGAGAAATAAAATCTTTGCATGAAAAAAAAATTAAAGGAATTTATGACTACTAATTCATCTCTCCAGAAGATACTGGAATACTTAAATCTGAAGAGAAGTCTAAACACATGCAAGAAGTCACAGGAATAAGTAATTCTAGGATAGACATGGAAATGTAGTGCAGTAGAAACTGAGAAATATACAAAGGTGATCCTAACGATCTCCAAATAATTAGGGGGACAGATTCACAACTGGCCATCTCTTGTCATAAAATGAAACTTCTAGTACCTGGACTGAATTACATTAATTTGAGTTGTTTGCCAAAGCGGTCCCATGGAAATCACCAAACAACTCATGATGTGGCTAATACTACAGGTTGCTTTTCTTAAACTGAAAATAAGGACTCATTGCTGAAGATAAGACCCACACAACTCATTGACCATGAAGAAGTCAAACTGGTACCTACACAGAACCTTCACCCCTACATCCTCGTGTTTTACATATGAGAAGATATTCTAAAGGCTACAAAAACAAAACATAAACACCAACCCAACCACAAAATTGATGATATGCAATACTGTTCTGCCTGCAAAATATGCTAAGGCAATATGAGTAGCCAATTGATGTCTAATTTGACTTAAGGAACTCTTTACAAGATGGAATCTGTACCTGACACTTCTTGGCTGACCAAGAACAAGAGACTAGACAGTCCATACTAGTGTTCTTTTTTTTTTTAAAAAAAAAGTAGTGATAAAATATTATTAATAATATTCTGCTATACTCAGAGATCAGCACCTTATTCAGTCATCATCAAAGAAGCTTCCTCTTGCAGCAGATGGGAACAAATACAGAGACCCACATCCAGGCATTACCTTATAACACACATCTCTAAATGTGATGTCTCCATCAAATTCCTCCTTTCAGAGTTCAGGGAATCCCATGGAAGAGCAGGCAGAAAGTGTGTAAAAGCCAGAGAGAATGGAGGACACCAGGAGAACAGTGCCCACTAAATCAACTGAGCAAAGTTCATATGAACTCACAAAGACGGAAGCAGAAAGCAAAGGGCCAACATGAGTGGGCACCAGGTCCTCTGTGAATATATAAGCTTTTAGTTTAGTGTTTTAATGGGGCTCCTAAGAGTCTGAACAAATGGATCTCTGGTTCTTGTTCCTTCTATTGGGGCTCTTTTCCTTCTGTTGGTTTGTCCTGTCTAATTTCACTGTGATACTATTGATTTATTTTGCAATGTTTTGTTGTGATCCCTTAGAAGTCTGTTTGTAGATGTTCAGTCCCAAGGAAACACGCAAAGGCTTATATTAATTATAAACTGTTTTGCCTCTTAGCTCAGGCTTATTACTAACTAGCTGTTACAATTTAAATTAATCCATAATTCTTGTCTATATTTATCCATGTGACTTGGTACCTTTTCTCAGTAAGGCATTCTCAACTTTCTTCCTCTGCATCTGACTGGTTACTATGTCTCTGTCTTTCCTCTTTCCAGAATTCTCCTAATCTGGTTGCCACACCTATACTTCATGCCTGGCTACTGGCCAGTCATATTTTATCAAACCAATATGAGTGACAAATTGTTACAGTGTACAAGAGCATTATCCCACAGCACCTGTTCTTTTAAATGAGAGGAAAAGGGGAATGTGGATCAGGATAAAATGGGAGGTAAGAGTAAATGGAGGAGAAACCTGAGTCAGGATATATTGTATGGGAAAAGAATTTATTTTCAATAAAAAAGAGAAAGCAAAAACAATCTAACAAAACAGAATATCAGACAAGTCAAACAGACAGACAGACCAATATTTACCATGATCATCATTCAATTTATTTAAACCTTATCAAGAATCGGCAGTTCTTCCACAGATTTTTGGCTTCTTTATTTGGAAAATGATGCTTAAATATCATGAAATGAATGCTAGTTGCTATTGAAATATACATATAATCATGTATAGATGCATAGATAGAGCATAGCTATAAATGAATTTCTCTCTCATCTATCTAGCTATGCAGTACCCTATAAAGATTTAGTTCCAGGACTCCTTCAGTTGCAAAATTCTACAGGTGAATAGTATTTGCATATAAAATGTATAAACTCACTGACCTACTTTATATTATCTGTGGATTACCTAATATAACTAATATGGTATAAATATTATGCCAATAGTTATTTGTATTATGTTTAGAAATAATAAGTTCTGTTCATTTTGCCACAAAAAAGCAAAAATCAAAAAGAAAACTCCACAAAATAGAAAAAAAAGTCAGAAAATATCACACACTTTTCAATAATAACCCTTTAATATCAATGGATTCCATTCTCCAGTAATATACCTAGACTAGAAGACTGGATTAGAAAACAGGACCATGTTTTTGCTCCTTCTGAAAAACACACCTCGCCATCAGTGATAGGCAACACATTTAAGATAAAGGGATGAAAATAGGTATTCCAAGCAAATTGAGATAAAAAGCAAGTAAATATATTTCTTGTAATAGAAGATAAAATAGCCTTCCACTCATAACTAGTCAGAAGAGATAAGGAGGTTTACTCCATACACATTAAAGGAATAATCCTCTAAGAAGATACTAAAATTTTAGATACATACTAACAAGAGAACCTAACTTCATTAAAAAAAAAAAACCTAAATACTGGTAGACTTAATATCACATTTTAATTCCTACATGATCATTTCAGGCGACTTCAATATCCTATTCTAACCAATAGATACGTTATCTGGAAAAGTCTAAACAGAGAAACTTTGGGAATAAACAGCATAGTTTAAATAGATCTAACAAATGTGTACATCTACAGAATATTATAGACAAACACTGAAAAACAATACTTTCCTCAGTAGTCCATGGAAATTTCAATCAAATCAACCACATATATGACACAGAAAGGTCTCAACAAATATAGGAAAACTGAAATAGCATCTTGTGCCATGTCTCCCTCAATATTATAAACATCCCCTCTAGAATGGTAAACCAATATAAATTTTCTTACATTCAAAAAGATTTTTTAGAGATCTCAAGTTAATACGTTAATGATGTACCTGAAGATTTTGTAGAAATTAAAACCACACCACTCACCAGTTGATAGGAAGAGACACTCAGATTCATGGTTGAAATTAATGAGCACCAATAAACAAAACTATGAAGAGTCAATCAGATGAAGATTTACTTTTTTGAAAAGATTAACAAGACTGATACCCCTTTAACCAAAGTAACAACAACAAAAAGAAAAAGTATCAAGATTCAAATCGATAAAATCAAAGGTGAATGAAGAAACAGTAATCATTGAGGAAATTCAGAGAAAAATGAAGTCATAATTTAAATATTTTATTTCACTAAACTGGTGAAAATCTAAAATAAATAGCTAAATTTCTGGATGAACATAGCTTTCCAAAAGTCAACCAAGAAGAAATAAACACTTTAAATAGATGCATGACAATCAATGATACAGAGGTACTAAGTAAACATTCCTCAATTTAAAAGTGCAGGGCCAGATGGATTCAGTACAAAATTCTAACAGATTTTAAAAACACCAATACTCTTCAAATTATTCCATAAAAAAGAAAAAGAACACTGCTATATTCTTTTCCCGAAACCCACATTTCCCCAATATCCAAACAAATAAACATTAAACAATAAATAGAAAGAATTGAAGGAAATTTCCCTGATTAACATAAATATGAATTTCTTAATAAAATGTGTATAAACTAAATTTAAAAACATATCTAAATTATCATCTACCATGATCAAGTTTGATTGGTCCCAGAGATTCAAAGATGGTTTAACATATCAAATCAATTACTGTAATCACCATATATAAATATACTCAAGGATAGAAAAACACATGATCTTATCCTTAGATACAGAAAGGCTATTGAAAAAATTCAATATCCACTCATGATAAAAAATCTTAGATAATCTAGTGATGCAGGAGGCATATCTCAACACAATATGTGTAATATACAGCAAATCCATAGCAAACATGACACTAAATGGAGAAAATCATTGGTTCTAGAATCAGGAGCACAATTAAGATGTCCACTCTCTCCTCTTCTCTGTAGTAAAATTCTTGCAATATTAGAGTAGTAAAACAAGATGAGATAAAGGGAATATAACTGAGAAAAGAGAACGTCAAAGTTTCCTTATTTATAGATGATATGATTTTATATAAAAATGTCTGTAAAGACTCTAACAGATGTTATTTTTCGAAATTCCCAGGAACCCACAAGGATGATCTCAGCTAAGACCCTAAGCAATAGAGGAGAGGGTGTCCGGACTAGCCTTGCCCTGTAGTCAGATTGGTGAATATCTTTTTTTTGTGTGTGTGTGTGGGGGGGTATATCTTAAACATCACCACAGAAGCTCCAACCAGCAACTGATGGAAACAGAGGCAGAGACCTACAGTGGAACATTGGGTTGAGCTCCTAAAGTCCAGTTGAAGAGTGGGAGGAGTGAGAATATGAGCAAAGAGGTCAAGACCATGATGGGAATACCCACTGAAACGGTCTACCTGAGCTAATGGGAGCTCAGCAAACCCAGACAGACAGGAAAAAAATTACCATAGGACCAAACTAGACCCTGTGAATGTGGGTGGCAGTTGTATGGCTGGGGCAGACTGAAAGGCCACTGGCAGTGGCACTAGGCTTTATTCCTACTGCTTATACTGGATTTTGGGGAACCCATTCTCTTTGGATAAATACCTTGCTCAGCCTAGATACAGTATGGATGGCCATGATGGACCTTCCTCAAAGGAATGTGCCTTACCCTCTCTGAAGAGTGGATGGGGGTGGGCTGGGGAAGAAGGTGGAGGGAGTGGGAGGAGGGGAAGGAGCAGAAACTTGCATTGGTATGTAAAATAAAAAAAAAGATAGTTTTCTTTTTAAAAAAATAAAATATAAAAAACTCTAACAGAAAACTCCTAGAGCTGATAAATACAATCAATAAGTAGTAGTTTATAAAATTAACTCACAAAATCAGTAGACTTATTATATACCCAAAGCAACATACTGATGAAGAAGTCAGTGAAACAGTGCCATTCACAATTGCATCAAAAAAATTTGTAACTAAAAGATCCATACAATGAAAATATTAGACACTGAAGAAACTGACAATGGTAACAGAAGATGGAAGGACCCTCTAATACTTAATGACTGGTATGATTAGTATTGTGAAATGGCCATTCTAACTAAAGGAATAAATATATTCAATGCAATGCCCTCTTAACTTCCAATGCAACTCTTCAGATAAATGAAAAAAATATTTCAAATTTAGTATGAAAACTAAATTACTCAAGATATCAGAAGAAATTTTTAACAAACATTGCCAGAGATACCACCACCCTTGATTTCAATTATACTATAAAAATAAACAAATATATTGATAAACAAAATAGAATTCATAACCCAGATGTAAGCCCACACTCCCCCACTCACCTGATTTTTGATAAGTAGTTCTAACATATACGTTAGAGAAGGGGCAGAATCTTCAACAAGCCTGCTGGTTAAGCTGGATAGCCACATATAAAAAATGAAACTGGATTCTTATCTCTCACCCTGAGTAAAACTCAAGAGCCAATGGATTAAGGACTTAAGCATAAGCCCTGATGAATCTTATAGAGGAGATATTATGAAGCACACTTGAAGCAATAGGTGGGAAAAGGGCCCTCTGAATAGGACCAAGTGAGTATATATTCTTTGGTGATCAGAAAGTAGAAATACCTGAAATATTTACATTTACTTTGGCTGTAAACTTTCCTTATTCATCTGACATAAAGAATTACAAAATGTTTTAGTAATGACATTGTTGTTGTGATGACAATAATAATTCCTCCTAAAGTGACTACTATGGTGAGTGAATTTGATTTGAATAAATTCATTGTAGTCTACTTACTATAATGGATGCATAATTGAGTTATCTATTTGTATTTTTTCTTATATTGATGATAGATTCTATTTTCATACAATATATTCCAATTTCATGAATATTTAAAATTTACAGTGAGCTAAATAAATGTGCAATATTATCATTTCGATATGTCTCTTTTTCTAGAAATACATTGTAATTGCTAATGCTTTTCATTAGTCTAATAAATTAGCTTTCTACCAGTAATTCTTTTTTTTTTTTTTTTTTGTTTTTGTTTTTGTTTTTCGAGACAGGGTTTCTCTGTGGTTTTGGAGCCTGTCCTGGAACTAGCTCTTGTAGACCAGGCTGGTCTCGAACTCACAGAGATCCGCCTGCCTCTGCCTCCCAAGTGCTGGGATTAAAGGCGTGCGCCACCACCGCCCGGCTTCTACCAGTAATTCTTATGTCAGGAAATGATATAGGCTGAAAAATGACATAGAATAGGCAATATGGAGACACATTTTACCACTCTTGGGCTATCCAACCAATGACAACGACTGGTTTCCTAGTGTTTACTTGGAGACATTTAGTAATGTACACAAAAGAATGAATAGCAACTGATAAAATCATTTACATGCACATATATTAGAGTTCCAGACAACTACACATTCATCTCAGATCTAGAATTTGAGCAGGACTCCTAGGAAGAGTCCATATCTATTCCATACAGTGTCAAATGATATTTCTTGTAATCCTGGAAGCAGAGAGTCAGGAGCCACAAGTCTTGCTCAGCATCTAGTAACTTGGCTGTCACCTGGGCCCTTGCTGAGAATGTTGTCTGGAAACAGCTGTAAGTATTCATGTCACTCGTGCTCTGTCTCCTGCTCTTGATTTGGGAGACAGAGCAAGAGCAAGGAACTCAGGACCGCGAGGGGTGCACCCACACACTGAGACAATGGGGATGTTCTATCAGGAACTCACCAAAGCCAGCTGGCCTGGGTCTGAAAAAGCATGGGATAAAACCGGACTTGCTGAACATAATGGACAATGAGGACTACTGAGAACTCAAGAACAGTGGCAATGGGTTTTTGATCCTACTACACGTACTGGCTTTGTGGGAGCCTAGGCAGTTTGGATGCTCACCTTACTAGACCTGGATGGAGGTGGGTGGTCCTTGGACTTCCCACAGGGCAGGGAACCCGGATTACTCTTAGGGATGATGAGGGAGGGGGACTTGATTGGGGAGGGGAAGGGAAATGGGAGGTGGTGGCGGGGAGAAGGCAGAAATCTTTAATAAATAAATAAACAATAAAAAAAAGAAATTTGAAAAAAAAATGTTTTCATGTCCCATAGTGCCTGTATTATAAGAGCTCAGGTTCAAGTCAACAAAGCAAGGCACTTGGAATTGTGATTTAGCCTTGGAGGTTGCACAGCTTCATGTCTACCATACTCTGTTGGCAAAAGCAAGTACGAAGGATGTCAGATTTTAAATGTAAATCCTGTCATATAAAAATAGGAGGAATCCAAAGGTCACACTGGAAGAGGAGCATGTTGGATTAGATGTATTATACATTTTTTGTGTAATATTACAAGGCACAATTTTATGTTTAACTTAAGTGTTTAAACTTAATTTGATGTTTAATTTTAATTTTTAACCATACACTACACTTTTGGTCACATTCTTACTTTAGAAAATACCATTTTTTTTTCCAAACTATTTACCCTGTCAATGAGATGCCATCTGACACAACAACACGGATTACTTGTGTGCTATAATATTGCTTACATATAATATTAAGTTTTTCAACTGGGCAAGAACAATGCCTTGTGTGAACACTGTTGTATCACTAGCGACTGAAAAATGCCTGTCATACAGAGGAGTGCTCAATGAATCAATGTTGCATAAAAAATTGTACTGAAATTAGATGGTGTTTTCTAGTTGTTTCAAAAACTCTTGTGTCTTTCATCTTTATGATATTTTCAGTATTACTGATTATATAGGTCAGAATATGGGTGTTTAGGATTATTTTCAGAAGTTAGGTTTTATTTTCTCTGATTCATAAATTGTTAATTAATGGTTTATTCCCTTATATTCTCCAAGTTTATTCTACTACTTCCTACTATACCATTTGGAGTATATTACATATTATTATACATTATTTCACATATATATTTATGGTTGCTTGTAACTTTACCTTGCAAGTTTCTTAAGGGTTAAACTGTTAGAAATGATCTAACCCTAAACATATTTATTCTACCATATCATAAAGACTTCTTGTTAAATGTTGAGAGAATGCTTGAGAAACTAAATGCCCAAATGGTGTTAAATCCCTTTCAACTTTACTTTCCTTAAAAGAAAAAAAGAGTTATCCCATGAAAATTACGGAATTTAAAATTTAATAAACCCAATTACCTGAAAAAAATTTATTAAGCTTTAGATCAGAATAAGCAGATGCATTCTTATGTTTAGCTTTAGATAAGCTATTTCACATTCCATGCGCTTATTTCAATGTTCTGTTCTTTTTTTTTTTTTGAAAGAGTAACTTTAGAATTCTTTGTTTCTAAAGTAGTACAAAATCTTTATGAGATATGCACACATAATCTCTCCCCATCCTAGAAACGGGAAGGAGCTGGCCACACAATCTCAGAATCCAGTGTAACATGTATGGGTCTGTTATACATGCTTAAGAATGTTGCTGGGTCCAAGAAGTCATCAGCTTTGCACAAGTATTGGACAGTTTGTTCTGGGAGGAGTAGCTCAGGGGCAACTTGGTGCAAGTTGTCACCTGGCCCTTTCGTACCGACTTTCACGGTCTTGAAAAGGTGAAATGCCAGTTTGTGAGTCATGGTGAGAAAGTCTGTGGTGACTTCCGATAGAGACTGAGACTGTGTCACATCATCTAGATACAGAACGGGGACCTTGATGACAGAAACATGCCATTGCATGAACAACCTTGTAGGGATGTTATGAGAAACAACTATAATTTTGATGTTTTGGATGATAAATTCTTTGTCTTCTTTCTCGTGGGCAACATAATCTAAAAGGATTCGGAAAAGAGTGCCATTGGAGGTCTCAAGGATATGCAGAAAAGTGCTTGAGTATATGAGCAATAAGCCGGTAACTGTCTCTCCTAAGTGATGCTTCAGAATTGACTGGAAGAGGTGCTCGTAGTATTCAGTAATCTGCTTTTTCTCCACATTGGCTTGTAGGTGGCCCACAAGAAACATCCTGTGAAGGAGGAATTTCTTTAGCTGTAGCCTGTGTTTCTCTTCCTGAAGGTGCATGTAATTGATTCGAGGAACTTTGGGCATCAGTAGAGGGTCCACCTGAAAATGCTTTTTGCTGCCCTTCCGATTATGGACCATGAAAGACATGATGAATCTTATTTTTTCTTCTAAGTGATTACAAGTCTCACTGGTGATGAACTCTTATTTTTATTTCTTCTGACAAAACAGCAACAACAAAACAACACAAATGTGTCAGGTGTTAATGAATAACAATATCCCTACTCAATGCTACAGACAATGTCTTTGAAAAGGAAGAGAATGTAACAGCAAGACTGAAAGCCCAGAGATGGTTTCTGAGTTCACAGTGGAATAACTCTTACGTTTAGTAACAGACCTCGCTGTGCCATGGTGATTACAAATTATACTTGAGGCTTTTAAAATGGTGTTTCTATAGCAAGTACTTTATCTAACATTTAAAATAAATTTAACTGGCCTGTAAAATAAAAATAAATCAGGGGTACTCTAGGCTATTATTAGTTTATTTAATATTTACTATCAATGCTAAAAGTCAATAATGTTGCTTTAATCATAACAGTAAACTTTTAAGAGAAAAAGTAAGTTGTTTGGTTTATCCTTTTATCAATAAATCTCTTCTATTTTGCTGTTTTACCGAGGTTTAAATAAAAGCAGGCTTCTGCTTTGACCAAATTTCATGTCACAGCTCCACTCCCAAGCCACCTTAACTTTGTCACATGCCATGTACATTACCTGTCTTTGAGGTCCTCTTGGCTTGACCTCTGTCATGCTTCCAACTGCCAGTGCCCTGAGCCTCAACTGTCCTATCTGGGGTTCTAAACCCATAGGTCAGGAAAGGAGTTAGAACACCGTTAGCAACAAAGAGGCGAAGCGTAACTAGTCCTAGTTCTACTTTAATGAGAGTACCCCAGTAAACATGTGCACAACATTGTGGATTGTGGGGGAAATGAAATGAAATATATTTCAGAATGCCTTTTCTTCTTTCTTGTTTTTTTTTTGTTTGTTTGTTTGTTTATGACACACACCCTTGCCTGTCAGACATGTGGTCAATGTGAACACCTTCAGTTACATCTCCGCTGTAGCAGCAGAGCTAGTACCTACAGCTCACTTATGTACTACTTAAAGACTATAGGAACACATCTGACTCTTTCTAATAATAAATCATTTATACAAATGTTTAACAATACCGTTTGGGCTACTTGATGTGAATTTAAGTTAATTTTTAGAGTTGAAAATAAAAGTGCCTTTTAATATTATATTCACATGAGCTCATGTGACAAGGCTAGGAAACACTTTGATCTAATTTTAAAAAATGAACCTTAGAGAACTTTTTTTCTCCTGAGATTTTCATTATTCAAACTAATGATCTGATTTTAATAATTTGCAGTGATAAATTATTCCAGAAAGTGAAGGCTGAGAGGTGATTTAATAAATCTTTAATTGTGTGATACATAACAATCGCCCATAATTCCTCACTCACTGTGATTCAGCTCATCACTCACTGACTCTTCCCTAAGCAGTTCACTTAGTCAATGCCTTGTCTGGGCTGCCGTTCTCTCCATCCTCCTTGTGGCTTTGTGAAAAGGACAGTTTTGACCACCATCTCCAACAGCCCTCTCTTCCTCCCCAAAATACATCTTGGAACTGGATGTACCTACTCTCTTTTTTTCCCCAAATCTCTTTCTTTGATCTGGTGGAATTCTTCTGGCATCAAGTTCTGGACAATGCTGATTATCATAAAGATAATTTATTACCATAAAGATTCATTATCATATGCTATTACCATAAAGACCTTACACCCTGCTTCCTTGCAGTAGCTCAGTAGCCTCTGCATTCACTTTTATGAGGACATCAGAAAGGTCCTCGATGCTACTCCTGCCTCATGACTGCCTAATTGATGCCGAGCATTGGCTCCTCTGAGCCCATCTATGGGATCTTCTCACACAAAAGCTTCAGCGCGCATGCATACAGCTGCTTGATTGGCACTGACAAAGAAAACCTGAGCCCATTCAAAAATCTCTTTACAGAAGACTTTTACATCATTTTATCCAGTTACTTATTTATAACTCTTCTTTCCATAGATGTTAAATCTACTCCTTGAAAGTTTAGAAACTGAGATTATAAAAATTATTTTTATTAAGTTATTTTCCTTTGCCAGGATTGTCTAGTGCCAAAAGGTGAGCTCCCTGAAAACATATATAGAAGTAACATTATACAAACCTAACAGGTTATATTCAATAACAATTAGTGAAAAATAATCCATAAATTTGAAGATGAGCAGTAAGTGTATATGGGTGGGTTTGGAAAGTGAGAGAAATTTAATTACATTAGAATCTTAAAAGCAAAATAACTCTAAATTATGAAAAAATTTCGTACTAATATAATGATTAACTTTTTGTCTCATAGTTTTTAGATCAAACCCATTGGTCTTTTTTTTTTATTTCTCTTAAAAGCAAATCCCAAATTATAAGACTTACTTTATTTTAAAAATTCTTATTTTTCTAGAAAGCTAGCTTACACCTTTAATCCCAGCCTGTGGGAGGCAGAGGAGCGTGGATGGTCTCTGAGTTCAAGGTCAGCCTCTTCTACAAATCAAGTTTAGGGCCACCAGGGCCACATATAGAAACCCTGACTTGAAAAACTATATGAAAAATTCCTTATTTCAAAATGCATTTGAAATTCTTGGTTTCCACTACCTCCTTTATAGTCCTCTAAATTTCTTCACCCCAAATATTAAACTCAGAGTATAGAATGTAAACCTGTATAATAATTCATAAAGTTGTGCTTATATTTTCAAATGATTTTACGGGTCCTTGCTGATACTTGAATACTAGAAAAGAAAGATCTACATTAACTGTGTGCATGATGATCTATAGTATTATTTCCAACCTCCAGGAGTGAATTAGACCACAGTGAACATAGAGACATGTAACAGGATGGTTTGTTACCTAAGGTTGGCACTTCTCATAGTTATCAGGAACTTACACTATATCACTGCTATGAAAGACCCCTGCCTGAATCCACAGAAAAATCATTTCTTTAATTTAAAATTTATCTGAATGTGACACTTTGTATGGTTCTATCTAATGCATCTAAAATAATAGTTTTACTACCTCAGATAGGCAAAGAAACACTTTATATACAGGTAGGATTGATTTTCACCAGGCATTCTTTATATAGAGCACAATTTCCTTCCAAGGGCCAGCCTTCAAAATAAGATTAATTATTGGATTATATTATCCCACTTATATGTCTGCTCCCATTTATGTATCTTATTCTGATTATAGTATGTCCTCAGAGCACATGAGAAGAAAACATAACTTGTAAATGGGCTTCAATTGAGATTTTAACTCACTTCCCATATTGCCACTGTCTTTGGGGGCTCCATAAATCTTGTGGTAAATAATCAATATTTAAGCTTTTGTCTTCACTCTCATCACTTCTTTCCAGACACTAAGCACCATTAACCTGCTGAATTACTTTCTTAAGATTTGTTTCTTTTCTTTTTTTAAAAAAGAAAACAAACTATCTTTTTTTTCTTTATACAAATCAATCCCAGTTCCCACTCCTTCCTCTCCTCCCATTCCCTCCACCTTCTTCTTCACCCCACCCCCACTCCTCAGAGAGGGTAAGGCACATTGCTTTGGAGAAGGTCCAAGGCCCTCCCTACTATATCTAGGCTGAGCAAGGTATCCATCCAAAGAGAATAGGATCTCAAAAAGCCCATACAAGCTGTAGGGATAAATCCTGGTGCCACTGCCAGTGGCCCCTCAGTCTGCCCCAGCCATGCCACTGTCAACCACATTCAGGTAGACTGTTTCAGTGGGTATATCTATCATGGTCTTGACCTCTTTGCTCATATTCTTACTCTTTCCACTCTAACTGAACTTTGGAAGATCAATCCAGTGCTCAGATGTGGGTCTCTGCCTGTGTTTCCATCAGTTGCTGGATGAAAGGTTATATGGTGATATTTAAGATACTCATCAGTCTGACTACAGGACAAGGCCATTTCGGGCACCCTCTCCTCTATGTAGTCACTCATGAGTGGATACTAGCTATAAACAAAGGATATTGAGCCTATGGTTCATGATCTTAGAGAAGCTAACTAACAAGGTGAACCCTAAGAAAAACATATATAGATACATCTGAAAAGTCAAAATAGAAAAGATCACCTGACAAAATTGGAAACATGGGGATGGTGGAAAAGGGAGGGTGGAAGGGGAGAAGGGGAGGGGCAAGGAGAACTTGAGGGAATGGGATAGTCAAGATGAAGGAAGACAGAGATGAGAGCCTAGAAAGAGATGTCTTGATTGAGGGAGCCATTATGGGGTTAGCAATAAACCTGACACTAGGGAAATTTCCAGGAATCTACAAGGATGACCCCAGCTTAGACCCTAAGATTTCTGTTTCTATTAGCATCACAGCATGATAGGCTCCCCTACTCCTCTGATGAACGCAACCTCTTCTGGAGATTCCAGGTGCCTTTCTCACTCATGCTCCTGGAAAAGGAGCTCACTAGTGGTGTCCTCCCACCCACTGTGTGGGATTTATCACCCTTCTCTTTCACGTATATTTTTATTTCTGGTATAAACTTATTAGAAAAATGGGTTTTCAACAATTTAAATTGATAAGTGATATAATATTTCAACTAAACTAGTCATTTTTCTAAACATACTAATCTCTGAACAAAATCTAATTGGTGTTAGATTAAAAACATAAATAATCATTTCTTTATTTTAAAAATTGGCTGTGACAGCTTTGTGTGGTTCAATCTAATGCATCTAAAATAATAGTTTGACTATTCCAATATATGATTTTATACTTGTAGTTTTATTCTATTTCCCCAGTATGTTTTTCCCTATTTATCAAATGTCAGTTAGGTTATTCGCTTGAATTGCAGTAGTTTTGCCACCTGACTATCTAAAAAGTTTAGGTGGCATTTATCCTGTTTTGCTAAGATGTCACCAGTAAAGAGAGGAAAGAAAAAGCATGCATTTTGAACAATTTCTGTTTGGCTGGAATGTATAGCTACAGTTGTACACTTTTGTTTTAGTAGAAACTCATTGTGTGATCTTCCAAGCACAGCAATCCTAGTTACCCATCTCAGATGTAGAATCCCACAGAATTCTTCTCCGTATTGACCCAGCTTAGGAGGCATTTGCTTTATTTTATCTACAGTGGTCTAATTAGAGTGACTGTATACGTTCAAGTTGTCATCACTTAACAGTTAGTAGGAACTTGCAGTCTTAGTCCTTTTCAGTTATTCCAATTATGCCCGCTGTTATTTCATATCAGCTTATTTCTCATAACATACTCATAACACTTGTCACACAGTACATTTTGTGATTTCTTTTAGACTTCATACTCTGGTATGTTCTCCAGAATCAAGTGTTCTTTGATAAACTCCCAATGGCCTCTGTTTGGTGTAGGACACATAGGTCAGATAGAGAAGATCAAAATCATTAATGGCCTGGAGTAGCTACATTTTCATATACTCATTTAATATTAATAATAAGCCTTCTTAGAATGATTGTGAGAGACATATTATTATAGGGCTACCTTAGGTAAGTGGACATTCTTTTCACAACTTATAGAGGACGTCGTTAAAATAGTGGATAGTTTACACATTGTTTAAATCTTCTCTCATCAACTTCCTTGTCATGCTTACATTAAAACCCCACCCACCCCAGTGATATTTTTTTAATAGGGACATGAATGAATCAGGACACGGAAACCAGTGTATCCCATTGTATCAAATTCTATTGCAAAGGCATGGCAATCTCCTAGAATTTTCTTCTATCAAGTTCGGTACTTTTTTTTTTAACTAGTTGACCACGGTCCTTAACAAATTGCCAACTTGGTTCAATGCAGTGGATTTTCTGATCTGCTATTGCTTGCAGGATGGCTACTTAAGAAGACAGAGATCCTATAACACCTAGATAAAGTAAATGTAAAGGAAATATCTAAATGATAACTGTGATTCAAAGAAAATTATCCTATTTTTATTAGTTGGTCATTTATCTTAGATTTATTGACAGCTTGAGCATTTTGCAAGATGTAAACACATAAACACTTCCTAATTTAGGGGAGTAGAATCTTGTAGTGGTGGTGAAATATTCAGGAATCTCAGATGTGCTTGGAAATGGTCAGGTATATAGATGTTGGTATCCCCTACTTTAGGAATATTGAAATGGAAAGGATTGCTGGGTTTTCCCGGTGACAAAGCTCTTATATTAGCAGCATCTTAAAGGGAACAAAGTTTCTTAGTTACTATTCCAGTTCTGTGAAGAAACAGCATAACCAAGGCACCTGTAAAAAAAGAACACTTAATTGGGGACTTGCAGACAGTTTCAGAGGCTGCATCTCTGATCATTATGGCAGCAAGCAGACAGGTATGGTGCTGGAGAAATAGCTCATAGCGTACACTCGGTCCAGAAGCAGGAAGCAGAATGATGGAGATGCTAAGCCTAGAGTGGGCTCTTTAAATCTCAGAGCCCATCCTCAGAGAAACACTCTCCAAGAAGGTCATACTTCCTAATGCTTCCTAAACAGTCCACCAAGCGGGAACCAACAATTCAAATAGATGAGTCCGGGAGAGCCATTTTCATTTAAAGCACCACAAGGGTTATGGAGTGCCTTTGAGGATGTCCCTTGAATTTATGATTTTAGAATGTAAGGTTGTGAAGAACCAGACTGATTCCAGAGAATCCCAGCATGACTTTAACCTTTCTCCTGTGCTTCAGAATAGAGAAAAATAGGACTACTTCCTTTAATGTAATTGTGTGTTTCAACACTACTGAACCATCGGTCCAACAGAATAATTAGTATAAATAAGTAACTAAAACTTGGGCAAAGCCTTCTAGGTGGACAGTTTCATGGAACACACCAGCGAGAAATATGTTACTAAATCACTAGAGTTAAAGCTATACAAGGAAATGATGTTATATGCTTTCTTTATCATATTTTTCCTTCCTTCCTTCCTTCCTTCCTTCCTTCCTTCCTTCCTTCCTTCCTTCCTTCCTTCCTTCCTTCCTTTCTTCTGTCCTTCCTTCCTTCCTTCCTTCCTTCCTTCCTTCCTTCCTTCCTTCCTTCCTTCCTTCCTTCCTTCCTTATTCCTTCCTTCCTTCCTTCCTTCCTTCCTTCCTTCCTTCCTTCCTTCCTTCCTTCCTTCCTTCCTTCCTTCTTCCTTTGTCTCTTCCAAAAGCAGTATGAAATAGTCTTTTGAAGTTATTTGTCAAAGAAAACACAGGAACACCATTTAAATTCAAATAATTAATATATATCTACTCTGTTTAAAATGGGTATGAACATTGGACATGTTGTTGAGAATCAGTTCTTACCTTCTCACATAAAAATTTTAATTCAGTTAGTAGACCTGAAGGCCACATGACTAGTTAACTTAGGAGTGAAGTATCATGGTAAACGATACTAACAATGAACACTGGAAGAACAGAGTCCTGGAACATTCCCCAAGAATAAGCATTTAGGTAAGTGTTAATGACACATGTGGCGTGGGTAATGGTGATAAGACCAGAGAATGCAGAGGAAGACACTAACAGTGTAAGGAGCATGTGTTGAGAGTTATAAAATGAGGCAATTCTCTTTTTAAAAAAAGGTAATAGTCTGTTATGGAAGCTACAAAAATCTAGGTGGAAAACAAAAGCAGGTTCTGAAGGTCAATTCAGAAGGGAGGTTTCAAAGAAAGAGCTAAGGCATTTAAGGTTTGCTACAACTTTAATATATCACTATTTTCAAAATTTTGGGGTCATTATAGATAAAGTAGTTTAAAAGTAAATGGCTCAGAGGAGTCAGAACCGTTCAGTTAATCACAGTAGAGAGAATGGTCGAAGGCTTGGCGCTTCTCCCAAGCATTTGTCAGAAAGAAGTCTGCTGATGTTTGGACAGCAAATTGTAGAGGAGAAAGATGGCAAGGTTAGATGCAGTAGAGATCCTTGGCTCTCCATACTAAAAGCAAGCATTCCAGTTCCTCCACAAAGTGCTTTTGGGTTTTGTGGGAAATGTGGAATCTGAAAACAGAATATGGTATATGCCTGAAAATATCTTAAGATCACAGGCTGTATCTCCATCTTCTCGACTATAAATAACAGTAAACTCTGAATTATTTCTACGTTTCCCTTTTATCTACTTTGTCTTCTGTTTCTGTGGCTGATAGTGCATGATCGTACATTACATTAGCAATATACCTGTTGGAAATTATGTCATGTGACCTAATCACAGGCAGCGTCCATTTACTTTACCATGATGTGTCCATAAGGGAGTATGCATGGATAATGTCTTTGGAATTCTTATATATAAATATCTACTCCATATATTATCATTTATGGCTAAACACCTTAAATAAGCAAACATCTTTCACAGCTTGGTTTTGGTTTGTCTTTCTTTAATTGTTGAATGATATGGAGAAAATTGAATTACTCTGCTTTAGATTTAGAAGGAGCTTGGCACCAACACAAAATATACCACACAGTTAAGGAAAATGCAGCACAAGGAAGTTTCGTGTCTCTACACCCCCAAGTTGCTCATGTTATAACAGAATTGACAAAATATTTAGATGAAAGACTCAACAGGGACATGATGCCTCTCCCTGGAGTACTTTGTAATACAGCACAATGCCAGAACTTTCCCAGGATTAATCATTTAAATCTGAGTGTTGTAGTACTCAAGAGACACTTATTGTATATTATTTTAGAAAAAACGTAATGTAATCAGGTTCTATGCTTATTGGTGAGTAGTTTAATAAATATTTTTGGGATATTTAGCAAGGCAAAAAAGTCTTATAATCAGAAACACCTACTAAAATATTATTATATCCTGATCATAAAATGAGAATTTTTATTAGAATTTAGAACTTTAGCAATTATTTGTTTAGAGAATAATGCCTTTCAAACTCTGTGTAACCATATTATTTTTATTTTATGTAACTAGTATAAGGAACATTGATGTGGGAGAGATTTCTTTCTAATCTGTTGCTTTTATTGGTTAATTAATAAAGAAACTGCCTAGGCCCATTTGATAGGCCAGCCCTTAGGTGGGTGGAGTAAACAGAACAGAATGCTGGGAGAAAGAAGCCGAGTCAGGCAGTCGCCATGATTCTCCCACTCCAGACAGATGCAGGTTAAGATCTTTCCTGGTAAGCCAGCTCATGGTGCTACACAGAATATTAGAAATGGGTTAGATCAATATGTAAGAGCTAGCCAATAAGAGGCTGGAACTAATGGGCCAGGCAGTGATTAAAAGAATACAATTCCGGTGTAATTATTTCGGGGTATAAGCTAGCCATGTGGGCGGCCGGGTGCTGGGGACGCAGCCCCGCAGCTCTTATTACAACAGAACATGAAATATTTGTACAGATTGGCTCTGTCCTAGATTTTCAAATAGTTTCCCACTAATTTATTTAACAACCACTGTTGTCTTGAAACTGTTCTCATGCACACTAAATTGAAAGACATATTCCCATTCAAATTCAGGGAGCCAACACATATTCTCAGAAACTAAGTTTGCTAATATTAGTGACAATATGGACATAAAAAAACTTATTACAATAGTGGATCACAGTCTTCAGTACGTATTCTTAAAGATGTAACCTTTGTTGGAGCAGGGCAGGGTGAACATATAATTTTTGAAATAAAGTATTGGAATGAGGCAAGATGGGGGTTGTGCTGTAAGACAGAGTGTGGGTCCCCATGTGCGATGAGCGCTCCATAGAAGAGAGCTGAAGATTGAGCTGCATAAATAACCATATGGTGTAGGCCACTTATTTTACTCTAATTCTTTGTCTTCACAATGCAGGGACCTCCCCCCTTTATAGAGGTCACAATTGACCTATTGGAGAATAACTTCAAATGGATTCCTGTTTCCCAGGAGATTTTCTAGGCAAAGTAGTCTTGCTCACTATGTGCCTCATGTTCTAAAATCTAATCACTTTGTGGTTCTTTTAACTATGAAAGATTTTAAATGACCCATTTTATAGGCTAGAGTTTGAACTAACTATGGACTTAACTGCTAGCCCAGTTAGTGGAAATACAGTCTCTTGTATGAATATTCTATATTCTTTGTGTGACTTCTGTTTTTATTTGATGGCATAACTTCTACTGTTTAATTGTGGCATATCAGAAATACACACACACACACAAGTAATTTTTTCAAATACCTGCAGAGGCAAGAAGACAGTGTCTGGTCATCTGACACTGGAAATACTGGGAAATATAAATGTAAGCAGTCTGATGTGGAGCTAGGGTCAGAGCCCAGGTCACCCTGCAAGAAGAGCAGGTGATTTTATCTGCTGAGTCATCTTCCAGCCCCAGTGAATGTTTTAATTCACTTTCTGTGGTGACAGTTACTTTATTGTTTTTTTTTTTTATTATATACTGTTCAAATAATCTGCCTATTTGCTAAGTACTTATACCTATCTCTCTCTCATCCCTGTGTGTTTCTCTCTCTATGTGTCTGTCTTTATGTCTCTGTCTCTCTGTCTCTATTTCTGTCTGTCTGTGTCTCTTTGTCTCTATTTCCGGAAATTTCCAACAGTAAGTCACAGCACAGTAGAAGAAAACATAATTTTTCAGTTTTGACTGTTGACCAAACTGAACTTCTGACTTGGATCTCAGTCTCAAAGGGTGGTGGGAAGTGATGCTTAGAAGGTCGTAAAGGTTAGGGTAATTCGTGCGATTTGTATTTAGTGAATCGTTCTTAGATGGTGGATTTGCTGCCTCCAGTGATCTATTTTGGAGCTGAGCTAGCTTTGCATTTTTTATAAGGTCATTTCCTCAGACCCGAGTCTCAAAAGAGCAAGGAAATTCCTGTTGGTCATGTTTTCCAATACTGAATTCAGGTGTGGGTTTCTGGCCTCTTGAATACCTTCTCTGAAGAAAAAAAAAAAAGATTTTTTTTGTCGTTTTAATTTTGTTTATATTTTTTTTGAAGTAAAGATAGTTTTTTTGACAAACACAGTTTTATACTTGGAGGATTTATTTTGAAAGGTCATTTTTAGGAAAAACTCTTTTTAGTGAAAGCAAAAGCATAGTTATACTCTGCAGATTCTGGAAAGCAGATCCGGCTCTCATTGTCTTTCTCTACCTGGAGTTACTGATTTACAGGACATAGCTATGCATTGTCCTTCTCCACCCGCTGTCACTAATTTACACGACAAAGCTTTGCTACTACATTTTATAGCTAGGAAGTTTTCTGTCACTGTTTTATAAAGATAAGTAACAAAAGTTTATGTCATGAAAAGCTCAAAGAGCATGAACATTGTACCAGCAGGCGATAGAAGAAGGAATTCAAGTTCTAGTATTCTCCTACAGCGGCTCCGTATTCAATCTCCACGACGTGTGACTTGAGGAAGAGAGAATAGCCTCTCTGAATACTTTATGACTGCGTACAGGGAGAGCGGCAGAGGCAGGAGCTGGGAAATACAATCAGCGCGTGTGAAGGCAGCACCTATTTGTCTTAAATTAATCATTGTTCCAGGGCAGGCAGATGATAATCCTGGGGCTGATGTCAATGTCTTTTTATTCATGACACAGATAAACCTGCAGCTCTGCTGTTTATGTGAGAGTTACGTGCTGTGAAAGATCTTACATCATTATAGATTGCTTGGTAGATTTTTTTTTTAATTTTTTGGATTGAAATCAGTAACTAATTATTTATGAAATAAACCATTGGTTATATTAAGCCCATTTGCTTTATTGCCAGCCGGGTGTAAACAAAGGTTTCTAAGTAGAATAACTTTTCTTCATCATTATTAAACCCTCCAGTTGATAGAGTTCTTTTTAAAATTTTTTGTTTTTATTGAGATATATAGTTTTCTCTGCTCCCCTCCCTTCCATCCCTTTCCCCTGCTACATTCTCTTGAGACCCCCATACTCCCAGTTTGTTCAGGAGATATTGTCTTTTTCTTCTTCATATTTAGATCCTTGTACATTTCTCTTAGGGTCCTCTTAGTTGTCCGGCTCTCTGCGATTATGAATTATAGGTTGCTTTTTGTTTGTTTGTTTGTTTGTTTTAGTCTAAAAGCCAGTTGTGAGTGAGTACAGATTTGTTATCAGATATCATAAAAAAGAATGAGTACAGAGTACATACTATATTTGTTTTTCTCGGTATGTATTACCTCACTCAACATGCTTCTTTTCTAGATCCATTCATTTGCATGCAAATTTCAAGATGTCATTGTTTTTTACCACTGAGTAAATACTCCATTGTGTAAATGTACCATATTTTCTTTATCCATTCTTTGGTTGAGTGGCATTTAGGTTGATTCTAGGTTACAGCTATTACAAATAATACTGCTATGAACACAGTTGAACAAATGTCCTTGTGGTATGAGTGAGCCTCCTTTGGGTATATTGCTGGGTCTTGAAATCGATTGTTTCCTAACTTTCTGAGAAATTGCCATACTGATTTCCAAAGTGATTGTGCAAGTTTGCACTCCCACCAGCAATGGGGGAGTGGTCTCCTTTGTCTGCATCCTATCCAGCATGGGCTGTCACCAGTGTTTCTAATCTTGGACATTCTGACAGGTGTAGAAAGAAATCTCAGAGTTGTTTTGATTTGCATTTCTCTGATGGCTAAGGATGTTGAACATTTCCTAAGGTGTCTTATCAGTCATTTAAGATTCATCTCTTGATCCTACTGCATGTAGTGGCTTTGTGGGAGCCTAGCCTGTTTGAATGCTCACCTTCCTAGACCTGGATGGAGGGGGGAGGACCTTGGACTGCCCACAGGGAAGGCAACCCTGACTGCTCTTTGGACTGGAGAGGGAGGGTGAGAGGAATGTGGAGAGGAGGAGAGGAGTGGGGGGAGGAAAAGGGGAGGCGGGGAGGAGGCAGAAATTGTTTTCAATAAAAATAATAAATAAATAAATAAATAAATAAATTCATCTCTTGAGAACTGTTCTCTGTTTAAGTGTGTACCATATTATTTTATTGGATTATTTGTTCTTTTGATGTCAAGTTTCTTTTTTTTTTTTTTTTTTTTTATTCTTTTTTAATTAAAATTTCCACCTGCTCCCCATTTCCCATTTCCCTCCCCTCCTCCCAAATATTGCCCTCCCCCCACTTCCCTCCCCCTATCCCCACTCCTCTTCTCCTCCCCCCACTCCATTCCCCCTCCCTCTCGATACTGAAGAGCAGTCCAAATTCCCTGCCCTGCGGGAAGACCAAGGTCCTTCTATCTACGTCCAGAAAGGTGAGCGTCCAAACAGGCTAAGCTCCCACAAAGCCAGTTCATGTATTAGGATCAAAACCTAGTGCCATTGTCCTTGGCTTCTCATCAGTCTTCATTGACCGCCATGCTCAGAGAGTACGGAATCTGGGACTGAATAAGCATGGGTTGATTCCGTACTCTCTGAGCATGGCGGTCAATGAAGACTGATGATGTCAAGTTTCTTAAGTTCTTTGTATATTTTGGAGATCTGACCTCTGTCTGATGTGGGGTTGGTGATGTCTTACGATTACAGTGTTGCTTCACTCTATAGGTAAAAAGTTTGTGCTGTTAATGCAGCTAGAGGCTGAAGAGCATCATGGTGGTTCTAATACAGCCATCCCAAGAGGATACTCCATTGACTCAGCTCTTGCTATAGACTTGTTTGCTCTCTGCTGGAAGGAGAAATGGTGGAATGAGAGGAAAAGAGGAAGAGATGAATCATGTAGTTACATTCTAGGTTTTACTAGTAAGTATTATGTTTGCTGGTATTAAAGGTAGGAAATAAGAATGTCATGACCTCTTTTGACTTCCAAAGTGACATTTTGAAGGTTTAACCATCTTCTCACTCTTGTTTTTATCTGCATAATAAATGTGGAGACATGAATATGTTTGAGTAGAAAAATTTTATACATTGAGATTAAAAGCTATACATTATATTTAGTTTAATTTAATCAATATTCTGTACATATATGTGTGCATATATACACATATATAGAATACACACACATTTATATATATATATATATATATATATATATATATATTCTATATATATGAGGTTTATTTTCCAAGTGGAAGGGGAGATTCTAAATAGAATTTAAAACTAAATAAAATAGTGTCCCAACAGCCTAACAGGCTGGCTTCAATATAGCAGTGCAGTTAGAAGGATTTAATTAATATACATTTAAAATTAAGTAAGACTATAGGCTTTAGCTATGGGGCCATAGGAGCGAGAAGTCCAGCCCTTCCAAGTTATTAAGTTTCTCTTACAGACTGAGGATACAGCATGAGGTGTTTCTTGTGTCCCTGACAATAGCCTAGACTCAGTGCACCTGAAGTCCTGTACCTACATGCCAGTCAAGCTAACAACATCGTTGTTTCCTTCCCAGAGGACAAGCTTTTAACCTTGAAAGTATTGTAATTTATAGACTAAAGTTTTAAAATAAGTTTTGGCAGTAACACCTCAGTATTAAGAATAGATTTATGGTATTTGGTATTTCAGTGCTATCTGGTGTGTTAAAAAAAAAAACTGGCTCTCTGAACTAACAAATTAGCTTTCAATTCCATCCTTAAATATGTGACTGAGTAATTAATTTAGGTCTGTTATTTTAAGTTTTAAAACTTTCCAGGTTTTAAATAGTGTTAGAATATTTAGTATTTATGTATTCATAAATAATCAATTATTATCCATCAGCTTATCTGCCTAAACTATTTGGTTTATTAGATAAGTGACTTATTTTGAAATGTCTTGAATTTTAATTTTTAACATCTGGGTCAAAGATAATTTGAAATTTTCTGAGAAGGTACAATTAAAAATTTTTATCTAATAATTTGTGAATTGGTACTACAAACTTTGAGGATAAATGATGATTTTCACTTTGAAAATTAAAAAAAAAATTAAACAGATCCCAGTGGTGCAGGTTTGTCATCCAGCACATGGGAGACTGAGGCAGGAAGTCGGCCAGGAGTTCAAGGCCAGTGTGGGCTTTTTAGTGAACACCAATATAATTGAAGTACAGAGTAAGATATTAGCTCAAATACAAACAAATAACCAAAATTAAATTTAATATCAAGCTTCATAGACAAAATAAACACATAACTGACATTTTCTGTGCATAAAGCCTCCTCTCATGGCCAAAGAAAAACACGTTATCAACAACATCGGTTTGTTTTCCCATCACCGGTATGTGAAGAGATAGAGTCGATGCACAGCTTGCTAGAATGGAGGCTTCCTGCAACTCGCTTGTAGGTCAGTACGGTGGTGTCCTCTGAAGATGGAAGGCAGCCCTCTGTCAGCACAGTTGTGGCTTTGGCTCTCGAGGCCGGGCTATGTAGCTGTGGATTCATCTGAGAAAGGGCTACCGTGTATTCCTGCCTCATTTTTCTCCCTTATAATTTTAGAAGACTCGGGTTATTTATAATAGAGATAAGCAGCAATATGATATTCAAATCAATCTCTAATTCAGAGAAATCACTGGCCACCCATATCCTGTGTGCCTCCCCTGTAGTTGCAGCTAAGTAAGTTTTGTTTTTATATATAGTGAGTTTTATTTGATATGCAACATTGCTATTATACCACAGATACTTCTACTTTTTATGGAATTACATCATCTATCTTGCTTTTGCTACCTGGTATCGTATTTTGAATGCCTTTATTATTAATAAGATATAAATAAATATGAAAGTACATGACATTGTCATTAACACACAATAAACTACAAAAACCTTTAATGAAATATCAGTCATAACACAAAAGCATTATGCTTACTAGCTGCATAGATTTCATTATAGAGATGAATTTAATATCAGACAACACCAAGCATTAACCATTTTGAATTGTCTACATTTTTTGTTATAATAAGCAACAGAATATGAATATTTTAAATATGAATTTTTATTAATCCATTTTACAATTAACATGATACACAAGTGTCACACAGGAAGAAGTTATCATTTTGTAAGTGTTTGGAATCCATTGCAAGGTGTTCCAAAAAGAGATGACCATTTGCCTAATGATTGAATTCTAAATATATAAAATTTAAGGCCAAGTTACAGACAGACATTACCATCACTATGATAACTGAGAACTGCCCTTTCAGAAAGTTAGAATAAAAGGTTTCAAATATTTAAAGAGGTATTTGTTACCAGTCATATTTGAATGTGAAATAAAAGATGATCTAATGTGAATTCTGAGAAAATCTAGTACAGAAAGTCCCACGGGGCATAGTGCTGAATATGTGGTCTTAAGAAAATCAGTTTGGAAATTCTTTGCTGGTCACATACTGCATGATGTGGCTTGTGATAGATTCTTACAGAACACAGACAGTTTCTCCTTTTCTATTCATTGAAGCTGGTACAGTCATTTACCAGAGTAACAACAGGTAAGAGTGTTACAGCCTTCCTGAACCGAATACAGTCTGTAGTATAATAGTTGAGTGTTAGAGAACTAGACAGTAACCCTCCCTTCTGAACCTAGGGAAAATCAAAATTCCTCTATTCTAAAAGCAATTCAGCTTTATTCATGCCAAGAAAAGTCTAATGTTTTGTATAAAATTTCAACTACATTTGCTAGCTACATTAAACACAGATTATACTGATTTGAATAGTTGTTATTAAAACAATACAGAGAAAGTTTGTCAAGATATAAAATGTAAGAACCCTTGTGTGCTGTCAGTAAGATTATAAATTGATGCAGCAATGGGAAAGAGCATAAAGGATTTCCAAAACTAAAAGATAGAATTGGCATATGACTGAGCAATTACACTTTTGAGATGTGTACAAAAGAGTTGAAACCTAGGTCTGAATGAAATGTTTGCTTATCCATGTCCACAGAAATCGCTATCATAGCAACTAAAAGAGAGAAGAAATACAAATGTCTATTGATAAGTGGTTTTAGATTTAAAAAGTATTGCATTTGTATCTTTAAAAATGATGGAAATTGTTTAGATGGTCTAAGATTAGAGGACACTAAGAACAGCAGGGTAAATAAAACAAGCCAGTCATAGAACAAAAAATAATGCCTGGTTCCTTTAATAGGATATCTAAAATGTCAAAATTATACACAGAGAAACCAGAACAATGATCACCAAGATCTGAGAAAAAGGACAAATGAAAATTTTTCTTTCAATAGGTTCATAGCTGGAATTCTGCAAAACAAAATGATCTGTAGCTTGTTCCCAACAGTGGGCATCCTGCACACTTACAGCCATTTACAGCAAAAATGGTTAGGATGGAATATCTTATGCTCTGTTTCTTAGTCATAATAAAAATGGTAATTTGACTATGATATGATGTATTTCAATAAATATCAGAAGTCAAGTGTAAAATTTCATATCACATCCTTTCTTATGTTTGCTGGAAGCTAAAGATGTTCTCTCAAGATCCACATGCCTTGATGCCTCTTGACTGCCTTGAACTTTCGTAGAGATGGAGAATGGCTTATGTAATTGCTAAGGTTGAGGCAATGTTCTCTGAGTCTAATTATTTATGGTCTTAATGCTGAAGAGAAATGGTGAATTTGTACCTACACTCTTTGCTCTTCACTTCTGACACAGCTCATGCACCATCAGACAGACTAGTGTTCAGTTGACTCAGCTCATGTGCCATTGGACAGACTAGTGTTCAGGAAGAGTCAGAAAAAAGATATTCTTGCAAGTGTAAAATTTTGGTATATTTTTTGGTATTTATCTATGCTTTCAGGAATTGGCTAATATCAAGTTTTAAATGTGGCTGGTAAATCCTTTATCAAATTAGTTAGCATTTTTGTAATTCTGCTAAAAAAAAATAGAGCATGTATCTTTATTTGTTTTACTATGATCCGACAGCTTTGGAGCTCTTATCAAACCAGGCTTAATTAGCACATGAAGGAAAATAGCAATGTTGGGATAATGTATCATTTTATTTCCTGTATGACTCAGTTATAGAAGAAACTTATTTTTATTCTGAGGTCTGGTGTATAATCTTCTTGAATACACAAATATTTAAAGTAACCCTCTTCTATATCTTCTGTATCTCACCCCCCCTCTTAATTTCTCTCCTTCTCTCATCTCTTACAAATGCATATACAAAATAATGCTAATGCTGAGAGCTTCCAAATATTCTATGCTACAGAATGTGATTATGGCCAGAGTCTTTGAAGCCCACAACACAACTTTAAGTAAATAAAGTGTCAGGTACAAGTTTGTTTTTTTTGTTTTATTGCAGTTGTAGTCTTAAACTATCAATAAAATATTTGCAGTGATTTGAAAAATTTAAAATATGAAGAGGTATAAATTCTAACTCTAGTGTTACATAGAGCAAACGATAGTGACGCATCCTAAATTCTTCACTGATGATAGATTTAATTAATTCCTTTATTCCCTGCAAGGCCTTACACATTATTTTGAATTTTCTTTCCTTAAGTTTATTTTCATGTTGTATGGACTTAATTAATATTATTAAAGTACTGAAATTATTTAGTCTTTGGGGAAAATTTCCGTAGAACATAGCATGAAAAGAATAAAGCGATCTATGGCTCTTTGGCTTGTTTTCTGTTATTTATGTATCCTTAACAGGTTTTGAAAATTGATCTGAGCCATTGCAGACAAACGCGGCTATTTTATATGAGCCTGGGTAAGCTCAGCAGCGTTTTCACACCGTGAGCCAGCTGTTGTGTAGAGGCCTCATGAAGCATATTGAACACTGCCTTTGTAGTCTCTAGCTGTGATGGGGGTCTGCATTTTTATCTCAAGGTACACAAGGGTTATTTGTGAAACTACATTTTCATGCTTTTACAACACAATTCTACTTTAGAAGTAACGGCAATTTTTAAAGAAAAGTAATTTCCACAGTAAAAAGTTCTGAAGTGATTTATCTAACCTGAACTTTAGTAAGTTCAGTGTTAATTAAGTTTGAAGACTGAAAATCTTATATATATAAAAAAAAAAGATGAGCAAAGATTTGAGCACTTCGTTCCTGCTCTTTATCCTTAGTGACTGATACACAGCTTCTGGATTTTCACTTGGGAATTAATCATATCCTGATATTTTCAGAAATTAAAATAAAAATGAAATCAAAATCTATGGCTGGGTAGTGGTGGCTCATGGCTTAGTCCCAGCACGCAGAAGGCAGAGGCAGATGGACCTCTGAGTTTGAGGCCAATCTGGTGTACACAGCAAGTTCCAAAACAACCAGGGCTACACAGAGAAAACAACTCCAAATCAACCAACCAACCAACCAACCAACCAACCAACCAACCAACCAACCAAACAAACAAACCACAAAACAGCAACAACAAAAGCCATACAAATGTAATCACATTTAAAACACATTTAAAGGAAACATCATCTTCCAGACACAGCAGGGTCAATGCACATATTAACTCAGAGTCAGTGGCAGCACATAAAATAATTGCAGATGCTCCAGCCAGACAGAATCCCAATATGGGGGAGAGGAAGTGGACACAAAGTCTACCACTAGTCAAAACGCTACTTGCAATTGGTACTTCTGGGATAGGGAAATCAGTCATCTATAGTGAAGTGTGTGTGTGTGTATGGTATATGGCAGTTCAAGTGAGGACCCATGTTCAGCAGCAGCAGGTCAACAAAAATAGGACACCACAAATTTATTGATTTATGAATATATTTTATTTATTTATCTATCTATCTATCATCTATCTATCTATCTATCTAGCATCTATCTATCTATCCATTCATTTATTGTGTGTGTTTGTGTACTTTACTAGGCTTTGTTAAGAGAGAGAAAGAACATTAAGTTGGGTGGGTAGAAAGGGAGGAGTGAGATTTGGAATAAGTTGAAGTAGGGGAAGGAATATATATATTCAAAATAATGATGAATTCTCTAAAATTATAATATATTTAAAAATATTTTATTATTGAGTTCAAGTTCAACCTGGTCTACAAGAGCTAATTCCAGCACAAGCTCCAAAACTACAGAGAAACCCTATCTCGAACCCTCCCAAATTTTTAAAATTATTTTAATGTTATCTAAACGGTTGCAGTTTTCATGACAAAATAAATATAGACAAAAGTTGTATGCAGAAAAAACTAGTAAATGCTAGAATCATTTTAGATGTTTTCAAGTCGGGCTCTTCTCTTTTCAGACAAGAATTTAGAAAATCATAAAAATGTGTATCTGTACTAGTACGATATGTACAGATATCAGGTAGTTTATTATTAAAAATACACATATTTGAAGGGGAGGGGAGAGGCAGAGAGAGGAGCAGAGAAAAATGTAGAGTTTAACAAAAATTAACCAATTAAAATTACACACATAAACATTCAACATACTTGCATATATGAAGCAATCTCAAGATGACAGAAAAGTTATGAGTCCTCTGGCTACTCCATGAACATTCAGGGACACTAATTTTCAGAGCCAACAAGGAATCATGTGTTATTCACGTTATAATCTCTCTGGTTTCCCTACCCAGAAAACTCAGGATAATCTCCCAATTTTTAAGAAAAAAAACATAATTTTTTAAAATTTATTTTTAGTTAAGTAAACATAATTAAACAGAAAAGGGACTTTACCATATAATGTAGTATATTCTTTTTTTTCTTGTATAAATAACACACAAAAATCTTGTTTTATTTTTTTGACATGACATTGTCTAAAACGGAGCAGCACTGAAGTAGATACCAATTACTCATACTTTGAAAATATGTATGCTCTCTCTCCCCTCTTCTAATGATGTACATTAAAAATTTCTGGCATTCTTGGACAGGCTCTCACTTCCTGTCCATGTGGGAGACTCTGGTGAAGGCACATTTCTCTTACCACTGCAACAGCGATCTTGTGAACCCTCACACAGTCTCTGTTCATATTCTAACCCACTATGCAACTTATACATTGAAGTAGGTATGACTGTCTGCCCTAATAGGTCCTTTGAAACTCTGCACTTCTTGAATTTCAGTTTATTTACTCATTTACACCAATATGGACTCTAGTGGATCTTATCATTTCTAACCACCGTTTTCTATTTTTGAGACTTACACTGTCTACCAGTGGAACAACCCTTTCAAGCTGTGCCCCACAGCCTTTGACATCCCTTGTCATTCTCTGAATTCTGTCATACAATTTTTATAGCAGATAATTACGTTTAATCTTGTTCTTTCCTTGACCTTACCCCATGACAGCTGTCTTTCTAAAGAGCTCTAGTTTCATTTAGTTAGATCAGTATTTGAAAAGTATTATTTGGGCAGGAGTTGCTGTTGAGATAAGACTATCTGACTATTTTCAACTTTTCTTAGTGGGAAGTCCACACACACACACACACACACATTTAGATAGTCACTTTTATATTTATGCACACTGAAGACAATCAGTTCGTGCTTATAATTGCAACTGAAATCCACCACTATAGATTCATTCTTGTTTTCTATTTTCGATACTTGTAGTTCCTCTCTTCAACAGGTTTCTCTTACCTTTCCTGTGGCTATTTACTTTAACAGTGCAATATAACAGGTCTCATGTTGAAGCCATCACTTTTTCTCCACAGGTGTCCTCTTCATGTCATGGACCACACTCTCACAACCAATAGTAGATGATTTGTCTTTTCTCATGCATTTATTCACCATCTTGGGGCCGGAAAGAGTCTTGGGCTGATCAGTTCAACCCCAGCACCACCCTGTCTCCCCTGATCAGATTTGTAGAAACCGCACACAACTTTCCTGTTCTCCACATGAACTACGTTAGCCCACTGTAGAACAACTTTCTAGCAACCCTCTTTACTTTTCCCCAGCTCTGAGTTATCATGTAAAACATTTCTCAAAACATAGGTCCCTTCTTTTCATGCTTCTGGTCTCCTCTTTCAGGCCTGGCCTCTGATCCTTAGGGAGCCTCTTCCTATGTTGCGGAGACTCTGACGTTGCTCATGGTGCAGCTTGTTCACCCTGTTTCATCACTTCTCAAAAGCTTTCCTCTTTCACATACTACCTCCTCACCCTGTGAAAACTATTGACTTCCCTTGCTCAGCAGTAGCTGAGTTTGAATTTCTTCCCTGACACATGTTTCCTTGTGTTGTTGCTACTCATGTATAGATGTCTTCTCAACTTCCAGGCCTTGCTTGATCTCCAAGGCTCCTCTAAGGACTTGCATTTTGCATTAGCTTGGAATTGCCTCATCTAATGTCCCTATGAGTGATTTATCCATTGGAGGGGAAGAGAAAAGGGGAAGAAATAGAAAACTAGTGACTTGTTTTCTATTTAATTGTTTTCACTATAATTGCATTGTAAAAATAACCTTTTATTTTAGAATCATCTAAAGTTTAGAGAAAAGTTGCAAAGACAGCACCAAGTTCTGGATATTTGTACTCAGTTTGCCTGTTGCTGATTTTTTTGCACTTCCCTAGTAAATTCATCATAACCAGTGCTCCAATACTGGTACATTAAAAAAAAGCTTAAATCCTTGATTAAAATTTCTAGTAACACTTGGAAAAAATTTACCCATTTGAACTTTGCAATTTACTATTTATCTTCAATACATTCCCTTCACCCTTGACCTTAATTACTACTCAAATAGAGAAACTCTGAAATAGCTGATGTCTTGAAAATTCCCTGAAGAGATATAACCTCCTTATTTACAAATTTTCTAGTTTTATAAGCTACCCTGTGTAGCCCTGCATGAAGAGTTTGCTGGATAGACTATCCCTGAGATAAAGTAAAGTGCTGGCATTGTGACCAGCTTATTTTATTAATTTGGCACTGGAAAAGAGCATTGGTGAGCTACAGAAATTTCGGTGGCCTTCAAAAAATGGAAATATAAAATAAAACTCAGAAAAGATAACTCACTCTCTGGAAAACTGGGAAAAGAAAATGGTAGCTCCTAGTTGAAGGATTGATTACTTTAATAAATGCCTATGAAGCATATTTTACATCAAGTACATGAGTTATTAAATATATTATTCATAAAATTTTGTTTTTGAGACTCTCAAGGTTCAGAGCTCAGTTTGTCAAGTGCTTGCTGCAAGGTCATAAGCACCTGTGTGTGAGGTCCAAACCATTATAAATAATCAGCTGTGAAAGCTCACACTGTGACCTCAGTATTGGAGCAGCCAGTACCGGAGGATCCTCAGAACTCACCAACTGGCAAGCTCAGCCTGATCCCATGAGTTCCAAGGTATCAATGAGAGACCAAAAAACATGACTCCTGAAAAATGATACTTGAGCTTTCCCTTTGCTTTCCATAGGCATATTATGTGCCTATGCAAACACATAAACATTCATGCATGAGGTTCCTTGCATGATTTTAAATGTAAAATTCCTAGAACTACAAACCACTGCAGGAAATAAAAAGAGATCATACACTGTATGGCCCTGCTCTTTCATTCCCTGTTGTGGTGTTTTATAAAAATATACCACAACTTTCAACATTTTTTTTTAATTTACTCTGGTTTCAATGGAGTGCAAAGCACTTGGAATATTTTGAACAAGATCTCATGACAGATCCTACCAGCTTCTACTTTCCTGGAAGAAATTGATCTTGAATGTTTCTTTCTTGTTTGTCCTAGAGGCACAAATGTACTTTGGTTATATAAGTTTCTCCTGTTTTAAAAATTGACACTATGGGAGGAAATTAATTTTTCCTTTCTACAATCATAAGAGGTCCACGAATTCTTAGAAAGAAATTCATAAAAGTATATAAATAAAAGGATTAAAATCTTGTCTAGTAAATTTAGTAAAATTATTCTAAAGTCAGGAAGAAATTATGATTCTAAGAAGTTGGACATTTATTGATGAGTCCTTGAAAAAAATTGAACCATATGTTTGGCAAGGTTAATAAACTGAGCCATGTGAGGACGTAGAATTTGTCCTGTGAGGGATTCTAACAGTAACTTGTGAGCACAGAGTAGGTATCTTAAATCAGTTTCTGATCTTTGTGTCATTAAAATCGAAATGAAAACATGAGCCCAAATTCTAGGCTATGGAAGGACAAGGCTATAAAGAAAGGATTCTTTTTTTTTGCACTTGTGCTATTTTATTTTTTTAATTACAAAATAGTTTAACCACTCTAAGGAGGTCATAGCTGGTAACATACTTTGCTGAATAGAGTCATTTTATCTTTCTCAAGTAGTAAGTTCCTTTTAAGTATTGAAAAATTATTTATCTGAAGACATGGACATCTGTGTTTTTTTCTTTAACCGAGCTGGCTTGAAGGCTCCTCTTTGGAGACCTTACAATTAAGACTGCTCAATCGCACTTGTGTCAGCAGTGCCATTGTCTCCTAGGGTTTGGGTGACCCAGCTGGGTAGGTGCAGGCATCCAAAGGCATCCCAAACGTCATCTGCAGTAGAAGATCCTGACATCTATCCTCTAGATCATGAAAGTCAAACCACGCTTAGTTCTCTAACAGGGGAGATCAATTTTTTCATAGATTGCCTTGGTCTGATGTCTTTCTCAGGTCTACAATCTGAGCATTGGCTGGTTGTAAGTCTTTACGACACCTAGACTAGATGCCTATAGCGCTGGAGCCTAGATAAGGGAAAAGCAGGACAGGGCAAACAGCCCTTTCTCTGCACACTACCACTTGGGATTAGAGCTATGTGGTTGACCTCCACAAGGACACTTTGAGTTGATTCTCATTGACATAAACATAGCCAGGAACTGAAAGGGGGCTGAGAAGTACAGAATTTGCAGAGAAGTAGATAGCTGTGACTGTATCAGGTAAAGGCACATTGCCAGTGGATGGCAAAAAAATATAAGAAGGTAATGTTAGGTGTTCTGTGTTTATGACAGTCTTTGTACATGTGAGTCTGCATCATGCCAGAGGAGAGGGTAAAAAAGACAGGATAAACTGTGTTGAGAATGATCAGAGAGCACTTTTCTGTCTTTTTTCTTTACTTGGCTGGTTTGATTACAGCCACATCATGAAGGTTGAACTTCTCACCCTTGTCCAAACCTCCACGGCATCTCTAAATTCTGCCCGATCAATTCTGGCATAAGCATTTGAATCTGGCTTGTGAAAGGTGGTATGGGGCATGATTTACAATGATTAAAATGTATCTGTGTGTAAATGTCAAGGGTCACCTTTGTAAAGTAAGGTTTTTTTTGTTTTTTTTTTTTTTTTTTTTTTTTTTATAAAGAAACCACAATAAACCATAATCCTCTGGCCACAATTGCTCCTAGGAAAGTCAAATCTCATCAAGTTCAGGTCCAGTGGAAACGGTAAATTGCATACACTAATTCCAAAAGTGCAACTTATGCTCTCTGAAATCTTACTTCAAATGAAAATTTATATTAAAAATGATCAGATTTAAAGAATCAGTATGCGATACTATCCAATATATCTAGCTACTTTACCTTGAATTTGCAATGACCACAAATAATTTTTCTAATTCTCAGTACAGATTTACTTTTTGTCTTAATGACAGCCTCTTATTCTGTAGCCCATGACAGCCTGAATCTCACTATATAATTCAACTTGACTGTGAGTTTCCAGTAATATTCCTGACAAAGTCTCACAAATGCCAGAAGAGCACATATTTATTCTCCATTGTAAGATTTGTCCCTTTATCTGTAGCACTGGACTTGAGAGGAGTATAGTATTGAATATAGCATATTGTCTTATATACTCTTGTATTCCTGTGAGGAAATACCATGACCAAGCCAACTTACAAAATAAATCTCATTTAATTGGGTATTTGCTTACAATTTCAGAGGTTAGTCCATTAGCATTATCACAGGGGACAGTGGCGGCAGGCAGGCAGACAAAGTGTTGGAGAACAGGCTAAGAGCTTACATCTGAACTGCAAGTTTCAGGTGGGGAGAGGAAGATTGAGTTGGGCATGGGCTTTTGACACTTCAGAGCCAGTGACACACTCAGTGACACACTTCTTCTGAAAGGCCATACTGATTCCAACAAGAGCACAACTTCTAAATATTCCCAAACAGTTCAACTAAATGAAGACCAATAATTTAAATCTATGAGCCTATGGGGACAATTCTCATTCAAACCACGATAAGTATTTTTTTTTTTTTACATTCTTTGGCACATACAAGGTTATCATGAATGTACAAAAGCTTTACATGTTATTTAAAGGAGAAATGCATTTTCTTTCAAGAAAATTTTGTTTGTTTTACTTTCAAACATATTTTGACAGATATTCTTCTTCTTTTTATAATTTTAATTTAAGATAGAGTTAAATCACTTTGATTCTTTCTGTCTCTGCCTCTAGCTTCTCCCATGTCCCCTCCTACCTGTCCTGCCCATTTTCTTCTCCTCATTCCATCTTAAATTGGTGATTCCTTTTTTTTGATTATTATTGACATATGTCTATATGTATATATGTATATATACAGCTTGCCTGGCCTGTTTAGTGTTGCTTACATTTTTATGAATTCAGGGCCTACAGATAAGTGCAGTTTCCTCTTCACCAAAGAAACTCTGCATCAAATGGAAACCATTACAGAAACCACAACTGGTCCTAATGCAGAGATCAGCTGACTGACTGTGAGGATTTCAGGCTCAGTGGATACATCCACAACACAACTGCTCCTCCAGTGGCTCGGGGAACAGTACAGAAAAGGAAGCAGAAAAACTAGAGGAGCCAGGGAACCAGGAAGTCTGCTCTAAGATGTGTCTCCTAGAAATTAAAGCGAAGCTATACTCATACCTTAACAATATGGCTGCCTACAGCAAGGAAAACTGCAGAGTTGGGAGATCTCGTGGGGTCTCAGGCCTAGGAAAAGAACTAGTAGCAGACAATGGCGCTGAGAGAAAGAGAATTAGTATCTACCAGGGATGAGTCACCAATTGTTCATCAGATAATATTATTTTATTAAAAGTGCATGAAATATCTATAAACCTTAAAGTAAATATTTTGATCAGTTAAGGAAAGGGAGTAACTACTACTTAACATATAGAGCATAATTCATTATATTATGTTTGTTCAATTTAGACTATTGCCATAACATTTATTTTAACTTTTTATAATTGGTACAGTTATGACTTATTTTACCTATAGGAAGAAATGCTGAAACAGCTCTGCCTTTTGGGAGAGTATTTTGGTTACAGTCTGCTATTATAGTAAAGTAACAGTTTGAAGGTGGATAGGAAACATTTCTCTTTCTGTTGTATGGAGCTGCTTTTTAATAGAAAGAAGAAAAGCAAACTTTATTTTCAGTAGAAATAAAGACAGAAACCCAACATTGATAAACCTCACGATAGTTCAGGATTAGCTGCAATTATTCCTTATTTCTTATTTATCTAGTTTTCTTCTCCACTTAAATTTCATTAGCATATTCCAGTTCCATTGATAGTTATTACTAATCCCAATCAACGGTCGAGGTCAAGGTAAAAGGGTAGATAATCTATAAAAATATGTTTAATTACTTTTGTTAGCTTAGGAATGGATAGGTCAAAAGATAGTAAGATTTAGTTTAAGAACAATTGAACACAGTTCCATTTAGTCAGATGCTTTCCCTCAATTGCAAAATTGATTCTTTTGATCAATGCTGTAGAGAGAAAAAGGTAATCTTGCAGAGAAGTGGGATGGAAAATGGCCAATCAATAGGAGTTGGCCGTACCACCCGGACTCTGAAGTGACATAGATTCCAAGAATTGTTCTGGTAATGCACCCTTGTAAATACAAATAAAATAAGCAGAGGCAATCTAAATGACTTTCCATTTGATTTACTCCCATCGCAGGTCCTGTCTGCCGTCTTGACTAGGCACATGTTTTCATTAGAATAAGAAGTTTCCACGAAGGCTTACGTGTTGAAGGCTTCACCCCAGCTAGTGGCTGGAAAAGTGTGTAGGAGGTGAAGAGGTGATTCAAACTTGAGAGAACTAATTTTATCAATGAGTTAATGAATTGATGAGTTCATACTGAATTGGCTATTAGAAGGCAAAGCCTGGTAAGGCAGTTGTGTAGATCCCTGAAGTATTCCTTTGGAGGGTGTATTATGTATCTGGCCCTCCATGTGTCTCATTTCTGTCCATGTTGAGGTCAACAATTTGCTCTGCTATGGTCTCCAGACTGCTGTGGTGTTCTGCTTCACTATAACCTAGGAATAACAAAGCCAGCTGGCTGGCCAAGCACTGAAACCTGTGAACCCAGGGTCAAGAAAACTCCTTTATCCCTTATGTTCTTCTGTCAGGCATTTTATTGAGAGTTATATCAGAATACAAAATGGTCAAAACACAACATTCCCAAAAGACATCTCGTGATGGCTGGTGCACAGGTAAGCCCACATTTAGAACTTGGGAATTGCATGGGTTTTTAAAGCAGTCAGTGGGATATGCTTGCACTCTACCTTCCCAGAGGCATCATAACCACGCAGCAAACTAGTCTGGCAGGCTTGATTTCTGCGACTGGACCCTAAGGATGTGTTTTCTAACAGCAGGACAGGGCATGAAAGAGGGATTTAGCTTTCTGGATTCAGAGAAAGGTGGAGAGAAAGAGTCTGTAAACAAGAAAATGACTCATAGTGGTGCAAGAACTATAGAGTGAGAGAAGCCAGGAGTTACAAGGTGGTGACCAGAAGCTTTAGTGCTGCTGGGAAGGACAGTGAGACAGCTGTGGCATGGAGGATACTGTTTGATTCGGTCGTTGGTTTAACCTTCTCTATAAACCCCACTGTTTTTTTTTTTCTTTTTCTTTTTTTTTTTTTCTGAGAGCACTTAAAATGGCATAGGGAGTCTGAATTCTTCTAGATAAATCCTCTTCAGCCAGCAGGTGTGGGAACTAAATCTTTACTTACAGTTTCAGATTAGTGTTCTTTAAAAACTACTTCATGCCCCTTGAGTTATCTTTTGTCTATTTCTTTGCCATCTCCACAAATTAGATGGGGACTATATTTCTTTTTAGAATGTCATTTGCCTTCTGGATCCATCATTGATTTTGTCATTGTGTCCAAGGCCTCTGAGCAGATGGAGTCCCTAGAATTCAAATCAAGTTTGTCTCAGTGTTTGTGAGTGTAGATTAGGCAAAGTAATATGAACTAACAATCAAATGGGTCTATAAAGAAAGTTTAGGACACATAACTTAGAAGTTACTATAATAGTCCTTAGGGGAAACTGACATAATACTTATTAGTGAACATTGATCATTATAATAAAGATTGGTTAAAAATCCAAATAGACCAGATTATGACAAGGACTTTAACAATTTCCAAGACTAAAAGACAGTGATGTACTAATTTATTTTGTTACTGTCAATCTCTTTATCTATTTCAGAATTTAAAGATATACCAAAGTTAGACTTGGGAAAGTATGATAATCTAATGGGATCCTATGAAATAGGAAAATGAAGATAAAGAAATTAGTCCGCAAAGGACAGGGAACATATAGTACTAACCTCCAAGCTGCAGAAAATGAACTAGATATACCAACTAGACACTGAGATCTGCATGGTATGTTCTGATGCGCTAATGGAAGCTCAGATCTTACTGACATGCTAACGTAGCACTGAATTTCCCATGCATATTGCAGTCTGTGGATTCCTATGTCTTCTGCTATCTGCAGTATGGGGAAGTCAAGGTAAAATATTAGATCCTAGGGGATATAGCTTCTAGCATCACTTATGCACCACTTAACATAAAGTCCAAGAAATATAAAATAGAAACATATGTACTTAAATTATTTATTTATTATCTATACAGTATTCTATCTGTGTGTATGCCTGCAGGCCGCAAGAGGACACCAGACCTTATTACAGATGGTTGTGAGCTACCATATGGTTGCTGGGAATTGAACTCAGGACCTTTGGAAGAACAGGAAATGCTCTTAACCACTGAGCCATCTCTCCAGCCCCAGACTTTCACTTTGTTGATTAAAGTTTTTCTAAAATACATTCTTTTAGACTATTGTGAATGGGACTTCTTCCCTGATTTATTTCTCAGTATGTTTGCCATTTGTAAGAATCAACAGATTTTTAAGTATTAATTTTGTTTGTCTCATGTTTCTGAAAGTTTTATCAGCTTATGAAGTTTATTTGTGGAGTCAGTCAGGTCTTTATGTATAAGAGAGTATCACCCCCACTAAATGTCATATGCTGCCAAGTAGATCCCCCCCTGCACCAGGAAAGTGCAGATTCATTTGAGTCATTGATTATTCGGTCTTAAAAGTCCCCTCAAAGCATTAGAGGCTATTGACAGTGCTATTGGTTACCCTCTACAATATGACAGTACATAAGGCTTTATTACTTAAGACACCAACAATTAATAAATGTGACATTATGAAGTTTAAATTTTTCTTTATGATTAAGGTCCCTAGCATTAGAGCGAAGCAGCAGCCTAAAGAATAGAAAAATGTCTTCACCCATTATACATATTATAGAGAGTATCTAGAATATACAAAGGAATAAAAACAAACAAAACGAAAATAAATATCAAGAATTCAAAAACCCTTCCAAAAAATAATGGGGTGACCATTTCACCTTGGATTAACAAGTGGTATATTCTTTTTTGGGAAGATGGTTTCTCCTGCTCTCAGTATTGCTTAGTTGTCTATATTTCTTTGTGCAGGTTTGGAGAATCTTCTGTTTCCTCCAAACTGCTGAGCACGTTCTATTTATTTAGGAATCTATCTATCATCTATCTATCTATCTATCTATCTATCTATCTATCTATCTATCTATCCATCCATCCATCCATCTATCTACCTATAGACAAGCAAACATGTGAAGGAAAGAAAGGAAGTGGAAATGGTGTAAGTATAATTTCAAAATATTAAATAAATATTTTTAAATAGTTTAGATCTAAACAGAGGTCTCAAAAGATGAAACTCAAATATCTGAGAAACACCTTAAAAAGTATCCAATGATTTTTTAGCCATCAGGAAAATTAAAATTAAAATTACTTTATCCCAGCCAGGCTGGCTAAGATTAATAAAGCAAATGGTAGTAGATTTTTGTAGGAGGTCTTCTGTATATGTGTTGCTTTAATTGGTTAATGAATAAAGCTGATTTGGCCTATGGCAAAGCTGAATAGAGTAAAGTGGAAATTCCAAGCAGATAGAGCAGGAAAAAAAAAGGCAGAATTAGAGAGATGCCATGTAGCTGCTACAGAAGACAGAACCTTACTGGTAGACTACAACCATGTGGCAATACACAGATTAATAGAAATGGGCTATTTTAAGATATAAGAGTTAGTCCAGAATGTGCCTAAGCTATTGGCCAAGCAATGTTATAATCAATACAGTTTCTGTGTGTTTTGAGTTTGAGCAGCTGGGAACAAACAAGCAGTCTCTATCTACAGTAGATGCTGCTAAGAGTACAAGGAAAGTGCAACCATTGGTGGTGGGTGTGCAAATATTGGTAGTGGGTGTGCAAACATTGTTGGTAGGTGTGTAAACATTTGGAGTGGGTGTGCAAACATTGGTGGTGGGTGGTTCGTTGGTTATGAAAATAACGTGGAGACTCCTCCAATGTCTGGCAATTGATATGCCACAAGATCCATTTGTACCCCTCTTGGGCATGCACCCAATGAACTCTATGTTTTACAATACAGACTTGCTCATCTGTGTTTGTTACTGGTCTGCTCACAATAGTCAGACAGTGGAAGCAACTGATGAACAGATAATTAAAATATGGTACATTTGCAGAATGTAATATTCATTTGTTAAGAAAATTGAAAATAAGAATTTCAGGATGGAGCTAGAAACAATCATCCTCAGTAAGGTAGCCATGACATAGACAAACACGTTTATTTTCTCTCATGCATAGGTTTATCTTTTAACCTTTAGGTATGTGTCTTTCATTTAGAATATCCATAAAAAAACTATGTAGCTACTGAGAGACCAGGTTGGGGAAGAAAATATCTCAAGGAAGGGAAAGAGATATAGTATTATAATGGGATTTAGAGGGAACTAGAATGTGAGGATTAGTTGGGGAAGAGGATGGGAGGACAGGGTAAAATTGTGAAGACGGGGAGTAATAACCAACACTAAAGACCTTTTACAAAGACATAAGAATACCTTATGTTTTTGTAAAATAAGAATACACTGTTCAAGCTTCCTGAACTATATTCCTATATGAAGCAAATTTAAATGGAGTGAATTCATGTCTAGTGACGAAATCTCTTTTAATTCTCTCTTTTCCTGTATAACAATGCCTTTTCCTTAAAATCTGCCTCTAACTTGTCCAATAGCCACCACCGTTTTTTTTCTGACTCAGTTTCCTCTTAGTATTAGCATAAACCTGTCCAATGACAGCCTCAGCTGACTTGACCATAACAGGAAGATCTCATATTTTGCATCTTTCCCTTCGGTAAAGTCAGTGTTTATCTGAAAAGGTCACAACACTTTCCTGCTTTTAGAGAAACTGTGAAGGGTCCTCACAAAGTGGATAAGACAAGATGCCCAGAAGGTTTAATAATCTCTTCCTTTAAAGTCACTTCCAAATAATGTTTTTTTTTTTCCTTTCCATGTTAAACAAACAGGCAGACAGACAAAAAACTATTTAGAAATGAATCATTTGACGTTGGCAGAAAAAGACTACAGTCTTCGAAGTGATACCTAGAGATAATTTATTTTGTATATACATTTATTTGTTTATTTTAAACAATGTTTATTTTGTATTTAATTGGAAGAAATATTTTGTTATATTCCTGAAACTTTCAGTTTATATTACATATTCTAGATACTGATATCAAATTTTGATTGAAGACTGATTTACATCATTTAACTCAATGGACCTCCTTTTTCCATGATAAAAAAGGATTTAACAGTTAATCTCTAAGGTACATTCCAACTTGCCCATGTTGCAATTTGATGTGCTTTTCATTTATTGTACATAATAATAGCTCTATTATCAGTCAGAATACTGGGAATTCTAGAAGCTATTACCTTTAAGAGTAGTCTAATTAGAGCTCATAGATCTAATTCTTTCCACTTTAAGGTCTTTCTCAAGGGCCTTTGTTGTATGATGACTTTAAGAAACAACACTATACTTGAACATATTCCAGAATATTTTTTTATTGTATAGACCCAGTGTCCTTATTTCTTAGTAAAGTCATACTGACTTACAAATTTTTAAGAAAAAATGGCGATAGAAGAATAGTAAACACCTACTGAGGAGAGTCCCAATGTTTTAGAGCTGGAAGAGGCCCTACAAACCCCCATTAGGCTCACTAGTATGCAAAATACTAAGCATAAAGTAATACATGTGAACCTGGCTCCTTAAATGAAAGACTCAAACTTTCTAGCATGTGGAAATACTTGGGAATTAAATGGTAAAAGTAAATCCATTTCTAATTTGAAAAGAGTTTCCATTATTCCTGCCAGACAACACATAGAAAAATATATGGGAAAACAGAAAACAATTTTGAAAATTATGTAGATTCATAATGTTCAAATTATAATCCATGAATATGAAGTCCACAAAGTCAATAGTGCACATTGTGCTCAAGTAAACTCGGGGAACGTTGCTTCAGTCCAAGTCCAGTTCCGCTCTAACTGACGCACATTTAGGAGTGCTGAGATTTCAGTGTGTGGTATGGATTGTTTGTCTGCGAATGACCAATTTAGCTTATAAAATGATTTTAAATAAGTGAATTAACCGCTGAACTTTTAGGTATTTTCATATGGCTCAAAGCACAAAGCTGAGGAAAGAGGAGAGGAGAGGAGAATGAACTCACACCGGACAGAAGCTCAGAGAGTGCTGCTGCGCCTGCAGTAACCGCCTGGCTCAGGACGCCTTCTCAGGGCTTGACTCACTTGAGGTTTCTGACTTTTTTTAATTAATTAATTAATTAATTAATTAATTTATTAAAGAATTCTGCCTCCTCCCCACCCCCACTTCCCATTTCCCTCCCCCAATCAAGTCCCCCTCCCTCGTCAGCCCTAAGAATAATCAGGGTTCCCTGCCCTGTGGGAAGTCCAAGGACCATCCACCTCCATCCGGGTCTAGTAAGGTGAGCATCCAAACTGCCTAGGCTCCCACAAACCCATACGTGCAGTAGGATCAAAAACCCATTGCCACTGTTCTTGAGTTCTCAGTAGTCCTCATTGTCCGCTATGTTCAGCGAGTCCGGTTTTATCCCATGCTTTTTTCTGATCCAGGCCAGCTGGCCTTGGTGAGTTCCCGATAGAACATCCCCATTGTCTCAGTGTGTGGGTGTCCCCCTCGCGGTCCTGAATTCCTTGCTCGTGCTCTCTCTCCTTCTGCTCCTGATTTGGGCATTGAGATGTTTTCACAGCATTCTTTTGCATTTGTTGCGTCACTATCTAAGCCTAAATGTGGCCCTTTATCTGTTATCTGCTGTCCCTTCCCCTCTGCTCGTAAATCTCCTAAGAAATTTTGGTAGCTCATGTTCTCCCTCCTTCTGCTCCTCATTTGGACCTTAAGAGCTCAGACCGTTGCTCCAAATTGAGACTCTGTCTCTACCTCGATCCATTGCCAGATGAAGGTTCTAAGGTGATATGCAAGATATTCATCAGTATAGGATAGGGTCATTTCAGGTTCCCTCTCCTTAGTTGCCCAAGGTACCAGCTGGGGACATATTCCTGGACACCTGCGAACCCCTCAAGAGTCAAGTCTCTTGCCAACCCTAAGATGGCTCCCTTAGATAGGATATATACTTCGCTGCTCCCGTATCCATCCTTCCTATATCCCAACCATCCCAATCCTCCGAGCTCCTCCCATCCTCCCCTTCTCATATTTCTCATCCCATTTCCCCTTTGCCCCATGCCACCTCACCCGCAAGTTCCCAGTTTTTGCCCTGCAATCTTGTCTACTTCCCCCTCTCCATGCGGATGACTATATGATTTTCTTTGGGTTCACTTTCTTATTTAGCTTCTATAGGATCACACATTATATGCTTAATGTCTTTTATTTTATGGTTAGAAACCGATTATGAGTGAGTACATCCCATGTTCCTCTTTTTGAGTCTGGGATACCTCACTCAGGATAGTGTTTTCTATTTCCATCCATTTGCACGCAAAATTCGAGAAGTCATTGTTTTTTACTGCTGAGTAGTACTCTAATATGTATATATTCCACACTTTCTTCATCCATTCCTCCATTGAAGGGCATCTAGGTTGTTTCCAGGTTTTGGCTATTACAAACAATGCTGCTATGAACATAGTTGAACAGATACTTTTGTCATTTGATGTGGCATCTCTTGGGTATATTCCCAATAGTGGTATTACTGGATCTTGGGGTAGGTTGATCCCAAATTTCCTGAGAAATCGCCACACTGATTTCCAAAGTGGTTGCACAAGTTTGCATTCCCACCAGCAATGAATGAGTGTGCCTCTTTCTCCACAACCTCTCCAGCAAAGGCTATCATTGGTGTTCTTGATTTTAGCCATTCTGACAGGTGTAAGATGGTATCTCAAAGTTGTTTTAATTTGCATTTCCCTTATCGCTAAGGAGGTTGAGCATGACCTTAGGTGTCTTTTGGCCATTTGAATTTCTTCTGTTGAGAATTCTCTGTTCAGATCAGTGCCCCATTTTTTTATTGGGTTCATTAGCATTTTAAAGTTTAGTTTCTTGAGTTCTTTATATATTTTGGAATCAGGACCACGAGGGATGCACCCACCCACTGTGACAGTGGAACCGATTTATTGGGAGCCCACCAAGGCCAGCTGGTCTGGGACTGAATAAGCATGGGTTGATTCCGGACTCTCTGAGCATGGCGGTCAATGAAGACTGATGAGAAGCCAAGGACAATGGCACTAGGTTTCGATCCTAATACATGAACTGGCTTTGTGGGAGCTTAGCCTGTTTGGACGCTCACCTTTCTGGACGTAGATAGAAGGACCTTGGTCTTCCCGCAGGGCAGGGAATTTGGACTGCTCTTCAGTAACGAGAGGGAGGGGGAATGGAGTGGGGGGAGGAGAAGAGGAGTGGGGATAGGGGGAGGGAAGTGGGGGGAGGGCAATATTTGGGAGGAGGGGAGGGAAATGGGAAATGGGGAGCAGGTGGAAATTTTAATTAAAAAAGAATAAAAATAAATAAATAAGTAAAAAAAAAAAGAAAAAAAGAAATTTTGGTAGCAAAGACAGCAAAAGATAAAACTGGAATTTTATCTCCACCATCCACAAAAATCATCCCATTCTTCCTGTTTTTGCTGCCAAACCTTTGGGGCACGTTACTGCCCACTTTCTCTTTCAGTGTTGTAATAGCTTCCTAATTATCTCTCACATACTCTTTTACAAACTGTTTCTATTGTCTCACAAATAAACATTGAAAACATGCTTCTTACTGTGCCTTTTTATTCCATAGCCTCCACTATCTTCTTACAGCAAAATAATAATCCTCTTAATGTGTTTCGTAGGCTCTTTCACGACATTGCCACATTAGCCTTTAACGATTTCACATGTCTTTTCAGTTTTTCAGTCAAGCATATTCAACATAATAAATTCATAGCAAAAATAGAAGTATTTAAAATGCATGTTTGCTAAGTATCATAGTTCATATGATGAGTGTGTGCTTGTGTGAGTGTGTGGTGGGTTGTGCATGTACCACAGAATGTGTCAGAGGTCAGAAGATAACCTCAGTTGACAGCCCTTGAATTCTACCTTGCTGGGGTGTGGTGTAGGGCTTCTTTTTGCATCACTGTTTTTGGGGATTGAGTTTTTGGGGATTCAAATGTCTTTGCCTCTCATCTTGCTGTAGCTCATTTTCACAAGGAACACTGGAATTAAACAGCGCTACTACCACCACACCTTTATTTGGGTCAGGTGATTCAAACTTAAGTATTCATATTTTTGTAGCGAGCATTTTGTCCAGTGAATCATCTCCCTATTTCACTGCAGAATATTTCTATCGTACTGGAAAGTTCTCTTTGACGCCACTCAAAAACTGTAAGAAGCAACACCCAAACACTTTCTATTTTTATCATTGGGATGTTTGTTTTGTTTTGTTTCTAAGTTTAAATGGAGGATGCCCTGACCTATTTGAGGAGTTACAGGTTCTGATCCACCATTGTTGCTGTGTGTGAGAAACTCCTCTGTACAAGTAGAGAAGTTTCAACACACATGCCCAGCTGTTCCCTAATTCTTAGTCTTTAGGAGAGCATCTGGTTACAGAGAATACACTCATCATATACAGTTAATCCTTTAGTGATAGGGCTATGTTCTGAAAATGCAGCATCAGGGGTTTCATTGATGTTCTAATACTGTACAGTGTGTTCACACACAGTAAGACAGAAATATCATGAGTGATAAAATCTCATGAAACCATTATTGGATATATGAATTATTGACTAAAGTGATTCAGCACACAAATATATTAGTCATTACTATAATAGGTTATAAAATTTCATCATGAAGAATAAGTTTTTGTTGTAAAATCATACAAAATGAACAATGGATCCTATCCAGTAAGAAAAAGAAAACACTTTCTGAATCTAACCAAATGGACATATGACATTCAGTGAGTCAGTTTTGAAGAGAATACACTAATTATTCTAACATTTGCTTGAAACCTAAGTAGCTTTGTATTTTCGCTTAGTTTATAGTTAATAACTTCATTTATTGAAAACTTTTTCATATATTATAATCTCATCATAGTTTTGCATCTTCCAAATCCTCCAAAATCCTTCTATTTCATCCACCTAATTTCCAACACTTTCTTTCTTATAACAAAATAAAAAGATAAAACAAAAGCTAATCAATCAGAATGGCACAAAATAAACAGAAGGTGAAAGAACCCAACACAAGGCACAAAGAATAGATGCCCACTGATTTGCCCCATGAAAACACTATAGAAGACATAATAAAAATGCAAGGGACATTCAAATGCATACCATATTGTTTTTCAGATTGTCCTACCTCATTCAGGATGACTTGTTTTCTAGTTTCATCTGTCTACCTGTAAATCTCATGAGTGATTTATTTTAAACACTGAGTAATACAGCATTGTGTAAATGTGATACATTTTATTCATTCTTCTGTTGAAGAGCATCTAGGTTGTTTTGAATTTCTGTATGTTATAAATAAAGTATCTATGGTCATAGCTGAACCAGTATTTCTGTGGTATGATGAAGCATAATTTAGGTATATTTCCAAGAGTGGATCTTGAGGTAGATTGTTTCTCATCTCCACAAGGAACTGCCATATTGAATTTGATAGCGGCTGTACAAGTTTACACTCTCTCCAGCAATGGATGACTGTTCTTATTCCACATTCTCACGAGCATGAGCTGTCACTTGTTTTATTGATCTTAATAATTCTGACTGGTGTAGGATGAAATCTTATAGTAGTTTTGATTTGGATTTCCCTCATAATTAAAGATATTGAAATTTTTTTCAGTGAAGAGAGTTACTTTTAAAGGCAAAAATATAACTTCCAATAATTTTAATAAAACAGTGCATTAAAGTTAACCTTTATGTAACAAACATAAGAAAATTAGTACTAAAAGAATTTTTATTTTACCATAATTGAATTTTTGCTACAAAATGTTGAAATTTTTTTCTTCTGTGTGGTACTCCGTTGTGTAAATGTACCACATTTTCCTTATCCATTCTTTGACCAAGGGCATTTAGGTTGTTTCTAGGTTCTAGCTATGACAAACAATGCAGCTATGAACATAGTTGAGCAAATGTTCTTATGGTACAATTGAGCATCCTTTGGATATATACTCAAAAGTCGAGTTGAGTTTTATGCAGGCTGATACACATGTATCTATTTAAATTCTTCTACATTCAGCAGTTCAATTTGAATAATACTATTGTTAAGATGTCTTCTTTTTCCAGTGTATATTTCTGAGTATTCTTTTCATCTAAAATCAGGTGTCCATAGGTGTGTAGAATAATGCGTAAGTCTTCAATTTGACTTGGTCAGCACGTCTGCTTTTGTGTCAATAGCAGGCAGTTTTTATTACTATAGCTCTGCAGTATAACTTGAAATTGGGAAGGGTCATTTCCCCAGCAGTTCCGTTTTTATTCAGGATTCTTCCAGTTAGACTGATTATTTTGTGTTTCAATATAAAGCAGTTATTAAAAGTAAGATTTGGGGGACAAAATTTTGACATCTTACAAATAGATATTCTGTAGTTGTAGAGTACCTGACCCTGGGTCTATAGTTTTTTTAACTGAAAAAGTCTTTATCTTTATCCAGCTACTTAACTGTTTGGGGGAACAGAGGTGAGAGAGAAAAGGTAAGAGTCTGAACCTTTTCAGTACCCTTCGTCTATGATCACATATCTTTTATTGAAATTTCTTGTTTATGATCAATGAGTTTACCATGATGGCTGTTCTGACCAGATCATAATGCATACTCCATTCCTTCAGAGATTTATAGGCTTAAAATTGTGCTTTAATTAAATATTAGTAATTATTTTAGAAATTCTAGCTGTAATAAATCATAAAGCTCAAAGGACACATTTGGGGGTAGATTTCAAACCAACATTCCAGGGAAAACAAGGACATTTTGTAAACTATAATTTTAGATTAAACTTTCAATTTATAAAAAATTTATCTGGAAGCCCAGCGGAGGTGGCACACGCCTTTAATCCCAGCACTCGGCAGGCAGAGGCAGGCGGATCTCTGTGAGTTCGAGGCCAGCCTGGTCTACAAGAGCTAGTTCCAGGACAGAAACCAAAAGCTACGGAGAAACCCTGTCTCAAAAATCAAAAAAAAAAAAAAAAAAAATTATCTGGACAATGGTGTTTGTCATCTCAAAATTTGTGAAGTTAGGGAAGATAACTGTGAGTTTTGGGACAGTTTGAACTAAGATTAATTAAAAAATTAAGAATTTCTTAAAACTAAGGAATTCTAGATAGTCCTGAACTACTCAGGAAAACCCTGTCTTAAAATAAAATTAATTGCAAAACAAACCAAAAGAGGCCCTAGTTTCTGTCCCCAGCACAATAACCCCCAACCGGCAGTCAAAAACCATTCGGTTTTGAAAGAAGTATTATATAATGTAATATAAATGGGAATGGTTTTACAATTAATTATGGGATGGAGAGGCAGTTGAGTGGTTAAGAGATGCTCTGCTCATGAGTTGATTCTTAGCAACCACATGGTGGCTAACAATTAATTGCAAAGTAAAAGGAAGCAAAGGAAATTTGAAAGTGTGCAACTTTAATAATTTTTTTATTAATACTGACAAACACCTCCACTTTATACCCTGGATTGTTAAAATCCAAAGTTAAGTAAGATATTTATGTAAAAATTCTCATTGAGAAGAAAAGGGTACATTTTAATTATAATTTACACTTTAATATTTACTAAATGTCTGTTTTAATTTGGTGCCATGCAATATGTTGTTCACTATAATCTTCTTTAACTTTGCACCTTCCAAGTTTTTCACAAATTGGATACATTTCAAAATTTATTTTGTTTATTGGAACTAAATTAGCTGCATTTGAGTTCATCACCTGATTTATGTTTTAGTAATCTTCCTCTTTTTTCTGTTTTAAATTCAAATTTGATGTTTCCACTAAGAATTTGGCCCAGTTTTGCCTTCAGGCCTACTTCTTCAGAATGTCAATATATATTGTTATAACCAGCCTTGGAGACTGAACAGCTACTGGATTCTTATACATTGTGTTGGACCAGCTGTACCATGGCCTGTAAACCACTCTAATTAATTCACTTTCTCCATCTGTCTGTCTGTCTGTCTGTCTGTCTGTCTGTCTGTCTGTCTATTCTTCTAACCATCAATCCATCTATCCATCTATCTATCTATCTATCTATCTATCTATCTATCTATCTATCTATCTATCTATCATCTATCTATCTATCTATCTATCTATCTATCTATCTATCTATCATCTATCATCCTAGCCATCTATGCCTCCATCCATCCATGCCTCCATGCATTCCTGCATCCTTCCATGTGTCATCCATTCTTTTATCTGTCTGTCTATCTCTTTCTAAACCTCAATCCATCCATCTATCCATGCATGCATCCATCATTTATCTGTATGTCTATCTATCTGTCTGTCTATCTACTTATTCTATCTATCTATCATCTATCTATCTATCTATCTATCTATCTATCTATCTATCTATCTATCTATCTATCTATCTATCTCTCATCCTAACCATCTATGCATCCATCCATCCATGCATCCATCATTTATCTGTATGTCTATCTGTCTGTCTATCTACTCATTCTATACGTTCTGTTCTTAAGAGAACCCTGACTAATACAATTACTAGTTTAATGAGTGTTCCCAAATCATGCTAAGAGAAAAGGATGAAAACACTCTTGGTTAATTTCTTACTGAGAAAATTATATGTAATTATTAAAAACTAAGGCTGATTTGGCCAAATGGTATTAGGGAACTTAAATTATGTAATTAAGGTGTTTATGTTGAAAAATTAACTAGAGTACAAGAGGCTAGTGGAAAGTTAATCAGGATCATTCAAAAGTTAGTAATGTTTCAAAATAAATAATTTATATTAAGAAGCATTTTTACCATGAAACACATACACTAATACAAGCCACCTCAAATTCTATTTGACGACAATGCTATAATTTTTATTCTATCTTATTTACCTGACCTGAACTCCATATTTTTGAAAATGTTGAGTTCTCACATACTTGCTATTTTAATAATTTTATATACGATATTTAAAATTGCCCTTACATCTAAAATCTAAACAAAGGTGAATGCATTTGCTTAGAACAAAGACCATGTTGATACTGTGGAGACAAATGAGTGACACCACCTTAGCCAGATTTCGTGGAAAGAATGCAATTATTAGCATCAGTAGTAACCTTAACATTATACTAACGTTGATACTAACTTGTTTATGCCACACGCTGAGTGAGGAATTTCACTCTCCAGATAGTGGCAGAGTGTAAACAGTGGAAAAATATCAATTAGTATTGGACAGTGGCTAATACTTTTTTTATATTGTGAAAACAAAATATGTTTGGTTACATCTTAAGTACTACTGTCTGTATACATTATTTTTGAAAATTTCCTTTAAGTGGGGCCCAGCTAAGCTCCCTATTTCGACTTTTACCTTATGGAGAAAAGTAAAGTAGAACAATGTTATTCTGGAACCAGCTTTCAATCATGGTGTCCTCAAATATGATCTGAGAGCCATACTGAAAAAGCACAGTTGCTTTCTAGGTGGTGCTGCAGTTTCTCTCCCTCCCTCCCTCCCTCCCTGCCTCCCTCCCTCCCTGCCTCCCTCCCTCCCTCCCTCCCTCCCTCCCTCCCTCCCTCCTTCCCTCCCTCCCTTTCTCCATCCCTCCCTCCCTTCCTCTCTCCCTCTCTCCTTACCTCCCTCTTTTCTTTTCTTACTTTCTATCTCACTTGTTTACTTTTGAGATTGTAAGTAAGTTACAACATTTCTCCCTTCCCGTTCCTCTCTCCAAACCCTGCTATGTACCCCTCCCTGCTCTCCTAAATCATGGGCTCTTTTTTCATTGATTGTTATTGCACACAAGTGTGGTTTTGTGTGTGTATATATATATATCCTGTTGACTCCATACAATGTTACATGTATTAGTTTTGTTTACTAGTTGTTGTCTTTTTTCCTGGGGAACTCTCTCTCCCATTTTCAGTTTTACTCTGTAGTTTGTGTAGGGTTTCTGTCTATAGTTCTCTGTGTAGGGTTGAGGCTTCATGGATGTTTACCTGTCCAGTTTGGCATGTTCATTAGTAAAATCTTGTTCAGCTCACATTTGGACAGTCATGTTACTGAGACTTAGGAGTATAGTTTTGATCTTATAAGGAGACAAAATTTCACTGCAAACACCCTGTTCCTCTAGCTGTTTTTGTTTGCTTTTTGGGGTTTTGAGACAGGATTTACTCTGTAGTTTTTTTAGCCTGTCCTCGAACTCACAGAGATCCACCTACCTCTGCCTCCTGAGTGCTGGTATTAAAGGTGTGTGCCACCACCATCCGGCTCCTCTGACTCTTGTAATCTTTCCACACCCTTTTCTGCAACATATCTTGAACCTTAGATACAGGAGTGTTTTGTGCATTGTGGCTGGGCTCTGCAATTCTGCTTTTTTGATTACCTTTGGTTTTTCTGTAATGGTTTCTGGCTCTTGCAGAGAGGATTCCTTGCAAAAAGGTGAAACCTACACTTACTTATTGATATAAGGACAAGTATTCATAGATTGCTATTAGGGATTATGCTGGCTTAGTAAATTAGTAATTGTAGATTTTTCTTCAATAACCATGATGCCATTAGCACTGAGTAGTTACCTAAATTTCTAATACCAGTTATGGTATCTTTTGTTGAGCTGATCTTAGGTTCAATTAGAGAACTGTTGTGATGGAGGAAGGTCATTGGCTAATAAAGAAACTGCCTTGGCCCATTTGATTGGCCAGCCTTTATGTGGGTAAACAGAACAGAATGCTGGGAGGAAGAGGAAGTGAGCTCAGACTCGATAGCTCTCCTCTCTGGGGCAGATGCAGGGCAGCTCCTCTCAGAGAGGAGAGGAGTTTACTCTTTCCCAGTCCTGTCAAGCGCCTGGCTCTCGCTCCCTCACCAAGATGGCGGCGGAAGCAGTTTGGAGAGAAATAACTGTGCCCATGTTCCCATATATTGTTTATAAATGTTCTTGTACATTTAAAGGGGGGATGATATAGATGTGAATAATTTGCATTGATATGAATCTTGGTTTACTGATATTAATTTAAGGTCAGTTTTGTTATGTATATGTATTTCTGATATTGATTAAGGTATTGTGATTGTGCAGTTCATGTGAAAATGTAATGTATATAGGTTGTTAATGGATAATCATAATAGTCAAGTTTGTAGTCATGTTAGTTAAGATTTTCTAGATGCACATGGATATATTTTAGATAGACATTCTTCATATCTTTCAAAGGCTAGAGAATATGGCATTTTAAGTGTTTTAATAACTTAGGGTTTTTCATGATAATGAGACATGTCTGCTCCTGGCAGCACCAATCTACTTCAAGAAGAAGATGGGCATCGAAGAGGCATCTTATGGAGTTTAATAGCCATTTGGGCAAGAAACTGCTCTTACCTGGACTATTGCATAAACTGGACACAGAGAACCCACAGAGAGAGGACTACTGAACTTGCCTAAAGGTGAGATGATCTTTCGGGGTTCCTGATTCATGAAAGAGTCTGCGAGACATTCTGCAGGATACAGCAGATAGTGACTGAACTGCCTTTGAATTTTCCTGCTTCATGGAAATGTCTGCTGGAAACCATGGGCCTGTAGGCCGTAGATGGATGCCCCAACAGTACAGAGAAACTTTGGGTGACTGTCCAGGCAGCAAGATGTCTCTGTCATTTCTAGAGTTTGGAAGTTGCTTATTTCTTGTTTGCTTAGGTAATATTGTATCTTTCTGGATTCTTTGATGGAATTGAAGAATAGTTAGTTATAGTTATAGTTTTCCTTTGTTATGATAAAAGATAAAGTAGATGTAAATATTGTAACTGTAATTCTTGCTTGATAACTGTTTTGTTATATGTAATTTTGCTGTTAAAGCCTTCCCTTTTTTTGTTTAAACAGAAAAAGGGGAAATGATGGAGGAAGGTCATTGGCTAATAAAGAAACTTGGCCCATTTGATTGGCCAGCCTTTAGGTGGAGTGGGTTGAGTAAACAGAACAGAATGCTGGGAGAAAGAGGAAGTGAGCTCAGACTCGATAGCTCTCCTCTCTGGGGCAGATGCAGGGCATCTCCTCTCAGAGCCAGACGCGATGAAGGAAGCCGCCAGGTCAGACATGCTGAATCTTTCCTGGTAAGACTGGTGCTACACAGATTATTAGAGATGGGTTGATCAGGATATGAGAATTAGCCAGTAAGGGCTAGAGCTGATGTGCCAAGCAGTGTTTAATAGAATACAGTTTGTGTGGCGTTATTTTGGGGCATAAGCAGCCAGGCAACCAGGAGTTGGCGTGGCAGGAACACAGCCCGCAGCTCCCACAACACTGTTGGTTACTGTTCTGGTATGTATTCCACTGTGCACCTGTAAGCTGTCATGCCATGCTTGTCATTGATGTGGTTCATATGTAATACGGTTAACTGGGTGTAACTTTTGGCTACCTCTTTCTTTTGGAAGCTTGTATGGAGACTTCTGATACTGTGAAAGCCAATCCCGAGGGACAGGGCCTTCAGGTCAGTTCTAACTCAGAGTCCTCTGTGCCCTATTTCTGACGTGTATGGTGTCTTTAGCAAGAGGGACTTGCCTTCCATTTCTGCAGAGTAGTCAAGGGCAGTAACAATAGGCTGTTTATTTTAGGAGTCTCTTAAGACAGCCCTGGCCATCAACACAAACAAGGGCTTCTCATGTCTTATGCTGTGATTTTGTTTTTTGGTTTGGTTTGGTGGCTGCACTGTCTCTTTGAAGCATCTCAATATTTAGTAAAAGGAACTTGGTGAATTGGTGTTGTCTATTTAGTGCTCAACACTGTTGCTTTTGTTTAAAAAACAATTTTATAACTTATGAACTTGTATTAAGTTAATACAAATATAAATTTTCTATCTTTTAACATTCCCTTTCTGCTTTTTCATTTGCTATCTAGTTGTACTCCTTTATAAAAAACTTACTGTTATATTAGTGAAATTGAATGTCCGTTTTGAAGATTATGAGGAGAAAAGGTTCACCCTCTCACATATATTTGTCTCTTTTCTAACTTTAGGAAGATTCAGGATGCAATCCGATCTCTTGTATGTTATATACAAGTCTTTGAGGATTTGGCCCATACTTTCCAATTCTCTTTTCCTTATCAATAGTATGGATTGATAACTGGCTTTTCTAAATGCAGTTTTAGGATTACCTAATGCATTTCAAATAAATTATAAATAAAATCAAGAGATTCCATGTAATGGTCTCATTGCCAGTAAACTGCAGTATTCAAATGAAGGCAGCTTCATTTTAGCTCTCAAGTATAAGACCAATAAGAGACGAGTTGTGAAGATTTAGTCTTTTTCTTTAGCAAAGCTTTGTGGCACAAGGGAATTAGACTTTCAGATTTATTATTTATGCTAATGATTTTGGGGAAAAAATCAGTGGAAATCATATTTTAATGTCTTCTTAATTATCTTATTGTTGAGCCTATTTTCTACTGATCTTATGGATATATATGAGCATCTTAGATTTTCTATGTATTTTCTAAATTAATGACCAAAAATAAAAACATTGTCATAGATCATCTGTTTATTATATATCTTATGTTTAGCATAATGAAAGCCTGTGACTTCACCCAGCACATTCCAGGCTTCAATTACAAGATCCATGTGACTTGAATATTCATGTAGCACAATAGTTTAAGGCCTGTGCAAAAATCACTGATTATTTTTTTTAAATCAGAATCATTATTGTCAAATTGAGATTAGTTCTTACACAGATAAAAGTCATAATATGATGAAAATCATAGATGTGCTCCCTTTTGCAGGAATGAGCCTGCTTCTCAGGATCTGTGGAGTTTTGAGCACATGTGAGCTGTAGGGTACTGCTACTTGAAATGTGTCTTCAAATAGAAGACTGTAGCCAGGAAGAATACAACAACTATAGAAATTACTCTCATAAGTAAGCAGCAGTTCTGTGTGGGGAAAAATTCTTCCTTATTTAGAAAAACTGTATATAAAGGGCTCTTTATAGATAACTATTATTTTAACTAGATGCAGTTGTGATAACACAGAAATGTCACAGAAGAAAGCCGCAATTGTTAGGCACTCATTTTGAACTGTAGCGATTATAGGTGTGATGGTCCAAGGATAAACTAAGGGATGTAATTATATATTCAGACAACACACATCCCTGGGTGCGTCTGTGTTCTAGCATTGTCTGTGGGAGAAAGATGCGCTAGATCTTCCCAAATGATTAAAAAGCCACGTGATGCTAAGAACTATGTGACTGCAAGCACATGACAAAAAGAGTGGGGAGTTCGGACAGGAACTTAGAATGCCCTGTGGCATTTCCTTCATGATTCTCGCTAAATTCTCCTGACTATGGGAACATGTTGTTATATTTGTCAGAATTATACATTTCTAGTGTGTTCTTTTTATTGCATGTAAGTTATATGCTGCAAAGTACATTAAACAAAGCAATTTCTGCAAGTTCTTCCACATTTGGTTTCCCAGCTCCTTATGCTTTTCTCGGTGTAACTCATTGGAAATAAAGAAATGCAAACTATTGTGTGTTTGTTTGTATGTGGCATACATATATGTATGTGTGTATGTATGTATGTATGTATGTGTGTGTGTGTGCATGTGGCATACATATAGTATGTATGTATGTTTGTTTGTATGTGGCATACATATATGTATGTATGTTCACATGTGGGGGGGTATAGAACTGACAAGAGTTGTCTTTTCTCAGTTTTTCCCTACTTTATTTATTAAGGTAAGGCCTTGTCCAAACACAAGACTTACCTATTTTTGCAAACTTAGGTGGCCAGCTTGCTCAACCGATCCCTGGTACTGGCCTCCCGAGTGCTAGATTACACACAGGCTGCCATTCCTTCCTGGCTTTTATGCAGATTCTGAGATCTCTGAACTCTGGCTTTCAGGCTTTTATGGTAAGTGTTTTATCCATTAAACAACATCTCTAGCCCCAAAGCAATACATAAAAAAAATTGGTAAAATACTTACTTGCAAAACGTGTAGCATAACACCATGACTAATGGCTACTACCTTCAAAGGCTCTAGCTTTCAGCACACAGAGCCTATGAAAAAATCTCCACTAGTCCGTAACTGCACAGTCATTTACTGACTGACCACGTCAGTGCTTTTGTCTGAGTTCATTGGGGTTGTCTCTATTTTTGTGTTAAGATTGGGCTTTATAAATTTGTTATGGCAGTAGTTTCAGTGGTGATAAAATAATATGCTACAGAAGAAACAAGATATTGTTACTATATTGCTTTAATTCTGGAAAATTAGCAAGAACTCAAGGTTAGGAAAAGAAGCAACTTTTCTAACTCCTGTTATTGGAAGCTCCAGAGCTAGTTACCTCTGTATTCTACCAAATCTCACGGGGGCTGTACCCCCTTGTGCTCAGATTCTGATTTCTAATTCCAGTCATTGCTAAGGAAACCGGCATGCTTAAACAAAATTGAATCTATTTTAGGGCATTGATCAATGAGAATGAACAGACAATATTTTATTATTGCTAAAGGCTAAGATTACTTAAAGAAATTAAGCCCTACTACTGAGTTGTATAAAGAGCTGAGCTGAGGGGCCTTACAAAGGCTGAAAGATACAGTGGAGGCTGAAAATCCAGTTGCAATGACAAGTCTGCGAAAGGCCATTTATTCAAAACGAAATACAAAAGAAAATGGAAAATTCAATGTGCAGTGAGGCAGGTATGATGCTAACAAAGTCAGTTTTAAAAGTAGTTGCTCATTAAATACAGAAACAAGGTAGATACATGTGTTTACCCAGGATATGTGTATATATGTATATGTGTATATCCTGGGTAAACACATGGATATTATTTCTGTTGCAAAGTTTAAGAATGATATATGTACAGGTTTTTTTTTTTGGAAAGGCAAGATTTAAATGTGTCTTAAAGCAAAAAATAGGAACATGTTAGGTTCATTTTTTCCTGCACATGCAAAGAAAAGTGCACATGTGTGAGTGTGTAAACAGTCTTTAGGAAGGTGGAAAGTCTATAGGAAGGTTGAATTAGGTAAACATTTTCTACTGTCATTCTAGAGCAGAACAGAATATCAAAGCATATTTCTATTCAAACATTTCCAAAGCACCACCATTATCACTCAGTAGAATGATATTCCACCTACTGATTGTATTTGATGGTTATGTACATTAACTAGTTAATGCTGTTTATTGGTATGGCAGTCTCTTTCCCAGAATGCTTTCCTGTGAACATGTGGGCCTTTTTAGTCTACCAGTTCTGTTTTTTGTTTTTTTGGTTTTTTTTTTTTTTTGTTTTTGTTTTTTTTTGTTTTTCGAGACAGGGTTTTTCTGTGGCTTTGGAGCCTGTCCTGGAACTAGCTTCGTAGACCAGGCTGGTCTCGTACTCACAGAGATCCGCCTGTCTCTGCCTCCCAAGTGCTGGGATTAAAGGTGTGCGCCACCACCACCCAGCTGTCTACCGGTTCTGTTTCAGTGCTCTGTTCTTCTGCCATGCCCTGGCAAAATTCAGAAATATGTGGCCAGCCAGTGGGTGGTACTGGGGATGGCTTTATTTGTTTACGGTTTCAGTGTCAGAAAATCCGGTAAAGTTAAACCCACTGAAAGGAAAACTTATGATGCTTAGTTAAACATAATACAATGAGACAGAATGTAGCAATGCTCATTGACTTACGTTCAGATGGTCTTTGTTAGAGAGCTTCAATAAACGACACTTGGCAAGTTTTGATGTAATATCAGGTTAGCGTCTGCACCTGGATACAAGTTCTTCTGACCTGTTTAGGTCTTTTGCTGATCTGAAAACAAAATATGGTCATCCTGATCTCCACCTTTGAAGTTAAAGAGATTGATGAAGCAAATAAGTTACACAATTCATGGTTTGCTGTATAAATTATATCATGTAACATGTCATTTTTTATCAATTCGGATTATGTCTGGTTTAGTCACTAGGGTACTGACTATTTCCACCAAAAGAAAGCTCCACTTCTCACGATTTCAAGAAAACTGTGGTTCCCATGGCAGCCCCTTTAGGGTGGGTGATAAGACATTTTAGACTGTCTTACAAAGAAGCACAACATAAACTGAAAGTCACTAAGAAGTATTTAAGACCATTTGTTCCGGTGCAGAAGCAAAGCCCTGTAGCCTTCCAAAGACACAGATGTGCGTTTTAACCACAGTGAATTGACGAGTGCTCTCTGGCCCCAGCAGCCAGCAGTTGGCTGTTCATTTAAAGTAGCTCCTTCCTAATGATCATTGTCATTAAGGTAATTTGCCTGATTGACAGTTTACTCTTTCTTATTACTGGGTCCTTTGTTAATGAGAATTTCCCATCTGGACAAATATGTTAAAAGCAAAACATCTCTTCTAGAGTAATAATACCTACTTCTGTTTATATAGCAATTATTTATGGAATAAAATGTCCTGTGTTTCATTGTGTGTCACCCTTGATAATACTATGTTTTAAATACTGTTAAAGTTTTTCTCTATTCTTTAGAAGAGGGAATATTAGTAAGTATATATTAGAGTGGATCAGATTTAGCAACTAGTATTCATTTGATGAACATTTGGTAAATTGATATCAGATCAAATTAACTTCTCAGGGATAGTTTTGAACTAAATGAGACTAAACTTAATAAATTAACTGAAAAGTCACTGGATTGCACTTAGAAGAATTCAGCAAATTGTATGATCATATTTGAAGTTAAGAAGGCAGAAGAAAATGGTAGAGGGTTGTGGTGAAAATCAAGCCATATCTTGTAGTATACATGGATATATAAACAAAACTGGTTGACTGTAAATAGCCTGATATTGAAATGCTTTAGAATTTTCAAATGCAGAAGTCTTATACTTCAGATAGTAACAATGCAATACTCGTTAATTTTTATAAAATAGAATTTTTATAAAATAGAATTTGTTATAAAATAGGTTGTTTTAGATTCTGGCTATGACAAACAATGCTGCTATGAAGACAGTTGAACACATGTCCTCGTGGAACAATTGAACATACTTTGGATATACACCCAAAAGTGGTATTGCTGGGTCTTGAGGAAGGTTGTTTCCTAGTTTTCTGAGGAATCACCACATTGACATCCAAAGTGGCTGAACCAGCTTGCATTCTCACCAGCAATGCTGGAGTGTTCCCTTTACTCCATAACCTCTCCAGCATAAGTTGTCATCAGTGTTTTTGATCTTGACCATTCTTACAGGTGTAAGGTGGAATCTCAGAGTTGTTTTAATTTGCATTTCTCTGATGACTAAGGATGTTGAACATTTCCTTAAGTGTCTTTCAGCCATTTTAGATTCCTCTGTTGAAAATTCTCTGTTTAGGTCTGTACTCCATTTTTTTATTGAATTATTTGTTCTTTTGATGACCAAATTCTAGAGAAACTTACATTCTACTATTGCTATAGGCATGTTCTGTTTTGTAGGAAGAGGCAATTAAATACTGAAGATAGCTAACACTGGAACAAAACAAGTACAACACTATCAATTTTCTTGTATGTAAGATTAGGTAACATCTATTATTTTATTACTCTAGACTGTTTATTACAAATATGTCATAGTTTCAGTGGTGCACTGTATTCTGGTTACACTATACAGCATGGTTTATTGTTTTTTCCATGACACAACATAAATATTTTGGTTGAATAAATATCTTATTTCAAATCTGTCACAATTTTTCTATTTTTAGCAAGGAACAATTGAAGCACAACTCTGGATTTCTTTTTCTTATATGTTTTCCCCCCAACGTTGTCTTAATAACCTGTGCATAGCACAGCTAATTATTTTGTTATGTCCTCATCAGTTGTACAAATGAATCGAATCAGACAGCTATGTTGGTTCCGTTTGCTTAGCTTCCCCTCACTCTGTTTCAGCCATCGTCATCTGTTAGGCAGTAAGATTGCAGCAACCAGCTCTCCCATGAAGTGGAACACTGACATCTCTGTGGGGGAAAACATAAATTCTATCACAGTCCTATTGCACATTCATTATTAATAAAACCCTGCACCGCAGGCTTCAGCCTGCAGTACACATCCATGAACAGATCTGAAAATGAAAAGTGTAAATTAAAACACTGGGCCTTTAATTACAGCTGCACAAATGGTAGCACTATAGTTACAGAATTGTTAAAAATCAATTAAGGAAGGTTGCCACCTGATCTCCCTCTGCATAGTCTGTTTAATTAGGTAATCTCCTTCTGAAATCTAATGTTTCTGCAAATTGAGACTTTTTGGCAGCATGTTATTTTCCTCAGAAGGCAGAGGCTAGAGATTTCTTGGGTCCTACTGTTTCAGAAGCATGCTCATGGGAATCTTTGTCCGAGCTGAACAAGTTCTGGCTTACTAATAACCCAAACCCTGCCCCCAACTCAGAGGGTGTCTGAAAACAGTAATGGCGCTGAACTCTGAATATTCTATGTTTTTTCTTCTGTATTTGCATGACTCTTATTAATTTATTTATTAATTAATTTAATGATAAAATAAATAATAATAAAATTTAATTTATAAATTAGTCAAGTAAGATATTAACATGCATATGTTTTATGCTTATTTTATGAGTTTAGCAAACTCAACATTAGACTTTATTATTTTTCTATAAGAGGGGCTTTACCTATATAAGTTGAAACAAGTGCTTTATGGCTTTTCTTTGACACATCTGAATTTCTAGCCACACTACTCTTGTGCTTTGGGGCTGTTACTAAATAAATACAGATTATTTATATGCAACACTGCAATATTCTGCAATATTGTGACAACCTGTTAACCAACATAGCTGCTGGAATACACAGCTAGTATAAGACCAATCAGGTCTACATAGTAAGACATTTTCTGAAAATAAATATAATAAAATTCTTTCTATAATCAAAAATTATAGAAATTATGAATATGGATCCATTTTATTGATATAATTGTTCTATACTACCACAATCATCTGATTTTAAATGCTCTGTAACCTGACAGCTCATGTTGAGGTTTATAATAGAATCTATTGTGGAAATAAAACAACTATTAATTGTATGTGTAGTCCCACATGGATAGTTTAAGATGAGAAAGTTCCTTATGATATCTTTAGTTCTTCAAGAAGCAAACCTCAACTATGCAAAAACATCTCAGAAGTCCTTTTCTATCCACTTACTTAAAAAAGTGTTTTTGCAATCTTCCTTTTTTTCTCATTCCATAAAGTAGGTAGAATGGGATTTTATTCTGGGAAATTCAAAAGGGGAGATGATATTTTTATTGAGACAGGAGGTAGTACAGTGACAAAGCATCAAACTGTAGCTCCAGCCTCAGCCAAGGCAGAAGGATCTTCATCTGTTCAATAATAGATTTTTAATCTTATGTATGTATGTATGTATGTATGTACATATGTGTATATGTATGCATGTATGTATGTGTATGGCATATACATGTGGAATTCCAAGTGACAGTGTATACTGTACAAAAATCGTCATCTCTGTTCACCAGAATGTTAGCACATAGTAGCTAATTCTTATATCCTAAACTAACCCATCTCCATTAATCTCGGCATCACCACCAGGTCGTGGCCTCCTGGCAAAGTTTTGGCGGGCTCCAGCAGAGGCATCTGTCCCTGGTGGGAGCTACATAGCTTCTCCTTGAGTCTTTCTACTCTCTCTATATATGTTTCAGCCTGGCTTTACTCTGTTAAGCCATTGGCCAAAAGCAGCTTCTTTATTAACCAATAAAAGCAACACATATACAGAAGCACTTTCCATACCAGTATGGGTCATAAGATCACCCAGATAACTTTACTGTTGGAAAGGAAGCTTGAGGCCTTTGTGAAGAGACCTTCATTTAGGGTGGGGGAGGTTTCCATGTGTCTCGTGAGAGTTACCTACAAGCATGATTTTTTTTTTTTTACTATTTTTTTTACTATTTTTCAAAAGTATTTTTTTACTATTTTTCAAAAGAACCATTCTTTTTCAAGGAAATGGATTTTTCTTGTGATGTTTTGCTTTCTTGGTGTGGAAGAATTGTCTGTATTCTGTCAATCATGTTATAAATAAATGTTGATTGGCCAGGTAGAAAATATAGGTGGAAAACCAGATAGAAATGATGTAATGAGAACAGGAGAATTCTGGGAAGGAGGAAGTTGATTCCTCCCACTCCTGCCCAGACCACAGAAGCAGCAGGATGTGATCTGCCCCACTGAAAAAAGGTACTGAGCCACATGGCTAACATAGATCAGAAAAATGGGTTCATCAAGATGTGAGAGTTGCCAATGAGAGGCTAGAGCTAATGGGCCAATTATGGCCTTTATAACTTATAGAGATCTTTGTGTGATTTTCTTTGGAACAAAACAGTTGTGGGGTACTGGGCGGGACAAAAACCCCAACAAACAAATAAGCCAGCTCCCTCATGTTACACTTTCTTCTCTCTCTCTCTTTTGCTCTCTCTCTCTGTCTCCCTTGTTTACCCCTCAGAAAAAAATTAATTGTTTTTAGAAAGCACAGTACAAGTCTTTGGATCTCTATAAATTCATATGAGTCTCTATTTTGTCTTTTTATGACAGCATTTACAATTTTGCAATCAATTTTACTGTACTTGTTTCTCTCCCCAAACTAAGAGGCCCTTAAGGTTAGGTGTCATGTATTTTTTATGTCCACTAGGCAGTTTTGAGAATATTACAAGCAATAAGTATTTTCTTATTGCATAAAGAAAAAGTATTGTAAGTCATTTGCAAAATTGGGAAAGAGGAAAAGAGAGAACAAGAGGAGTAATCACTATAGAGAAGTGAGATCTAATTTAAGTCTCTTTGAGTTTGGATTGCTTCCAACTATGAGCACAAAAAGACATTGGCGGTCAAAGATATGCTGACACTGGCATAATATTTTACATTAAGTTGAAAATTTAATTTATCCATTCATGACATTAGCTTAATAGTGTCCATAATGTAGATGTTCGGTAAATTCCTAATTGTTTTAAGATTTCAAATGGGCATCTTTAAAGACTGATTAGTGAAGTTGAGTGCCATTCATTTTGGTATTTGTCTGACATTGCACAGAGTCAGTAGAAAGCACGAGATATGCTTGCTGAGCTGGACAGAAATAATACTAGAAAAGAAAATGTACAAGTGTAATCTTAGAAAAAGACAGTGTTTGCAGCTTTCTGGAAGTTTATGGCACATTCACTGAGAAGGATAACCGTGTGCCGAAGATGTAACTCCTCAGCAGAGCATTTTCCATATGAACATGTATGCTGAGCGGTTTCATCCTCAGTACTTAATAAAAATGCTAATGAAATAAAGGCGCAAACAAACGTCAGGGACAACAATCTCCAAATGAAATATTATTTGATAGCTTCTCACTCTTTCCAGACATATACTAGTCAAGGTTGGAAAATAAAACCTTCAAACCTATTCAATGGATTTTTTTTTAGCTTTAGTATAGTCAGAGATTAAATGAAACCAAGACTGGAATTCTGTTACTTACTGCTCTTCTTTTCCAGGGCCAATGTGAAACTAAAGCATGAGGGCTTGACTTCACCTTTTGTGCTCTCACAAAGATTGCCCCTGCTTAAATGTGAAGTGATCCCCACATGTGTATGTGTTTAACACTTGGTCCCTATCTACGGCCCTGTTGTGGAGGTTGTAGAACCTTCTGGATATGGGGGCTGGCTGGCACATTTTGGCCACTCACTTGGGGCTAGAGGCTTATTAACATGCCTCCATATCCATCCTGAGACCGTTCTTCCTGGTTGGTCAGGGAAGGGAACCAGCTTTCTTACACTCCTGCTGGCTTATCTTTGAGTAGCTCTTGATGGCTCCTCATCTTAAGCACCACAATGTTCTGTCTTCCCTCAGACTGTGAACAGAAGCCAGGACTTTCTCTCTTCTGATGCTTTGGTCAACTATTGTATCATAGTGAAGAGAAAGCTAAGTGATGCAAAAATGCAGTAGAGTGTATTTTTATGTGTGAGAATGCTATCAGTATCCTTCCTATCTATCTATCTATCTATCTATCTATCTATCTATCTATCTATCTATCTATCATCTATCTGTCTGTCTATCTATCTATCTATCTATCTATCTATCTATCTGTCATCTATCTGTCATCTATCTATCTATCTATCTATCTATCTATCTATCTGTCATCTATCTGTCATCTATCTATCTATCTATCTATCTATCTATCTATCTATCTATCTATTATCTATCTATCTATCTATCTGTCTGTCTGTCTGTCTGTCTGTCATCTATCTATCTATCTATCTATCTATCTATCTATCTATCTGTCATCTATCTATCTATCTATCATCTATCTATCAATCATCTATCTATCTATCTATCTATCTATCTATCTATCTATCTATCTTCTATCTATCTGTCATCTATCTATCTATCTATCTATCTATCTATCTATCTATCCATCTATCATCTATCTATCAATCATCTATCTATCTATCTATCTTCTATCTATCTGTCATCTATCTATCTATCTATCTATCTATCTATCTATCTAGCCTCTATCTATCTATCTATCTATCTATCTATCTATCTATCTATCTATCCATCTATCATCTATCTATCAATTATCTATCTATCTATCTATCTATCTATCTATCTATCATCTATCTATCTTTCTATTTATTTATCTATCTATCTATTATCTATTTATTATCTATCTATCTATCTATCATCTATCTATCTAGCCTCTATCTATCTATCTATCTATCTATCTATCTATCTTCTATCATTCTATCATCATTATCAGTCAGTCATTTATCTTTGTTCATGCTTGCGATACCTATTTTTTTTCAAGGATATGTAGCTTGGCACCTATTAACACAGGAACTGTAAGAAAAGAAAATGGGAGCAAAAACTAAAAATATTCTTTAGTATAGAACATTTTTAGTATATAATAGATAGCATATATCATCCTAGAAGACACATAACAAATAATATGTTACATATGTGTAACATATGCTACATATGATATATAACATGTTATATATAATAGATATAGAAAATTTTAGCATAGAATATGTAATATGAATTTAATACTTTGAAAATATTTCTGAAATACTGGAAGAGATTCTTTTACCCTAAAACAGAGTTTATTAAATAGAGCAAAATACAACATTGCTTTTATAAAACCAAGTAAAGTAGTCTTGATATGTTGGTTAATATGCTGTTGTTAACTTGTAAAAGATTTAGAACCATTTCAAAGAGAAACTTCCTGGTGTACCTATGAGGAGTGATCTGTGTTAGGCTATGCACTGGACGTGCCTTGAAGGGTTGTCTTGGGTCAGTTCACTGAGACAGGAAGACCTACTTTAAAAGTAGATGGCACTATTTCCAGAGCTTGGGTCTTGGACTGCACACAAGGACAAGTCTAATCTACTCCACCGTTTATCTTGCTCTGCTTCATGGCTGTGGATGCAAGTGACGAGCTGTCTTGCCTGCTGCCTTAAATTCCCAGACATGCTGTGCTGTAGCCTTGAGCTGGGAGGCACAATAAACTCTTCCTTAAGCTGCTAACAGCAGCCAGAAAAGCAATTCACACACATAATATTATTTGAGCAAATTAATAAAAATAAAAGCTTTTCCACATGATTTGGTTCACTTTGATATCCTATATTCTTCTTGCAAGATACTTTTCTCATTTCACTAAGCAAAGAAGAATATGTTTTGAAATAAAGCTGTTATTTCCAATTCTATGTTAAGAAGTAAAGAGATTCTGTCTCCAATAAAACATTTTTTGTTAGAAAAGATATTTAGGTTTGAACTATAATTTTAAACTATTTCAAAAAATCTTGTTTTAAAACCTTAATTTCTTAAATCATATAGTTTAAAGTATAAAATAGATAACATTTTAGGCGTTTTTAAAAAATATAGACACATGTTCTTTGATGGAGAGACTAAGTGGAATGTTTCTCTTAGTCACTGCCTAATGCTGGCAAGCTAAGCATGGGGCTGCAAGATTGGTTTAAATCCACATTATATAGATAGTGCTTATATTCCATTAAGTGACATAGATTTTAATACAATAAATTGTGAGGAAGTATGATGAGAGCAGCAGCGAGAAATTAACAACATCTAAACATACCATAGCATAGAGAAAAGCAGACCTTTGGCTCGAGGAGTGATTGTCCTTTTAAAGGTAGCTCGTGTCTACATAGATTTGTTCTTGCTGTAGTTTTTTTTTTTTTATCTGCCCTTGTTTTCTAAGTAGCTAGACAAGTTCTTCAAGCATTTATCTTCAGGAAGCATATAAAAGGGGAAGGAGCCATGCTGATAAATCACAGACTCACATATCAACATTGTTGTTTGGGAACTTATGAGGAACCTGGTATAGTTAAAGTACCTTTTTGGATCAGAAGTAAACCTCATTTTCAATGGCTGGAGGTTGTGGTGGCAATACTGCTGCAGAGCATCTCCACTATTGCTATAGCATCTAGCAGAAGGAGGTCTGGTATGCTCCCAAATAACACAAGCAGAACATTCCCAAAAGCAAAAGAAATCACCTAGCTCAAATGAAATGCCAAGGTTAAGAAACTATAGTTTAGGGCATGAAAGCTTTGTTGATCGTAGAAAATGGGGAAAGAAGCCAGGCAGGAAGAGGGTGGCCATATAGTTACTGATAAAGGAGTAAATGGAGAGCATGCATCTCATCATTGCTTAAGAAGCTTAACATGGTGGTGCATGCCTGCCATGCCAATAATCTGGAAGCTGGGCCAGAAAGATGGAGAGTTTATGACTAGGCAATGTAGATGGAAGTTTCTGTCTTGCCCAGTCCTGCAGCCATTCAGCCCCCAAGAAACACACAGAGGCTTATATTAATTATAAATTGTTTGGCCCATTAGCTCAGGCTTATTATTAACTACCTCTTACAACTTAAATTAATCCATAATCCTTGTCTATATTAGCCACATGACTTGGTACCTATTCTCAGTGAGGCATTCTCATCCTGCTTCCTCTGCTTCTGATATGTGATTGACTCTCTGCCATTCCTCTTCCCAGAATTTTCATAGTCTAGTTGTCCCGCCTATACATCCTGCATGACTACGGGCCAATCAGCATTTTATTAAACTAAAACTAGTGACAAATCTTTACAATGTACAAGAGCATTATCCCACAGCAAACCAATCTATATAGCAAGTTTGAAGCAAACCTAGAGAACATAGAATCTTTCTGAAAGAAAGAAACTTTATATATATTCACACACGTTTGTATGTGCTGCTAGTTTTGTACATATATATATACATATATATATATATAATATAGCAAACATAGTGATTTGAGGCAAACCTAGGGAAGACAGAATCATACACACACACATATATTCATATGTATATATATATATGAATTAAGTCAGAACAAACATACAGCTAAATAACTGGTCTTCTGAAAACACCACAAATCTATGGAATATATTATATATACACATATTCATACATACATATATATGTATTTATAAACACACACACATGCGTGTACATACACAATGTATAATTCACATGGGTAATAGTGCTCATAGATTTTCTTGAAATTGAGCTTAACATGCAGAATCCATTGCACTGAAGAAATCTGTATGTGAGTGTCAAGTATAAAATTATGGTCAACAACATGGTTGTAAAATATGTGATGTTTAAGATAAAAGGAGTTTTTTAAAAAATGCTTGTGTCTCATTTTAAAGATTATAGATCTGGTCAAGAGAAAAGAGTGGCCAGGTCACCCGAATGGATGAAAACAACAGGAAAAACATCTTGGAGACAGGAGAGGTCACGGTTTCCTAGTGGAGAATTACGGCCTAAGTGGAAGGGTTGTCATGGAGAGTACTGAGCCGTGACATAAAAAGTGTATTACTGCCCCATGCAGGATTTTGAATCACGGTGGTGGAAGTTTAGATTTGATGCAGTGGTTTAGAAAGAGTCCTTGTAATTTCTTGAATAGCATAGATGGATGAAAATGTCCTTTGTGTAATGCTGTTTTTACAGCCCTGTGTTTGATAGATCATAGAATGAAGAAAATGAGGCATGTGACAATGCTATCAGCTAGGAGACTATTGAAGTTCTGCCCTCAATTTACAAACAAAATATCTGCTTACTGCCACCCATAAAATCTTCCTCATACACACAAAATGTGCCATTAAGTTTCCTTGCAATTTTCTTGGTTATATACACTTAATCCTTTAGCTTTTCCTCATCAGGAACATTGCACAATACTGACTGATTTATTTTGTTCTCGCCTCTGTATGCTCTTTAATTTCTGTCTTCCCATATCTCATTTCATTTACCACGATTCAAATTGAACAGAGTATCCCCCCCCAAAATTAAAATTGAACCTCCACAGAAATGATCTTGTTCATTTAAAAAGAAATAATTAATATTTTTAAATTTTAAAGAATTTAAAACTTAAAATGAGGATGCTTTTAGTTGTTACCTTTTATTATAAACATTGAATAATTAAGAAGATGCAGATAACTGATCGACAAATGTGAGAACAAACAAAAGGCTTCACTAAAATTGTTTCTTTAAGATAACCAGTATAGGAAAGCCCCAGGCCCTCTGCATGCCTGTGACAGTTGTATTGCTTGGTCTGTTTGAAGGGCTTCTAGCAATGAGGACAGAACCTGTCCCTGGTGCTAAATTCTGCTCCCCATGCTGGATTACCTAGTCATTATGCAAGGGGAGGAGCTTGGTCTTGCCTCAGTTTATTCTGCCCTGATTTGTTCAAGCCCATGGGAGGCCTGTCCCTTTCTGAATGGAGATGGAGGAAGAATGGGTGGGGAGGGCATAGATAGTAGGTTGGGGGAAGAAAGGAGAAAAGTGAATGGAGAGGAAACTGTGGTAGGTATGGAATGCAAAAAAAAAATGAAAAAATGTTAATTAAATAATATAAAAAGATACAATTTTATTGTTAGTCTGTGTTGAAAGCCATTTCCATTTATAAAGGCAAGCTTTATAAAACAATTTTAAAATAATAATTGAAATTAAAGCAAAGTTATTTTTAATTTAATAGAGTTGAGCTCTCTTTGTACTGGTGCTTAATGGGAGGAACTAAACTGCCCTTGCTTTCATTATGGATATAGTAGAAACTCACCAATAAAATGGCCAAGGAGACTAAAAGCAATTTCTTAAAGGAATGAACTATTTCCAAGAAATTTAACCACACTCCAGAGCAAGAATCAAAAATGCTGATAGAAATTGATTAACACAGAGAATTTTTTTCTCTTCAAGCTGAAGAATATCGAAGGATTCAAGCAATAGGAAGCCTCCACTGAAAAATAATACATGGGGTTTAGACTTCTATTGGAAAGGATATTTTACAAACTCAAAATCCACGAAATAATGACATTGTAAAACTGTGTAGTGAGGAAAGAAAACAAGGTGAACTATATTTGACACATGTGCGCATCAGTTTCCTTCCTCAGTAGAGAAAGCTTAAGGCATCAGGCCAGGGTATGAGCATCCAGGGAGAAGCTGGCCCAAGGGAGAAGCTGGCAGTTGTCCCGAGGAAGGGTAAAGGAGGCAGTCATCAAGGGAATCAGCAGTAACAAAATTCCAGGATAAATGGAGAACAGATAAAAAAGAGCAAACCCAAACCATGGCCATCCGCAAAGTACAGCAGGTACCTTCAGTAGGGTTCCAATCACTTCAGGTACCTGAGGAAACTTGCTAAAATACAGAGCTAATGAATTCAAACTATCTAACACCCATTGTACTTAACTCCTCTCCGCCAGCATGAAAACCTCGTAAGCCACAGGACTCAGAACTGTTTTGCTCTAGGAATAAAATTAAGCAAGACAAATGCCCTCAAAGCTTCAGAGCAACATTCAGGAGAATTAAACTTGTCCCCAAAACTTTAGGCATACTATAGGACTATATATATTATATAATATATGAAACTTTACAAACTCATTACCTGGTAAACCAAAGTTTATAGTGAATTACAGTCAAGGTAATTTTAGCAAGCATTCAAAACCAGGAAAAGAAATAAGAAAAATTAACAAGACTATCAACAGTTATTATGGTTAAACGGCATTAAAAATAATTTTTATTTTGCCGGGCGATGGCGGCGCACGCCTTTAATCCCAGCACTCGGGAGGCAGAGGCAGGCGGATCTCTGTGAGTTCGAGGCCAGTCTGGTCTACAAGAGCTAGTTCCAGGACAGGCTCCAAAGCCACGGAGAAACCCTGTCTCGAAAAACCAAAAAAAAAAATAAAATAAAATAAAAAAAAATAATAATAATTTTTATTTTAAAATTTTTTTGATACTTTAATATACTTTTACCATTTCAGCCTTTTCTTTTTTCCCTCCAAATCCTCCCATATATCTCTCTCAGCTCTCCTTCAAATTCCATCTAACTTGAAAATGTATTCAGGACTGCAGAGATGGCTCAGTCCTAGCACCCATGTAGAAACATTAGGCAAGGTGGTGTACATTTTTAAACCCAGTGTAGGTGATTGTGGTTTACAGACAGATACATTCCTAGGATTCATGGTCAGCTGTTTAGCTAGTGTATGAGCACCATGAAGTCTCCAAGAGACCTGGTCTCAAGACCTGAGATAGAAACCGACAGTGGAAGACATTGGAATTACCTCTTGTCTTCACACAAGTGTACCCCGGTGGCCATGAGTACACATGAAAACATGAACAAAAGTAATGTATACCATATGATCAAGGCACTATGGGAATGGTTGATGCTAAATATTATCATAAAAGATGCAAATCAAATTTCTCGAGAAAAAAATATTCGGCTTTGTATCGTCAACACGGTAGACATTGCGGATGAGAATATGCAGTATGAAACAAAATGAAGAAAAAATAACCACACTGGACACTAATGAACTATGAGACTCCACATGAGCAAATACAGACATGATTGAAGTGTCTTGGAAGGGTGATGCCTAAAATTATTTTAAAAAACAATAGTGAAATAGTCTCTAAAGTTGATTAAAAATAATTAAGAATTTATTGATGTAGGAACCTCAAGCAGATCTATAAACAGGAAGGAATCTTTTCCTAAAAAAGCAACAGTCAGAATTTCTAAAATATTTTAAAAAATACTTAGAACAAGGATAAATGACAATAAATTTCTTTGTAAACTATGCGAGCTCAAAGAGAACGGGCCATTTAAAAAGTACTGAACCAAAGAAAACTCAACCTAGAGGTTTTCAACAGTTTCAAAAAAGAAAAAAGAAGAGTTGTTTTCAAAGCAGAAGTGAAATAGACTTTTCCAGAATCATGAAGGCTAGAAGAATCCATCACTGGAAGAACTACATTATAAGAAATGCTGAATGCATCCAGGAGCAGAGGAAATGTTGCCACCAGGAATGTCGCGCCTCTAAGCAGAATGGGGAACACGGAAGACAAGTTTATGTGCTTTCAAAGTGTGCTCACAGCTCTCAGGTCTGAAAGGAAAGTAGTGAAATTCAAATAATAGGAAATATATCATCAAGAACTTTTCTTTTCAATTTCAAATGCCCAGAAGAGGAACAAGTTAGTTCGTATCTGGTTTCTCCAGTTTCCCATCTCGCCACTAGGGAGGGTGAAGCAGAAGGATCAAGAGTTCGAGCTCAGTGTAGGTTATGGAGTGAGACATTGTCTCAGAATCATTAACTAGGTCATTGTCAGTGCAGGTACCTGACAGAAATACTCTAAATGAGACTATAAGCAGGATGTCAGTGTCCCAAAACGAAAATGTCTCTGTAAATCCTTGGAATGACTGCCATCCGCTATGAAAGGGTTTGTGAAAAGGCAATGTCTCATTTTCCACTGATAGTTTCTTCTATGGTGTGTTGGTGAAGAGGTGTGGCAGGAGTTTTGTCTTGCTAGACACTGTGAAAGAAGCCCAGCTGGAAAAGAGAAATTGGAAAATAAAAATGTGCTGCTTTGAAAAATTATCTTATAGAGAGAAGAGTAAATTCAGAAGTCTAATTAAGCATGTTTCAGATTTGAGATGTGTCAAAACTGGGTGAGGCCTGTGTGCTTTCTCCCTGCATGCATCATGATATAAAATCTGGGTACCAGTAAAATGCTACTTGAGTTGTATCTTTCCAACTGGTGTCTATCTGCTGGATACAATTTAAAACATATTTCATACTCTCAATCATGGTAAAAAAAAAAACAAAAGTAAGGAACTTCCCCGAGAACAGTTACTCTTTTTGACCTACACTATAAAAATAAACTGCTAATATATTTATTACAGTATAGAATTTGATTTTAGGCAAGTAAGTGATGTGAAAGTATGCATATGATTGAGTTTTATCTATGTTTTAAAATGTTTAAATTTGTTTTATTTCTCATATAGCAACAATTTTTTTGTGTTTGGAATTTAGAGTTTCAAAATAAATAAATTAAGAAATCTACTCCCATCTTTACTGTAGGCTTCATTTTCTCTCTCAATATGCAACAGTAATTGTTTCCCGTTGATTCTGTCAAAGCTGTTTTGCTCACCAGCAAAGAATGCTCTTCAAGGTAGCGTGAGGTGGAAATTTTTTTGCACTGTCTGGAGGATTAAACACCTTCAGCTTGTTTATTTGCCCTACCTGTAAGTACTAATCCTGAATATAACTCTGTTACCACAATTCTTGTAACCTGATCATTCTCAGGAAAACTCATATGATAAAATATGACTCTACTAGGAAAATAGTCAACTGCCTGATTCTCCAAAACATACATTTGATTTACATGGGACTCAGAATACTCTTGGCGATAATGGCTAGCAATAATGATACCTTTCTCTGTTCTTCTGCCTCTAATAGTCTATACATAGGGAACACACACATCCTTTGAATGTAAAATAATCCTCGAGAGTGATGCTAGTCATCAATTGCTGATGAGGGGATTACTTCATTTAGTAACTTAAAGTACACACAGATAGCAAATAGAGCTTAAATTCAGACCAAACTTGCATGGCTCCCAGCTTATACTTCTTTATACTTATGTCATGTTGGTTCACAATGTGCTGATAAAATTACTCAAATTTTCTTTTAAAAAAAGAGACAACCCACAGCCATTATTTATGCTGCCTCTCCCTTCCATCCACACTGCTGTGTGCTGGCAGCATGACATGCTCTCTGTGAGATGGAAAAGTATGCTCCTGTCCTCGATAACAACACCAGCAGGATGAAAGAATTAGAGGTGCGAGTGTATGTGGTTTTAACTATATTTGTGAATCAGTGTCTCTGTTAAGGGAGACAATCTTCTGGATAAGAGATAACCTCTCTTACCTTGGGCTAGAACTACTGAATTTTTTTTTATCAGTGAGTCATATTCTGGGACAAGCAAAAGCAGTGACTTTCCAAATATTTTAGATTCTGAAGACAATGGAAAGGAAAATTAAAAAGAAAACAGCTGGAACAGCCAACCCAGTGTTGTCAGATGAAATATGGAAAAAGATTTATTGAGTTTTACAATAAAGACTGTATGATGTCAACCCTCTAAACTTTTTAGTGAAATTGGTATTGGTCTTTAAGATAATCGATTTATTCTGGGAAATGTAGAGATGCTGATGATAAAAAAATGTTGGTGACTGGAAATATGAGGATTATGTTTGCATTGATTTTCACATTTTTTTCAAACATTTAGAGCTCTTGTTAAAAATTAATCTGTTCCTCCAAATGCTTACTTATATCTATTTATTTTTCCATTTATTCATTTATTTATTTTGAGATGCTGTCGATTGAAACTGGTTCCTTATACATGGAGTGTCTCTGAGTCATGTCTCCATCCTTATTGTTAAATGCAGGAAAGGAGCAGATATTATTTGTCTGGTACTGAGTATCGAACTAAGGTCCTAAAGTATGTTTTTCAAAGGTTAAAATTACAACTAACTCACGTCTAAAGGCCTGAGGAAAACGTTTAATAGGACACACTTAATGGTGGTAATAATTTGCTAATAAGTCTTTCTTACTTTTAGACTAAGTAAGTGAACATTTAAATATCTTTGCAAGTTTTGTCAATCCTCTTTATACCTGAGTGTTATACCGATGGCTACTCTGTATGATCCCTTACTCAAGAAGTTAAAGTCTATGAAAATTCCAAAGCTGTGAAGAGTGACATGACAACAAAAGCCAGGCAACATGTCAGACCTGTAAAAAGACAGTGTTCAAAACGTCAGCTACTGGGATGCAGTAACTCTTTTACCTAGATCTTGTTTGTGAACATCAGAGTCTTAGCAAAGAACGGCCGCTACAATCTGTCTCTCCCACGTCTTTCTCTGTCCCTCCTTCATTCCTTCCCACTCCCTGTGTGTTTAGTGCATGTGGTCATTTTGGTTGTCTGTATACATTTTTTCAGTTAGATAGGGTCTTACTGAATAGCCCATATTTATTTAAAATACCTCACCCTGCTTCATCCTCCTGAATCCTAGGATCAAGTACTGAATTTCTTGACCAATGTTGATCTAGTCCTCTTCCTATGTAATTTTTCTAATTTATGGATACCGAGAGTTCTAAATCCTCTAACTGGCACAGATTTTTAGAGATTGGATTTTTCATCCTATTTTTCTTCCTCATGGATATTTCTTCCACATGAAATCTCTTCAAACAGCATGATGTAAATTAGTTTATCTCTCATTTCTTGCAAATAACAGACAGAATTTTTGCAAGTGTGGCTTTATCGAAGTATAGTTCCAGGACCTTGAAGACTAAGGCAAGAGGGTGGTGAGGGTACTCTGGATTACATAGTGCGTTCCAGGTCAGTCTGAGTTTAGGCAGTGAAATCTTATCTCAAACAAATAAGCCAAACAAAAATAAACAATTTAAATATATATTAGCAACTTCACAACTTGAAAAATGAAGGTATAGATGGAATTCTATTTTTTTTCTGTGAAATTACAGCTAATTACTTTATATAGAGTCAATGAAAGATTGGGATAATGGCAGGGAGACCAGGACCCAAAGTCAAATGTAATGAATATTTTATAGGAGATGAAAATGGAAGTAAATGATTAATAAATGCTGCTAAGTTGTGCAATAAAATATGATTCCAGAAATCTTAGGGTGAAGTGAAAATACAGATATACTTTGAGGTGAGGAGTCATGAAAAACAACCAACGACAGGAAGGCAATAATGGATTATGTTGTATTAAAATTAAAATCAATATGATGTACTTTGAAAGAGTTTTAACGACATTAAAACATATAAAGTTCTCTTATGTTATGAAGAATAGCGATTTTGAAAATAACCATTAACATTCCACATTTTAGAGAACATAACTGCAACAATTATGGATGTAATGATGCCAATATTTTCTGGCTCCTTTTTGTTCTCCTGGTTCTATAGCTATAAGGTAGATGTATCTTGAACAGTGATTTCAGACATAAAACAGCTTGAGTTAAAGAATTATTAATGGGAAGGCCTATATAACCATTCCCTGGATGTCTAGGAGGAAAATAATGGACATAAAAATGAGCAGCATTATGAAAGCATTAAAATTTAAACTAGTTATTAAGGTATATATTTCTCTTATTATTGGGCTTCTTTGTGCAGCAAACACATAGATTTTACTTGGCTTATGTTCAAGCAACACACCTCATCAATAAAATGAAGAGGAATGTTGGATGCATTCTTCTCCAGTTGTAGCAGTGCCCTTTGGGTGTGTGTGTGTTTGCACGTATACTGTTTGTGAATTTGTACGTAGGGATGTTATTTAATCGGTTATATAATATTTCATGAAAATGTCTCTTGAAAATTCATGAATATACAAAGTTTATCAAGCTATTTACCATTCCTTTTTATACATGTTTATAACCCACCACTTAACAAAAGACTCATGTCTTTAGTCTAAATGACAATTTTATCAGGATTTCAGGTATTTTCACAATCTATAAAACATATGAAGTAATAAATAAAACTATATATGTTTAAATATCTTATGTGATCATTAACAGTTGTAAACAAACAAAATTCATAATGTATCTCTAAAAAATGAAGTTTTCTAGAATTTGGTAAATTTTTCTATCAGGATAAACCAATATTTTACAAATATGTTTAAATAAGCTACAGAACATATAACATTATTTTTCCATACTAGAGGCATATTCTAAAATATAATACATTTTTATATCCATGCTTATTGTATGTGTATGCATGCATACATGTGTGTATGTGTGTGTGAGTGAGTGTGTGTGTATGTGAATGTGCCTCTGCATGTGTATGTGCTTGCATATGTGTGCATGTGTGTTATGTGTGAGTGTATGTGTGTGTGCCTCTGCATGTGTATGTGTGAGCATATGTGTGTATGTGTGTGTGAGTGAGTGTGTGTGCCTCTTCATGTGTATATGCTTACATATGTGTGCATGTGTATGTGTGAGCGTATGTGTGTGTGAGTGAGTGTGTGCCTCTTCATGTGTATGCGCTTGCATATGTGTGCAAATGTAGATGTGAGCATATGTGTGTATGTGTGTGTGAGTGTGTGTGCCTCTGCATGTGCATGTGCTTGCATATGTGTGCATGTGTGTTATGTGTGAGTATATGTGTATATGTGTATGTGTGAATGAGTCTGTGTGTATGTGTGCCTCCGCATGTGTATGTGTGAGCATATGTGTGTATGTGTGTGAGTGTGTGTGCCTCTTCATGTGCATGTGCTTGCATATGTGTGCATGTGTATGTGTGAGCGTATGTGTGTATGTGTGAGTGTGTATGCCTCTGCATGTGTATGTGCTTGCATATGTGTGCATGTGTATGTGTGAGCGTGTGTGTGTGTGAGTGAGTGTGTGTGCCTCTGCATGTGTCTGTGCTTGCATATGTGTGTATGTGTTTGTGTGAGCGTATGTGTAAGGTACTAACTGTGCCTTTTTGACCAGATTCAGATGTTTCTTGCTTTTCTCAAGAAAAGCCAGCAGCGTGTGCCTGCTTTGCTACTGTCCTGTTTACTTTACATTTCTTCTTACTCTGCAGATTCCCTGTCCACTCTGTCCTTTACTTCCTTAAGATTTATTGTTCCCAAGGCGGAGATGAGTCCAAGAGACTATTTCTAATGGACTTCTCTCCTTATCTTTCAGAATAGGTTTTCTCTATTATCTATAACTAGAGCCATTTAGTTCTTAATCTCAATTTATACATTTTTTTCTTATTTGAAACAGTTTCACTCTATGCTCATTTCCCTTTTGACAGAGCTTAAAATGTAATAGCAGAGAATAAACAATCAATTAATAATTAAAAAAATCACATTGTCATAGTATTCATATATGAAATAAAAGTGATTTGGGATGTGGTGGGATTTGACATAAGCAATAACTGGGCATAAATAGAATATTTAGTTAGTAGTCAGAGAGGTCTTCATGAGGACACAACTTTTGAACTGTGATATTATTGCTAAGGGATTAATGAAGTTACATAGCTTCGGGGTGAATCAAAGTCCAGTATAATTGTGTGAAGCAGACAGTTCAGAAAGGAATCCCAGTTTGGCCATTTAATTAAAATTGACTGTCCTGTACTTGTTGTCCCTGCTGTATTTCAAGAATCCATTTCTTTTACCTGTGTATATATTTGGTTTTTCAAGACAGGGTTTCTCTGTAGCTTTGGAGCCTGTCCTGGAACTAGTACTGTAGACCAGGTTGGCCTCGAACTCATAGAGATCTACCTGATTCTGTCTCCCAAGTGCTGGGATTAAAGGCATGTGCCATCACTGCCTGGTCTCATCCCAGTGTTTTATTGTACAGAATCCTACTTTAAAATTCTGCTGTTGCTGTCCCTTGGGAAAAAATTTGAGTCACTTCAACAGCTCTCTGCCTGTCTTCTTATGCAGACAAATGTCTGTACTTCTCCATAACAGAGCCAGCTGTTCTTCCTATGTTACTCCACATTGCTGCACATACTATATTTCTTAACACAGAGGAAACAAAACCTTCTTGTGTTTGTTTTTATACCACTCTTTTGTTTTGTTTTTCAAGGCAGAATATCTCTGTTTAACAACTGTCACTGTCCAGGAACTTGGTCTTGAGACCAGGCTGGCTTCAAACTCACAGAGATTCACTTGTCTCTGCCTCTCTTTCACTAGGATTAAAGGTGTGGACCACCACACTCACTCTTTTGTACTGTTCTTGCTTTTCTACTTTCTTGAGAACAGGAAATAATTCTTATGTTTTGCATGTGACAAATGCCTACTATAAATTTTCAGCAAAATGAACTATTAAATATTAATTAAAAGAGATTATAAGGGAGGCAATGAATAAGACTTTTCTATGTTATGGATTCTACTTCTTGTCATGATCAAAGTTTCCCAAGAAAGAGAATCAGAGTTAAATTGAACTAAATGGTTATTAGTTATTAACTAATCTGGTTAATATGCAGAGTTGCCTTGTTCTGAGGGAAGTGGGAAGTGACCACAGGATGATAAGAAATAAATTTGTTGTGATTCATCCAGCTAAATCCCCAGGACATACTCTGCTTCTTTGGCCAGTGGACTCTTCAAATGCAGTTGCCTTGTCTCTAGAGTATTTATCACAAGGGTTAACAGGGAAGTAAACTGCGTATTGCATTTTTTTCTAAAGATTTATTTACCTTTATTTTACAAGCATTGGTATTTTGCCTGCTTGTATGCCTGTGAATGTGACAAATCCCCTGGAACTGGAGTGACAGACAGTTGTGAGTTGCCATGTGGGTACTGGGAATTGAACCCAGGTCCTCCGGAAGTACAACCAGTGCTCTTACCTGCTGAGTTATCTCTCCAGCCCATGTATTGCATTTTATCACATCCCATTTTCCATTTGTGGATCAATGTCTTGACATCAATGACCCTAGCCATGAGGCGGCTTCCATGTCTATCCTTCATCTAGAGACAAAAGTGATGAGAAGAAGCAGTCAGTGTAGCTCAGGTTTAAACTACACAAGATTGGTCTTGGTGGTAACAGTTGTGGTAGAACAAATGGGCAGTGGTCTGTGGTCAAAAACTTGCCAAGCTGAGAATTTGTATAAGAAACGGTGTATGAAATCTGAAAACCAGCGTTGGGTTTCTTCTTCTCACATTCCTCTCAATAATTAATTTAACCAATGTATAAGTAAGTAAGCAAGTAAATCAAAACAAATTTCTCTGCCCTATAATGTCCCTTCAACTTTCTGCCTTATTTTTCTCTCTTCTTTCAATGGAGTTCATGCCTACCACTGTCTCACACCTGATATAAATACGAGTTTGACCTTCTTATATCTTCTTGTTTGTTAAGAGTTTAAGTGTCTCTGCTGTCATCTGTGCTTGTCCCTATTTCTGCTTTCCGAAGTGCTGAAAGTCTCTACTGACCCTTTCTTCACCTAAAACTTAGCAACTCATTCTACACTGCAACATCTCATTGTACATAGCCTCAAGCATGTCCCTGGACCACGGTAACTTTATATCTTGTCCAGAATAAGCCACTAATTTCCTGTAAGTGAGTGTATGTGTGTGTGTGTCCTGAGAGTTCTGTGTTTACTATTCACCTAACAGGCCTGTCAATCACAACTGAGAAGTCTGCACACTTTGTTGCTGTTCTTACTCATGTTTTTATCTATCCCAGGTGTCACAGAAACACACAATGGATTCTTGATGTTGAAAGGTCATGGTTGAGTTTAATCAATGCCCTGAAGTATTTCATATACTTTATTCAAATCATTTGTAAAATCAATTGCAAAATTATTACACAAGCTTAAGAGAAGTGAAGATGTTTATTTTGAACCATATATGAAGTGACCGAAAAGTTTTAGTACCCAATTAACCTTTCTGCTGATATAATAATCCAAATCAGATCAAATCAAACTGAATTAGAAAAAGCCCAGGTTAATTTGATGACAGTGCTCCTGGGTGGCCTTCCAGGCCTTCAGAGAGGAGACAGGGAAGGAAGACCGGGAAAACAGGTGTTTGATCTGGGGGTGGGGGTTAAATACCCAGTGGAGGCGGTTTTGAGTCTCTCTGCAGAGGCGTCACCATTTGGTGGGCTTTCTTGGAGGTGGAGTCCGGACTGAGGCAACTCCCAGAAGAGGGGGCTTGGGATGAAACTTTCCACCCAAACATTCCAGACTCTTTGAGTATTCTGGCATTCCAGGAGGTGAAGCCTTAACCCATGACCTTGTTTCCAGAACATTAAATTAGTCTACACACAATGATGGGTTCCAATGCAAGAGATCTTCATAGATGGTTTTTAACCAGAGAAACAAAGTCATAATTTGCAAATGCATTGGTAGGATGCTTGCAAAAGAGGTGAGAAAAGCTCTGCTATATGTTTTAGATGTTAACTGATATTATTTTTTCTTTTTTTTTTTCTTTTCTTTTTGGCTAGTAGAAGTTAATGGTTTGCTAAGAATGCCTTCTAAAAGATTTATCTGAGTATCAGTGGGATGTTGTCTTGAAGACAGAAGTGCACAAATAAATGGCTAGAGTCATGAACTTCTAACCAGTCAATAGTCTGGAGATTCCTCAACCAAGTATGACTTCTGTTTTTCAACTTCAGTTTATAGTTTCCTTTGTTAGCCAAGAACTACATTTTGTGAGTCTAGAGGCCAAGAGATGCTTTATGTCCCATCGTTTCAAGTAGTTTCATTTGTAGGAACTGATATGAGACTGATTGGACAGAAAGATTATTGTTAGAAGTAAAATAATTGTTAAAGCAATCATAGCAGAGATTTATGTGTAATATCAACACCAGTAGATAACATAATCTGGGTCTGATTTCTTTCAATTTTTGGCCCACTATATCTGATAAAACTTGTACGTGTGATATTTAATAGCAACATCAGGTAAAATAGTTAAAATAATTGAAAACATAGGCACCAAAGCTACAGAGAGACCCTGTCTCGAAAAACCAAAAAAAAAATAAAATTAGAAACACAGTACAGCCCACAGGAAAACAAATGATAATCAATGCCCAACTCCTCTCTAGGCAGCATTGTGCTCTGTACCTCTACTGACTACATGCATATGTATTTTTGTTCTGTGTGCTGTAGTTTATATCTTATTAATCGCTTATTTAATAGTTGGATTGTTTGAAGTAATTTATTATATGCCTTTTTTAAATTCAAATTTTCTTTTGGTCGGTTTGATTTTTTAGCCATAAACTTCATGTGGTTAGATTTTGTTTTTGTTTTTGTTGTTGTAAGACAGGGTCTCTCTACACATCCTTGACTACCCTGGAGCTCTCTATGTAGACCAGGCTGTTATCAAAATTAATGAGATCTGTCTGTCTCTCTGCCTGCCTCAGTACTCCAAGTGTCAGATTTATAGACATGTGCCAATTGTCCAGCTTAATGTGGATAATTTTAACTTTAGGAAAGTTGGCTCTTTTTACCCATATAATCATAACTTTTATTCATTATTAATAACATTTTGTTCCATTGTTTTCATACTAAAAAGACTCCACTTTGGGAAAACCAAATAAATTTTAAAACTAAGTGTTTTAATAAAATAAAAACATAGCATTGTTTTAAATTTCTTTAAACAAAATTTCCCTTTCTTCATTTACCAAGGAGTGTAAGCAGTGAGGGTAGAGAATGGAAATCAGATTTGTGTACTTAGAATTCCATTGACTTTACAGAATATTCAAATGCCCTTGTTTATTTTCTAATCAGAAATGAAATAGGATTTTAATGGGAGTCATCTTATAGCATCGCCCATTTCCTTCTGACTGTTAATATATGAATGTTTTCTGGGACTTTTCAAATTCCACAGAACCTACTTTGTCCTAGCTTCAAAACTTATTTAACCAGAAAACATGAGCTTTTAAGACATAATTTCTCTAGTTCCTGCTTTTTTTTAAAGCACCGTACTTTTATCTGCTACTTTTGAATTAATTCTATTTATTTATTCATTTCTTTTTTATTTAAATAACATTTTTCTATTTATTTTATGTATCAACCAGTTTCTCCTTCCTCCTCTCTTCCCATACCCTCCCCTTTCCTATCTAACTTTCTCCCCACCCACTCATCCTCTGTCTCACTTCATAAAGGGGCAGGCTTCCCATGGCTTACACAATGCATGCCACCTCAAGGTGAGGCAGAACCCTCCCCTTATGGTTGAGGATGGGCCAGATAATCTAGCATGGGGATCAGGTTACCAGAAGCCAGGTGAGTACCAGACAGAGGTCCTGTTCTCACTGTTAGAAGCCTTACTATGAGACCGAGCCATAGGACTGTCACACTCATGCAAAGTAAGGTGGATTGGTGGGGAAGAATAACAAGAGACTTCTTGATGGAGGTGTAATTAATCCTTTTTAAGATATGTCCTTCTTTGATAATTTTAGCAAATTTATTTTATTCAAAATATTTATTTTGTATCTATATCTCTGGTGTTTTTTTTTCTTTTGGTTTATCATTTGGCTAATTTTGATTAAAAAAATACCATCACAGATGTTATTTTCAGAACAAACTGGTTCTTTGTATAATGTTGAAATGAAGAGTCAACTCAAAATTTTGGTGTATTGCTAGCAAGAACAGACAGAGTATATAGAAATCAGGATAGGTTGTGTATGACAGCAAATATGGGTAACTACAATAGATTGATCTTTTTATCTAAAGATTTAACATTAATAGCAATACAGCAAAGTTGATTGGTTCCATACACTCCTGTATCTTTTTCTTAGTAGGAAGATGGCTTATTATTTCATAATTTTTTATTTTGAAACTTTAAACATGAAAAAATGTTTTAAGTAAAGACTTCTGCAAAAGTAACTTGCCATACAACCTCTGTACATGCTTAGAAAATAGAGCTGGAAAGGGCACTGCCCATGGTGAAACTGACTTTAGTCATCCGTTCTCCTGTAAGCATCCTTGGTATGCCTCAACAAGCTGGATTTGGATAAGATCCTTTCTCTTCTGTCTTGGTGCTCTATCTCTGGGAGTTGCCTGGAAAAGTCATGCAGCATCTGTGTTCACCATTAGCAGTTGTAATTGCTACTCACTGGCTAGACACGTGGTACTTCACTGGGTATCTGAAGGTTGACTTTAATGGTATAGCAGCATTGGTGAGAAACCACATTCATACAACCTCGAATGCTCTGGATCCATGCTTTTTATTTATTATTGGTTTTTGATTCTTATTGTGTTTTATAAATTAAGCCTTGTAAAGAGGAAACTTTGTCGTAGAGATAGTACAAATGCACATAGTGCATGTGGGGGTCTATACCTTGTAGGGGACCAGCTTTGACAAATATACCACTTACCAGGGTGGGGGATTGGGATTAGAAAAGTAAGTAAAGAGAAAAGTCGTGAGTGAAAATAACAAAGAGAAGTATAGGATGTTTCCAGGTTCTGGCTATTACAAACAATGCTACTATGAACATAGTTGAACTATGATAGAGCATTGCTGAATCCTGGGGTAAGTTGATCCTGAATTTCCTAAGAAACTACCACACTGATTTCCAAAGTGGTTGCACAAGTTTTCATTCCCACCAGCAATGGATGAGTGTTCCCCTTACTCCACATCCTCTCCAGCAAAGGCTATCATTGGTGTTTTTGATTTTAGCCATTCTGACAGGTGTAAGATGGTATCTCAAAGTTGTTTTGATTTGCATTTCCCTCGTTGCTAAGGAGGTTGAGCATGATCTTAAGCGTCTTTTGGCCATTTGAACTTCTTCTGTTGAGAATTCTCTGTTCAGATCAGTGCCCCATTTTTTAATTGGGTTAATTAGCATTTTAAAGTCTAGTTTCTTGAATTCTTTATTTATTTTGGAGATTATACCTTTGTCAGTTGCGGGATTGGTGAAGATCTTCTCCCAGTCAGTAGGTTGCCTTTTTGTCTTAATGACAGTGCCGTTTGCTTTACAGAAGCTTCTCAGTTTCAGGAGGTCCCATTTATTCAATGTTGCCCTTACTGTCTGTGCTGCTGGGGTTGTACGTAGGAAGTGATCTCCTGTGCCCATGTGTTGTAGAGTACTTCCCACTTTCTCTTCTATCAGGTTCAGTGTGTTCAGGTTGATTTTGAGGTCTTTAATCCATTTGGACTTGAGTTTTGTGCATGGTGATAGATACGGATCTATTTTCATTCTATTACAGGTAGACATCCAGTTATGCCAGCACCATTTGCTGAAGATGCTTTCTTTCTTCCACTATATACTTTTAGCATCTTTGTCAAAAATCAGATGTTCATAGGCTTGTGTGATGGAGGAAGGTCATTGGCTAATAAAGAAACTGTTTTGGCCCATTTGATAGGCCAGCCTTTAGGCAGAGGCAGGAGGAGGAGGTGTGGGGGAGGGGAATGTGAGGAGGTGGAAATTTTAAATTAAAAATAAAAAATAAAAAAATAAAAAAGAGAGAAGCAGAGGATAGTGTTGGGAGGGAGTTCCAGTGACCACTGAAATTCCCACATTTGCTTTTCCATACACTTTTATACCCTAATACAACAGGTGGGGAGCAGGCAAAGACTGCTTTATCATGATACAGAGGACAACTAGAACAGTTACTTGCTTCAGTACTTTGAGCCATCAACTCATTAATTCTTGAGAAAAGCATTCTGTTGTTTAGGTAGTGAACCCACTCCAGACCAAATATCCTGAAGACGACCACTCCCTAGGTCAAGCATCTTAATTCAAAGGAAGGAGCAGAAGTATGCTTGAATTCTCTGACCTTTGGTCAGGGTGGAGTGGATGTACCAAAACACCAAGCAAGCACATCCTTGGTTAGGGTGTGTAGCCACATTTGTTGTCAACAACTTTGAGTTAGCTAAAACTCTCTGACTTTCAGAGAACATGTAAATGGGCTTCCACAGTACCTACACCACCTGAAGTTTTAGATACCCACTGGGGTCCTAGAAGTATCTTCTGTGAAAAAGTGCAAACTAGTTTATCGGAAAAATATATGAGGTATTTGCTCCCATTATTATATCCACTTTAGAATCAATGGAAGAGGAACACTGAGATGTGAAACAACTCGTACCAAGCCACACAGCAAGAGGAGGTGTCCCAGTAGATCTAAGTTTTTGATTCTGGAGCCCCGACTGTCAACTCTTATATGTCCTTATGCCACTTTCATTTATGTGATTGCATAAATCACACACACAAAATATGACAAATACCACATATAATGCATGCATAATATTTATAGGTCCATGATCTATGAGTCTATAAAAATGTACATGTTGTTTTAGAATAGCACACATTGCTATTCTGAAATGTTTTATGATGGGAAGGGACTGCATGTTTGAATGCTGAGAATGGCAATTACCTTGGTAGATCTCTTCATTAGTCACTTTCTCACATTTCCCTTTGTCTTATTTGATTTCGTATCCACAAAGAATATGGTCTTTTCTTCTCTAGTTACCTTTCTACTCATTGGTCATGAGTGCTTTGTGCTTCACCAAAGAGCAAAAATTTGAAGCTACTCTAAATAAATTTTGAGTATAGAGCATCTAATATTTATTCATTATTACTACCAAAATTTTAATTTTTTATTCTCCAACTTTCAAAGTAGGAAACATTAGAAGGCATATAAGGAATACAACAATTGGATCTGTAGAGATGTATTTTAAACATTTGGGTTCATACTCCCACACACAAACATCAAATGATAATTCCAGTCATCATAGAGTGACTGGAACTTCATTTGACTCATGCCATGGCAACCACTGTCATTTCCAGTAGGCAGGCTGCTTTTACAATGTTTTCTGCACCTGAGACCTTTTTATTCATGTTTTCCACTAATCTCACGTGTTTTACAGCATATCTAAAGACAGGAAAACATATGGGGTCAAATTCTGAGCTATCTTTGAACTCAGTGGTGGAATCTGCTAAACTAGATCTAGATTTCAGTCAGCAAAGACCCTTTGAAATGCTGGTTTGAAACAGACTCAAAAGCTTTCTTAGGAATCAGTTTCCTATAGGAGAGGAAAAATATATCTCATTTTATGATTGAAGTCTAGGTCTTCTATTATAGTTACACCATTCTTTGTTATAATTTTAAAGCAGAGTAAAGAGAAATACCTATTGGTGATGCCTTATAATATCTATATTAATCTTGTATTCTGATCTGTTTACCAACTTCACATACAAAGAAACAGAATATTTATAATACTGAATATTTTCGACATTGAAGGTATTTTTATATAGCAGAAATTCTTAATAAGAATTAAAAGACAAATCACCTGGTGGTTAATACACATGTTTTGAAACACTTTATCTTAGTTATTTGGGTAATAATGTTGGTGCTAATAAAGCATGGCATGTGTGTTAGTGGTCATTCGCTTTCCTCCTGTCTCTTTTCTTTCCACAATAGACATCCCTGTTTCATGTGTCACTCTTCATGGATTCAGGTCTCTTCAAAATCTCATCACTTTCTTTCACACCAGACATACCTATTTTAGGGCTACTGATGGAGGAGGCTGTTTGTTTTTTCCCGGCTGTCCAGCAGTTTAGATCAGAAATATTCACACAGAAACTATATTATTTAAATCACTGCTTGGCACATTAGCTCTAGTTTCTTATAGTTGACTCTTACATATTAGTTTAACCCATTTTTATTAATCTGTGTATCGCTATGTGGTTGTGGTGTACTGTGTAAAGTTCTGGCAGGGCTACATGACTTCTTTCTTACTCCTCCTCCCAGAATTCATTTAATTTTCCCTTCCTACCTAAGTTCTGCCCTGCTATAGGTCCAAAGCAGTTTCTCTATTCACAGTATATAGAGAGGTATCCCATATCAGGCTCCCTTTTCAGGCTGCCAGGTCTCAATAAAGTCCCATTATTTTGAGGATAAACAGTGTTTAGGCTGCATAAAATGATGATGTGCTTAATCAAGCTTCTTTAATCTTTTAAAATATTATTATTTTTTAGAATATCATATGTGAATACTATATATCATTCCCCTCCTTCTTGTTGGGGTCCAGCTTCAACAACTATACCATTTACCAGGGTTGGGTCTTGGGGCTTAGAAAAGACAACAAACATGCGAGTGAAAATAATAAAACAGAACCATAGACTAGTTCCAGTGAGCACTGAAATCACCAGCATCTAATTTTCCATATACTTTTATACCCCAATGCAAAGAGGGAAGAAATTAAAAGACTTCTTTAACATGATACAAAGTCCAACTAGAACAGTTGCTTGCCTCAATACATTGAGACATCAAACTATTAATTCATGAGAAAAGCATTCTGTTGTTTAGGCAGTGAGCCCACCCTAAACGAAGTATTCAGAAGGCAGCCACTCCCTAAGTCAAACCTCTATTTCAAAAGAAGGAGCAGAAGTATGCTTGAATTTCATGACTTTTGGTCAGGGTGGAGTGGAACTACCTGTATGGACCATCTTAATGTCAAAAACAACAAGTAACCACACCCTAGGCCAGCTGTGTAGCCTCATTTGTTGACAACAACTTTGATCAAGCCAAAACTTTCTGACTGTTTGACAAGGTAGTAATAGGCTCACATATTTGTTTCTCTGCACTCCTCCAACTCTTATTGTGTTCTCTACTCCCTCTCAAATCCATGACTTCTCATTATATATCTATATTATATACATGTATATTACATATATGTATATACATAATATGTGAAGATAATTATGAGATTTCATGTTATTTATAAAATCTGCCGAGTTCCTTTACTGTTGTTCATATGTATATGTGTCTAGAACTGACCACTGGGATTGAGTATTGAACACACTTTCAATATACCTAAGCCCTTTTAACTTTCTGTTTCAGATGGTAGAAATTCTTCTGTTTATAAATGTCATCTCTCACTTCAACAGAAGAGGAAAACAAACACAAATAACAAACTATTAGTCAAAACAAACAAAATTTCTAAAATTTATCATAGTTGTAACCTCTAATTATGACAACGTAAGATATTAACTTCCATCAAGTAAATAATTTTGTTGAGAAAATGTGTGGTTTGAAGGTAGAGGACTACGAGAGCTTCATCTTTAAATAAAGGAGTCATCTTCAATCCTTAATGACCTAGACACTAGGGCAGTTGTAAGGCATAAACTTCTCATTCTTGACTCTGGAAGATAATCAGGTAACAAAACTAGCCACGACTTACAATGTTACCTGAGCTTCCCATAGATTATGAAGATATAACAACAAGAGGTTAGCTACTGATAATTGAGCCTACCTAGTAATTTTCTTAGGGAATTCTTTGAGAGGTAGCATGGTCAGGGTGGAAGAGATGAAGATGACAGATAATGGGACAATTGAGTAGCATGGTGCTGTCTAAAGACCTACTGTGCAATGTGAGAATCATAATTGAATATGTTTGAAAATAGTGTATCAATTTGACTTTATTTTAGCTTTGTTGTATGAGTAGACTGTGGCAGGTTGCAATTACTTTTGATGTGTAAAAAAATGTTAATGCTGTAAAATGATGAATATGATAATATGATTTATTATGGTAACCATTTTAATATTTATTTGAATTCTCTTGACATCATGTTTTATACCATAAATATGGACAATAAAAGATTTATAAAACAGAAGAAAAATGCCTTGAATATAGAAAATGTGCATATAACAAACAATTGGAGGGCTGAAGTATCAGGTCCTACACTGGCTGCAGAAACCCTGCCACAGAGGAGGAACTTCAAGGTTATAGACAACTTCCACCTCCAGAAAGCTAGGTGGCTTGAAAGTGGATGTTTTCTGGGACTCTTAGATGAAATTCAGAGATGACGAAGCTGCCATCCTGTAAGACAACTGAACCTAGAGGAGATGGATGTGCTTCAGCTTTTGTTTTCCTCCTAAACTTTTACTTATTTTCTGTTGAATTCTTACACACACACACACACACGCACACACACAAATGGTTATTGGAACATAAGCTACTTTAAGAGCTCTAGTTACAAGCTCTTGAAAATAAAGACTTTCTTTCTGCTTTATATGCTAAAAAGATTTAGGAAGAGTTCCCCAAAAGAAATCAGTCGTTATGGGTTCTTCAAAATAGATGTATGTTATAACCATTTCTAATTTCCCCTAATCTAAGTAGTTGCAAAATGTATTGCATATATAAAGAAATTATTCTTCAAGTAAACACTTTTTTGTTTGTTATAGGCTAGGCTATTATTTCTGGGATTTTATTTATTTATAATACTTTAAATTAACATTTATTACTGATGATTGTGACTAGACATTAATATCTAATGTTTACCACAAGGAAAATATTAAGTGTGTTAATAGGATTTACTACTGACAATAACATTATTTCATTTGTTTCTCATCACATTAAATTCCATATTGCCATAAAAAAGAATTTCCTGTGTGTGTGTGTGTGTGTGTGTGTGTAATTGTCAACTGGACACAAGCAAGAGTCATCTGGGAAGAGAATATCTCAATTGGGAAAATACTCCATAAGACTGACTTGTAGGCAAGTCTGTTGGACATTTTCTTCATTAATGATTGATGGGAATTGGTGCCACTCCGAAAAAGGTAGTCTCAATTTGTATAAGAAATCAGGCTGAGCATGCCATGTAGATAAAGCCAATAAGTAGCCCCTCTCTGAGGCCTCTGCTTTAGTTCCTGACTCCAGATTTCCTGCCTTAAGTTCATGCTCTGATTTCTTTTGATGGTGGAATGTTCTTCATGTGAAATAAATGATTTTTTTCCTCAAGTTGTTTTATTGACAGTCTTTATGACACCTAACTCTTTGGAAAAACTTCTATTTTAGTTACTTTTCTATTGTTGTAATCAAAAACCATGTCTAAGACAACTCAGAAGAAAACGTTGCTTCACTTATGGTCCAAGAGAAGTGAATTTATTGCCATCTTGGTGGGGAAGTGTGGCAGCAGGTAGAAACAGCAATTGGAGCACCACTATGAGAGCAGAGATTCCACATTTCAAACTGCAAGCAGGCAACAGAGAGATTCTGGGAGTGGTCCTGACCTTTGAAGCCTCAAATCTAACCTGATGTTGTGTGTATATCTAGAGGGCAAACTTCCTAAGCTTCCCCAAATGTATCACCAACTGTGGATCAAATATTCAAATGCCTGAGACTATGGGAGACATCACAATAAAACCACTATATTATGGAGCAACTGATGATTCTCAAATAGCTTTGCTATGTTTGGTGAATAATATAGACATTACTTATAATGAACTATAAGGGATTAATAACTATTTATGGATTAATAACTGGTGTATGAAACTGGCTCCCATAGGAAGGTAAAGTTACCGGAAAAACTACATATTCTATTTTTCCTTCTGTGGAGGTAATTATGAAAGATAAGGTTTACTAATTTGAAATATCACTGTGAACTTTAATCAGAGATTCTAATATTGTAGAACCTTTCCTAAGGACTATGCAGGAAATGTTTCTGGTTTCTGAACAACTAGGATGTGAAGATACTGTTCTTAAACTAGAAAAACAATGGTTTAATTTACCTTAGGAAAAGAAGGCAATATTAAAATCTTGAAACACAGAAGAAATATACATTAACTTTTTAAATTAATCAGTAGTGATTAAAAAGTAATATATAAAAGGTAATGTTTTATGTATGACAGGAAATATATTCTGTTAACAGAAAAATATGCTATGCTTTTGTGAGCCTGAGGAAAATACAAAAATAATGAAGAACCACATAAATAAAATATAGATTTGAACTATTGCAAACAATATGAAAACAATTAATGTGTTTCTAACTAAAAACTTCAGAATTCTCATCTATGAATACCCTGCTTGAGGACAGTGATAGAAAGAAAATACAAATGAAACAAATATATGTTTTTCATAGTTTAAAAATATATTACAGATTTTCAAGGTAAATCATTCATAGTCATATACAGTTATGAGTTTTTTTTACCTGAAACATAATGTATAAAACTGTTTCTTTTTCCTTTTGAGATTTTAATATAATCACAGCATTTTTCCATTCCTTTTTTTTACCCCAAATTATTTCTAAATATCTCCCATGTCTCAATCAAATCCTTGGTCTATTTTTTCATTAATTGTTATTTAATGAATAAATACGTATATGTATATATGTTCATATATATGCCAAAATATAACCTGCCAAGTTCATAAAATGTTCCTTGTATGTATATATTCAGGGCTGAGCATTTGACACAAGACAACCAATTGGGGTACACTTTCCTGGGAAGACCATCAATCCTGAATACTTAAATAGGAATTTTAAATAGCACAGCATTTACTTATTGATGGCCAACAAAATAGATAAATAGATAGATAGATAGATAGATAGATAGATAGATAGATAGATAGATACAGTTAATTCCCATTTGAGGAGTTTAGGTGGGTACCATTTAATACTAATATTAATCATTAACAGTAGATATTTACAAAGTTGTGGTTTTAAAATCATTGTTTTCCCTTTTCTCTAAATTATGGATTGATATATATTACAACAACGAAGACTGTATACTATGCAACATAAACTACAATGAATATAAGTGAAAAATTTTTGTAATTAATATAAAATGGTAAAATAAGAAAACAGAAGAAATTTTTTCTAATAATCTTTCTGGAACTATTGGTGGGTGGTGGAGTGAAGGGAATACTAAGATTTGGAATGAATTGTTTCCTCAGAAGTGCAGACTCAAGTCAGTTATCTAAAGCATCACCTTGCCTTTATTTGGTGATGGTAGAATGGTCGATATCTTTTTGAGGATTTCTTAGTTTTGGAATTAAACCAGAAGATTTTAACATATTCTATTATATTCTGAAAGTGATTTGCAAAAATAGATTTCAGTGGAATGTTCAGGAAAGGGAAGAAGAAAGAAGCCAAATATAGTTCTGGAAAATCAAATCTCTAGTCATTGAGAAAAATCTCTGACTGAACACTCCCTGGGCCAATCCATGTTCTGCCTCCGTCATTGTCCTCCAGTAGTTGGTTCTTTAGAACACTATGGCATTCAATGGCACTAGATCAAGAGGCTGTTCCATTTTCATTGCTACAAGATCTTCCTGTTGACGAGGAGCAGATGGACTCTTAAGTACTTCACTGTTATGCTTAGGACATGACCTTTCACCATCACAGTCACTGTCATCTTCACTGACATCCTTCACGTTATTCAGGAAACCTAAAGCTCATCTGCTCTCTTAACAGTGGGAGCAGAGTCTCTGTGTCTGACCAGTAACTATGTCTCTGCCTTTCCTCATCCCAGAATTGTTCTGGTCTTGCCATCCTCCCTATACTTCGGGCCTGGCTACTGGACAATTAGCATTTTATTAAACTAATATGAGTGACAAATCTTTATAGTGTACAAGAGCATTGTCCCACAGAAGGGGAGGAGCTGAGAGGAGATGAGGGATGGAAAACTGTGGTCAGTATGTTATAATGATGATGATGATGATGATGATGATGATGATGATGATGATGATAAAAGAAAATGCCTCTAATGGAGGAGTGGATCTTAAGAATTAGGAAGGTGTGAGGGGCTGGAAGGAGTGGAGGAAGGGAAAACTGTGCTCATGATGTTTAAAACAATGTACTTTCAAAATAAAAACAAAAAACAAAATCTATTATATGATAATCAAAGGAAAAAATGTCCCCATAAAGTCAGGTTATTAGCAAGCTTACAGGGCATTTTTTTAAGTAGTGAGTGATGTGGAAAGGTCTGTACCATTGAAGGTGATGCTGTCTCTGGGTTGATGGTACAGAGTTCTATAAGAAAACAGGCTGAACAAACCTTGGGGAGCAAGCCAGCAGGCAGAATTCCTACATGGCCACTGCATCAAGTCCTTATTTTGCCAGGTACTGTATGCCGGTTTGAGTTCCTGCCTTGTATTCCTTAATGGGCTGTGATTCAAGATAAGTAATCCAAATAAACCCTTCCCTTCCCAAGTTGCTTTGGTCATAGTGTTTTATCAAATTAGTAGTAATGGTGTTTCATCACTTCTGTAGTAACCTTAATTAAGACAGCATCTTTAGATGAAGCATGACCCCCACATAAATGAATCATAGACATTGAAATGTGAGTGGAATCAGCTATCAGTCCTGGTCCACAAAGCCTTATTTCAAGTACTCGTCAAGCTCCTCTCTCTTTTATCTTAGTTTCTGTCTTGGTGACACCCCAGAAACCGTAAAGCTGGTTGATAACAAACAATAAGCAAGAGCCTTCTCCCTCCTATGAGAGCAGCTCTCTCCAGTTCAGGCTATGTATATATCACCCATGTGCTTAATAAAGTCATAGATTCCCATGCCTAATCACCAAACACTCTTACTTAGTATTTATTTTTCCCCTCCCCATCTCTCTATTTTTTTTTTTTTGATTTTTGAGAAAAATTTTTCTATGAAATAGTCTTGCTTGTCCAGGAACTCACTCTGTAGACCAGGCTGCCCTTGAACTCACAGAGATACATCTGCCTTTGCCTCTCAAGTGCTGAGATTAAAGGCATGAGCCAATACCACCTGACTCTTATTCAGAATTTCTATGAGAGGGTATTTTAGAATATTATATATTATATAATATATAATATATATTTAGTAATTGCTTATGAATTTTGATTTGTGTGATTTTGAGTAAATACTTAGAGAAAACTAAATATTTGTATGGGTGTGTTTAAATGATAATCAGTGTGCTTATCATTAGTGTGTGTTGTCAATTGTATTACCACCTACATAAATCATCTGCACATATATCTCTATCTACCTGTTAATTTTACATATAAGTAGTAATATTATTTTCAGAAGAAGTCTGTGTCTCAAGAAATCATGGATCCAGTTCACACCCATGAAGACATATATGCAATTTCACTCATTCCCAATTACTTTTACTCAAAATAGATATTAGTTGTTTCAACCATTTCTTTAAAAGGAAATTTTTTGATCCTTCTCTATATTGCTTTACCTCTTCTTTAAAAAAGACAAAACTAAAAACAACTCAGTAAATGTTATTGATTTAGAATATTAAAGAAAATAATTTTTAGGTTTTATATAAATATGTTTTCATTCATATTATATATTTTAAACATACAAAGTAATACCTTACTGCTATATTTAAGCCTAGAACATATTGTTTAATGTAGTGAGCATATTGGAGATTTTAAACAAGAAATAGCATGCACCTTGTACACTTTTTTGTATCTGGTAGCTATTTTTTCATCTGCAGTTTTTTAGGCCATTACCATCTTTACCTCCAATTTTTCTCCTTATTTGGATGTTGAATAATTACCTTATTTTAAACAAACAGCTTGGCATTTTACATGCATTTAATACTGTGAATAGTCATGCATGTTATACACTTCATGATAAATATCAAAACAGTTTTTATGTGATAACTGGGTTACCCCGTAATCATTTACCTAGAACAATTTATGATTATGAAGCTTGTGAGAAAATCCCCTACAGTATATATCTTCCTCATTCAATGTGAAGTGAATTTCCATCAGAATGCTGTCATCATTGTGTGTGTAAAGCAACCTTGCGAGAGTTCACGGATAAGTTTGTTAGTCTTATTGAACTGGGATGCATACATTTCCCAACTAGGATACTGATGTCAACTTTCTCTTCTTGCTTTTCTACTTGGCGCTCCAAGTACTCCTGGATACATTGTTACACTAAATATCCCATCAAGCATGACTGAATGGAAACTTGCTGTATAATAAATTTTTTATTCCACTTTAAATGCCCTATGGGATTTCTAGTAATCCAATATTTGATTATTCTTATTTTTAGTTAAACCTAGTCAGAATTTATGTACTAGGAACCTTATAATCAAAGTGAAAATATATGGGGAATCATATTACACTATGTTCCATATTCAGACAGGAATGTTTCTATTTGGGAAAAGATTATATGTTGTTTTCTTCCACAGAGAATTGAGCTATTTGTGATTTAGAGTCAAATATCTAAACGAGATCACCAGCCTGAGTTTGCTATGCTAATTTATCTTTTCTCTCAAAACAATAGAGACTTTTCTTTGTGATTTCTCTCTTTATATCTTTGTATTGATATCATTTGGGTTTAACAATGTAATTTTTCTAAAATTCAGTTTAAAAGATCATATCAAATAATTAAGTTCAATGGTACAACATTGTCTGTTAGAAAACTTATGTTTTGCCTTGAAAATTTTTAGTCCTAAGTTGAACTCTAAAAATGTACAAAGAACATATGTGAAAATTTTTCTAACATACTAAGCATGTGCGACATGTTGACAAAAATAAGTCAACTATGATTTATACCTACTGTATGACTCTGTCATAAATTATATTTTACTATTCATAAGCTTTTTAAACTAGCTTACCATATAGTCTAAATCATTTTTTCAATGTCATATTTGTAAATTATAAAGCCATCTAATGTGTATCTGTTTACACCTGATGAAACAATATAATTAAATTGAAAATTATTCTCTTTATATGTATAATAAAATTATACATTATTATTATATTAGCACACAAGTCACTAAGAAAATAAAATGTTTTTATTAGATTTTCAAATTAACCTTTCTCTGATGTTTATTGTTGAAGTAAAATGTTTAAAGAGAAAGTCTGAATTTAATGATCTTGTATCTTTCAGGAATTAGAGATACTTTGTCAAGTTTTCATTAATTACAAATACATACACATACACACATGCTGCATTTTCTCATAACGTATTTAGTGGATTTTAGATAATTAGCTTTTCTAGAACAACTAAATACATACATAAGATTGTTGTGGGCAGCATTCCCTCCCGACTCCTGGCCGCCTGGCTAGCTTATGCCCCGAAATAATTACACGGAAATTGTATTCTTTTAAACACTGCCTGGCCCATTAGCTCTAGCCCTTACTGGCTAATTCTCATATCCCGATCAACCCATCTCTAATAATCTGTGTAGCACCAGTCTTACCGGGAAAGATTCAGCATGTCTGACCGGGCAGCTTGCTTCATCGCGTCTGACCTGAAGAGCAGAGGCATGGCATCTGAGCTCACTTCCTCTTCCTCCCAGCATTCTGTTCTGTTTATTCCACCCACCTATGTTCTAACCTATGAGGGCCAAGCAGTTTCTTTATTAATTAACCAATGACCTTCCTCCATCATAAGACTAAGTAAATTAATATTTATAGCATGCATTTATTCTAAATTTCTTGTCAAGGTTTGGACTATTTTGTGAAGCTGGTGAATAGAGAATGACAGGTTCTTTTCATAGTTTTTTATTCTGATCTATAGAAAGGGTCTTTGTGGATGTAGATGTATTGAAATACTGAAACCAGAAAGCTTAATTTGTGTTTTCCAAAATCAGAAGAATGCCTTAGTGTTATGTAAGTATATACTGTGTAATCCAGACTAGTAGAACTCAGTTTGGGATTATCACCTTCTTATAACTGTCTTTTTAACTTATCTCAAAATGATTTTATTGGCTAAAAAATGATTGTACAATTGTACAACTGAGTATGTTTGTTTGTGTGTTTAGGAGACACATATGCATATAGCAACAATTAATGAAAAAAGAGGCCATGAATTTGAAAGAAAGCAAGGAGAGATATTTGGGAGGGTTTGGAGGTATGAAACAGAAGAAGGAAGGTGTCATTACATTTTAAGATAAAAATAAAAATTAATTAAAATTTTAACCATATAAGGAAATTTTGCTTACATAATATCTAAACATTAAAAATGCTAGATAATAGTGAAATTGTTATTTTGTTTCAATAGAGATGCAAATGTTAAATGATTTAGAGTTAGCACATGTCAGGTGGTAAGTATAATAGCCTTTCCTCAAAGACGATCATGTTTTCTCTAACCACAAGAGAAATTTCCTCTGTTCCTTGTTTTTTGCCCATAACAGACTATTGCATTGTTATGTTATTTAAAAATATAAGACCGTTTTAATTGAGAATCATCATTGTGATTATATTGTGACTATCCTATGATGAAGGAGTACTAATCCTTATGTCAATTCTCTGTAGAAAACACACTAATTGGTATTAAGCCCGCATCCATTCTTTCACCCTGTTATCTCTTTGCTACAGCCTTGCCTTTCTCTACAAATACACCATGACACTCCTATCATATTATTATTAATATACATACCTGAGTATTTTTTAAAAACAAAGGTGTATATGTTCATAGATAAAATTCACTGAATAAAAAGCACACTGAGTAATACCAGTGTTGGGAAATACAGATTGTCCCATTTTCTGCACAGGTTCTATAGTATAAATTTATGCAAATCTATTTTAACAGTTCTCTATTGATATGTATTACTGTGTCTATATAATATTTTCAATGTAGTTTCTGGAGCATATTCATTGTTAAACTGATTTAACATGTTAAGTGATATTTATAGAAATAATCCATTGAGACTTTGCATACTTAGAGACAATATCCACAACTTAGTTCTGAAAGATGATTAATGACAGAAATGGTGGAGCAATTAGCACACCTGAAACATTTTATTTCAAATTGAGAACCAAAAGAAGACTTTTCCTTTCATGCGTACTAGATGGAAAACCTGATGTAGTTTTCTGTTTGCTACTGTTCAAGAAATTGTAATGAGAAATGCTTTAGTGTTCTGGTCATACGACACAGCATCTTATCTGTGCTACAGCACTGTGGAGAGATTGGGCATCTCACACTGTTTCAACTGGAGAGGGAGTGAGCATGAAAATCTGATGGAAACTGAAGGCACTACAGTCTCCCCTTCTCTTCCTTCTCAGTGACCAGGAGTGGATTGCTATATTATCTGCTATCTAGCACAAGAAGCAGTTACTCCCATGAGTTATTGAGTGAAACACTAGTCCTCAAGTTCAACCTGGGAAAATCTCAGCATGGAAGGAAGGACTGGTTGGCACAAAGTTCCACTCCTAGCTGAGGAGCTACTGACTATTGGCAGTCGGTAGGAGAGGGAGAGAATCAACTTTAAGTAGATAGTCATATAATGTGTAAATTTAGTTAACTATAAAATTATTTTTTCCTATGGCTTACTGTTTTGCCTTTCACTAGGCATGAAGAAGAATTTTCATTGCTCTATTTTCAGACTAGAAATTCATTGTTATTGTAAGAAAATTAATATATGCAAAAGTAGTTGAGTTTTGGTTGTCCTCATGTATGACAGTCTTAATGATCTGAGCTTGTTAATTCTGTTCTCTTGCTCTAATGGCAGATGTACCTGCGTTTGCTTTAAACTAGTTGAGACTAATTTACTAGAGCGACAGAGAGGTTGTATTGTCCTCTCTTCCGAGTTAATTGTAACTTTGATAACTATGAAAATATTTGTAATGGAGATTTATTAAACATATGTATCCTATTATTAATAATATCATATTCATTTTATTGTTTGCTTTATCATTTTCTTCCTTTTATGTTTATTACATGCTCTTCTCTTTTGAATTTTAATCTGCCAATCATTGTTACCTGAAGATTTTTTTTCCTTTTATTGAGATGATAGATGCGGTTAATTACTAATCCTAACACCTTACTGTTTACTTTATCTTTGTCCTGTTCGACTTTTTTAAATTTCTATTTTTTCAGTCATTTGAGTCTTTTAATACTTCTTTTTTATTTTCTCTACTACTTAATTTTTCTGTTTAATATTTATTCCAGATATTATAATGTGAATATTTAAGTTGCTAAAATCTTACTTGAACAATAATATCTGTGCTCATTTCTCATTACACAATATTAACATTATATTAGCATTAGCTCCAATTATTAACTTGAATCTATTTGCTCTCAAGAAACATATCTATGCATTAATTTTGATATTGCAATTTAGGTAATATTGTTTGATGTAAGTAATATTTATTTATAATTATACACGAGTCATGTATCATTTTTTCTGTCATTTCTACATTTTGGCATTTTACATTAACTAAGATGAATTTCTTAATTCTTAAAACACCTGGAGACATTTCATGGTAGTCTTGAAAGTGTTAGTTTCTCAGCATTTTTCTTGAGCAGTTTGAGTCTGCTTAAAACTACTATGATCCAAACTCCTTAATAAAAATTGTCTTTGTACTAAGTATATCTCTAGCTTAACAGCAATTTTTTTCTTTTTGCTTTTGTAATAACTGGGAAAGTTCCTGTCCCTAGAGTGTCATTTCTTCCTGATGAACCCCTTATGTCTTTGATGCCATGAATGACAGTCTTATTTGCATTTAAAAATCCCAGTGTAGACTTTTAAAAGTATCAGCACCCTGGTAATTTTAGTTTCTTCTACAAGTACATTCACATTATTGGTATAATATGGACAAATCCTAGCTATTGTTGCTTTTTTTAAGCATTGTCTTTCATTGCTTCTTCTTCTGAAGTATGATTTTGCTTTCTTCTATTTGCATGCAAAATTCGAGAAGTCATTGTTTTTTACCGCAGAGTAGTACTCTAATGTGTATATATTCCACACTTTCTTCATCCATTCTTCCATTGAAGGGCATCTAGGTTGCTTCCAGGTTCTGGCTATTACAAATAATGCTGCTATGAACATAGTTGGACAAATGCTTTTGTCATATGATAGGGCATCTCTTGGGTATATTCCCAAGAGTGGTATTGCTGGGTCCAGGGATAGGTGGATCCCAATTTTTCTGAGAAACCGCCACACTGATTTCCAAAGTGGTTGCACAAGTTTGCAGTCCCACCAGCAATGGATGAGGGTACCCCTTTCTCCACAACCTCTCCAGCAAAGGGAACTTGTTAAACTTCTGTATCTTGCATCTTCTTGCTGCGGTGTTCCTGGGAGTGCACATTGGCGTCAATGACAGTCTCATTAGTTGGGACACTTTCTGATTAAGCCACTTTGAAGTGCACTGGTATTGCTACTTGTAGCTCCAAAGCTCTTTGGGTGCAGGTTATTTTCCTCAAGTTCCTGAAGGAGACTTTCAAGTTCTCTTATTGCCATCCTTACCAGATTAATTTTAACCTACTTTATTTGTGTGTGGGTGCTTCCCATTTTGGAGCTCATTGGGCTTTTAATGATGAGTTAAAATTTTATCAGTTTGCTGAGGTTCCAGATTTTGCTTCATATCCCTTAAGCACTTTGGTCATTATATCGAGGAATCTAGGTCAACAGCTATCAAAAGATACCTCCAGGGCAAATGCCAGTTTCAGCATTTGCTTATCCCAGGAATTATATTTTATTATAGTTTCTGACCCTTGACAAATATAGTTGGTATGTCACTTCTTAAGCTGAGAATTTTTAAAGGCATTTCAAATAAACATCTTCGATCATTTGGGATATGTTTTTCTAAGCACTGCCTTCCAAACTGCCTATGTATGTAAAAATTTTATTTTGAGACATATACTCATTATTTATGATTTTTTAAAAATTATAAAATGTAGAGTGTATTCATTAAGTATAAATTCTGGTTCTTTTTAATTTTATAATTTCTAAATTTAAATAGTAACACAATTTAGTATAAAAACATCTTAAAACCATTATTAAAATGTAGATTATACTTGAAATCAATAGAAATATATTAATTTTGTTGAATTTAATATAGCAATATTTAAGAGATACCTGCCAAAAGTAACTGGCCTAAAAAAACAAAATAAACAAACAAACAAGCAAAAACAAGACAAAGGAAAACATTTGGACACAAAACTCTTCTTGACATTTAGCCTCAATGTTTATAATGTAGGTCTTTATGTAATCAGCTGATTTGATGATTATAACTGGCAATAGTTTCCAATAGCCTTATAAAATGACAGGAACAGTAATTACATGGCCAATTCTAATTTTCATTGTAATGACCATCATATAATAGTAAGTTGTCAATTAGAAGTATTACTTATAGGAGATGATGAGCTATAAAAGGAACAGAACATCTTGATGAAATCTTTAAAATAAAGACTGCACAGAAAACCAAACTTATTTTTAGGACATCATTGCAGTAATAGTACTCTGTCCTTTCATCTGTCTAACTTGCCCAAAATCTTCTAGAAAATTAGAAAAAAAATCTTGAATTGAGCATAACAATGGGTTTTTCAGTTATAAGCTTGGGTGAGCTTAACAGAAACCTCAGTAATTATATAATGATATCATTATTTCAGCTGTAAAATGTTAAGAAAAAGCATCAGTTACCAGTTTAGTTCACCAAAGAGTGAAGCCAGCCACAATGTCCTTTAGTAGAAAAGTTGACGTTCTGACTATGTGAAATTCATGAAATGGAATATTCCAACAGCAATGGAAAACATGCTGCACAAGCTATCATAAGACATAACATAATATTTCTAAGAGAAAAAGAAGCCAGTCTGTAGAGGCTGTATGTGTTACTGCACGTACAGAAGGAACACAATTACAGGAATTGAGAAGTGTTCAGTATTTTTCTTTTTTTCAGCATCTAGAAAAAGGGGAAGATGAATGTATTAAACAAAACAAAAATTTTAAAGATACCAAAACTACCTGTGTAAAAGTGAACTGGGGAATGCTGTCTTTCTCAACACTGTAGAACACGGAACACAAAGAGTTTTTCCTAGTGTACTCAATTACAATATCAGTTGGGTATTAAAGTGACCAACTAATCTATAACTGCATTAATTATGGGAAGAAACTTTACTGAACATAATATAAAGTTTTGTTTGGTTTAATTTTGCCTTTTTTTTTTAAAAAAAAATTCATTTAACATAGCAACCCAAGTTACTCTTCCTTCCCTTTCTCCTGCAGCCCCCCTCCTCCCCCTCTTTACTAGTCCCCAACCACTCCTCAGAGGGCCTCCCTTGGGGATTCAATAAAGTCTGGTATACCAAGTTGAGGTAGGAACATGATTCTGTAAAATAATCTCACTCCAGTTCAGAACTATTGATTAGAAAAGGATTATTTATTTAAAGGGGAAAACTTACAGATCACTGTCCTAAAAAAACAGTCTTCTGAATACAAACAAAAAACAGTCTAGCAGCCAGAATGGGAGCCCGAAGCAAGAGTGCAGGAAGCAAGAGAACGAGCAGAAGGTCCCCCTGCTTTTTAAACTATAAGAGACCATACCCAAGTGGGCTGGTATCTTAAAGTCTACAGGTTGAAGGAGCAGAATGTGCTCCCACAGTAGGAACAAGCCCCTTTCCCCTTCATCAAAGCTCAGCAAAGTAACCTACCATAGGGAATAGACTCCAAAAAGCCAGTTCATGCATCCAGGATAAGTCCTGATTCCACTACCAGGGGACCCCAACCCCAACAAATTAAGCTATATAACCCACATTCAAACTGACCTCCATAAATATGGAATTGAGTAGAGACTATAAAGCTAAAGACAAAAGGTTCATCTTTCTATATATTTACTGTGGTCTAGGCAGTGAGAATTTATTTATTCCAAGAATTCTGGAATCACTATACTTGGAAGAGTTTGGGGAAAGAGTGAAAGTTGAGAAACAGTTTTCTAACAATTGAGGTAGAAAGTTACAAACAAGTAAGAAAGAAAGATAGAAAGAATGTGCCATGGGATGAAAGCTGGACTCATCAATACCTTCACACTTAGCTAAATAAAAAATATAGATAGCATACATAAAGACGCATACAGAACTGTGTTAATGTACATATGGGTTTAGTAATCATAGACGTATTTTCAGTATCTGTCTAAGAGAGGTTGTAGGTGATAAAACCCCATTGATAGTGAAAATACTTCGCTTCAAGATATTGGTTTTCTTTGAGGGAGTAGAAGTGGGTAGGAAAGAAAAAGATTGATTATTCTCTTTAGTCAAGCTCTCTCACAGTCCTTGTCTACAGCCTACCAAGTACTAAGGTTATGGGTGTGTCTTCTCACTCTTGGCCCAATACCTTTATTTAATACACATCACCAACAAAAGAAGAAAATTAAACAATAGTAGTAGAGCTCTTTGGAGAAAGGCTGTTTTGAAGCCTGGGTTAAGTCATGGGATGCTGTCTCAAAGCCAAAAGAGAAAAATTGCATATTTTTAGCAGTAGTAGTGGTGCAAACCTGCAGTGCCAGCATCAAGTCTGTGAGGTCAGCTTGGGCTACATAGTAAGTACCAGGCCATCAGGTTACATAATTAAACCCTACCTCAGGAATTCAAAACAAAAAGTGTGGAGTTTTAACTCTTTGTTCGCAGTACATGTTCTCTAGGTGGTGATTTAAGAGACTGAGGGTTACTATTATAGACACCTATAGATAACTACTGGCTTGGACAGATAATTAGTGACATGCCACACTGATTGCTTGTGTTTGATTTCAATGCGTGGAGATTGGCACCTCTCTACAAGTCTTCTGTAAAACACACTATCCCAATTTCATCATGGGAAAAAATGAAGATATTCAAGTAAAACATGAAATAGAATTTATAAGTAATCAATAAGATCAAATCTTAAAATTATAAAATTTAGCTTATTAATTAGATAACATACAAAACTGGTAAGTGGTAGAAGGGATGTGTCTGTACCATATCTGCCACTGTTCTATAAATGTAAATCATTCCCTAGTGAAGTTTTATTAAAACATCTCAGAAAAATAAAAGAAATAATGAAAAAAATTCAGGCAATGATTATCATCAGCAGAGAGTGGGAAGAAAGAAAGCACACAGAAGTTTCCAGATAATTATTGACATTTTATTGAGTGGGTATCATGTGTCATTTTATTATTTTTACCTATATATTACCTTATGCTTTATATATTCCTTTGTATGTTTGTTTCTCAATTCTTATTGAGTAAGAATTTCCTAAAGGATAAATGGCACAAAAAATGGAAACACTTTGAAGGCATAGATTTATCAGAGAAGGTTTGCTGGATGGCAGTACTTACTCATTTGGCCAATGAAATAATTGGAATACTATAGCTATAATTGATTTAGAGTTGAAGGATGGAGTGTGAAATCACAATTACATGTTGTTCCCAGTGCCTTTGTAAGAGGAATGTTAGAAAGGTCATCTTTCAGAAGTCAGAAATTTATTTGGCAGAGCATTTGAAAGGATACTCGCTGAGAACTGTGCATATTAATTCTCTTCATAGAAGAGAATAATAATGCTTAAAGACAATAAGAGCTACAGTTTATTTATGCATATTATGAGTCAATTGGAAGTTGAGTGCTTTCCAACTCTTCTCAAAGACTGTGCCAAAAGCCTTTATGAATAAGAGATGTTTAGTAAACCATTATTTCTGATGTTAGTATTTCTAATATTATTATTACTCTTTATTTGAGAGTGTATTATACATTACATGTGTGTGTGTTTTGTATGTGTGTCTGGTACATGGATGTCAGAATGTGTGTATGTACATGATCATGCTACATGTGGGTCCAGAGGAGGATGCTGAGTGTCTGCTATCCCCTTCTACTTTATTTCTTGAGACAAGGTCTCTCACTGACCTGAAATCTTGACATTATACCTGAATAGTTTGCTAGCCAGTTCCTTGATCTGCCTGTCTCTGCCCTTCAATGTTAGGGTTATAGGCATATGCAGAAATTGCCAAGCTTTTTAACCGATGTCTGAAGTCTAAACTTCATATTCTCATGATTGCATAAATGTTCTTACCCACTGAGTCATCTTCCACTCACTTTTTACTAGCTTTTGATTAGCACATATTGTAATAGTCTGAATAATGGTCCTAGTTTGTAAAGATATCCATGCACTAATGTCCAGTAACTGTGAATGTTAACTTTTGTGGTGTAATAAATTTTGCAGATATTATCAAATATCTTAAATGTGAAAAATATCATGCATTATCTATTATCTATGTGTAGCCAAATAGTCACAAGGAACTTTATAACAGGTACATAGCAGGTAAAGATTAGCAAAAGGTGTTCCAATAGAACCTGGGGAAACAAGCAGAACCCAAACATTTTAAAGTTTATTGACTGGAAATAGCAAGGTAATCAATTTGCTCCTTAAACTTTTGTAAGAATCAACCATGTTAAATACATTTCAATTTCAGAATTTTTGCCTTTAGAATATAAGGAAATTGAAAAGTGCTTTTTTGCACTGGCAGCTGTGTGACTGAATTGCAGTGAGGACAGTGGAGAGCTAACATAGCTCATTATGAAGCCCTTTCGGAATTCTCTAAATTATAACTCAAATACTTTTGTTCTAAATTCACTCAAGTGCTATGGCCCCATGCTTGAAGCTCCCCTGGTTCACATGATCATGCTCAGCTCTTGTTCCTAGAACTGCACATTTAAGACAAAATGGTGAGTCCTGAAATCTTGTGGGAAGGTATGCCAGAACCAACTAATCCAGGCATCTACTTCAATAAAGAGCTCAAATACATGTCTCCAAGTTCCAAATTATTGTGACTATGAATTATATTATGGACCCTTTCTTTTCCTCAATACCATTCTGGATCAAGGTGATATAAAAGTTTATAATATTTGGGCAATGTTAGTAAAGGTCAGTCCTTGTTTAAATTTTTAAATATTATTATTACTGATGTATTATTATTGTGTGTGCACTTGCATGTGCCATAGAGAACATGTGGAGGTGGAGCTGAGTGGTCAGCTTCATGGGTTTGGTTCTCATTTTCAACCTTTTACATGGGTTCACCGAATCATCTTTCTGGTTCTAACTCCTTCTTAACATACCTAGAGATACCCGGAAGTTCTGGGTTCTTCATGTATGGAACTTGAGTATTAAATAGTAATTTATTTCATATTACTAGGCATATTAAAAGATATTGAAAAGAAAACAACAATGATACGTCAATCACACTGTTAATAGGAACTTTATGAGGAAAGAGTTTACTTCATCACTCTATGGAAACACTTGAGGGAAATCTGATGTGAGACAGCAGCATGTAACACGAGGGTCTGCTTGTTGGGGTTTCTGTCCTGCACACTTCCCACAGCTGGTAAGGTCCCAAAGACACCATACAGACGTCTACATAAATTATAAACTAATTGGCCCATTAGCTCAGGCTTCTTATTTTAACTCTTATAACTTATATTAACCCACTATTCTTGTATATGTTGTCCACATGGCTCAGTATGTTTTTCAGCAGGACAGGTCACATCTTGCTTCATCCGTGTCTGGATAGGACTGAGGAGAAATGGGCTTCCTCATTCCCAGAATTCTGTTCTCACTGCCCCACTTCTACTTCCTGTCTGGTTGTCCTGCCTATACTTCCTGCCTGGCTACTGGGCAATCAGCATTTATTTAAAACATAATTGACAGAATACAGAATTGTCCTGCACCACTGCCTTTGCACAGATGGACAAGACAGCACAGAAAGGAATCTCACACTCCCTCCTCAGACCTCCTTTTTCACCTTGTCATTCCGCCACCGAGCTTCGACTTCTCTCGAGGCTGATCCCTCAGATCTTTTCAGCCCCATGCCTCAGTTCCCAGCCTGTCCTTCATTTTCTAACCAGTTCACAACTCTATGGTTCACTTCAAAACAACCATAACAGCTATGTGCTTCTGACTTTGAAAACTTTCATATTACTGATAGATTTAATTTTAGTTCACTTCGTAAGTCGCAGCTCAGTGTCTACCATTTTCACTTATTAAAATTTGCCTCTGCACCCATATACACATTCTAATAAAGACCTATTTTATAAAACTCGGGAAATATATAAATTCTTGTTTTCTGCATCAGTATATTCTGCATATTATGACATGTAATTCATGTGTGACTTGCACATGTAGATGAAAATGCAGTCAAAATGAAACATCGGGTTTCATGTGGCAAAAGGTATTATGGAGTGATATTTCTCAAAATTCAAAAATCATGAATATGATAATAAAAAAGTGCTTGTTTTCTAAGGCTATGTTTAACATTTCAAGCTGAGAGTTTAATTTCTTTTGTGATCCAACAGAGATATGGGCTTAAGAAACCATTTTATAGCAATGAGATATCTAGTATCCTTGATTCACATGTAGAAATTGAAATTTGATTTCTTGTCTTTACATTTCAGGACAAATACAGTGTGTGAGGGGGAAAAGATATGTACTGAAGACATTTTCTGGGTGAATCTAGTTTAGGAAATAAACCAAAGCAACCTCCCCACTGAGTAATTTATTCATGCAAGTAACAGATTTAAAAATAACCAGTTGTGATATTATTTAAAAAGAAATTGATTCATTAAAATAAGATAAAATAAAGAAAACTTACCCTCATAGTAAATGTGGCACTGGTTAATCAAGCTTTTTATTCTTTATGAAATATTTATGTCTCCTTATAAACTCCAAATATTTCATTCTGAAAATTTGTTGTTCTATAAAGCATAGTTGTGTAATTATTACTCGTTAGAATAAGAAAGATTGATAAAAGTAATTTGTACTAATATTAGTGATTGTTACCGAAGATGAAAATATGTTGTCATATGGTTAGCAGCTTTACTTGGGACAAAATGGAAAGGTATGAATATTCAGAATTTTATTGGCTAAAGAAATCAGAACAGAAATTATTATTTTGGGTGAAAATTTAAGACATGCCAAAACTCTATTTTAACTCTAAAAATAAGTATAAACTTCTAGACTTCTTCCCTACTGGAATTTTAAAAATATATTTAATTGAAATAGAATTGCACCATATTCACTTCTGTTTCCTCCCTCCTGCCTCTCCCCGCCACCCTCTCGGAGCCCTCCCATGTTCCCACTCTCAAATCGATATCCTGCTTTTCTTTCATTATCATTATTACATGCATACACACATACAAATTTATTTGTTGTCTGTATTTGTGTATGTATGTGTATGTATGTATATGTATGCAACATGCTGAACCTATTTATTGTTGTTTGTGCATATATGAGATTTTTGACTAAGGAATAAATACGTATTAAATTATACAGCTACAGATAGCACATTAAACAATTTCTTTGTCTAGATGAACTTGTTTACATGCTATTGTTTAGTTTCAGAGACAGAATAAAATAATCAAATGACTACCTGCCTCATAACATGTAAAGGTTAAGTCATGAAAGATGAAGAGGCAAAGATTCCTACATGTTTGTGATTTAAATTTCCTGTCTCATGAGTGGCTGCCCAAGTTTTCACTTATTATTTGGGACATCTCTCTGCTCAGTTAATTTGTTTTCTTGGGGTACAAAGCCTTCTGATGGGAAGAAATTTCCCCCTTCAATTCTTGTTATTATTTTCTGGGATCTAGGAGTTACATTTAAGAAGTCATTTATATGCCTGCATCTCGATGTATCTCTATTTTCCTCTTGTAGTTTCTGGTCTCATATACAGGTCTTTGATCCATTTGCATCAGTTTTTATATAGAGGGGTGGTGGGACAAATAAGAAGTAAGACAATTCAAGAACAGGAATGGGGATAGATACTTGACTCCTGATGGTATGTTATTAAAATAAAGTCCAGTAGAGCCTTCTCTGAATTTTTCATGTACAGCATTAGCTCACTGATTTATTTCAGTATTTCATATTGGAGTTATGTTTGTGCTTACCTTTGTCTTCGTAGAACATCTGGTATGGTTTGGACATTTGTGACTTTTATTTTAAAAAATGGTAAATGTCTTTTGAATCAGTGTATGCCAAAACAAAGTTGTTGTTGTTGTTTTCTATTAAAGGCGCAAAGGATTGGAAATGGAAAAACAAAGGTAGTAAGACATAGGAAGACGTGTCTCCCCATCTCATAGATTTTACGCAAACTGGACAGTGTCTGGTAGCAGGAAGTAGGGATAAAAGCATATTTCACAATCTGTCACTCAAACCCTTACCAGAAAGGAAGTACCTCAAGAAACATCAGCTTTGCTGTTTCCAACAGGAAGTGATAGACTTGCAGTACAGAAAAATGTAGTAATAAGAGCAGCGGGCTAAGTTCCTAGCACCCGGCCGCCCACATGGCTATCTTTATACCCGAAATAATTACACAGAAACTGTATTCTTTTGAACACTGCCTGGCCCATTAGTTCCAGCCTCTTATTGGCTAGCTCTTACATATTGATCTAACCCATTTCTAATATTCTATGTAGCACCACGAGCTGGCTTACTAGGAAAGATCTTAACCTGTGTCTGTCTGGAGTGGGAGAATCATGGCGACTGCCTGACTCAGCTTCTTTCTCCCAGAATTCTGTTCTGTTTACTCCACCCACCTAAGGGTTGGCCTATCAAATGGGCCTAGGCAGTTTCTTTATTAATTAACCAATGAAAGCAACAGATTAGAAAGAAATCACTCCCACATCAGAAAAACATGACTCAATGCAGACTCTGCCCACAGAATCCTAATGATGTCCTTCCCATAACTGCAGCCAAACTTCACTCCTTTCCACAAATGTGCACTTCTGATGTGTGTCTAAATTTCTGGGCTTTAATTCCATCATGTTCTACTTGTAAAACACAAGCAATACCTATTAATAATAATGCTATTATTAGTAGTGTGCATGGAACAGAGAACCTCCTACCATTACTGGTCTTACATATTAGTTACACTAGACATTTAAAGTCTTTTTTTTTTTTTTTTTTTGCCTATTCATCATTCCTGGCTGTTGTCTCAATTGCCAAAATTTACTACTAACTGTAATTGGTGATTTTTGTAACAGAATACAAAGTACCATTGAACATAATTATATTGGATATTAAGAGATTAATTCTATTTAGTACATGTCATATGAAACTCTTCAACCCTTTGTCTGGGATACTAGTGATTTGGTTTTTTTGTGTGTGCTTGTTTTGTTTTGATTTTGTTTGTTTGTTTTTGTAGTTCAAGACAAATCATATCTATACCTTTGGTGCCTGTCTTGAAACTAACTCTAGTGGATCAGGCTGGACTCAAACTCACAGAGATCTGCATGCTTCTGCCTCCCGAGCGCTGAGATTAAAGCCATGAGCTACCACTGCCTGGCAGATCCCACTGTTTTAACAAACCTCTTTGACATCATCTGAGAAAATTCCTCCTACAGCAGATGGAAACAAACATAAAAGCCCACAGCCAGACATCACACACACACACACACACACACACACACACACACACACGGAGTGGCTGGGAGACCTTGGATCACTCAGCTCTAAATGAGATCTCTTTATCAAATCCTTCCTCTCTAAGTTCAGAGAACTCCATGAAAAGAAATGAAGGCAGAAAGAGTGTAAGAGCCAGAGGAGATGGAGGACACCACATAAACAAGGCCCTCTAAATAACTGAGCAAAGCTCATATGAACACACAGACATTGAGAGAGCAGGGCCAGGGACTGCAAGGGTCTTCACCAGGTCTCTGTATATGTTATGGCTTCCAGTTTAGTGTTTTTGTGGGATTTCTGAATGCAAGAACTAATGAGTCTCTGATTCTTTTTTTTTTTGTTTGTTTGTTTTTTTATTTATTTTTTATTCTTTTTTAATTAAAATTTCCACCTGCTCCCCGTTTCCCATTTCCCTCCCCTCCTCCCAAATATTGCCCCCTCCCCCCACTCCCCTCCCCCTATCCCCACTTCACTTCTCCTCCCCCCACACCATTCGCCCTCCCTCTCGATACTGAAGAGCAGTCCAAATTCTCTGCCCTGCGGGAAGACGAAGGTCTTCTATCTACGTCCAGGAAGGTGAGCTTCTAAACAGGCTAAGCTCCCACAAAGCCAGTTCATGTATTAGGATTGAAACCTAGTGCCATTGTCCTTGGCTTCTCATCAGTCTTCATTGACCGCCATGCTCAGAGAGTCCGGAATCAACCCATGCTTATTCAGTCCCAGACCAGCTGGCCTTGGTGGGCTCCTAATAAATCAGTTCCACTGTCACAGTGGGTGGGTGCATCCCTCGTGGTCCTGATTTTTTGCTCTTGTTCTCCCTCCTTCTGCTCCTCATTTGGACCTTAAGAGCCCAGACCGTTGCTCCAAATTGAGAATCTGTCTCTACCTCGATCCATCGCCAGATGAAGGTTCTAAGGTGATATGCAAGATATTCATCAGTATAGGATAGGGTCATTTCAGGTTCCCTCTCCTTAGTTGCCCAAGGTACCAGCTAGGGACATATTCCTGGACACCTGCGAACCCCTCTAGAGTCAAGTCTCTTGCCAACCCTAAGATGGCTCCCTTAGATAGGATATATACTTCGCTGCTCCCGTATCCATCCTTCCTATATCCCAACCATCCCAATCCCCCGAGCTCCTCCCATCCTCCCCTTCTCATATTTCTCATCCCATTTCCCCTTTGCCCCATGCCACCTCACCCGCAAGTTCCCAGTTTTTGCCCTGCAATCTTGTCTACTTCCCCCTCTCCATGCGGACGACTATATGATTTTCTTTGGGTTCACTTTCTTATTTAACTTCTATAGGATCACACATTATATGCTTAATGTCTTTTATTTATGGCTAGAAACCGATTATGAGTGAGTACATCCCATGTTCCTTTTTTTGGGTCTGGGATACCTCACTCAGGATAGTGTTTTCTATTTCCATCCATTTGCACGCAAAATTCGAGAAGTCATTGTTTTTTACTGCTGAGTAGTACTCTAATATGTATATATTCCACACTTTCTTCATCCATTCCTCCATTGAAGGGCATCTAGGTTGTTTCCAGGTTTTGGCTATTACAAACAATGCTGCTATGAACATAGTTGAACAGATACTTTTGTCATTTGATGTGGCATCTCTTGGGTATATTCCCAATAGTGGTATTACTGGATCTTGGGGTAGGTTGATCCCAAATTTCCTGAGAAATCGCCACACTGATTTCCAAAGTGGTTGCACAAGTTTGCATTCCCACCAGCAATGAATGAGTGTGCCTCTTTCTCCACAACCTCTCCAGCAAAGGCTATCATTGGTGTTCTTGATTTTAGCCATTCTGACAGGTGTAAGATGGTATCTCAAAGTTGTTTTAATTTGCATTTCCCTTATCGCTAAGGAGGTTGAGCATGACCTTAGGTGTCTTTTGGCCATTTGAATTTCTTCTGTTGAGAATTCTCTGTTCAGATCAGTGCCCCATTTTTTTATTGGGTTCATTAGCATTTTAAAGTCTAGTTTCTTGAGTTCTTTATATATTTTGGAGATCAGACCTTTGTGTGATTCTTGTACCTTCTCTTGGGCTCTTTTCCTTCTGTTGGTTTCTCCTGTCCAACTGTGATATGATACTTTCTGTTTCATCTAATTGTGTTTTATTTCATTATATTTTTTTTAAAAAAATAAATTAATGAAAACTTAGCTACAAGGGAAAAGGTTAAAATCTGAAATGTCATTTATATCTGCTGGGAGAGGGAAAAATCAGTATTCTCCAATGGGGTGACACTGCGCATATCAAATTCTCCAGGGAAGGCCTTATGTACGGGAATAGTCTTGTCGACTATTTTTTTGTCACATATAATGGAATCCACAGTTTGTTTTGTGTGCTTTTATTTAGTTACATTTTGATGTGGTTTTTGTTTGTTTTATTTTTCTCTGTTTGGGTATTGTTTTATTTGTTTTGTTATTGTAATGCTTTTTTGAGAATGAAATTAAAGTTGAGGAGATAAAGATGGGGAGAGAATCTGGAATAACATGGGCAAGGGGAAGAATATTATCAAACATATTTAAATTTAAAATTGCTTTAAATAATAAAAATATAATAAATAAGGAAAACTTAGTCAAAAAGAAATCTACCTGAAATTTCTTTGTTTTAATTTTGTGTAATATATTGACCTAATGAAAATAAAAATCAAAAAATTAAATGAATGGCCCATTTTATGTTAACAGTGTTTTATGTTTCATTTTCAGCTAAGTATAGGTGAGGTAAAGGTCTACATATTTGTATAAAAATTACTGTTGTATTGCTCATTATTATTTTCAGAAATATGGCAGATTTTATAAGTTTTGATGGTCTCAAGCTGTTTTTATGAAACCAACAGTCTTGGTCATCACTTTTATAATGTAATAATTGAGCTCATTTCAGTACTAGATAGAATTCTATCTGAATAAATAAATGTTTTATGTCATTGTCTCATCATATCTCTTTCACCCTTATTTATGACAATTAAGCATACTATGCCCAAATTTTTAATAAGTAAAAAACTAAAATAAAATGATTCTTACACACAAAAGAAAAGAGGGACACATACAGAAAGTATTGTTTTTTTTCTAAATGCCAAACATATTGGAAGAATGTGTGTACTGAAGTTCCCAGAAATTAGCCGTGGTGCTGCTAAACACCCTACAAGGCTAAGTGATGAATAGCGGAGAGCTGGGACTTGGCAGGTTGGAAGCCAAATTGTCTTAGTCTCGCGTTTGTCCCATTGATAAACATTTGTTGCCAATGTATGTTGTGGACTATTTTAAGATGTGTTACATTTGTTTATGCTTTGGAGCATTTGTTTAATAATGCAAATATGTGTTACATTCTTTTATCTTGAATTTAGCTTCATAATACTGTGTTATTTTGCATATTTAAAATACTTGATTGGTCCAATAAAGAGCTCTACATACAATAGCAAGGCAGGAGAAAGGATAGGCAGGGCTGTCAGGCAGAGAGAATAAATAGGAGGAGAAATCTGGGAAGAAAAGATAGAAGAACAAGAAAGGACGGAGAGGAGGCCATCAGGGTCCAGCCACCCAGCTACAGAGCAAGCAATGGAGTAAGAGGTAAAGAAACATATATAGAATAGAAAATATAAAACCCAGAGGCAAAGGAAGACAGGACAATTTAAGTTAAGGGAAGCTGGCTAGAAATAAGCCAAGCTAAGGCTGGGCATTTATAATTAATAATAGGTCTCTGTGTACTGAAACTCTTCCCCCCGATGTTTCCGTCACTATAATTTTTTAATGCCTTGGCATATTACTTTCTTTGTTCTGTTACTGTACAAAATATCAGTGAAACTCTATCCACATTGGGACATGGAGTCTGGGGTTATCTGTCTTCGTGTGCCCTGGGCCATGGCCACCAACATTTGACTCCAGAATAAACTTACTAATATTTCCTTTAAATGGAAGGAGGCTTTGCAGCTTGCCTCGGGTTGGCTTTAACTTAGGTGCTAAGTGTCAGATTCTTACACCCACAGACTCACGGATCACTGTAATCCTACTTCCTGGAACCCTTCCTTTGTACGAAAACTCTGGGTGTGTGTGCTCAATTGCTCTTTCTCTGTCTTCCACTCCTTCTCCCTTCCAGAGTTCCCAGCTAAGAATCACAATAAACTTGTCTCGAAATCCTGCCCTTGGGTCCATTAATTTCATTCTTCATATTCATGATAGATAAAAATGCCAGTGACTAGTGTTGGCTTTGGTAGCCAGAAATTTCTAGGACCTGGTCTTCACAACCCAGGCTCATCAGGAAAGAAGCAAGTTTCTGCTGTTCAGAGATACCCCAATGTAGTGATATCTTAATTAATAAAGCTTGCCTGAAGATCAGAGAGTAAAATAGCCAGTCACTGACTCTTACTTCTACTTCAGTTCGAAATGGTGATCCTGCCTCCAGGAATCCTCAGAATGAGACTTTGTCTGAGAGCTGTCTCCTCCCATCTTATATATCATTACAGCCTAATACTCGAGTAACTCTTCCCCTTCAATAGTCTATCTTCATGGTGGCTGACCTAACCTTTAACAATGACCTTCTGTAGCCCCCTCCCCAGTAATATCCCATTTCACTGAGATCAAAAGCACACATCCTTAAACTATTTGGAAGGGTACTTTGGTCTGGTTCCTATTATCTAGTAACCTACCTCATTCACTTTCCTGCATTCTGCTTCTACCTTGTTGGCGTTCCTAAAATTCTTGGAACCTATAAAACCAGGTCTGCATCCTACTGTCTACTTTCTGTGGCATTCACTTTCCCAGTGTTGCCTGTCATAGAACCTTCATCCAGCAACTGATGAAATCAGATGCAGAAATAAACAGCTAAGCACTGGGCCGAGCTCCCAAAGTCCAGTAAAAGAGATAGAGGAGTGATAAAATGAGCAAATGGGTCAAGTCCACCCTTAAATTTTGATGTTGGGGTATTCAATGAACTTGATGCTCATCAATTTCTACCAGGCTGGCTGAATAATGAGTTTCAGAGTCCATTTGTCTCTGTTTTCACCAATACCATCAGCCCTCAGTTTATTATCGGTACACTCTGCGCTTCATGACTTTTTAATTTTGCCTTTGGGGATATGAATTTCGATACTCATGCTTGCACAGCACATACTCTACTCCCTGATGGAGATACCTTCTACAGCAGAAGTATAAGTTTATAACAGGTAAAGTGATATTAGTAAAGCACCGTACATGTCAAAGTGTTTTACTGATATTCAGAACTTACTTGATAATGATTTAAGGTATATATGACACGACCTATGTATGACTTGACCCCACAGTAACACATGTTAAGGTAATTGGAGAATGTTCATTTTCTTTAGCAAAATGCACAGTTTTCTTTAACTTGTTTTACTTGATTTCCGAGTTAAAAACATCAGTTATCATTACACATGGTGAACCATTGAAATATCTTTAAAACATATTTAAAATATAAATGAATACAAATGTGGATTTTGAATTTCTTTTAGATGTACCGGAATAAAAAATGTGAAACGAAAAAATTTTTGAGGACTTGTGTAAACAAAAACCCCTTTTAATTAAAGACATTTCTTTATGAAAACTTTTTTTCATTTTGTCCTCTTGAGTTTCAGTAGTAAATTTTAATTCAATGTGTTCATTTTGAATGTATTCACTAGCATCTACTATGTGCCAGGTTATGTGTAATGTTGGGGAATAAGAAGAAAAGCAACATTACTGCAAAAGCAGCAGCATTGTAGAGTATGTACCTGTGAAGCATTGGACAGGTACCTGAACTAATGATTGTAATGTAAATTATGGATTTGTACAAAAGCAATTATGTGTATCTTTTGTATTTTGAATGCTCACCAGATTTAGCTTTTATCTCTACTAAACTGATGCAAATAATGTTCAATGGAAAACAGATTCATTTTCTCCCTTGCTCAGCCAAGGACAACGGCACTAGGTTTCGATCCTAATACATGAACTGGCTTTGTGGGAGCTTAGCCTGTTTGGACGTTCACCTTCCTGGACCTAGATAGAAGTGGGAGGACCTTGGTCTTCCCGCAGGGCAGGGAATTTGGACTGCTCTTCAGTATCGAGAGGGAGGTGGAATGGAGTGGGAGGAGGAGAAGAGGAATGGGGATAGGGAGAGGGGAGTGGGGGGAGGGGCAATATGTGGGAGGAGGGGGAGGGAAATGGGAAATGGGGAGCAGGTGGAAATTTTAATTAAAAAAAGAATAAAAATAAATAAATAAATAAATAAAAAGAAAAGAAAACGGATTCATTCTATATGTGGGAGTCCAGAGAAGTGGATCTGCTCTACTTTGACTAAAAGTCAGAGTGTTCAGACCTATTCTTGCTCCTTCAAGTATATACGACAGGAGGTTTGACCCAAGGTATGACTATTTACAGGATGTTTGGACCTAGGGTGTGGTTACTTGATTTTGGGTATTAAGAAGGTCATCACTTTGTTCTTTGTATGATGGTAAAGAAGTCTTTTGTCTTCCCCCTTTTTATGGACTGGGGCATATAAAGGTTATGAGAAATAAACACGAGGCAAATCTTGGTATTTACTAGATGCACTCCTGACTCTGTTGTCTCTTGTCTATTTCTTTCTCAATTTTCACTTTTCTTCCCAAGTGGAAACAAATATGTCAGGTGGAATCATCAATGACATAAATCTACCCTTGTGGGAAAAAAATAAAAACAGAACTATGGTGTTTTCTTCTCTGTACTCAAGGTCACCAGTCTTAAAGTATTAGTTTAAAGCAATCATTTAAGTTTTACAAATTGCTTAAAAATATTATTTGAAATAAATAATTGGCAGTCGATACAGTTTTTTACTTACTATTTTATTTATAATGTCCATACACTCTTTTTATTTGATTTTTCAAATAATTAGCAGATTTTACAGGCATTTTTCAACTTAGTCTATTAGTTCTTAAAACATAATTACAATGATATAATGGACTTTTCTCCAAAAAAATTTACATGTAAAGTACAGTTTAATGTAATTTATTGGAAATAAAACATACCAATTTTTCATTTTTAATATTTCAATTTAAACTTTAAAAAAAGCATACAGAACCAAATCCACTGATTTAATTTTTAGTCTGATTTCTGGTTATCTAAAGTTTAGATATAGAGGTTTTCTTCATTCAATATTAAACATTCATTTTCTTTTCTCCTTTAATTACTGGCAACATTCCTGAATTTTAAGTGATATTTCTGTAAAATTCATTTTTGAAGGGATTAATATCAGTTCTTTATTAAAAAAAAAAGTCCATCAATAGCAGAAGTCGAACCTGAAAATCAGAAAAAACAAAACTATTATTTACCCCAAACTACTAAACAAGAAAACAGAGTACCTTCATTTCATCGTCTTCATCTGTTATTTTAGTACTAACTAGGAGACATTTTATAGTTCTGTGGCTAGCTCTTCACTATCTCATCACTCCTCTGGGTGTTCATTTGGTGTCAAGTGGCTACTTAAGCTAGACAGAGAAAAGGCAGTACAGTAAAGTTCTTATAGTTAATTTGTTATTCCTGGTTAACAAGGTTTTAGAATGTAGCAGAAACCTCTGGTTCTCATGTTCTTAACTGAATCACGGTTTGCAAAGCTCCTCATATGTCTTCACAGACTGTGTGTAGAATTGGTAGATTAATCACAGAGAAGCCTTAGAAATGTTTTGTTCCAATAAACCATGTCTGTTCCTGATCATGCTGGTCTCATATCAAAGCCCAAGATATTTTTTGTATGCCTATATATTCTTGTTGCAGTTTTAGAAGAATCTTATTGTTTACAAAAATATAAGGAATGCAGCACTGCTGTTGGACTAACATGGCAGAGCCACTCAGAGCAGAGGGCCAAGAAGCAGACACTCTGTATTCACCACTCTTCTGGTCCACGACTGAGGGCTTCTCCCTTTCTTTTTTTCAGATTTTTTAATTAATTAATTTATTTTGATTTGCAAGATCCCCATTTTTTGTCCAACCTATATTCCACAAATTCCATATGCAAATTTTCACTATTGAATTATTTGAGGTTGTAAAGAAGAAACATCTGACAATTTTGATACATATTCTGTTGTTGTTGCTCCTGACAATCATTTTTAGCAGTTAACTTTTACAGACTATTTCCTTTATCCATTCCACTATATCTGTTTGCTTCTTAACTTATTCATATATATGTGATAAAACTGTCAACTTGGTTTGAGAGACAGGTTACTGACTGAAGATGCATCTGTCACTTTGTAGGACCAAAAGTGAGGCATGTCGGTCAACACAACTATGCTTTTCCCTTTCCTGAATGAATTAGATTTGAGAAAAGTTTCTAGGAGTATATTTACCCTTTTTACTAGGGCTTAACATTTAGACACATTTATTTATCTATATAATTATTTTTATTTGGTATCAATTTTGAATACCATCAGTTTCTGAATTAAACATATATAAATATTGTAAGTAAAACTTTATGCATGATAGTTTCCCTTTATTTTTCAAAACTATAGATATAGATTGATTTCTGGATATCAATAAGAATGAATGATAGGTGCAGCAGACTCCAAGATGCTCTCTATTGTGTCTATTTTCACAGCCCAAATAACACTGTGAGTTTTCTGCTCTCAATGTCAAATGTTACTTTGTGGGTATTAAGGGCCAAATGTTTTTTATGTGAGCATTTCTACTACTGTTACTAAGAATAAGACATATCTAACAGCCCTATAGGTGATCATATGCCAAAACCTCAGTTAACTCTTCAGAAAACTCAATGTATGAGGTCCTCATTTTATAGACTGTCCTCACTTTTTTACTCTCCTCATTTTATAGAAAATGAGGATGAGGCAAAGCAGATTAAATAACTAGACTGAGATGACATACATAGTTTTTAACATTGTAGGTGGTAGAGGCAAATTGAAAACCAGACGGCTAGGCTTCAGATCAGTGATCTAAATTACTCCCTCCACCTCATATATATATTGAACATATTGAAACCTAGTTCACTTCTTGAATTTTATCTTACAGTTCTCTTTTGCCATATCATTCTATTCATAAGACGTAAATTTTAATCACCTAATAGATAAATACAAGTTAACTGATTTAAAACAGTAATAGAAATCAGTGTGCTTAGATTTAACTTCAATTTTGCACATTATATTGCAAACTGTATTTTGCAATTTGTCTGAACTGTCTAAAGCTACACACGAACAACTTTGTCCTTAGTCGGTAGCTGGAGAGCTAGCATTCCACTGAGAGCCCTCTGTCAGCCAATAACATTTACTGGACGTTCTCTAAGGATTTGGAAAGGTAGAGAAGACATACAAGGCCTCAGATGCTAAAACAGTTACCAACCAGTAGGAAGCCCATATTCTTAATGCCAAACCTTTGAAACTGATACTTACATGGTGATATGACTTGGTGATCTTAGAGGCACATGGCATGGGACATAGTTTTACATTTCTATAGTTCAAACGACAAGTGCATATGTTGTAGACTGTTCTTACTATTTTGTTTTGCTGGCTTATCTTTTTTTTGTTTTTTTGTTTTTGTTTTTGTTTTGTTTTTTCGAGACAGGGTTTCTCTGTGGTTTTGGAGCCTGTCCTGGAACTAGCTCTGTAGACCAGGCTGGTCTCGAACTCACAGAGATCCGCCTGCCTCTGCCTCCCGAGTGCTGGGATTAAAGGCGTGTGCCACCACCGCCTGGCTTGCTGGCTTATCTTTTTATGAGTTCATTTTCATTTTAAGAAAAATAATTAATGTTTATATGGCCTAAATTAAAAATATGCATATCAACATTTTTGTTTTTTGTTTCGTTTGTTTATCAAGACAGGGTTTTACTGTGTAGCAGTCTTGGTGGTCCTGGAACTGGTGTTGTAGACCAAACTGACCCCAAACTCATAGAGATCCTGCTGCCTCTGTCTTATGAGTGCTGTGATTAAAGGCGTGTACCGCTACCCCTATCAGACTCAACTAATTTTAAAGGTAGCCAAAAACACCAGAAGTTAATAAGCACACCATTTATTGTTAATATACCTGACAATTGTGGTACCAAGTGATCCAAACAACTTCTGTGTTTGCTCGTGTGTTCCTCCATCACTTTCAAATTTTGTAAGAAATCATCAGCATATTTGTTTTCTGTTGAATAGCTTTTTATTTTTATGCTGATTTACTTATACTTTCAAACTCAATGCTACATTCGAGTTTCCTGGAAGATTTTAAGAAGGAGAGCATTGTCAATCACAAGGATTCTCCTTTGTTCATTCATAAATATTCATTCAGCCTTCATCAAAGTTTGTACGGTGATGAGGATGATGCCAGACTGAAAACAGGGAACCTGTCTTTGGTTGACCACTCTCCTATGGATTTAGAATACACAATTTTGCTTCTCTCTGAACACTTCAATTTATTTACATGAAATGATTGAATTGGTAAATACAAAATATCTTCTTAGACTGTATACATATGTATGTATATATATGTGTATGTATGCATATATACGCGTATAGACACACACACACACCATGACAAATGTGAGATAGTCGAAGTTTAAGAGACTACAATGTACAACTAACTGATGGCATTGGTTGAAATGAAAATCAAATGTTGCTGGAACCTGTGGAGGGTGCCCAAGTAAACTGTTCTCTCTGCATGCTCTCCAAAACTACATTTTTTGTACTCAGTTTTCATTGTGACCATGGGTTTAAACACAATTATCTGATGAAATAATAGGTAAACTTTCTCCTCTGTGAGATCATTGAAGGTGAGAATTCCTGTCTCTTTGTATATTATGCTGACTACATTCAAACTGCTAATCATTTTCTAGTCTGAGGAGAGGAAATAGTGACAGAAGACCAGAGTTTCTGAACTATTTCATACTGCTTTGATTAGACCATGAAAGGCAGAAAATGACATAGAGGCCATTAAATAGATGATTTAATGTTACCTTCTCTCACTTCTCCCGAAATGATGAAGCTGACTTCGGGCTTCCTCTTATGTCCTAGTAAATATTGTATAATTCTAGGGTGGCTCGTGCTTTGCTACCAGTTCAAGTCATTCATCCAGCAATTGACTTGTTCTCTAATTTGGGAGATTTTATGTTGCACAGGCTTGGGGGTTTCTCACTGCCTTGTTAATGCTTTTATTCCCTAGTAATCAATTTAGTTTGATTGATATTTGTTATGCAGCCAAGGAAGTTGCTAGCCGTTGAATCTCATTTACACCTTTTTATTCCTTTATTTCCAGAGTAATCAATTTGGCTTGATTGCTATTTACTTCCTTGACCCCTTGATATTACAGACCGCTTAAGTGTGCTAATTACCTTCATAGCCACGTGCAAATTTCATTTGTCCCTATTACACATTTTATGTTTTCATTATGAAATGTATTTATGTAAATAACTGCTTCTGTCATTCAGTTTTATTCATTGATGCTGATGGATGTAGACAAAAAATTAAATTAAATATGCCTATTTCTCACTTGGAATTTAAAGATAATTAATATACTAATTATCATGAAATATACTAAAATCATTATTAAAATTCTTGTGGGAGTAAACTCATGAACAGAGAAAGACTGCACTGGTAGACACGGATTGACTGTGGAGATAGCCCCAGGCTCTCTTAGAACAAGGCAGGCTTAACCTACCAGTAAGGTTTATTAACATTGACAAATTTTAAAAATAAACTAGGTCACTGAAAATGTCCTCTGTCTCTGAAAGTAATTTCAAACAACACCAACGAACTAAATAATCTCCTCTGTACTAAAGAATGTGAACTAAAGGTCTTTCCATTTAAAATGGAATTAGAATGTTATAGTCCTAGATGGTTTTCTAAGAAATGTACTCGGGTAATCATTCACTAGGTTTTGACAAAATGCCTTGCTTAATTCTGTAAATGGGCACAACCACTTTAATAATTACTTTAAACACTTAGCTAATAACTCTCTTGTGTCTAGAAACATGGACATTGATCCTTCAAAAGGACTATTTCATGTAGATATTCTGGTATTTCCTTCACATCGGAAGAACCTGGGTCTCTGCACTTTCTTTCTTTATATTTAGGTGAGAATGTATTTAATCAGCTCCTTACTTTAAGCAGGTTGTCCTGTCGTGATCCTTTATTCTCCATTTTTATAGAGGATAAATTCAAGACAAGTGTGATTAGAGAACCACAATGGAAGATGTTCCATGAAATGGAAACAATGTCTTCCATCTGGTGATACAGTAGGAAACACTCACAAGGTATCTCCAGCAAATCTTTCTGCATACCTGGTATACAGGAGCCACAGTTTACATCTTTCAAATACAGAAAGATTCTTGTACTACTGGAATACTGAAGGAAAAAATAAATAAATACTACAGAAGAGAAGTTATAAATCATTCAGTATATGTATATAAAATAAAAATGTAGTGAGATAATTTTGGTAATTTTAGGGGATGTTATTTGTTGTCCTAATTCAGCTATTTAATAATTTTGTGGCTGCTTTGATATAAAAAATGAAAGGGATTAAAACAATGTGGAGTAACAGTTTGTCATGGCATAGAGTAAAAGGAACAGAAGGCTCGTAATATAATCTTCAAATATAAACGTGCACAGGAGAAAGGCTTAGAATCAGAGTCTGTGGAGGGTTTCTCTGATAGGCAGTCTTGACCCTTTATTAAACTTCATAGCATTTGAATATTTCTTAACCCACTCACTCCTCTTACCTTCTTCTTGCATTTGACTTCTCCACTTTCTCTAAAATCTCTCACGGATGTTCATCTCCATATATGTTTAGGATGCATGGCGTGCAGTCCCATCCTAACTCAAATATTACTACCCCTTTTGATGTTTTACTCTTTTAAACATGACAAAGTAACAACAAGCTTGTGGCGGCGTAAATGAATGCAGAAAGATTATAAAAATATATACAGCTTTAATAAGGAAATAGACTTACAGGACCACAGGTTCCCGCGGAGAACAGGAAAGGCAGAGCAAAAAAGGGGCTTCTGGGATCACGCCCCACAGATTTATCGGTAAACATTAGCCCAAGGTGAACACGCCCCCAATGGGTGGGGCTATATCCCTACACAAGCTCACACTGATAACTTCTTCTGCCTCACTTAGCAATTGAATCTTGTAGGATAGAAAGAAAGATCTAAAGTGTTTTGTTCTATGAGGGTCTTATGCATGGCAGTGCAACTACACTCAGACCAAGCTAGATCATTTCCATTGCCACAGAATATCCCTTTAACTTTATTTTGAGCCCATTTCTTCCTTCTTTTCCGAATTCTATTATAGATTTATTCTCCTGATTATTTACATGTATGTAGTATTGCTCTGCATGTATTATGAATATGCCTACTTTCATTTGAGCCATGTGGTAGACTTGAGGTCACACTTGCACTTCATAGTTTGCGCCTATGTGTTTTAAAGCGTATTCATGTCATGAATATGTGGAAACTTACCCATTTGCCTGGCACCACACATGCTATCTTAAAGTAGGAATTCTCAGAGGATGTTGATGTAGAAGAAAAGGGGAACAGATTTCCAGCGTGCAAGTGTGATTTGGCGGGAACAGATTTCCAGTGTGCTAGTGTGATTTGGCGCCTGCTTCCACAACATGGAACAGGTTCTGTGCCTCCATGTCTTTGAAGACAATTAGTTTTGCATTGTTGTCATTCATGATTCATTTTTATTGTAGTTTCAACTCATATTTATCCAAAATCTATTTGTTGAATATTATAACATGTGCTTGTTAGGCATTGGTATTTTCCCTTTGGTGTATTAGCTGCTTAAATATTTTGCATGTCTTTAGTTGAGTTGCTTTTTTTATTCTTGGCTTCAAATCCTTTACATAGTTTGGATATAATGTTTATGATATATAAAAACCATAAACTGTCACTTAGGTAAAATATGTTCTTTCAATATGTGACATGAGTACTTACTTTTCTTCAGAGGAAAAAACTGTAGATAAAATATTGTATTTTGATGAGATGTAATTTATCAGCATGAATCCTGTATGGTTGACATTTTGTGGGGCCTGTTTATCCAGTCTTATTGACACTAAGGGCACAATTATATTGTATGTGTTTTGTTAGGAAGATTTACAGTTTTCAAATTCACATATTTTTGTATATTCAACTATTATTAATTTTGGGGTATGGAAGGAAGTAAAAGTCTAAGTGCATCTTTCTCAAACCTGTTTTCAAACATAGCCCTTGTTTTAAACTTTGCTGGTCTATGAGAACCAAGCTTACTAAAATCAACTTCACATGTGCTTTTTACACACAAGTCTTGATATGTTTGTGACTGTATGAGAACTACAATTATCTTGACATTGTTAATAAGTTTAGGCATTTTTTAAAACTTTTTTATTTATTTAATTTTTTCATTTTACATACCAACCCATGTTTCCCCTCCCTCCCTTTCATCTTTCCTACCTCCTTCCTCCCACACCATCCACTCCTCAGAGTGGGTAAGGCCTCCCTTGGAAAGTCAACAAAGTACTTATTTTAAAAAATGGAATATATTTAAAATTCTCCAGAATGTATGTATGCATACATTTGTTGTTGGTAGTAATAGGCTTAAATGACTATTTTCCTTACCTCAGTATTTATTAAATGATCCAGAAGTTCCAGTGCTTTACATAAAATAACTTGAGGCAACATTCATGACTAGAGTGTTTCTTCTACAATCAATCTTTAGTTGGCACATTAACAATATGTGTAACTCCATATTCGACAGAGATAGCACTATTTTTTTATTTACACAAAAGAAGAATATTCACAGATGGGCAAAATTAGTGGTTTCTGTGGAACTATTTTAGTGTTTTGATTGCATATTGGTAATTTCTAAAAATTTATATTTGCTGCATGATTCCTTATAGTGTATGTTGAAATGTAACAGTTAATTAAATTTAAAATATGATAGTGTTATGACAATGGAGAGGTGGGAAAGATGGAGGATTGGAAAAGCTTTTTTCCTTTTTTGCTTGTTTGTTTAACATTATTTATTATGACTATTATTTATTATTATTCTTACTATTATTATTATTATCCTTGGTTTTTCTTTTGGGGACTACTACAGGCATGAAGGGTGGATACAGAGGAGCTGGAAAATGAATAGAATTGATGTGCATAATGTGAAATTCCGGAAGAATCAATAAAATTACCTTCAAAAAATGATAGCACTGCCTCTTCTAGATTACATAACGTATCAAATAAAAAGGCCAGTGCCAGGTATGGGTTATGTCTTCTCGATTGTTGGTTAATGAAGTTCCATAAAATTTTTCCAAACTTTACGAGACCTTTCTATGCCTCTTAGTTACCCTCTCGAACTTGGTGGTAAGAGTCTGTTGCTGAAATGAGCACAAATAAGCACAGGGCATGAGAAAATCAGTGTGATAGTGACCTGGAAGCTTCATTCCCCTGATTATCTTTCAGGGTGTTAAAGCATTCTATATACATTAATAGAGGAGAAAAATTACTCAATGATATTATATAACTTTGAATGTTGCATAGTATATAAAATAAAGTCTTTCCTATTTGCACATATATTTGAAAAAAATTGAATTCATTTCTTCATTGCTGATTGTGGCACAGGGCAGTGCCATATCTGTAACTCAGGAACATTTTTTTGACATTTTTATAACACTTGAACTTTTATACAGCCAACTGTCCTCTTGTCCAAGTGACACAAATGGATTTGCTGATGAAGTCATTTAGCTAACTGTCAAAATGGTAATTATTTCTAGCAAAAATAGCAAATGCTAACCTGTTTCTCACGCAGCCCAGTTTCACTTTTGTAAATGCCTGAGGATTGCTAGGAAGCCGTGGCATCATAGCATAGCCAAATGCCGGACTGTAAATAGAGCCAACTGAGCAAGAGACCACGGAGCTCTTGAAGGCTTTTTTAAAAAGAGAAACAACCAAAAGTGTGGACTGGAGTTGAAATCTGGGCTCCGGGTGGGAGTGGTTCGTCCTATTCCAAATGTGCCTAAGGGACTACTAGAGAGAAAAGGAGGGTTATATATAAATTCTTCGTTTATTTAGCTTCTTATAGCTTTCCTCTAAATCTGAATATCAAGAAATAAAGAGTATCAAATTAAACAGAAATTTCAAAATCGAAATGCGTTCCCTCGTATGGAAATACTGTCTTGGATTTGATTTATTGAAGAGAAACCTCTTTTTCCCCTACATATAATGATGAATACAGAGACCCACAATGCTCAGGGAATTAGAGACTCTATATGGGACATCTGTATCATCTAAAATGACTTAGGGAGAGGACTGCACAGGAACTTTCAGTTACAGGAATAGTCTGTTATTTTTTCCCTCTGTTTCCCCTGGTAACCTTCTCTGGTACAGACTGAAGAATGTTTGGCCCAGAGAGTTTCCTTCTTCAGTGAAAATGACCATCACTAGAGCAGAGCAGCCATTTTGACCATGGTCAGTGCCTGTTTGTTCTTCAGCTATTAGAGTAAACTCTGCCTGCTAAACTACCAACATTGTGACTTAAAGAACCACACACACATATAAATATTGAAAGATGTGCAATGTTATTACAGCCCACAAATACACTATGAGTTGTAATGATTTTACTAAGTTATTATGAAAACTTTTGAAAATCAAATAAAGGACAAATATTTCAAAACTAAATGTATTAGTTCATATTTACAGAGCCACTGATGAAATGAGGGTTAGACCTTATCTTTTGTTTATTCTGTTTGCCCTAGTTTATCAGTCTTTGGCTTACTTTCTAAACACTTTAAATTGAGGAAGAAATTATAAGCCTAAGGAGTCCATAGAATATAATAGAATTATAATAGAATTATCCTATGGCAAAATGATTTGCTGTAAGTTCAAATTTAAAACAAGTATAAACAGAAACTCTATTTCTGAGTTGCATATAGCTCACATTTAATCAAGTCTATTTTATCTCAACTCAAATGAGGTTAAATCACCCTCTCTTTGTCTTCTCGTAATAAGCTATTATTTATTGATCGATAATTTTATTAGGCATGCTCTGTCAAACTAATAGTGTTGAATGGAAACCTTTAAATAATTCAATGCTATTTCTATGTCAATTAAATATCAGGGGAAAATGATTTCTTGTCTTTCATGGATTTCTCTTTTACCACTGATTTTTGACAGCACAAGTGCCTGATTTTATAAACATTTCTAAGTCACATAAAGCCATCTTAGAAAGTGCTAGCAACTTTTACCTTCACTAGTTGGATTATGAAGACTTATAAATTAGAACTTTCCAAATTATTTATTGTCCTGAACAGAGTCCATGTCATATTACTTCTATCTGGAGATGCTATTGAGTACTGTTCCCTAGGATTTGAAATGAGTCCATATGAACAAGTCTCTTAGCTGAGTTCAATGGATAAACTAGTCTAAGATTTTATAAGTGAAAAAAAGAGTAATGAAAGTATATTACATAGTATCTGTTTATGACTTGATTTCCAAAATAGATTTTTAATTTTCATTTAGCTTATAAGTTTAGGGCCTTGTATAATTAGCCTCTGAAGTATAGTTTAGTTGAATGGATTTATTTTTAATAGATTTGGACGTAGCCATATGGTTCAAGAAAAAAATAAGTATAAAATGTAGTGTGATGAATAAAAACAAATAAGATATAGTTAAATATGTAATATTTGTGAGGTAATACATTTAAAACTATATGTACCAAAATTTTATAAATGATTTTTTGTTTTATACAATGACAAATACTTCTCTATAATATTATTCTATTTTATTCAGACCAGCTTATATGGTAGTTTTGTCTGTTTCATATCTTTTCCCAGAGAAGATATTGCTATTTAGACTACATAGAGGGGCAAAGCAGGCAGAGAAACAACAGATTTAATGTAATTGCTCAAAAAGCTTGAGTTAGGAGTTAGTGACGGGATCTTGGGTAACTCAAAGGTAGCCTTCCCACCAGTAAGTCTTAACCCCCCATGCATAGTGGAGGCTCGGGGGAGCTTCATCACTGGACTTCATACATCCTGCAGTCGTTTTCTCTCCTTTGCCCCAGGATCGTTTGCTGCGTATATAACCTCAGGGAGGTGTCTCGACTCATGAACTTTTCTTGAGCATGCAGTGCCATAAGCTCCAGTGAGTTCTATCAGTCTGCTAAGGCTCAGTCTCCAGGGGGGAGTGCTTTAATCTGGAGGGAAGAGCTATACAAACATGCATGCATGTAAATATTTATTTAAACTTCACTAATGTTTTTCTTTACTTATTTCCACAAAATTAGGTAATTTAGGCACACTGGTTTGTATTTAGGAGAAGATAGCTTTGGGAACAGATAGGGACAGTTTAATTTGTGAATGTTACAGAGATTTCCCCCAAATTTCAGCTAATTGCCTTCCTAAACTTCAAACAATCACTTGTCTGTAATTGAAGTAGAAATAGAAACTGCTTCAACCTGTCTGTATTGTCCTGTTTATTTATAAACCCCTGAAAAATTAGTATTGCATGATTATTGAAAATCTCAAAAATCATCATCCTAAGTAAAATTAGTTAGACCCAAAGGAGTATAGATTAATATTTCCAGGTACATTCATATACATGTATACATACAAACACACACACACACACAGGGCATGAAGGTGGAAAAGAAACTATGAGAGAAGATAAAGAAATGGGCAGCTAGCACCAGAGCGCATAAAGAAAGGATCACACGATCTGTGTGGTGAAGAACAAGAGAAACTATTTCAGGAAGAAAAGCAGAAAAACTGGAAATAGGGATGCTTAGGGAACAGAGGAGATGTAAATAAGAATAAATAAGAATAAAGACTGTGTTTGCCTGTGTGTGTGCATGCGTGTGTGTGCTTGTGTACATGTGTGTGCATGTGTATGTGCAAGTGTGTGTGTTCGCATGTATGCACATGTGTGTGTGCATGTGTGTGTGTGTGTGCGATGTCCTAAGTAAATCCACTACATTGTCTGCTGAATGAAAATTAATCTAAAATCATGTATTTTACAGAAAATGGTTATTTAAAAAGAATGTATTTTTGGTATGTGCATGAGAAATGTTTCCTTCAGAGATCTATGGGAAGAAGGATCTGGAAGGCTATATTGAATTTACACATTCTGTGTTCATTCCAAAAATTAATATGCGGAACTCAGTAATGGGATCCTCACACATAAATTCTGTCAAATGTTGAATCAAGAGATAAAAATCTTTCTTTGAAAAAACTTTACTGTGTAAATTTCAATTAATTTTAATTAGTAACTCTGATAAACACCAATGTACTTATTTTTTAAGTAAAATGAGTATTGGAGGATAATCCAATTGCCCTAAGTGCCAAGTGACACTGAGAATGAAGGCAAGGCTTGTGTTCCAGGTGACTTTTTCTGTACGCTGTGACTCTGATAAAGAAGATCTATAGATCTTAGAGACCTTAGCTGGGCAAAGTAAGACTGATGTCTGTTAGTAATTTTGACTTCGGCTTTCAGAATGAATGAACATAGTGAACTTCTGTTTATTCTTTTCTCAAAATCTGTTTTACAACCTGAAGGAACAATTAATTAATAATACAAATGAGATTAGAGTACTCTTTCTTCATGTGACCTTTATTTCCTTCATAATTCTGTTGAAATGTTGGAATTCTGGAGTCATTAAATAACATTTTAGTGATGTTACATTATGAAAAAGAATGCAAACTTTCAGTGAAGTACTACATATCATCTACCCAAAGTTTAGGAAATGATGCCATTTAGTTTATAAAGGAATATTTTACCACTTACACCTAGATTATACATAACCTTATGAGTTTTACCAATACCTGTGTTTTTAGTGAATTATGTTTTGTTGAAACATTTAGGACCAAATTCATTAGCTACCACAACCAGCTAAAATATATAAAGTTCTTAAAATTTAACATTTTAATGAAATATTGAATATTGTAGTATTGCTGCTATTTTCTTGAGGACAGTAAATGTACCCAGGAAAGTTTCTGCACAATCTGCAGCTTGATATGTGGAAACTAGTAAAAAATAATTTGTTTTTGTTTTTTTTTTTTTGCAGAAAAGACAGAGTTAAATACTTCTATTCATTAATTTATAGTAAACGTGCTGAACTTCCACAGTGCTGAAATTATTCCAGTTGGGAGTCTAGCCCACTTAGCTCAAGCTTTTGTGTGTGTCACCTGTCCTTTCTTCACCTTGCCACTGCCAATCAGGTCGATGGCACAATCTACACAAGAGCTCAAAAACAAACAGAAGGTGGAGAGTAGATCACTGCTATTCGATTCTATATTGTTCCAAAACACTGATGCTACCATTTCTACTTAACTTTAGTATTTTTATTCATAAAAAATGTGTGAGCAAGTAGAAGGAAATGCCAAGCGCACTTAAAGATGATAGGTATTCAGATTGCATAAACAGATTAAGGAAAGAGTAAGAGAATGATAAAGTCATCAATATTTGGAGGATGAACTGTTCAAGAAAAGAAATCACTTAGATTATCTAGAGAAACCATCTTGGTAATTCAACTTGAGCAGTAAAAGATAATTTCTCAAAGATTATAATAGGATTTCTGTTTTCTATGAGGATTTTGAAGCTCATCAGATTTAACCATCAGCAGCAATGCTAATATAGAGGAAAAACAAGATAAATAGTTAGTGCATCTTAGTTCCAGTTTTCAAAAATCCTTTTAAAGATATATGTGAACACATTCACATGTTCTTTAAAGAACTACAGCACGTTATAAAAGTGACAATTTTTGAATTACACAAACTATCTGTATTCATTACTTTTCTGTTGCTTTGATGAAGCACCATGACACCAAGAAGTAAGGGAGACAGAGGGGAGATGGGGGTAGGGACTAGGCAGAAACGAGGAGGGTAAATTGCAGTTGGTATGTGAAATAAATGAATGAATGAATAAATAAACAAATAAATAAAATAATAAAATTTTTAAAAAAGATAAGAGTTTATTGAACAGGGTGATCAAATCTCACATTTCTGACCAAAGCACAAAACAGATGCAAATTGAATTTGCTCCAACCATTAAACTCTCAAATCTTACCTCCAGTTACACACTTCCAAAGCATCAAAGCCACATCGCCTACACCTCCCCAGTCAGTACCACCAACTATGAACCAAGTGTTAAAATGTATGAACATGAGCCTATGATGACATTCTCATTCAAATCACCACATTACCATATAGAGCTTATGATTCTAAATAAATATGATTATGAATGTTAGGGATCTCACTGTCAAGTAATAATTTAATTCTAGTGTATGTTGTATGATTCAATTGGGAGGCTTGTGGCGAATGAGGCTACAAGATTATTTTTTTATTTTTAACAATTTAACACATATTTATAGTGTATTGTGATTATATTCAATCCTCAATCTCTCCCTTCTCTTATTATTATTTTATCTTATCTCTCTCCTGACCTTATTATCCTGACTGTATGAATCTTGTCCCACATTCTCATCATTTTGCTTTGTTTTGTGACATGCTAAGTTTAATCAAGGCCTTCTATGTGTCCACATTTTTGAAACTTTCCATCAGAACCTGATGGCATGACTTATTGTTCTATGCATTGAGCACAGTTGAGAAATAGGTGTGTTGCTTCACTGAAATCACAACATTTTAAATAATTACTAAAAAATTTCATATTGTTAAGAGTGTATACAATAAGGTTTAAAGTATCTCAAGAGAAAATGAATTATACATTGTTACCCCATCTCCATATATCCAAAAGTTAATGTTAAAATGACATTGGATTCATATTTTATACAGTAATTTCTAGAATTTGTTTATACATGTTGTAGACAAATTGGAGAATCACGGATAGTTTTATGTATTAGTAAAATACTTTCTGGGATTGGTGTTTAAGGAGAGTGTTAGGATAAAATGATTCTTCCTGATGCTGATGAAAGAAGTGGTGTTTTCATAGAGTATAAGTGATTGAAACATATTGAAGGATTGTGTACCACTGCCTTACCAGCCAAGGGACTGAAAGGTGGAAAGGCTATTTTCAGTTGATTTTGACAAGGAAAATCAAATGATTGAAAGGAATATTTAACTTCTGAGGGGAAGTACATTGATCAACTTTCAGACTTCAAACTTTATTATTTCTGAATGTGCTAAATTTCATAATAGAATTATACATTTAACAAAGTGTGAGTATCATAAGCTACATTTCTAGATTCTCTTTCTTTAGGTACCTAGGATAGTTGGAACTTACTCCTATAAATTGCTGATGATTTGAGAGATATATTTCCTTTCGTTAAGAAGCATAAGGTTTAGTTACTTCCTAACATGAGATATATTCATTTGTTAGATTAAAAACAAAAAGTCATTTCAACATATGATAAATTGAAGTCAAACTAAATTATCACCTATAAAAAGAAGTTCGGACTTGGAATCAAAGAGTATTGTTAGCCTAAGAAATAATCTTGGCAATTTTCTCTGGCCAAGAATGCTTAATAGTTTTGATCTTTGATGAAGGAAGCATTCTCTGTTAAAACAAAATTTATTATTGTTCTAAGTGTACACCTGAGCTTATTGGTTATATTGCTTGACACACAGCTATCCTTTTTATTTCTGAGATCTTAAAGCTGTGAACCATGTTAAAGTGCTCTTACTGTAGCCTGACTCTCTGGCCTAAGACTGATTCAGCATCAGGGATCCAGATATGTTGAGATAGTAGCATCACTTAAAGTGCAAAAGTAATGGATTTCCCTGGTGTAACAATAATTCTCACTAAAAGCCAGAGTTCTGAGGGAGGTCTGTCTGACTTTAAACATCAGTCATGACCTCCGATATTCCATTATTACATCGTTCAGTAGAAAAGAAAAGTAGTTGACTTTGTATTTAGATGTGTGTTAAGTACAGAACCCACTGGAGTTGAAGATCTATCCTTCAAAGCGATTCAGAAGAAAACACGTCCCCAAACTCTGAACCTATATTGATCAGGGAGCTTGACAGGTGTGGAAAGAGGGCCTTCAGATACAAGCAATTCAATCATAGACGAAGAGGAGATTTCTTCCTGTCACTCAATTGCCTAAGTCCTAAAACTCAATTCAGGAGGGTTAAAAAAGTTCAAACATACATATAATAAAAAAGTTCAAACATACATAATCATGTGGAAAAATAAAACCTATCAAATTAGAGTGGCGATAAAAATTTCATTCCTTGTTTCATATTATGAACTTGGCAAAGATGGAATGGTACCGATATGTAAATAGACTCCTAATATGTTAACATGTGATTAATTTTTTATATTACTAGACATATTGACATCAAACCTGTGACTTCTTTCTTGCTTATTGTTTTTCATCTGTCTAATGTGCAGTGTGTGTGTGTATGCATGTGTTGGCGTGTGTGTGTGTGAAGGCCCAAAGTTGATGGGAGATATCTTTTTCCATCACTCTTATCTATTGAGGAAGGGTCTCTGGCTCAGTTAGTGCCTGATTGATACACTAACCACCTTGCCCTGAGAAAGCCTTCTCTCTGCTTGCCAAGTGTTGAGTTTATACCTGGTTCTTCTGCCTTCCTGCTTTTTCTTATGTGGAATTTGAACTCTGGTCTTCATGCTTGGGAGGTTTCATTACCATGGCTCTCAAAGTAGATATTTGATCTCACTACCTACATACCAATTTTTCATGTGGTAGGAAAGGCTAGCATTTCCTGTATTTGAGTAACAAATAAAATAGTTTGTATTTCTTTCTGAGAAATATATCACATATTTATTTTTCATGTTTAATATTTAAGTAATTTGAAAAAATTGCAATTATGTAGTTATTTATTCAGCTCAACATTGTTATAAAAAGTGTTCAACTTAATAAGGAAAAATAAACATATAAGCAGTCTGAGGAAGGCAGAGAGGCATTGTGATTAAAAGGGAGGAGTGAGTTAAATTAGCAAATCAAATGCATGTTTCCTGTTGTTGTGGATGTTGAGCATGTTCTCCGAATCTGACACTTATCTCTCCAAGAAGCAGCGGCAAAAAAAGACACTTTCTGTCTTCCTACTCTATTCATTATTAAACACAAAAATGTTACCCTAAAATTTTTCTACTTATTCCTTTTATTTTAGAGATTAAAATTGCATCTTTCCACTTTAATTTTTCTCCCCCAACACTCTGTCATATAAGTCTGCTTGCTCTCTTTCAAAACATACTATGTTTTTTCACTAATTGTCGTTACGTGCATGTCTATATGCAAATGTATATGTTACTAAATTTAACCTGTCCAATCTATATAATCTTACCTATATGCATGTTTTCAGAACTAACCATTCCATATTTATGAGCAATTGGTGTGCTCTTCACTGTTGAAGATTATATTTTTTATTCTCAGTATTTATTTTCTGTCCATAGTTCTTTGTGTAGGTTTGAGGACTCTTGTACTATCCTGAGGCCTATTTGACATGTCTATTGTTGTTGTCCTTCAGATTAACTTTGACTGGTCATGTGTGTGGAACATTATATGTGTAGCCTCTGAAATTACTAGAACACAATCTCATATCAAACTGTCTTCTCCTCTGGCTCTTACAATTTTTTGGCCCCTATTCCATAATGATCCCTCAGCACTGGGACTGAACTCCATACCTCTGCATTTTGATTGGTAGTGGTTTTCTGTAATAATCTCATTCTGTTGCGAAAAGATGTTGCCTCAAATAATGGTAAGGACAACACTTGCCTGGGGGTATAAGGACAAATACTTAGAATGTAGGTAGGGATTGTGTCTTTAATTTAAACAAAAGGATTATTTTTATTAAGGGACTGTTGTAATATGAGCAGCGGGGCTACGTCCCCAGCACCCGGCCGCCCGCATGGCTTATGCCCCAAAATAATTACACGGAAACTGTATTCTTTTGAACACTGCCTGGCCCATTAGTTCCAGCCTCTTATTGGCTAGCTCTTACATATTGATCTAACCCATTTCTAATATTCTGTGTATACCACGAGCTGGCTTACCAGGAAAGATCTTAACCTGTGTCTGTCTGGAGTGGGAGAATCATGGCGACTGCCTGACTCGGCTTCTTTCTCCCAGCATTCTGTTCTTTCTACTCCACCCACCTAAGGGTTGGCCTATCAAATGGGCCTAGGCAGTTTCTTTATTAGTTAACCAATGAGAGCAACAGATTCAAAAGAAATCACTCCCACATCACTTTAATTTAAACAAAAGGATTATTTGTATTAAGGGACTAATAAAGAGATTGAATCACTCCCAAACTTACAGCAAATTAAATCAAAATGGGGGAATGTTGTAGGACAGTGCTCTTGTAGACTGGAAAGCTTTATAACTCGTGTTAGTTTAATAAAACACTGCTTGGCCAATAACCAGGCAGAAAGTATATGTGGGGCAACTGCTGTAGGAAATCCTGCAGCGAGTGGGAACCTGCCCACGGGGCGTGTCCTTTTATACTGTACATCCTGATGCAGAGCATGTTTCTGGCCTCTCCCTCTGTTCCAGTGGCAGATTTCGATTTCTAGTCTCCATTCTAGCAGAGGATTCTGATTTGTGAGTTTACCCCTAAATAACCATCTATTTCTCAATGCTGAGCTAGTGTGGGATTTCTTTTAAGCATCTTCTTTCAGGCAACCAGACTAGGAGAATACTGGGAGGAGGAAAGGCAGAGAGTCAGTCACCAGCCAGAAGCAGAGGAAGCAGGATGAGAGTGTTTCACTGAGAAAAGGTACCAAGCTATGTGGCTAAACAAAGACAAGAATTAAGGGTTAATTTTAGTTGTAAGAGCTGGTTAATAACAAGCCTGAGGTAATAGGCCAAACCGTTTATAATTAATATTAGCCTCTGTGTATTTCTTTAGTACTTACTGGCTGAGAGTATGAGGAGGACAAAAACTTCCATCTGCAGGGTAATGTACAGCTTTAAATCACAGTGCCCTGGAATGCACACTATGCCATAAATGTACTGACGTCAAATCATTTTAGGGGTGGTAAGCATGGATGTGTGAAGTGGAAAGAGCTTAGAGACAAAAACATGAAAATCTGAAATGTAAAATAAGCATTATTTATGTGATCTAAAATAGATTACTTTTAGCCCAGAAATTGTTTATGTATACATAATTACCAGTCATTTTAATGCAGGTATATAATTGTCTGAGAGTTAAAATGACTACTATAACTTTTCAATATAGAGCTATGACATCCAAATTTTGCACGGTGACCTAAGTCAACATAGTATAACTAGTCATAAGATTAGCAAGAGATGCTGTATCATATACAAGCTCTCTTCTATTTTATGTAATTTTTGGCTACTTAGTATCCTCACTAAGAAATGAAGAAACTGCTAGATCTCTAACAATTTGTCTTAAAGATTGGAGGATGTTAGAAGCAACTTTTCTACAAAAATTTTAATGAAATTGCTTTACTCTAAATAAAATAATAACCATGTATCAATAATAATTAAAGAAGACTTTTTTATTTGTGAATTAGAGTTTAAAATGTTCTCATTGAGGAGACGATGAGATATCTTTCCGGTAAAGGTGCTTGCAGACAAGCCTGACAACCTAAGTTTATCCATTGAATTTACATGGTGGAAGAGAAAAAATGACTCCTACAATTCATTCTCTGACCTTTACAGATGTACTCTGCCTCATATGGCTCTCTGTCTCCGTCTCTCTCTCACACACTAAGTAAATCAATCAGCCAACACAGTCAATAATTCTCTTTAATAAGATTTCAGCTAAAGTAAAATAATTTCTTACTACAAAACTCAAAATTTGTAACCTCAAGAATCTCAGAATGTAACTGTATTTAAAGATAATATTTTTTGATGTGATGTGATAGGTCATTAGGATTGGCCCAGACCCCCAGAACTGATCTTCTATAAGGATGCATAGGGATGAACCCCAGGGATTCTCATACACAGAGGACAGGCCATGTGAGGACACAGTGACATGCTAGCTGTCTGCAAGCCATGGAGAGAGCACTCAGATAAAATCTTTCAGCCATTTAGACTGTTCAAAATGTTTTTAATTCTTAAGTTACTGTGTTTGTGGAAACTGGGATTCACCCATACACTGCCACAACACTGCTCTTTCACTGGAAAAAAACATGGAGTTGTTAATGTACCTTATTTTGCAAGACTGTGATGTATCTTTGGTGTGTTCTTTCCAGCCATATCTGTCATCTGGTTATTGAAGGCTAAAAAAAAAAAACTCTCAGGAAAGATGCATGAAATAAATGATGGTCTATGATCGACGTAAATTAATGATGCTCCAGTGTTTGTATAGAGTCTTATTTGCACTCATTTGACTTTGGCAATAGTTGAATGTTTTAGTAAGTATATCATGAGTCAGAAATGTCTTCTAATCGTTTCTTAATGATTTGATTCTCTTTCTTGTTGTTTGCTTCTTTTCCTTTGATTTTGTTTATCAAGACAGGGTTTCTCTGTGTAGCTTTGGTGCCTGTTCTGGAGCTATCTCTCGTAGACCAAGCTGGCCTTGAACTCAGAGAGATACCCTTGCCTCTGCCTTCCTAGTGCTAGGATTAAAAGCATGTGCCACCATCACCCAGCTAATGCTTTGATTCTTAAGAAAGAAATTTTGAAGTAAGAATTCTAAAAGAACCTGTATTTAAGATTATACATAGTGCTACCTTCTATTCTATTATGGTTAGGGTGGCTTATATAGATAAAGAATTCTAGATGCCTTTATAGCAAAGGATAGCAACAAAGGTAAAAAGGTTTGTTTTTTGAGTACTTGAAGAAAGTTAAAGAAAGCGTTCTGGCTACAACTGGTCTTGAAGCAGCTACCGTGTGATTTAGATATGTAGAGTAAATGGATGGGTAAACTAACGATGCACAGTCAGTGGTCAGTTGAAAAGATTATGATTTACCAGTCATGCAGAAGAGAAATCCCTACAACTGAAATGCTCAAATTATAGTAAGTGGCAAGGTGATGATGGTGGGTGGTCTCCATGCCTATGTGGTTATCCCACCAGAGAACAGGTGCAGGGAGAAAAATCTAATTACGATGGTAGGGGATCTGACTCACAGATTAATCGGGGACCCATAAGTAAAGAAGTGGATCTGATAGAAGAAAAATGTTTAAATTTCTATAGACTCTGTCATTAGTGCAGGTAACAGAGAGGAAACACTGTGACTATGGCAACATGAAATCATTTAGAATGAATTACTGCATTTCAGACATACCGCTGTATTACCTGGGAAACGTATTGTGGTCACAGCTGGAAAGAAGTAGGACCATCTGCACTTCCAGTTAGAAAAATCTGGGTAACCTAAAACAGATATGTTTAGAGTCTATTATTTTATTTAAAATCAAAGGAACTGGCTATGCCAGATTATTTCTTTAAATGGTTCTAAGAGACACTGAAACGAAAATTAACATTTGGCATTTTGTTAGCTGATGTTTCCTGTCTTTCTCTCATCAAATCTGAAAACAGATAAGACTATCTAACGAGTGACTCCAAATTTTTCTGCTTCAGAATTAACTACTAATTAACTACTACATAAGTTACAAAGATAAAGGCAACTTGTGTTTTTATTGAGACTTTTGATATTTTCATAAATTTGATCTCATTGTTTTAATTCCTGCTGCTTTATTCTTACAGCTTAGGTCTGTTACAATGCAGATCACACTGAGATGTCTGCCAGAATAAAAGAAAGAAGGAAAGATTCATTACTCTGTAGTTTTTTGCTTTAGTATAGGGCATTCTAAAGAATGAAGAAACACATGGGTTTTGGGTTTTAATGAAAAGTCTTTGGCTTCCTCTAGATTGTGTTGGAAAGGCTCCTTGATTCCCAGGTGTGCTGTCAGCATGAAAACGCTCCTAATCTTGACAGATTTGTGTTGTTGATATTTTAGAGTCTATAATATGAGCATTTTCAAAACTGTACCATTGATAATATTTGAGAGAAAAAAAAGATGTATTTTGCTGAAAGACAAATTTTTAATACTTGAAAAAGAAAGCAATAATCTGTCTTAACCCAAAAAGCATTTTTCTCAGTGCTTTCTCTGGGTTGTAATTGGAGCATGCATAGACTACCACTTGGATTCCCCTTGTTATGTATTTCCTAACTTTTGGACGACTTGTGGGTGACTTGTTCCATCATAGTCTATAGCAGTTGATGTCTGGCCTTTCCTCAAGTAAATATTTTTTTTTTTATTTTTCCTCTCCTCTCCTATCCTCTATCACTGCTCCCTAAGCTGCTGTTATGTATGTAGCCAGATATTATTGCCAGATGCCTTCCTCTCCATCACATGTATTTACTTAGGTATGCATGTGTGTATTTATCTAGACAGGGTCTCTCTCAGAACCTGGAGCTGCTCCTGCCAAACTGGCTGACCAGTCAACCCTTGGAGAATGTGCCTATCTCCTTCTGCCCAGTATAAGAGTTACAGATAGGTAACAGCACGTGTGGCTTTTTACCTAAGATTTGGAGTCTGAACTTTGGTGCTAACACATCTGTTGCATACATGTTACCCACTGAACCACTTCTCCAGCCCCAGACATTCCTCTTTCAACCACGCATGTTTTGTTAACGTTTGTCCTGTTTTCTGTTTTCACAGTCACAGCCTCGCTACTTCATCCTCTATAATAACATAAGCGGTAGTTGTCTTATCCTTATAGCACATTAGTACATACACTTAGTTCTTTAGCTGAGTTAATTTGAGGGGATTAAATAAGATACCTTTGAGGCATCTTCGGCCTTTAATTTATTATAATTCTATCCCAAACATTTCCTCCTTAAACTCATCAGTGTCAGCCGGCACCCATCTGTATATCTAAGCGACATGGTTAACTTTGCGGCAATCAATTGCCTCAGCGGCAGGACAATTTGAAGACTCAGCTAAAACGGTGCCATCTGTGGCTTTATTTTTGAAGAATGATCTTAACCTTTGGTACCATCCTTTTGATTTACAGAATCTATCTTCTATTCTGAAATAACTGATCCCTGGCTTCATTTCTGAAGGGCATGGACTTTGTGACTTGACCTTTCACATCCTGAGCCATCCTCCTTCCATGTGAGATCTAATTACGAAGGCATTTCTGAATAACCAATACTTACAAAAGCAATCTATGACTTATGAAGTAACAGTGTACGTATTTTTAGCTACCAGCTGTGCAAGCAATAAGTAAGAGACTTTGAAGTCCTGAAAATATTTGGAAAGTGTCAAGTGGGAACTGGCAAACACCTGGGGTGAAAAAAGCTCTGGATACAATACGTCTGGCGTACTTCTTTAGGACATTCTATTCTTAGTCAGTATTTTGATTCCTGAAGAGATACAGAGGTGCTTTCCTTTGAAAATGACCAAGAATGACAGACTAGCTAAAAACAGTCTGTGAACTGTGAATTCTCTTGTTATTCTCTTTGCCCTTCAAGTTAAAAAATTTAATGTCTAGACTGATTCTGGAATTATATATCATCTTAAAGTCTTTGGAAGGAAAATAACATGAATGTCTAATCAAAAATGAAAATGCACAATGTGTAACATTAATATATTGGGAATTTTGGATAAAACTCTAAGTATGTTCACAGTTGTGTTTTGTTTGTTCTAGCTAATATTCCCAACTGCTAGCTTCAATCTTAATGTGAGCTTGATTTCCTTGGTATTTCCCTCTACCATATTCAGAGGAATGCTGAACACTTTGCTGTATTCATTCTGTATAAATCTACAAATAAACCCATTAACAGGTGCAGAAAATGGTTTTATGGACTGGGATTGCATTGGGACAAGCTTATGTATAAAATGGGATTTAATGCAACAGAAAGACTCTTGGTATCTAGGGGAATCCTGCATTTCCATTATATGCTTAAAGTAGAGGGGTTAATTATTAACTAATAGATTAAAAATGTTGCAAGCTAACACACTTGCCAGAACAGTTCATTAATTAAGATTTATTTTGAGATTAAAAAGTGTAGATAGTCAATAGATATTTTCAGTTGTCAATCTGATCTACTGTAAGGCTGTCTATTATTAAAATCTTCTTTCCTATAAGCACTTTTATAGTGCACTTGAAGTGCATGTTTTATAACTTTTATTCTTGAAAATTTCCCTCTATACTTACAACAGTATTCTATTGCTGTGATTTTTTTAAAGATTTATTTATTTATTATGTATACAACATTTCTTCCATGTATGTTTGTATGCCAGAAGAGGGCACCAGATCTCATTATAGACGGCTGTGAGCCACCATGTGGTTGCTGGGAATTGAACTCAGGACCTCTGGAAGAGCAGTCAGTGCTCTTAACCTCTGAGCCATCTCTCCAGCCCTGCTGTGATTTTTTTAAACTCTGAGAGCAACAACAAAATGTCTAGTTTTAGTAATGTCCCAACTCTGGTTTTTCTTTCATTACCAGTTAAAGTTGATAAAAACCACACATTTTACAGGTGTCGTACATGGGCCATGTTTAACAAATTTATTACTCCAAATGATTTTGGATTTAAATATTCAATGTTTTTTCCAACTAACAAAGACAATTAGAAAATTATTCTAATTTTAAAAAGTTTCATTATATAATCATGTATAAAATGGTATATATTAAAAACCACTTTTTCTTAGGTTCTTTTTTCTATTATAAGATATCAAACCAAATCAACTTTAGGATCAAGGAGGTTTTTGATGTGGGTTTCCCCTCTGTATGCTGTGAATATGTTTTATTACCATTAGTTATTAAAGAAGCTGTTTTGACCAATGGCTTAGAAGAGTAAAGCCAGGCAGGAAATCTGAATAGAGATATATAGAAAGGGGAGGCAGAGAAAAAGACACCATGTAACTGCCAAGGGAGACAGACGCTGGAACCTTGCTGGAACCTTATTGGTAGGCCACAGCCTAGTGGTGATACATAGATTAATAGAAATGGGTTAATTTAAGATGAAAGAGCTAACTAGAAAGATGCCTAAGCTATTGGCTGAACAGTGCTGTAATTAATATAGTTGTGTGAGTATTCAGGTCTGAGCAGTCGGGAAACAAAACAGCAGTCTATGTTTACAGGGTTTATTTCACTTTGTAATTTCTGGGTCCTAATTCAGTTTTAGGGAGGTCAGGGCAGGAATTCAAAAGGGACACAGAGGAAGGAAATGAAGCAGAGACGATGGAGTAAGCCAGCTCACTGGCTTGATTCTCGTGGATTGTTCAGCCTGTTTTCTTTTCTTTCTTCTTTCTTTCTTTTTTTGGGGGAGGGTTGGTTTCTCAAGACAGGGTTTCTGCTTTGAAACCTGTCCTGGAACTAGCTCTTGGAGACCAGGCTGGCCTCGAACTCACAGAGATCGGCCTGCCTCTGCCTCCCAAGTGCTGGGATTAAAGGCATGCCCCACCACTGCACAAGCAGCCTGCTTTCTTATATATCCCAACATCATCTGTTCAGATGTGTCACTGTCCACCATGAATTGCAGAATTTCTACAAGATCACGTAAAGAAACACATTTATGCCTTAGCTAAGGACTTATTGAGGCAAGTCTAAGATAAAATCTAAAATTTCAGAATTCATCATAAATGACTTATATGTCAGTACTGAAATATAATACTACTGACAAGCTTTTCAAAGTTTTGATTTGATATTTTTGTCTCAAGTGTATCAAATTATAAGCAATACTGTTAATAAAGTTATCTGAGCAAAAAAATCCAGGCTTATGTTCACTCAAAATGTCCCAAATTGCATTTGAAAGCTACCCCTAACACTACTTAAATTCATACGTGGAACACTCACTGTCATTATAAAGAACCACTGAATATTCATGCATAGATGATAAGACCACCCTTTGTGTCAGTTGATAAGAGGGAGAGAGGGTGAGATAACGGCCTAGAAGCTGCCCTTTAATGGTTCTATTAAAAGTGTATTCAGTCAGTAGGAGCATGATACTCCTAAAGCGTGTGGCATGGACAGTTTACCAAATACGTTAGAGATTCCACACTTTGTTTTAACTGTACCAGAATTGTGGAAGCATCCCATGATTTTCTACAAAATAATAATTCAAATGCTGAAATAAAACATAGTTGCTAAATGGCTTCACATGGCAGTGTCTTCTCTATTGTGAGGACACAATACTATCTAGCCATTGCTCATTCCTTGTTCTCCTTTGGGTGAACAGATTAGGATTTGAATCACTTGCTTCTCATTCTTCACTCTCAATACACCTCTCTAACTCGGTCACTATTTAAAGGAATCTGATGAAGTTGTGCCACTGTAGGGAAACTGGCTTGCTGATTCACTTGTAAAAGTCATTATAAATCTTTTGCTATTCATAAATTAATCTTAATCTGGAAGAGTTAGACTTAAGATTAAAAGCCTTAAAATCAAGACCTTTCCTGAGGAATAGGTCTGTTTCCTGGAAGCTGTCTAAGAGTATTCACCAACAGTAATTTCTGTCCATATATGAGTTTAACATAAACATAGTTTCTCAGTGGCAAGAACAGCGAATAACTCAATAGAATCTTGGCACCAGCTATAGGCTCATTTAACATTAAAGAAAGGCTTCACTTGAAATAGTGGGCTTGCATTTAGGTACCTGCATCAATCAGAGACTGGGAACAGTGATGGAACAACTGTAGGAGCACCAGGGTTTGTCGTTGGCCCTTCATTGAAGCAGGATGGGGGCAGCTCACTTCTTTTGGAGATAGGTTGGGGTTCAAATTCCCACTTGACCTTTGCCCTATAGAGTTGACTGGGGGCACAATGTATGGTACCCACCTTATGTCTGGGTAAAAATTAGGCTTCCTTTTTGACTGACACAAGAGATAGGGGATAGGTGTTAGATGGAAGTCTCAACTCCTTACTTGGCCTATTTTGACATTCTTTGAAATTACAAGGTTGCTTTGGCCTCCAAAGTTTCTATATACGATGGTTTTTGTTCACCTTTTATCCATGTAAGTATGTGAAGGGACTATAGTTTTTCTCTGGTTTTGGTTGATCTACAATTGCGATCTTGTCTGGGTAGCAGAACTCTTCTTACTCCTTCTGACTAATTTTCTACTTGGTTTTTAGTGTTAACTTGACACAATATTGAGTAGCCTAACTGGGAAGTTCAGTTGAAGCATTACTTCAATCAGATTGACCCGTGACCACATCTGGGGGAAAATTTCTTTCTTGCTGATTAATGTGGGAGAGCCCCGCCAATTGTGGGTGGGAAGGCCTGGACTTTATAATAAATTTCACTCAGCAAGCTGTACAGAAAGTCAGTAATCAATGTTACACTATGGTTCCTGCTTCCAGGTTCCTCCTTGAGTTCATGCTGACTTTCTTCAAAGATGGACTATTAAAACCTGGAAGCATAAGATGGAACCTGCCCTGTCCATCTCAGTTTGGTTTTGGTCAAAACTAGAACAGCTAGGGAGAGCACACATTTGTGCTTTCTCTATTTGTTTGCATTCTCCAATTTTGAATAATCTACTTGTTCTGCTCCAGTCTGGGATATATGAAATAATTGTGTATTCCCATCACCACTAAGCCCTGAATTTCCTCTTTACCTCTATGGGTAGCGACTCCTTCCAACATTTATTCTACTCACAGCGTCTGATGGTTTAGAATTGCTTAGACTGTGGAAGGTCGACCTTTTCCTCACACACAGAAACAGCAGCAGTCTGTTTCTCTCTTTACTTTAAAAATTGAACCGGTCAGAAGAAAACATTTTCACTAAAACCCCATTGTCCTCAATTGCCTACACTTACACACTATTATCCTCTTTCTGATTCTCTATCGTCTTGCTTCAGTGCTGGACCAGATCCTTCCCAACTCGTATGCTCAGAGTTACTGCTTCTATGTCCCTTCTGTGTCCTTTAACAACTCTTCAGTGGTGATTAGAACATTTCACCCTGGTTTTATTGTGTATAGCACAATAGTTTTGACTCAAGTTCCCTTGCCTTTTTCCAGTATGTTACAGTGTGTTATTAATAATATTACAGCAGAAATTTCATACACTTAAATGTTTAAAGATGTTAAAAATGACTACTTCTACAGAAACCACACTTAAATTATTAATATAGTCGGGCGGTGGTGGCGCACGCCTTTAATCCCAGCACTTGGGAAGCAGAGGCAGGTGAATCTCTGTGAGTTCGAGACCAGCCTGGTCTACAAGAGTTAGTTCCAGGACAGACTCCAAAGCCACAGAGAAACTCTGTCTCAAAAAACCAAAAAAAAATAAAATAAATTATTAATATAAAAAAATAATTTGAAGGATATTTGTGTAATTAGTATATTTTCTGCACATGAAAATTTCTCTATAAAACCATTAAATGTATGTATGTAAGTGTATGTATGTATGTATGTATATATATAGTTTAAATGATAAACATAAAATACTATAACAATAGTGGTATCTTAGAAAATATTAAAAGATAGGAAGAGAGTAAAGACTATAGAAAAGATTATAAAACACAGACCTCATTTTTTATCCACAACATTTAATTTTTAAATGAATATCTTGAAAAAAACATTAACATTCATTAAATTTGAGTAGTTAAAATTTTTTTGAAGTTTTCATTTTTTATTGATTTTTATTGAGCTCTACATTTTTCTCTGCTCTCCTCCATGCCTCTTCCCTCTTCTTAAATTTTATAATGTTTTGTGTGTTTGAAAACTTTAACAATCAAGCAGTTTATATACTTAGACTGGTTCATAAAATTCCTCAAATTCATTTTACAATAACATCATGGCTAATAAGGAAAATTAATAGTTTTTGTATATGACTATTCTAGGCAAATTGTTCATAAGAATAGACAGGAACAAGCTTCATGTTTCTATAAATACAGTTTTGTGTCTTCCATTAGCTTTCAGAATGGTGCACGGTCTTCTGACTCTGCATTGGCCACATCTGCCTTACCCTTTGCTGTGTTAGGTGACATTCCAGCTGCTGTATAGAGTATCTAGAGGTGAATTAAGAGTGTTGGGATACTTTACTAATACACTGAAAAATCACATTGAACTTTCTATTAAATATAAAAACTTGATTCCCACTTCATAATCTTGACTTCCATTGCTCATATATTCCTTCCTCCGTCTCTTCCACTGGGTTCCCGGAGCTTGGCCTGGTGCTTCGTTGTTGATGCCTGCATCTGCTTCCATCAGTTATTGGGTGAAGGTTCTATGATGACACTTAGGCAGTCACCAATCTGACTACAGGGGAAGGGCAGTTCTGGCCCACTGTCCATTACTGCTAGGAATCTTAGCGGGATTTTATTATAGATTTTGTGTGAGTGAACTGAGAAATGAAATATAAAGAAGGAGAGACTGGACAAAGACTGAAGGAAAATTATGTTTTTGTGTATTTGTGTTTTCTTTTCTTCTGTTTTGCCTTGTACAAATTATTATATTTGTCAAATTCACTGTTGTATTTTTCATCTAACAATTATTATATTAGTAATGCAGTTACTATTTTGAGTGAATGCATGAATAAACAAGATTAATTTCATACTTTAAAATTGTGGGTTTTGGGCAAGTCCAGGAGTTACCAACAGGCAAAATAACAGCTAATTCTTTTTCTAATTTTGAGTTCATATTAATTATGTGTATTGTTTCTTTGGGGAATTTACTTATTAAATATTTCTATACTACTGTTCTGAGAGTTTCTTACTCATTGACTTTTTTTTTTTCATTCCTTGCTAGCATTTTATACAACTGACTATACTCACCCACATTTATAGGGGTAATATAAACTTGTATTCATTTACAGTCATGTAACTTTTAAATGAAATAAAGTTAATTAATGGCATTAATTCTTGAAGACCAGCATGAGAATGTTATATGAAAACTTGCAGGTTTGAATTGTCATGATGTTGACACTCCCTACCATTGTTTCTTTTCATCTACACGCAACAGTCACAGAAATTCCCAGTCACTCAAAGCTAACTTTGAAAGTAAAAGCTTCTTTCTGTCTAACATCATGAAGTACAGAATACCTAAAATATTTTAAAAGATAAAACAGATTTTTGTTGCTTCAGAAAATGCATTTGTTTGTATTGTATAGTCAACACTATAATAGAATTTCAAGTAATTTCTGTTGGAGCCTATATCCCAATAACAGCTACTCTATCCCTCTTTTGCTATAGGATACTGGAGTCTGATGATCTGTATAGGTATTGGAGGAACAAAAAGCAGGACATTTTCTCCAGGGAACATGCCTATTTTTACTAGGCCAAGTTAATTCAATTTGTCCCTGGTTCTGTGACTGCTATAATACTTTTTAAATATACTTATGGTTTTGATAATTCTTTTCTGTTAGCCAGGCCCTCCCTCTATTCATTTATCATGTGTGTGTACACTTGCCATGACTCACAAGTGAAGATCAGAGGACATCTTGCTGGAGTTGGTTGTCTCCTTCTACCAATTGGTGTCTTGGGGATGAATTCAGGTTGTCAAACTTGATGATAAGCTTCTTTAACCAGTGACCCATCTCCATGTTCATTGACTACATTTCTTAGGACGCCAAAGCAGTAGGAGAGAATGCTGGGGGTGGAAGAATGGCCATATAGAGAATAGTGAAGACAGATTCCCATAGGAACTCAACTGTACTTATTTATGGGATTACTTTGGATCCTGAATGTGTGGTGGTAACAATGTTGACATTTGACAATAATTGCTGCAGTGTACCTCACTAAGACTGTATTTTACTTTATGTCAGTTCAGCAAACCACTCCAAATAATTAAACAAAAGGCTATAATCTACCATAAGATGGAGAAAAATTCTATATATGGGGAAATAATAGCTTAAATCCTTTTTAATAGAAATTAAATGTGATATTGTATGACATGCGACCCTATGCTGCTGGGAGTTACATAGAGAGTGACTTGCTAACAGTATAGTATAATAAAGTTGCTTTAATGAAAAGAATGCTATTTGGTGTTTTAAAATCCAGATTTCAATAGGTATAACCAAACATTTCGATGCTACAAAATATTAGGCAGGAATGTCATTTCTCAAATTTAGTAGAACTTTTTATGTATGTAATGGAACTTCCCCAAAGGAGTTGAAATATTATCCATTAGTGATGTTGTTGATGTGATGGGAAGTAATGGGAAGCAATATCCTCTTTTTAAATCAAAGGATTTTTTCTTTAAATAAATGCTGTGTTTATAAAGCAGTTTTCACTTTTCACTCTAAAATTGTATTGTTTAAGCATACACATGAGAATCTTACAAATGCATATACAGAAGGAGAATCACAATGATATAATCCATACATGCATACATGCGTAAAGACATATACATATATGTATATATATACACATATACATACGCACACGCACACACATATATATACATACATACATATATGTAGAGAGACAGTCAAACAGAGAAGGGGGGGATATCTGGCTATATAGCCTAGGTTTGCTTCTAACTGCCCTTCCTCCTAATTTTATGTCCTGAGTGTTAAGGTACAAGAGTGCACCACCATTTCCAGATACTTTACGGTTTTGTTAGGATCTTCTGTGTCCTTCATATGTTGGGAGTTGGTCTACTGTACAACAGTGTGTCAAGGATCAGAACTTTAAGAGGTTGGCATGGGGAGAAGGCTTTGGTTGTACTCTCAGGGGGGTTATAGAACATCAAACTCTAACTATGTGTTTGCTCTTACAATCTGACTTTTCCTCTTAGAACTATTTCTATATTGCTATAAAGTGAAAAAACCTATGGGCTTCTCAACAGAGACTCTTCCATGATGCTTGGCATTTCAACATCTAAATATTCAACTAAATGAACCTTTCCACTTTATAGAGGCAGCTTATATTAGGTATTTTATTATAGTGATGAAGATAAACTGTCCATAATAAATACCGCCCAATAATATTTATTTAAGACTTTGCTATTAATTAACTAATTAATAAATTTAATGATATGTGTGTGTGCGTATGGTGTGTACATGTGGTGTCCATTGGGTGATGTTTACAAAGTTAGAAATAACCTTAGGGAATTGTTCTTTTCTTTCACCTTCACATTAGTTTTATAGATTGAAGTAAGGTTGTCAGGCTTCTGTGGCAAGGACATTTACCTTCTGAGGCATCTCATTAATCCACATCTACTGACTTTTCAATGTTATATCATTGTATAGGACACAGTTGATCGTGATAAGCTCAGGTGTCTGTCTGTCTGTCTGATATCTATCTATCTATCTATCTATCTATCTATCTATCTATCTATCTATCTATCTATCATCATCATCTATCTATCATCTATCATCTATCTATCTGTCTGTCTACATATTTATCATTACTATATATGCATCTATCTATGTATCTATGTATCTATCTATCATCTATCTATATCTCTATATGTGCATCTACCTATTATCTATCTGTCTGTCTGTCTATCTATCTATCTATCTATCTATCTATCTATCTATCTATCTATCTATCATCTCTCTATCTCTTTCTCTATTTATCTATCTAATCTATCTATCTATCTATCTATCTATCTATCTATCTATCTATCTATCTATCTATCATCTATTTATCTAATCTATCTGAGCTATCTATCTATCATTTATTTATCAATATCTCTATATGTGCAACTACCTATTATCTATCTATCTATCTATCTATCTATCTATCTATCTATCTATCTATCTATCTATCTCTATCATATATTTAACTATCATCTGCCTACATGCCTCCCTACAATCGTCTATATTTGTTCACTAATAGTTTGAGTATACTTTGGAGTATTTTGTTAGATGGCATTTGGAACTTTAGTATATTTAGTATATTCTTTTCTAGTATATTTTTTTAAATTTGAGTTTGGTATTTGGCTAATCCTAGTGACATAATCCAATGAGACTTTTCAAATAAAGATCTGAGTATTATTGTTATTATTGCTATTTAAGCTTTTTTAAACCATTCATTGGTGAATCTCACTAGAATTAAACTTTCTTTGGAAGGCTTTCAAATTTTATGCTATAAATATGGTCTTTTAGTTTATTCATGTAACTTTAAGTTAACTTTCATTATTTTATTTTATGTTTATTAGTGTATTTAATGCAGAGTTTCATGTAACACAGGTTAATCTTGGATCTTAGATCTTTCTGACTCTCTCTTCCAAATTCTGGGTTGGGAAGGCGGACCACCACATCCAGTTTCTTTCACCTTTCCATAATCTTCTCAATTTTATCTAATTTGTCAATTTGGAGCTACAAATTCATTCATATTATTTCATTATGATGATTTCTTGATTATATTTTGATCAGAAAATTTTATTTACTCAAGCTAAACATTTTCATTTTATAGAGTTTATTTTAAATATTCACAGTTTTGTTTCATTGATCTTTTCCTCTTATATTTTCTATTATTCCCATAGTCATCTCTATCATTTTGTTTCTATTTGTTTGGATTGAATTTCTTATTCTTTTTCTGATTTTAATTATATTTAAATATAATTATATTTTAATCATATTAAAATATTTTGATAATATTTAAATATATTGCCAAATTATGCATTTATTTGGTACTGCTCTGTATGTGCATGCACACATATGTACATGGGTGGTTACATACATATATGTGGATGTGTGCTTATGCCATATGTGCATGTGGCAGTAGGAACACATCTTTTGGAAATTGTTTTTCTCCTAACACATTGAGAGAGCTGAAGATAAATTCAGGTTGTAAGCCTTGATATAAATGACACTAGCCACTGAAACATGTTGTTTGCCCCATTTTGTAACTTCTTAAAGTAGAATCTTTGATGGTTATGCTGATGTTTATATTTCCAAAACCACATAGTTAATGATATTAAATTCCTTCTAAGAATAACTTCATAAGGTATGAAGAAAGTTTTGAATACTTAAAATTTAGTTTTCATTCAAATAAATTAGTTATATTTTACCTATGATTTCTAATTTTATACAGTATCTAGTTAAAATTATTTCTGATAGGAATTTGTTTTCAATAGGAGAATCATATGTTCCATGAATTATCAAATATAGTTTTTTGCAATCTTGATATTTTTCTTGGCTCAATGAAAATGTATTGGAGCGTGTGTACATCTTCTATAAAAGCTCCCTATGAAAATCTTTTAAATTTATTGGTGAAAATGAGTACTTTTAATGAAACAAGTTCACCTGTAAGTTCCTCCAGGATATCTTATTCTCTAATGAAGACACTTCTTTCTGTGGTGACAGAAATATTTGAATACTGGAAATTTAATTCTTACCTATGGTTGGGCCATTTCTTTAATACTTTTAAGATAATTTGAAATGTGAAGCAGATAATCCAACATCTAACCAGTTTCTATTTTAAATGATTGAAAACTATGAAGTCTAAATACTCATTAAATAATTTTATATTGGAAATTCATTAATGACATAATGGAGTCCTAGAAAAAATGGAAAATTTTCATTATCTGTTGAGTTTTTGTTGTGCGTTCTTTGTATAAAGAGATAGATTTGATAAAGACATTTCATTGAAGTATATTATGTATATTGACTACATTTAATTTTCATTTTCTCTCCTCTTCTCCTCCCACCAATATCCCTAACAAAAATGTTAATTTTCAAAGAAAATATTGCATCTTTCTTTAATAATAAAATATTTTAAAGTTTTGGAGCATGCAAGCACTGTGGAAATATACTATCCAATGTATATGGTTATCTTTATTTTTTTTCTTTCTGGTCCCTCACCTCTATCCCTGTATCACATTTAGAACTCAATATCTGATTCCCTTCCATTTGCAAGTTTGTACACAAAATTTTAATCAGAGGAACTAGTGAATTGTGTAACATATTTATAAAAATGTTTTTCTCAATGTATTTTTATAAAGCCACTGAACATATTTGATGTCTTATATTAGTTACAAGAATCAAATCATATTGTGGAAATGACTTCCTGTTTTAAACAATAAAAGAGAGACTAATGGTAGTAATAAGCTCTAAATATGAAGAAATTACTTTGCAAATTCAATGTAAATTGATAGTGATTTTAGAAATACATAAGATTTCCATAGAACCTTCAAACATTTGAGGGAAAGGACAGGAGAGCTGTGTGTGAGCTATGCCTTCACTCCAACTTCTGCTCAAGTGTCCTTGGAAAGAATTGTTTCAGAACTGAAAAAGCATTGCTGCAAAAACTGTTAGTTTTTAATGTCACCCATTCAATTTACATAATATTTAAAGGATTTTTCTTTGAAAAAAATCCACATAATATTGATGGATGTTTCTGTCCTTTCCAGTTCTGCAGCTGTTCAGTCCCAAATAAACACACAGAGACTTTTATTAATTATAAACTGTTTGGCCAATTGTTCAGGCTTATTACTAACTAGCTGTTACAACTTAAATTAACCAATAATTCTAATCTATGTTTGGCTTGGTACCTTTTCTCAATAAGGCATTCTTATATGGCTTCCTCTATTTTTGGCTGGTGATTGCATTTTTGTCTTTCTTCTTCCTAGAGTTCTCCTAGTCTGGTTACACACACAATTCTTGCCTGGCTACTGGTCAATCAGCATTTTATTAAACCAATATGAGTAACAGATCTTTACAGTATACAAGAGTTTTATCCCTCATCAAAATAATTTCTGCTAGGACTGGGACTGAATGAGCATGGGTTGAAACTGGACTCTCTGAACAAGGCGGACAATGAAGGCTGATGAGAAGCCAAGGACAATGGCACTAGGTTTCGATCCTAATACATGAACTGGCTTTGTGGGAGCGTAGCCTGTTTGGATGCTCACCTTCCTGGACCTAGATAGAAGTGGGAGGACCTTGGTCTTCATGTAGAGCAGGGAATTTGGACTGCTCTTCAGTATCGAGAGGGAGGGGGAGTGGACTAGGGGGAGGAGATGTGGAGTGGGGATAGGGGGAGGGGGGTGGGGGGAGGGGGCAATATGTGGGAGGAGGGGGAGGGAAATGGGAAACGGGGAGCAGTTGGAAATTTTAAGTAAAAAAGAATAAAAAAAATCAAAAAAAATAATAATAATAATTTCTGCTAGAAATATTTGCAAAACTCTATATGGCAGAATCATCAGAAGATATGAGGCATCTAATTCTATGAATAGGAAGGATGAATTTCTCTTCAAAGTTAATGTTCATTCTTCAATGTTTCAGCATTACAAATTCCTTAATCTCTTAATAAACATTTAAATAGATAATTGGAGAAAACACTGACAAGGTATGCAATTTAGCCGCAAGTTTTATAGTTGGCATTAAAACAGAACTCTTGGTGAATAATCACACTACATCAACTTTAAATAGAATTTGAATATTAATTCTACTTATTTCCATTACCTTACTTCTAGTGGCAACAGATTCTCAGATGTACATATATACATACACACATAAATGATCATAGATTATAAATTTAAATGTATGTTTGAGTAATGTTTATGGTTATTTCTGTCATTTATTCATGATGATAATACCTCTTTTTAAATGTTTTCATTAAAATTTTAAAAGATTTATGGTATACTTACTTTCTGTGACCAAAATATCTTTATATGTAAAGAATTGACCATTTTTTTACATAATTCTTATATAATTATATAAAAATGATCCCTTTGACTGGCTTATAGAGATCAGAGCATTGACCATGAGCCTTCCTGGCTACCTTGAACTCAATCTTGCTTTTCAACTTCTTATAAATGTAAGTGTGTGCAAGACTCAAATGACTTAACATATCTCGGAATAAATTGTAACTGGGCACTTTTTCTTTTTCAAGATGATAAGACTTTGAGTTTAAAATACATAAACATTAGAAAAAATCAGTTTCTTATCCAAGGGTAAATTTCTCTTTATTTTTATCTGTACCCAGCTGGCAGTGGGTGGCATCTGATTCCTAGAAATGTATGTCTTCAAAAGCAAATACTTAAGAGAATATTAACTTCACTACAGAACAGTGATATTTCAGCTCTGAAATGTCATTTGTAGGAGTCATGCTTCCAAGAAGATATCTATAGCTGTAGTTTCAGCTGATGGGTTCTGTTAACTTTGCTATTTGCCTCTGTTGATCATGCTGATGGATTTTCTTGGCCATGCTGATTGGATCTGTTGACCTTGCTGATTGTCTGTATTAGTCATGCTGATTGGCTCTCGCTTGACACACTGATGATTTTGTTGACCATGTTGATTGAATCTGTTGACCATGCTGTTCAGCTCTGCTGACCGTGCTGATTGGCTCTGTTAGCCATGCTGATGGGCTCTCTGGCTTATGCTGACTGGGCTTTGTTGATGTGCTGATGGACTCTGTAGATTTAGAATGTCTCACTCCTTGAGACAAAAAGTCCCTAATATCTATAAATGGTGATTATCCACCCTCATTAGAAAACACAGGGTTTCATAATTTCCTAGTTACCTATTATTTTGTAATATGATTTTATTATTTATTGAAATAAAATTATAATTTTGCATACTTTCCATAATCTTCCTACAACTTCTCCCATGACCTATCTCATTTCCTAAAATGATGCCTTCTCTATCTATCTATCATCTATCTATCTATCTATCTATCTATCTATCTATCTATCTATCTATCTATCTATCTATCTATCTATCTATCATCTATCTATCTAATCTATCTATCTACTTGTATAATAGGTGCATAAATAATTCTTACACACAGCCTTGCTGAACCTGTGAACCTGTTTAGTATTACTTATACATATTTGATTTCAGTGCTGACCATTTTGTTCTGGACAGCAAATTAAGATGCTCACCATGGGTAAAGACTTTCTCCTCCACTCAACAGTCCTTATGGTCTGTAGTTCTTTGTCTATGGATGAAATCCCTTTGGATTTTCTAATCTAATCATTGGTATTATACCTGTTCAGGTCTTATTTAGGCAGCCATGTTGTTACATTATTATGGGTGAAAGTTTCTTGTCATTCCTAGGAGCTACGACCTCATAGTGTCTATCTTGGTCTTTTCATTCTTCCAATCTTTTGACCCTGTTTCTGTAATGCTTCCTAAACCTTAGGCAAAAGAATTGTTTTGTAAATATATTCATTGGGCTGCAACATGATTTCAAGCAATTATGTCATAAATACATAACATATATTTTGTTGGCAACCTTTTTTTAATTATTATTTTGTTTTTCAAACAATTTTTTTTCTTATAAATATTATCTCTATGAGTACCTTTCATGTACAGGTATTGAACACAATTGCAATCATTTCTTCAAAGCTGCCAGATTATAATTTATGGCCTCTCGTAAAACATGTTTTACAATATTTGTTTACATGACAAGATGTCTCACCCTCTAGCCCAGGCTGCTCTGGAACTCATAGTGTGCCCTTAAGCCTGAAGTCCACAGTGATCCTCTTGCCTCATTCTACTGAGTAGTGGGATTACAGGCTTGGTAGAGTGAGTCAGACTACTTTTCACACTAATATTTGAATGTCCAGTTACTATATATTTATAGTCAGAGACTGTATGGAAGCAGACATTTTAGAAAAGCTTAGAAATCTAAGATTTGCTTAACTGATTTCTAGTATTAATATCAATTTATCTATATTATTCACAAAGAAGAGTCAGATTAAAGGAATCTGTCTGTCTTTCCCTGCAGCCATTTCAGCCAAAACAAAAATGTGAATGCCTCCAAGTTGTCACACCTTTGCTTCTTTACTACAACTCTTAGAATTTGGCAAAAGCTAAGCTTGAAACACAAAGGATATCTTTAGAAATTGCACAACATAATAAAAAATATTGAAATATTGGTGATGGAATTTTAGAGTTTAAAATTGCACATACATCACATAGTCATGTCTTGAGAAAATTTGACCAAGTGAAAGGAGAATACAACTTATGAAAATAAAATTGACAAAGACATACTAAAATCTGTAACTAAAGTAGAGTCTGTAGCAGTAAACACATATCTAACAGAATAGATGGAATGCCTGAAGTTAGACATGTAAGCTCCCACTTAATAAAACTGGAGAATGAAAGGTTATATACACCAAAACCAGAAGAAAATGATGTACAGATAGAGTTATGGTAGAAAATAATAAAATTAAAAGAAAGAGCTTCATAGAGAAAACCATCAAAATCAAATATTGAATCTTTGAAATTTTCCCTATAAATGTCAGATATCTAGAATGTTTATGCAAGAGAGGAAGAGAAAACATAAATTTATATATACAGAATGAAATGGGTTTGTCACTTCTAAGTCCAAGGCCTAAAAAAGACAAAAAAAAGTCCAGAGCAACTGTGTGCTGAGGATATTTTTGTAAGAAATTATGAATTTTTCTAAAAACAAAATACTAAAATTCATAATAAAAAAAAAAGCCGGGCGGTGGTGGTGCACGTCTTTAATCCCAGCACTCAGGAGGATCTCTGTGAGTTCGAGACCAGCCTGGTCTACAAGAGCTAGTTCCAGGACAGGCTCCAAAACCACAGAGAAACCCTGTCTCGAAACAAAACAAAACAAAACAAAAAATAGGAAATGGCTCTATATTTCTTAAAGAAACATGTTAAATATTTTGTAAATAATATTTAATATTGAAACACTAAGCACTGAACTTTATATTTGGTAATTTTTGCACATTGAAGGACAAAAATTGCAAATTCTTCATAATCTGTTCCAGAAGCATAGTGGATGGGATATTTCTTTCTTCATTTATGAGGCCAGCATTGACCAAATACACAAAGACAACAAAGACATTAAATAATAAGAATACATAGCCAATAAACCTCACAGTCTTAAATTAAAGAGTCCTCAAAAATATTAACAAACTCAATAGAGCAACACATAAAAGGAATATTATAACATAATAAAATGTGATTTACTGCAGACATGCATTTGAATTATTTGGAAAATACTACGGAACTTCATCACATCAACAAGTAAATGAATAAAATCATATATAAATATGAATGAACAAAGTGTTAGTCAACATTGACCATCTATTCACATACTGAAAGTGCTTAGCAAGCTATTTTTAATAAAAAGTTTTTGTTCTTGTTTTGATAAAAAAAAATCTGGAAGTATATCCGACTTAACATTGAGAAATCACTCACTTTCCCAAGACAAGAAGTGTGGCAAGGGTATTGTTTTTTAACACATGTATCAATATTCTTCTAGAAGTATCAGCTAGTTCAATAAGATAATAAAATAATAGCAAGAGTACTGGGAATATGAAATGTGACTGCTTGTGTTTGTAGATGTTGCAGTTATCTATGTGAATGATTCAAAAAGACAAAACAATCACCTACTGAATGAATAAGTAACTTTTGCATTATTTCAAGATGCAAGGTTAATATTAAAAGCTAATTGATTTCCTGCGTGCCAGGAATGAACATTTGCCTTTGACATTAAAATTTAATTTCGTTTATAATATCACCACAAAATAAAATATAATTAACACATATGTATATCTACAACAGGATCTCTATAAAAAACAACAAATACATAGATTTAATCCATATGCGAAGTAGAAAAACAAGAGCTCCTGAGTAAATTGGAAGCATGGGGACCTTGGTTGAGGGCTGAAGGAGAAGGGAGAGATAGGGAGGGGAGCAGAGAAAAATGTAGAGCTCAATAAAAATAATAATAATAATAAATCTACCCAGGATATATGAAATGCCTTTTCCTTCTTTATTTCTTTTTTTATTCTTTTTTAATTAAAATTTCCAACTGCTCCCCGTTTCCCATTTCCCTCCCCCTCCTCCCACATATTGCCCCCTCCCCCCGCCCCCCTCCCCCTATCCCCACTCCACTTCTCCTCCCCCCAGTCCACTCCCCCTCCCTCTCGATACTGAAGAGCAGTCCAAATTCCCTGCTCTACAGGAAGACCAAGGTCCTCCCACTTCTATCTAGGTCCAGGAAGGTGAGCATCCAAACAGGCTACGCTCCCACAAAGCCAGTTCATGTATTAGGATCGAAACCTAGTGCCATTGTCCTTGGCTTCTCATCAGCCTTCATTGTCCGCCTTGTTCAGAGAGTCCAGTTTCAACCCATGCTTATTCAGTCCCAGTCCAGCTGGCCTTGGAGAGCTCCCAATAGATCAGTTCCACTGTCACTGTGGGTGGGTGCACGCCTCGTGGTCCTGATTTCCTTGATCATGTTCTCCCTCCCTCTGCTCCTCATTTGGACCTTAAGAGCTCAGACGGTTGATCCAAATTGGGTCTCTGTCTCTCTCTCGATCCATCGCCAGATGAAAGTTCCTGTGCCATTCTCCTTGGAGTGCGTATCTTTAACTTATTTTGTAAATGCTTTCATTAATTTCACTTTAAAAGACATCTTATAAATGTTTTGCATCGTCTGACTTTAATTAATAATTCCCACTCTAGTTCTATATTTAAACCCTCTGTAACTCTGGATACCAGACTTGATGTCACCCTCTTCATTATTTGTTTGGTCATTCTCTATTTAGCTCTGTCTTCAAAATTTCACACTATGTTCAGATTTCCCAAACTTTCTTCTGGGATCTTTCCGTTTGTATGATTGGTCTGCTGTTAATAGAAAAATGGCAGGGATGTTTATAAATCTATGTTCTCAGCATCATTCTCCCTAAACACATTTCCATTGTGCCATTGACTTTGCTGTTAGCAAAGTTCCTCATAAAGTTTAGCCCCAGAGAAGTTTCTGTGGTCTAGGTTTTCATCTTTCTAAATTAAATTGTCTGAAAACAGAGAAAGTTGACTGCATGTAGACTTGAGCATAGCATCTTGAATGTATTTTTTGTTTGTTTGTTTTTGTTTTTCTCTGAAGCTTTGGAGCCTGTCTTAGTACTAGTTCTTGTAGACCAGGCTGGCCTCGAACAGAGATCCACCTGTCTCTGCCTCCCGAGTACTGGGATTTAAGGTGTGTGTGCCACCACTGTCTGGCTTGGATGTAGTTTTTGATGTAACGTACTCTCTTCATTTCCTTCTAGGGTGAGCAATGGATGTACCGATTTAATTCAATGGTAGTTTATGCATTGTGGCTCCTGCTTGTCATTTCAGCAGTAAGCACACTGACATCACCTGTTCATGAATTCAAAGTCAGCCTAGACTACACATGAGATTATGCCTGAAAAACAACCTGTGGTGCCTTTTACACTTGTGTTACCAGCATCATATTTGTAAGACTCCATGGCATCCTTTAAATTTCTAGACAGATGTAATGCCCAGTGAGCCCTTCGCTGGTCGTGCTTTTCTCAACCATAAAGATTTTCAACTTTCAATGAAGTGACTTCTCTGTTTTCCTATTCTCGACATGTGTATCTGAATACTGATAATCATATTTCATTCTGACTAAAATTGTCCTTTGATGCATAGTCATTACAAAATAAGAGGAATATTTATAATTTATATTTGAATTGTAGCCTTCCTTGCTCAAGTGACGCATCATTATTATTTCTTGTTTGTAGAAGGAAGATTGGGGTAGAGTAGGAAGTTTCAGACTCATTTTGTTCTTTAGTTTTTCTTTCCTTTAAGTAAGTATCATTTTTGTCCATAGCATTCATCTTGTGGTACAATAAGAAAATGCATTCTAAACCACTGGTTTTTGAATAGTGCTAAGTTTGCTTTTCCTTTGATTTAATACTTAGGAACTCACAGCTACTACTTCAGGATTTTCTAATAAAACATTTCTTTTGGCATCAGTGTATGCTTACTTCTAGGTAGTGTAAAAAGTACAAAATAAATACATAAACACAAATTGAAGCATTGTTCGTTATCCAGGAGTTCAAACATTACTCTTAGAATGATTAACAGTATGTAATTTTAAAGAATATGATTTGGGTTGTTTTATCTTATTTTGGTTATTAAGCACTGGTATTTAAGGTAGTTATTTGTTGTTCTCCAATTGACCTTAACATCATATACTTTATAAAGTTTTAAATGCTTGATAAAAATTGACTCTTGCCCTGAACATAACCTGACACATGCTTAAATGAAGCATTGTTCAGGTACATAGCAATCTGTAGGCCTAAATACAGAAGCAACATATTACAACCTTTGACACAAAAGTGGGGGAAAGCATTAGTGACTTATACATACCTAGCAGAAATGCCATCCTTAAGAGGTCATATATGTAGTCCATCGCTATCTCTTCATAGACTGTGTCCTCCAGGGCATAACTTTTTTTTTTGTTGTTGTTGTTTTAAAGTCAATCTCAGTGGTTCATAATTAATGTCAGGAAACTAAGATCCCAGCATGACACAAACTACATCATTGAAAACAATGGGTAAAGAAAAATGAGGATTGCTCAGCAAGTTGCTTTATGGATGAAAGGGAAAAGCACTTTTAAATGAATGGCCACCAAACCTTGACACAGCCGTGCATATTTCATCAATCTTTTTTGAGCTGTGTCTCCTGTGAATCCAGAACTTCACAGTTCCCGAGGGAATACCAAACAGTATATTTTTCAAAAGAAGTCACCTTTTACCTCTTGCTTCAGAAATTTCCCGGTAGTATGTAACTTTCAGTGTGGAATTTGATTGAAATATACTCTCTCTCACCCAGAAAAGGCTTACCTTGTAAAAGCTGTTATTTGAAATTGCCTTGAGAAAATGTGTACTTATAATTCATTGTCCTGAGAAGTTTATAAACCCAAAATGAATTATCTCTGTGCTCCCTTAAGAATCCAGAAGTTGACTTATAAAAGTTGTATAGAAAATTGTGCTGTTAAATTGTCATCTTTCCTCTTGTGGTGTTTGGAGGGATCCTCTCTCCTCTGAGTATACCAACTTTTTCTTCAGTTTATTTAGCATACACACCAGCAGATAAGGATGTACAGCTATAACAAATACCAGGACTGTGTGTCTATTGAGTTTCCGGGAAAAGAGTATTAACCTGGACTGTTGTCTCATTTGAACTTTCTTTTTACTTAACTCAATATTGCTCCATTTTAGGTCATCTCTTCAAACACACAGAAAAGAGAATACCTGACAAGGTTTGCCATCAATTGACATGAAAAGAAAGATCTCTACATGAATACCTTGAGTCAAGAATTTAGTCCAAGTGTTTGGATCTAATTAATTATATAAATCACATTTTTGAAAATGTTTTTCTTTTTATAGAGATGTATAGTGAAATTATTGTATCTTTGGAGCACTGACTAATTTTCACAGAAAAAAATTTGAATGATCTTAAGTTTTATATACAAATATCTACATATAGTACATATTTATAAGCCTTTATAAATGTTATGAATATACTTATAGAGAGAGCTAAAATGAAAATATTTTAACTTACATTGATTATGTATCAAATACTATTTGTGGATTAAAGTGTCATTTATCATTTTTATTAAATTCAGAGTGTTATTTATGGAAATGAGACATCTTTATGAATATAATTTTGTTATTTTTCATGTAACAAATTCTTTGAAACACTTCAAAGTCAGGAAGGATGGTTAGACATCACAGGTTCTTGGATCACAGGACATGATGCATAATGTCACTAATACTCAAATGACTACAGTATCAAAGAAATGCATATCTTTCCTGGTTCCATTCCTGCTGTTGAGATAAAACACTCTGAGATAAGCTACTTACAGAAAAAACGGCTTTATTCTGGTTTTGGTTTCAGGTTCCAGCACATGGGAAAATCAAGACAGAAAAAAAAAAAAAGGACATAAGAGCTTCAACTATTGGCATTTGTTGTTATAGTTCTTTATTTGTTTGTTTTGTAAAACAAACTCCATAAATAAAAACAGAAAAAAGCCAAAACAAAACAAAACAAAAACTGGACAAATAAATAAAAGAAATCAACAACCACAAGAAAAATGATAAATTAGAAAACAAAACTTTTTTATTTTGTTTTTTAATAACAAGAAACGACACTATTAAGAAAGCAATATTAGAGGCTGGAACTGCTGCTCAAGGCTGCAATGTCTGATAAACACGTAACTGCCTTAGCTCAGGAGAAGTCCAGAAAGGGGGAATAGCCTACAGTAGGAACCTGGGGAGTCCTACATCTTGCAACAACTTCAGAGGATAGATCCAGGTTAAATTTGGGTATAACTCAAGTTCAGGTACTTGGGTGCACAGGAAGTTTCACCTTTTCCGGCAACACTGGCTCGTGAACCAGGCTAGGTCACAGGTCTGACTCTAAATAAGATCTACAGGAAGGAGGGGAGCTCAGAAGCTTCTGTAGAAAGCTATAGCCTCAGGCAGGAGAGTGACCTGACACAGGGCAGCTTCTAACTTTCAGATAAAAACTCAAGATTGACTCCCTAAATACCAGTCCACAGAGGGAAAGGACAGTTTAACTCCACTGGAATTTAGTTCTCCACTCAAGACTGCAATGACACCACCGAGATAACAAAAAAGTGTTTAGAATTTCAAAACCAAAACATTCAAAAATACAAATATATTAACTCTAGATGTACAAATATGAGAACAGAAAGAGAAGCAACTTGGATAATCAAGACTTGTCTTCTCTATAAATCACTAATAACATAATAAAGGAACCTTATAAAAGAGATTTGAAGTACTACTAGTGAATTTTTTAAAAATGATTATAAATATGATCAAAATATTCAAGAAGACATGGCTATATTCCAACCAACAAGACAAAGAAATTAATGAAACAGGAAACGAATCCAGAATATGAAACTCGAGATAGAATTGATAGAGAAAATCCAATGATGGAAAATAAACAATTCAACAAACCTAAAACCCTCTGTGCAATTTATCTCCAACATAATGGATCATGTAGAAAACAGAGAATAGGGAAGAAAGACAAGAAAGAGGAATTTTATCCATCAATGAAAGCCAAGATATACTAACAAAAAGAGGGAGAGACCTGAGGCATGATGAAAAGACAAAACCTTGAATTACGTGCAGAAGGAGCAAAGCACCATAATAAAAGCATAGTGAATATTTTCAATAAAATTTAAAAAGGAAATTTCTCAAACATAAAGAGATACCTATCCAGTACAAGGTAACTATAGTACTCCATTTGAAATAATAATAATTTAAAAAACAAGAAAAGAAACTCCCCATAACATAACTAAATTATTAAAAACACAGAAAAAAATGGATATTGAAAGCTACAATAGAAAAAAGTCAAGTACCTCACAAAGGGAAACACAGTAAAATAACACTTGATTATTTGACAGAAGCTTTAAAAGTATAAGAGTCTGGTAAAATGTAGTCTAACTTCTGAAAGTCGACAGCTGTCAAACCAGAATACTATTCTTAGCAAAACTAGAAAATTGAAGGAGAGAAAAAAAATGCATAATACAAATACTCTAAAGGAATTTATAATCATTTATCCAGTTCTACCAATGTTAGTAGAATGAATACTTCAGTTGGAAGACAAGAATCAAAACATGCAGATATCATAGGGAATAAAGTATTCAAGAACAGATAGTGAGAAGTGGTCCAAAAAGACACAACCACAACAAAGTAAGAGTAATTAATACATATTTCCAATAGTGGCCCTTAATAAAAGTGGCTTCAATGAAGAGACACAAACTGGTATTTTGAATTAGGAAACAGAATACGTTTTGCTGCACACACCCAACAACAAAAATCAAAGGAAAAGATGCTACCAATAGGAGCATAAGAGGACATTGGAGGGGGCATGGGAACAGCTAGGTGGAAAAAAGGGGCAAGTGATATAATTATTTTGAATAAAATAATTAAATGAAAAAAGGACAATAACAAATTCTAGTATGGATGTAAAGATTTGAAATCCATGCACTCTTGATGAAAGTGCGAATTGCTGCAGCCACTGTGAAAATCACTACAGCAGTTCCTCAGACAAGTATAAAAAGTTCTATCATTTACCAGCCCTGACCATATATACCAAGGACACTCTATCCTACTACAGAGATACATACTTATCCATTCTCATGACTACTTTATCCATAATAGCAGGGCATGGAAACAAGCTAGAAACATGTATGATGAATGGATAATGAAAATGTGGAATCCATAATCTCTGGGATTTTATTCCATTATAAAATACAAAAAAAAAAAAAGCTGGAGAGGTGGCTCAGTCATTAAGAGCAGTGGCTGATCTTCCAGAGGTCTTGAGTTCAGTTCCCAGCAACCACATGATGGCTCACAGCTCTCTACAGTGGGATCTGTTGCCCTTTTCCGGCGAACAAGTGTACATGCAAAAAGAGTATTCATATACATAAAAAATATCTTTTAAAAATCAAATACAAAAGGATGGTCAAAATTGTTAACAATTACCCTAATATAAATCAAAACTGCAAAGAAACACTTATGAGTTATAAAGATAACTATTAATTGGATAATGAAAAATAACACTTTGGTAAAAATGTGGGAAAATAAATGTTGTACATTGTTGGCAGCTGTTACAGAAAACAATATGGCATTCCTCAAGTAATAATTTCAGAGTTATGATGTGATATATCATTTTTTGTTCATACCATATTAACTGAAATAAGACGTGAATTCACATTGTTACAGTGTGAACTGTCACAATGTTGTTGTTAGTCTTAAACAGAAAGTCTATCCATTGATAAATGAAGCAATAAATGGTAGAACATAAAATTATATAGATTTGTGTATGAGTGTGTGTATGTGTGTTTTTGTGTGTGTGTGTGATATAGAATAGCCAAATTCATAGGAGTGGAAGAGTGATTGCCTAGAGCAGGGGAAAGAAAAAATAAATTTACTGTTTTGTATAAACAGTTTCAGGTAGAACAATAAAAATCTGCAAATTGATAATGTGTTTTGGTGCTCACCATTGTGAATACAATTACTGTCACTAAGCTGTGCACCGAAAATATAGTTATATTTAGTGTTATGTAGACTGTAACAAGACACTGATTAAAACAAGGAGGACATATCTCTTACTTTTCTTCCTCCAGTTGCTTAATCCATTTTAGTAGTACAAGATGAGCAGTAATATTTTCAGAAGTCTATGATAAGTCTGAGGCCAGGAAATTCCACAGACTCAAGGAAATCCTGCATAGAAAAGAGACGGCTGCATGAAGTTACTAAGAATCTATCCTCTCGCTTTGCTAAATATTTATCATTGGCTAGCAAAATTTCTTGGTTAAGAATCCTACTGTGTGAAAATTGATCTTGTAAGACATTAGAATCATAATATGAAAGAGATCAATTCTGGGGAGATACTTGACTTAAGTCCTAAGAATGAATGGAAACCTTTAAAAATATCAAATAGCGGGATGACAGAGTAACAGACAATTTTTCTTGTAAATTTTTCTACCTCTGGGTGTCACCAAAATTTGACTTGTTCTTATTTCCTAAAAGGAATAACTCTATAGGTATTTGAATGAACTGAAACAATGTATTCAAAGGAGTGGAAGGAAGGAGTTTCCCTTTATTGCTTTCTACCGGCTTTGGAAATTGAAGTTGATGGGGTTGATCAATCTTATATACAAAAATAGACATTCTATCTTTCAGATTTCAAACGTAGAGTAGATTTGTGCCTGAAAGCTATCTTCATCCCTCAGAAGGCTGACTCCAGACACAGAGAGTCTAACCCTGTGAAGGAGGAACAGGAGGAAAGAGACTTGCTATTTTCTCCTTTTGGCTATCACTTACATGTCTGGGCTATAAAGAGACGAGAAACTTGAAAACAGATGGCTGATCTGCTGCTGCCCAAAAGCACTGTAGAGCAATGTCAATCACGTATATTGTAATCTAAGAGCACATAACAATTCCATATGTTGCTTCTGTACAAGCCAAAGATGAGTCATTACTTCATTTATTTATCAATTTATTAGTCATTACTGTAATTTGATAATTTGCTACTTAGAATTATGCTGTTATCCAATAGTGTGTCATTTTTATTTCACACTAAACAAAGAGGAATTTAGATGGCATTCAAGCAACCTTTCTGAAATGTCTTTAAAATACAAATATAACAAGGAAAAAAATGAAGTAAGTCAAGGTGGATAAAATCACTAAATTTGAAGGCAAGAACTTTTGAATTTAAACCAATTAAATATTTTTAGTAACTGTAATGTTGTCTCTAAGATGGGAATTTTACTTTTCTATTGATTGATAATATTTTCTACAGGAAAGAAAAATATGTTTGTCAGTTTTCTGTCACTATGATAAGGTACTGAGAAGTTCACATTAAATGTGCAAAGGATTATTTTGCTAATAATTTCAGTTCATGGCAACTTGATTCTCTTATTTAAAACCCAGTATTATTCACTTTCCTGTTGTTACAATTAAATGTTTTTACAAAGCAACTTCAGAAAAAAACATATTTTGTCCATATCTATTATGTCAGGAATTACTAGAGGTAACAACTTAAGAAAGCAGCTGGTCATATATAAATCTACAATTACTAAACAGAGAATGGCGAAGGTTTATGTTCAGTTTACAATCTCATTTTTATATAACCCAAGACTCCATCCTAGGAAATGGCACTACCCACAGTGAACAGGTCTTGACAGCTCATTTAACTCAATCAAAAATCATGCATGGTCATGGCCAGAGGCTCATTCCCAGGGGATTTAGATCTCATAAAGTTGTAAAGCAAGATTAACCATCAAAACCACTATGCCAAGGAATATCTGGTTGAGCAAATCCTCCGAGTTATGATAGCCAGGCAGCAGGGAAAAAACACATTATTTCATAACAAAATCAGCAAATATATTGAGCCAATAAGGAAGTCAACACCCACATGCATGACCTATTCATGTTCCAAAGGCTCCAAATCCAGAGAAATTTTCTAAAACTCTCTTATGGAATCAAGCTGTCACCACAAGCTTTTGTAATGAATTATTTATTTTAAAGGAGATATTGTGGGCTAAGCTACAACTTTAAATCAATGTGTCATAATTATTTTGCACATATTATATTCTAAGTCTATGAAGCAGTCTACATATGTCTATCATGTGTTTGAAGGGTTTCTTACTAATATTATCATGAAATAATAAATATAATGATACATGCTTTTATATATTACATATTTTCAATATTAATGTTAGTGAAATAAAAATAATGTTTTGTTGGCAGAATAGGCTAAGGCAGATGTAGTCAGTTACTGAAATGATTACAGAAAAGTCTTAAATAACTATAGTAACCAATAGGAAAACTTCATTAAAAACAAAATAGGAACCCATTAATCACTTAAAACTGGTGGGTTGTCTGGAATAAAGCTAAGGTAAGCATCATTTCTATTTCATTTTTTACATTTGTATACAACGGATCAGACCCATAAACCAAATTCAAATGACAAAGTTTATGTCCTCTCATTTGTATTAGTTTATTAAAAATATCAAACCATTAAAGAATGATGACAATTATTCCAAAAACGTTCATTTTTCCCCTTTGGGTAAAATGTTTTATTAAGGATGCAATAAGAAACAAGGTTTACCAATTAATTGATTTTTCTTACATGTAGAGTCTCATCTCTGTCAGTGTTTTGTTCAAAGATGTACAGAAAACACAGCATGGTACTTGCACACAATCACCATTTCAAGAAACTAACACAGTAGATGCAGAGCAGTGATCAGGGCACATTGTAGCACAGGCAAGTGCTCATGAGCACCATCCATAATGCATCAGTTCCGAAAACAGATTTTCACTCTGTACATGCCAATACGTTTTAGTCTATAGACAGTTTCCAGCCTATACTACATAAATCTGAGAAGATTGAGTTGCCACTGAAAATCTTCATCATGCCTGTTGTCCAAGGATCCATAAAGTTTTAAAAAGCAAATCTAATATTTTCAATAATTAATCGAATATTAATATTATCTAAGATAATATTAGATATTTATTGCCCCAATAATATACAGTAAAAATTAAGTTGCTAGGGACATTATGACCTGTTGTAGTGTTCCAAAGCGATTATGCCATTATTCTTCTTTCAGCAATAAGTTTTGTTGAATCAGCAATGAAAATTCAAAAGGGCAAATGGGCACACAACACGACTTTCTCACCTGTTCTGCCATTTGCATACCTTTCGTGACTTAAAAACACTGATTCTTTGCATCATTTTCCAGTTACCTCATTTTTTCCCTCCGGACTGATTTGCTTCCCAAAGGGCATTTCTAGTTCTTCTCCTTTGCTGTCCTCTGGGAGCCATTCGCATTCCCATGCTTGCACAAGTTCATTTGTTATTGTTTTGTGTTTTTCTTACCTGCATGATTGTGGTTAGGCTGGTATGTTATATGGTATGCTTGGGCATACTATGTGGAAGGCTGTGCCTACAGCAGACATGTAGACTATGTTATCAATGAAGACTAAATGAAAGTATGCTCTCAGGGGATGCACACATTGCTTCAAAATGGTAAAGATTTTTTTCTTTTAAAATAGGAAGTTAGAAAATATTTAAATGTATCAGTATGACTGAACTAATTTAAACAATGTTGTTTTCTACTCCCCTTAAGAAAGCATACTACTACATCAGGGGATGAGCTGTGTGATAGGTATAGTCTCAACCCATATTACAAAGGCTATATTTTATTTGTGGGGATGCAGTTTCTAGAAAATTTATGTTTATCAACATTTATCAGTAAATGGACATTTTCCCTTTTATTACTAAATTTCTTATATCCATTGAGTTTAACTGAGCTTTAATACACTATCTGCTTTTTTGTTAAAGCAGTTAACCATTCTCTAATATTACTTAGTTAGGGACACTTATCTTTTCCAGATCAAAGGACTTAGAAGTCAATCAAAATCAAGCCAGCTTGCTACTAACTAAATTTTTTATCTGGTGATACGAAATGTATTTTACATGTGGAGTCTATTCTTGAAGCGTTGAATAGTAACTGTTAATGAAGATTCTAGTAGAGTGGGCCTCCCTCTTGTTCTTAGAGGAATGTGTACACTTTCACTGTGAGTAGTTGATGTTCATTGGACATCAAGATGCATTCACTTTGGCCTGGATAAGAAAGCGATTAGTATGCAAGATGAGGTTAATGCAGCTGGGGAAATAAATCAATTCCATGTTTCAACTAACGGTCGTCATAGATCAGCAAACCACATAAAAGTTAGCTTTTAAGTGGACATTTAGGCTAATTTGCCAGCATGCTTGCCGTTAGCAACCAATTACTGTTATTAGACTGACATTTATTTCCTTCTCTCTCCAGTCAAATCTAAAAAAACAAGTAGGAGGAAGAAAAAGAGAAAATGTATTTACTTCTAACATTAAATTGTGGCACCTGTGAGTCAAATTCATTGTTCTTATGTAGCCAAAGCAACCAATAAATTTTCACAGCCAGGACTTTGTACCTGAAACACTTTGAATTTATTAGTTAGAATCCCTTGCCATGTTCATAATTGCTGAGTGATGTGTGGGTTTTATATAGCTGCCTTGTGTATGTTAGCAGTAATCCTTTTCTTCCATTTTTGAAACATAATAGAATCTTTCTGTACAAATCGAATAGCTATCAGAAAATTAAACTTATTTGGCTTCTGTATTGTAAGAGAACATAAAAAGTATGACTCATGACATTAGTGTACTTTAAGTTGAGGTTACAACCTACAGAGGTAGCACTCAGCTAAACGCTAACTTTTCACACTCTCTTTTATTTGCTCATTTATTTCTTCTTTCAACTTTCTCCTTCCCTTTCCATCTTTCTTCCACAAAGCAGTACTACAAATTCTATTTTTTATGACAATGAACATTCATATAATGTGATCCAGTGGCATTATGTATGGTATGTACCAAATGATGTAGAAGAAAAATAATTATATTTAAATTATTCAAGCCAGTTATTTATTTTGTTTATAATTGTCAGTTTAATAACAACTGCTTTTGTAAAATCAAGGCAGATTTTACTAATATGAAATTTAAAATGTAATACTTTTTCTAATGCATAACCTTAGGAAAGTTTCCTATGATGAGAAATTAGATAAAGTGTGGGGCTCAGAAAAGAAATAGAGCTCACAGGCTGAATTCTGCCTATTGCCAGGTTCTATAGTGAAGTTAATGTGACTTGAGACATGGATCGCTTATGGCTCTTTACAATAGTATGATTATCCTCATGTTTCCCAAATATAAAATATAGTTCTTCCTGGGAGACATTTTCCAGGTTCATTATTAAGATTGACTTTATATCTTAACTTTTTCGTTAATTAACAGTGTTGTTACCTACCATTGCTAGAAATTTGTTACTTTATTTCTTCATTTAACTTTATTAAAAGTTTCTAATGTGGGAGATACTTACTAGCCAATAATAAGGCAACCTGGATTTTAAATAAGTGCATAAAACAATGTATCAAACTCTGGTAGAGATCTGATCAGTCTGTTGCCATTAAACACTTCCTAAAATGTAGTATGGAATTCAAACATGTCTTAATTATCCCCCAGGTCTACAAAGTAATAACTCTTTGATGAATGGAGAAAAAGCCTCTTGTTCCTGAAATTGTTGCTCTACAAAACTGTGTGGGGATATTGAAAAAAAATTCATACCAAATGAGCCACAAAACTGTCACCTAAGACAAAGAAAATCATGCTTTTTGCTGCATCATTATTTTCACTTATGTTTTCTTTTTTTTACTCCATTCTCACAGATTTTTATTAAATTTGAGATACACGATTTCTTAACATTGCTTTTTTATTTCTATTGCTCAGAAATCATGTTGTCCCATTTTTTATTATTATTATGTTCTTTTAGCTTTGGGGAACAAGATCATCATTCATTAATTCAAAGGCCATTCTTGATCCTGAATGGGAAATACTAGGTCAGAACCCTTTCATTCTCTTCCTTCCTTCATCTCTTCCTCTTTTCCAGTACTCTACAGATGCTAGCTCAGTACTGGCCCTTTTCTTAAGGAAAGCCCAATTTACATATTAATACACAGTAGTCTAAGAGTTGATGAAGGTTCTGCTTCCCAAATCTATTTCCTAAGGAGCCATTCACTCATCTGCACTTAACTGAGGAGCCTTCCTGGGTTTGGCTAGGTGGTTACACTTGATCAATAGGTCTAGGAAAAACTAATTTTTAATCATGTCCTTTATCTTCGTTTTTTTTCTTTTTTGTGATTTATTCTTCTTTAATTGAAAATTGATTTTTTTTCATACAATATATCCTGATTATAAGTTCCTCTCATTCTACTTCTTCCAGGTCCTCCTCTATCTCCCCTCCATCCACTTCCTTCCTGTCTCATACAAAACCAAATAGGCATTTAAGGAAGAGTAATAAAATATAAAAGTATAAAAAGATAAAGCAAAAAGAAACACAATATAATAACAGTAATATTAATAGGACAAAACAGAAAAAAGTCAAAAAAGACAGAAGAAAACACAAAACTGGAAGCTATAATATACACACAAAGACCAGTTACAGAGAGATAAACAGGAGTGACAGGAAAAGACATAGAGAAACAGAGAGAGATAACATATTTTTAAAAAAAAGATTAAATAAAAAAAATAAATAAAAACCCTGACGGAACATGATGAGATAAGAAACCTCTAAAGATGCTGTTTAGTTGTTGGGTTTGTTTTGTGTTTGCTGCCTGGGCATGTGGCCCACCATTAAGAGTAGACCAAGTATGCTTCAATATACCCTTTCGTTGCCTCATTTCTCGTGAGCTTAAACATCTTCCCCTATGAAATATACCAGTGTTTCAGGCACTGACCCATCTTTTCTTTGCCTCATTACTCGTCGCTGGGTAGCACCAAACTCTTTTAGCACACACCATGTATACACCTATCACATTCTCTGACTAAATTGCTATCATATCTAAAGTCAGATGACGACAATTCTGCTGCATTATTTACACTTTCATGACAGTATCTGGCAAAGCACAGATGCTTAGTGAATATTAGAAATGGTGGAAAATACAATCCCAACTCCTTCACTGCATTCATATATACAGATTTAGCCAAAACTATCATTCTCTTGAGAACTCAAAAAGCAACTAACTTGGAGATTAAAGCTGGTCATCTTTTCTCACTTCTCAGTTTGTATTAACAAGTTAGTTAATGTTTGGACTCTGTAATTTACTGTCATTTAAGCATACCTATTTACTCATTGCTGACTTAACAAGAAGTTGGAACTGTAAGGCTTCTGTAGTTTTCCTTATTATAGTGCTATCCCTTTCAGTTAAAAGCAGAAGCTAAACTAGTTGAAGGAGAAAAAGGAGACATATTTGGATTAGTATACATTTATATATGATAATTTAAGATTAAATTTGCATAAGCCTTTATGTTCACCAAAGCATAATGTAGAATTTGAGACCTTGTTATAATGCCTAGCTTATGATTTGCAGAAGTATCTTCCACATACAATGGGAGCAAATAGATATTTCCCAGAAGTAGTTCATGAAATAGATGCAAGTTCATACAAATTATTACCAAAATTGACGTAGGGATTGTCTCCTGTTTGAGCAAATTTTTGCTCATCTTTGTACTCATGGTGTTGCTTTTCACAAAATATCATTTTAAAACATTTACTAAAATAGTGTGGAAGCTTGTCTATATGAGCTGTCATTATTGTTTCCTGTACATGGCAGACAATTATCCTCTCTGGAGAGGGACATTGTGTTTTTGTTAGCAGAATTTAGTGCTTGTTAGAAAAATACAAGTTCATCTTCCTCCACAGGTTTTAAGACAGAAAAACAGAGGGAAACACTTAAATTCTAATATATTTACATATACTTTCTTAACTGTAGATGGTGTGTTTTGTTTAAAGACAAGAAACCCTAAAAAGATATTAAAGTGTGACCTTTAGTTTGCTAGTAGACAATACTTTTCTAGGTGGCACATTCAAATCAAATTGCTTTCAAAAGAAAACTATTGATATGAAGGGGTGTGCCTAGTCTTACTGTGACTTGAATTTAAGGCTTCTGTTATAGAAGAGGCTTCATAAGTTATTTTGATCATCGCAGTCATCTGGGGAGCAGGAGAGCTTGTTAAAACTACAACATATTCACTCCTACTACCAGTTTCCAGATCAACAGATGTATGATAAAGCTTGAGAATTTATATATCTACACAAGTGCCCTGTTGACACTCTTACTACTTATAGAACCAAACACTTCAAACAATTTTCTAAATATATTATCTGCCATTATTCACAGGTCTTAATACTTAGGTTGTATTCTACTTTCAGGCATGCTGTTAAATAGAAAATATGTTTCAGATTTTAAAGCCATTATAAAAGCTGCTCAATCCATCCAGGTCTAGGATGCTCACCTGCCTAGACCTGGATGGAGGGGGGAGGACCTTGGACTTTCCACAGGGCAGGGAACGCTGACTGTTCTTTGGACTGGAGAGGGAGGGGGAGAGAAGTAGGGAGACGGGGGAAAGGAGTGGGGTGAGGAGGAGGGAAATAGGAGGAGGGGAGGAGGCAGAAATTTTTTCAATAAAAACAAAATAAAAAAAATTTAAGACTCAAACTTAACAGATATAAAACTGTAAAATTGTAACCAACTATTAGCATAAAAACAGATATGTGGATATGTAGAATTGAAATGAAGACCCTGATTTTTATCCAAACAACTATGAACACTTGATTGTTCACAAAGAAGTCAAAAATGTACAGTGAAGAAAAGAAAGCATCTTCAATGAATGATGCTGGCATAACTAGATGTTGAAATGTAGAAGAATGCAAATAGATTCATATCATCAACATGTTCAAAATTCAAGTCCAATTGGATCAATGATCTCAATATAAATCCAGTTACACTGAACCTCATACAAGAGAAAGTGGGAAGTAGCATTGAATACATTGGCAGAGGAGATTGCATCCTACATATACCAGTAACACAGACACCGAGAACAACAATTAATAAATGGAACCTCCTGAAAATGAGAAGCTTCTTCAAGACTAAGGACCCAGTCAATAAGACAAAAATGGCAGCCTACATAAAGAGAAATATCTTGACCAACTCTACATATGACAGAGTACTGATCTCCAAACTAAATAAAGAACTCAGGAAATTAGACATCAAATACTAAATAATCCAATTAAAATGGGGTATAGATCTAAACAGGTAATTCTCAACAGAAGAATTTCAAATGACTAAAAGAAATTTAAGAAATTGCTCAACACCCTTTGTAATCAGGGAAATACAAATAAAAACAATTTTGAGATACAAAAAGAGCTGCTCAATATTACTCTCACAAGTTTATGTTGATTACATATTAAAAGGCTAATATATTCATAAAATTATGTTATATAAAATGAATTATTAAAATTAATTTTATGACTCAGAGATGAATCTGTGAGTAAAATGTGTACATACATCACACAATATACTGTTAATAATATATTTTTTAAATTAATTTTGATTTTTTTTATTCATGCATGTGAATGAATATGTACTACATGTGTGACCCATGCCCACACAAGTCAGGAAAAGATCAGTTTCCCTGGAACTGAAATTACAGATAATTGTCCACCACCAGAGGGGTGCTGGTAATCAAATCGGTAAGAGCAATATTTTTTACCATATTAATGTGACTGCCGAAAAATTTTAAATGATATATATGATTCAAAAATACTTATGATTGATACTTGGCAGCTACCTTGCAAATTTATTATCTGATTTTGCATCTCCCTTTGGTAACTAACAATTTTCAACATGGCAGTGAAAACTGGAACTGAAATAGTTGGGTAACCTCATTTAATTTTAATAAGTTTTTGTGAATAAAATCATGTTTTATCATCTGAATGAGGAGGCAAAAGGCAGGTAAGTTAGGAGAAGAAACTCCAGGCCATGAAGTGCTGGTGTAAACTTCTCTAACTGCAACTCACAGCATTCCACCCAGCCATGACACACTCAAGGAGATCTAGAAAGATTTGTTCCTGTGAATTGTTTGAAAACTGTCTGCTTAAATGTGCATGAAATAAATCTATAGGAATCTCATTTAAAAGTAAATATGCCTAGGGACAGTTCTTTTTACTTTAATACAGAAATAATTTCTCCATAGTAAACAATTATAATTGATATTACAAATATTATTGCTCTTTGAAAATACATTTTGCTGATATGACAACGCAGTCTATTTTCAGATTCAAGGTACATTACCATTATTTTATATTTATTAAACAAAAGCATGTTAATTCTATATAATTGTACTCTAAATGCCAGCATTAGGAAGAGCCTCTTTTCTTCTGTGAGGAATCTAACAAAAATACTGAACAAAGAAATACATACTTTTTTATATTAATTTAAATAATTTATTTTTTGTTTATGCATTTTGTCATACAACATATCATGACCACAGTTTCTCCTCCCTCTACTTTTACTCTCCTCCTCACCCTTCCCTCTCTACCAGAACCATTCCTTCATTTCTTTTCAGAAAAGAGCAGACATTTCAAAGAAATCAATCTAACATGACATAACAATGTGCAATAAATTTAGGACAAACTCTCATATCAAGTCCAGGTGAGGCAATCCAGTAGGAGGATACCAGTCCCAAGAGTATGCAGAAGAGTCAGAGACACTCCACACTTCCACTGTTAGCAGTCTACACGAACACCAAACTACACAACCATAATACATACACAGAGAACCTAGGGCAGACCCCTGCAGTCTCGTGATTGACACTTTAGTCTCTATGAGCCCCTATGAGCCCTACTTAATTTAGTCTGTGGGTCAAGTTCTTGCAGTGTCCTAAATTCCTCTGGTTCTTACAGTCCTTCCTTCCCTCTACAGTGAGGTTCTCAGAACACCAAGGGGAGGGACCCAGTGGATATCTCAAATTTGGGCTCTCTCTCTACCTAATGCTTGGCTGTGGGTCTCTGCATTTGCTCCCTCCAGCTGCTGAAGGAAGGCTCTTGGGTGAAGAGAAATTCATACTCTTGATAGTGGACAGTATTTACTTCTATATTTCAAGCCAGCTAATTGAATCAAGTCAAATGTCTCTTTTTTTGTTTAAAATTTACATTTATTTAAGTATTTTAAGTAGTATACTTTACTTGAATTTACTTACTTTTAAATTATTTTTTCATTGAAAACAGTTTCTATACAAAATATTCTGGTCTGGTTGTGGTTTTCCCTTCTTTCACCCCTCCCAAATTCCCACCCCCACAGTCACCAGTCTCATTTTAGAAAACAGGCAATAAAAAAGCAGGCAAACCACATAAAACAACAAAAAATAACAGAGACAGCAAAAGAAACAAAGATGTGTATGTATACACTCACTTGTACGCACACACACACAGAGCTACACACATACAATCTATAAAACACAAAATTGGAAATTATAATACATAAGCAAAAGAGTGGTAAAACAAAATATGCCCAAACGTAGCAGTATGAATCAAAAGTCTACAAAAATGCCCTTGGATTCATCTCTGTGTTGGTAATTTACTGTTGAGCATGGAACCCAAGAGGAATTTACCTATTTTAACTAAAGAGGTAAGAAAGTAGAGAACCTGAGAAAATGATGAGAATTGAAATCTCACATTAAAAGAGTGGATATTCCCCCTTGTTGGGGAATATTTGTGAATTTTTATTTTCTGGTTGAATTTATTGCCTATACAACAGTGAATTTTTACATATTTTTCTAAAAAAATTAATATCTTAAATAATTTCTTATTCGTAGCAATTCCCTTTTTGAAATGAAGTTGTTTTGTTTTTACTAATAACAGGGAATATGAAATTAATAAAAAGTAGGTCATGGATTTGAAAGCTAGCAAGAAAGGGTATGGGAGTAGTCAGGGGCAGGAAAAGGAAGGAGGGATATTATAACTACACTGAACCTCAAAATAAACTGAAAAAAAAAGGTGAGACAGAGCACCTTTAAAAACCAGATGACCCACACTGGAGCACCGGACTGAGCTCCCAAGGTTATAATGAGGAGCAGAAGGAGAGAGAACATGAACAAGGAAGTCAGGACCATGAGGGGTGCACCCAACCACTGAGACAGTGGGGCCGATCTATTGGGAGCTCACCAAGGCCAGCTGGACTGCTACTGAAAAAACATGAGATAAAACCAGACTCTCTGAATGTGGCGGACAATGAGAGCTGACGAGAGGCCAAGGAGAATGGCACAGGAACTTTCATCTGGCGATAGATCGAGAGAGAGACAGAGACCCAATTTGGAGCAACGGTCTGAGCTCTTAAGGTCCAAATGAGGAGCAGAAGGAGGGAGAACATGAGCAAGGAAATCAGGACCACGAGGCGTGCACCCACCCACTGAGACAGTGGGGCCGATCTGTTGGGAGCTCTCCAAGGCCAGCTGGACTGGGACTGAATAAGCATGGGTTGAAACTGGACTCTCTGAACAAGGCGGACAATGAAGGCTGATGAGAAGCCAAGGACAATGGCACTAGGTTTCGATCCTAATACATGAACTGGCTTTGTGGAAGCTTAGCCTGTTTGGATGCTCACCTTCCTGGGCCTGGATGGAAGTGGGAGGACCTTGGTCTTCCTGTAGGGCAGGGAATTTGGACTGCTCTTCAGTATCGAGAGGGAGGGGGAATGGACTGGGGGGAGGAGAAGAGGAGTGGGGATGGGGGACGGGAGTGGGGGGAGGGGGCAATGTGTGGGAGGAGGGGGAGGGGAATGGGAAACGGGGAGCAGTTGGAAATTTTAATTAAAAAAGAATAAAAATAAATAAATAAATAAAAATATTAAATAAAAAAAAAAAACAGATGAATTGGCCCTGCAAGTCTTTCCTTGTCAGTGTTCTCCATAATAAACTGCCAATGTTACTCTTTGCTAAACTTGCAGGAGACTTTTCATAGGTTTCACTATAACTTAAAGCCCTTGCTTCACTTGTCCAGTGCGTTTTTATGCTTTTAATCAGAATGTAGTTTTTTTGACCTGGCAAGCTGGCTCGAGGGGTAAAGCATTTGCTATACAACCCTGACGGCATGAATTCCGTCCTTGCAACCACATAAAGAAGGAGAGAACTGACTCCACAAAGTTGCCTGTGATGACCACACATGGACAGTGGGGTCAACACCCCCAGATACTTGTATCAAATACACGTAATAATAGTAAAAACAGTCTTGCACAGGTCATTGCTTGACAATATACTTGTATCTCTAGGAACATTAGACATGCTATAAGTAGTTTGAACACATGATATTCAGTACTTATTTATGTGGATGGGCCTTTAATTTATAAAGCGATGGCAGTGAATATGCAATTTCTGGAAAATAATAAAAGCTTCAATTTCATAAAGTAAATTAATATAATATTAAAATAAATTAACCATGACAGGCTGGTTGTCTAAATTTTGTCTAGTTCATTCCAAAATATATTTCTCCTCATACTTTCTGCCTCCACAGAGCATGCTAGAACTAATAATTACACATGATTTTGGTTCAAATTTTAAAAACTATTTGACCCCCACTCCCACAGAACACCTGGAACTCAAGTTATTTCTTTACTTTTACTATATTAGTATTTTATCCAGAGATGTCAACCAAATTCCACATGCTCACTGCCAACAAAATGCTAAGCTTTGTAGCTTACCTAATGCACTATGAGCCATGATTTACAAAAAAAAAAAAAAAAAAAAAAAAAAAAAAAAAAAGTTGTAAGACACTGAAAAGATCCAGCAATCCTTGAATTTGCCTTCTCGTGCAGTGGGCTTTCTCTTGCTAACATGGTGTGGTAATTTTGATCATTTGTCTCAAAAGCTGGTTTCTAATCAATATAACGTGTGCTCCTGGAATTCACCCTTCATTCATCCAAGACCCAATCTGCTTTTCCTTCATTGTAGACCATGTTATGGATCTGTGAATTTCTGTCACTTTTTTCTATGCTAATACTTTACCCTGGACCTTGGTGTCATACTTCAGGCCAAGTTCATCCTACTCAAAACTGAGCAGTACTGAGTAAGGGAAATTCTTTTTTATTATTATTCTTTTTTTAATTAATTAATTAATTTATTTATTTAATTATTAAAGATTTCTGCCTCTTCCCCGCCACCACCTCCCATTTCTCCCCCTCCCCCAATCAAGTCTTCCTCCCTCCTCAGCCCAAAGAGCAATCAGGTTTCCCTGCCCTGTGGGAGGTCCAAGGACCACCTACCTCCATCCAGGTCTATTAAGGTGAGCATCCAAACTACCTAGGCTCCCACATAGCCATTACGTGCAATAGGATCAAAAACCCATTGCCATTGTTCTTCAGTTCTCAGTAATCCTCATTGTCTGCTATGTTCAGCGAGTCCGGTTTTGTCCCATGCTTTTTCAGACCCAGGCCAGCTGGCCTTGGTGAGTTCCCTATAGAACATCTCCATTGCCTCAGTGTGTGGGTGCACCCCTCGCGGTCCTGAGTTCCTTGCTCGTGCTCTCTCTCCTTCTGCTCCTCCTTTGGATCGTGAGACTTCAGTCCAGTGCTCCAATGTTGGTCTCTGTCTCTGTCTGGAAATTCTTATGCTAACTACAAATCAACCCTTTTTGTGTTTCAGCTCAATTCCAAGTAACTCAGTTCCTGAAATAATAATAATATTTTCTTAATTTTTGACAACTTAAATTGGAGTCTATGAACAGTTAAAAATCCACTATCAAAAATATCCCTCAGTCTGTTCTTTCCTTCTTTCCGCATGGATACATACTTTGTCCCCTCAGATGCTTTAGTGTCATAATTTATGACATCTTTTATCAATCCCGATCCCTTTTGTTTCTTTTCTTAAACAACCAAACATGCCCTGAATCCAGCAACACCATGGCTTCCTACTGCAAAGCGCATACGTGCAAACTGGATTTGCATAGAGTACACACATGGAAGCTGTATTTGCATAGAATTCACAACTTCATTCTGAGACACCTGTAAGTCTAAAGATGTATCTTCTTAACTGGATTCCAAACACTAGAAATAGAGGAGATTCGCCTATTCGTCTTTCTGTGACTTAAAATCTAACACACTTTTGCATTGCTAAGTCAGGAACATGATAAACACCGGCAAGTTGACTTTGTAAAGAATTATTAGTCTCTCCTTTCATACTTTTATTATTAGAACAATTTTATTAGTGTTTTAAATAAAATGTGTATGCAGCATATCAAGACCATAGTAAAACTCTCCTTATCACCAATAAAAGGAACAGTGGAAGAAAGTTCCATATCATGAGTGTATGAAAACAAACCTAGACAAATGGCGTGTCAGTTGAAAATAAAATATCACCAGACACATATCAAAGCACGATTTTCCCCCTTGAAATGTGGAGTGTTTAAAATTATAGTCTGAATTCTTTGTCAACCAAGAAGAGCTGTACACATCAGCTCTACATAAAGCTGATGCCAAATGGGCAAAGACTATTGTGATTCTCTGGTGTGTATACAGTAAAAAGAGTTTTTACAGTACCTACAGCAGCATTCCATCAAGAAAAAAAGCACAGACAAGACTTGGAGAGTAGATATTCCATAGCTAACCTTGAGAATGAAGTATGCCAAACATAGGGAATTATTTTCATCCAGCTTCTAGTCCACCTTGGGTTGCTACAAGCAACTATCAACTGCCAATAACTCATCATAATGGTGGGCCTTTATGCCTACTTCCCCTCTTTAGTTTCCTCTGGCCTGAGCCTGCACAGACTTGGGGCATGCTGTCATAAACATGTGTTCATATATAACTGCCCTGCTGTACCCAGAAAAGTGTTTCATTTTAGCTTGATTATATTACCATTGGTGACAAAGGACTCTATAATTGAATCTGGGGCACAGTGAGGGATATTCAAAATACACCTGGAGCATATGACAATTAAAGAAAATGTCCAAGAGTCTCTGGGATTGGGAATTGGTCAGTAAAACACAAGCCAACAGAGATGCCTCCCAATGGCCAGACTGCAACAGTTTGAATAACAAACATTTAAATCAGTACTTTTTTATATTTTCAAAGTAAAAAGATAAATACCATGAATCTACAATGATATAAAGTCCAAATGTACTGAATTATTAGGAACCCTCGGAGTGAATTCCATAGTGACCGTACCATTTTGTATTTCATCAACAGTGTATTGGTGTTCATTTTCTCCCATACCTCTCCCGCATTGTTGTCTTTTATTTTTTAGATGATGATTGGCATTCTGACGTGGGTGGAATGGACTTTCAATGTAGTTGTCATTTGCATTTCCTTAATGGCTTAGCATTTTGAACACTTTTTAAAGTGTTTATTAGCTATTCACCTTTTTTTTATTAAATTTTTTTATTAAAAATTTCCACCTCCTCCCCACCTCCCTTTTCCCTCCCCCTCCCCCCACTCCCCACACCCCACTCCCCTCCCCCTCCAGTCCAAAGAGCAGTCAGGGTTCCCTGCCCTGTGGGCAGTCCAAGGTCCTCCCCCCTCAATCCAGGTCTAGGAAGGTGAGCATCCAAGCAGGCTAGGTTCCCACAAAGCCAGTACATGCAGTAGGATCAAAACTCAGTGCCATTGTCCTTTGCTTCTCAGCAGCCCTCATTGTCCGCCATGTTCAGAGAGTCCGGTTTTATCCCATGCATTTTCAGTCCCAGTCCAGCTGGCCTTGGTGAGCTCCCAATAGATCAGCCCCACCGTCTCAGTGGGTGGGTGCCCCCTCGCGGTCTTGACTTCTGTTCTCAATTCTTTAGCCTTTAAAAATATGGTAATTCTTTTCTTGATATTTCTTTTTTATAGCTTTTTGTATGGCCTAGATATTAGTTTTCTATCTGTTTTACTCTCCTTCTGTGAGTTGCCTCTTGGTTCTATTGTCCATTTCCTCTGCAGTACAAAAGGTTTTAATTTTATAAAGTTCCATTTGTTGATTCTGTCTTTGTTTCCTTAGCAACCAGGGTACCGTGCAGAAAGTCTTAACTTACTCCTATGTCTTGTAGAATTGACTATTTGAGAAAATGGGCAGGAACAGCTTTGTTCCTAAGTGTTCATTTAATTCACTCCAATTGTTCACAGTCCTTTCAGTTAGTGATTTTTCCAGACCAAAGTATACTGTCTTTCGTTTCAACTCTCAAAATCTGGGACAATTTTTAGAATTCAGAAGTTTAAATGCCATTTGACACTAAGTCAGTCCTAATTGTTTTAAATATATATGACCTCCTTTTCTTCAGAATGCAAGTAACGTTTTTCTCAAAGTCTTTCTAATATTCTTCTCTCTCTGAGATGTCAGTTGTCCTTGTACACGACTTAGTATGTTGTAGTACTTAATCCTTGAAAGAATCTGCTGCCCATTAAACATTGATCGCTTAATTAGGGCAGGTACTTTGCTGTCTAGGAGAGACCACAGGTCACCACTTTTTGATTCTTCTCTGCCTTATTTCTTTCTTCTTTTTTATTCTGGCTTCCTGTCCCTTGACCTTCTTCAGAGCTACATCACTCACTGGCACTTCTCTCATTTGTGGTTTACTCCCTATCCATACAACCCTAGCTAAAACCTATCTTTTATTCACACACTCCATTGCTTCATGAAAGAACCTTAAATGTAGAGGATTCTCAATAAATTTGGAAATGACATAATAAAAGCATATGGGTGCTAGCTTCATGAGTGCTCAGATGGGAAAGAAATAACTGGATGTAAGTATATATACATAAAAAAACTGCTCTCTAGATTGAGAGCACAGTATGAAACCATCCTCTAAATGTAAGGGAGGCAGAATGCAGCTGTAATTTCCAAGCTCTCACTTACTCATAATGAAGTACTTTCGTGAGTAGGGGTCACCCATCGAATCTAAGCATTTTGAAGGCTGTGACATGAAGACTGCTGGTGTGAGTGCAATCTCACACTATGTGAACTATGTGTTAGGGACCCTGTGTCATAAAGGAAAAACAAATTCATCACATATTTACTGCAGAGTAAGTTTCTGGAACCACCTTAAACCTGGCAAATGTTATCCTTGGAGGAAAGAGCCAGCACTCTGTCTTTAAAAAGCTTCCCTGTGATCCTTAGGGTATGAAACATCCTAGAGAAACTGAAGGCAATGTCACAGAGACATAAAAAGACAAGATGGATGGGGATGGGGTGGAATTTGTGAGAGTACAGTGTCTTTCCTATCCCATCCTGCAGTATGGGATAATTGGGCTAAAAGCAGGAGCACAGACAGAGCCCTAATGCACATTCCTTAATGAGGTGCATTAGCTCTGCCTGCTGAAATCATTTCTCGGTGAAACAGGGGAAAAGGCTTTCACGCCAAGATTACCGGGGTTTTATTAAATGTGTTTGACCATTAAGTAAAAAAATGTGGAAAACTGTGAGTTATTTTCTTCATCCAAAGTAATCACCTCCTATTAAGATTAAGCCATAAATGCACTTTCTTGGCTCGCGTGCTCTAGTTTCTTCAGCCTAGTACGGAGGACTTGAACATATTGTTGGGTAACGTGAGAGGAGGAAGTTGCAAGATTTAGATCACTTTTATGACAAAGCTAAAAGGTTATGCTTTAAAAGGGCAAGGCTTTTGCAGGCACCAGGCTGTACTGCTTCTTTCTAAAAGACTAAAGAACACATTTAAAATAAAATTCCTTATGGAAAACACATACTTCACCTTATATATTGTAATATCTTAACCCATATATATATAATATATATAATCTTATGTCCTTGTTTTAACATGGAGACTTGTGTATGATATGAGGTTTTAATACTTGAAGAGAACAAGATAAATTTTTCCACTTAAAATTTTAATTATTTTAAGTAGGTTATAAACTATATTATTGAATAACTATAGGCAAAAGTGAATTTATATTTAGAAGAAATTTAAACCAATGTTTGCAGTCTCTTCTGTTTTGGTTAATTCATTAATTTATAATAATCAATTCAGCAATTAATACAAATAATAATTTTAATCAGCATTTTATTGATTTATAATTAATATAGTTGATTTTTAATGGAAATAATTTTATTTAAAATTGAAAGTAGCATTTTATGGTGAGCAGGTGCTGAAAGGGTGAATTAGTGAAGTGGTAATATTTTTTTCTACCAAGAACCTGTTTAATTTTTAACATTCATTTCAAAAAAAATTACAAAAAGATATACACAGAGACATTTGTAGCTTTCTAAATAAAACATGTATATCCAAATATTTTCAACAAATATTATTATTATACTTAGCCTAGTATAATATTTAATCAATTGTTAACAACTGCATTCTTTGTTTTATGTCCTAGTGAAGGGTAGCAGTAAAATATCTTTTTATCTTAATGCATAAAATCAGAAATTCCTCAATTATTCAATATTCCCATCATTTGAAAGAGAAATTCATTATTTACCAAGGAAGGATGAAAAGCTCTTGACAATTCTTTCAATGACATTGACTAACATATTCCACCCGTATAGGAGGAAAGTATCAAGAACCACACAAGTTGTGATAAAATAGCTATTAAGTTAACCTACTTGAATTTAAGATATTTTCTTCTGAAGATATTTTTGTTTCTGAAACAAAGGGTAGGAGTAAAGCTTCCTGAACTCAAAGTATTCTGTCTTCAAAAATTATTTCTATTCTTAAACACATAAAGGTGTCTAATTTAAGGACAGTATCATTGCTGTCACTTTTTATCAATATGCAATATCATTATTCATAAATACCATGGACTCATAACCAATGCACAGTAATGGTAATCCATAAAGAAACTGCTTGGAGAGATAATGTGAAAGTAGTTTATTTCAATAAGTTAGATTTATTTGCTTTATTAAGGTGTAAATGACAAATTCTACGATCTTAAGTTACACAGTATGATTTAGTTTTATACAGGTTTCAATTTCTATTATTAGCTAATAATTGGCAAGTAAGTACAAAGCAGAAATCTGTAATCATTTTTTCCCGAAGCACTTGAAAGGATGTTATGACTAATTCTGTCTTCCATAGGCCTGGATTATATTGACGAGAGATCTATATTGCCATGTTTATGTTACCAAGATACTCAACCTATCTACCCATCAGAGCATAAGTTGGTAAAGAAAGTTTGTGTAGACATGTGTGTGTATGTTTGTGGGGGGCATTTATGGGGAGTATGTGGGGGCATGTGGGTGTGCACTTGTACAATGGAATACTATTTGGTCTTAAAGTAGATTTCTTTCCTTTGATATAATATACATTAATCTTGAGGGCATCCTATTGCCTGGACTTAAACTTGGATTAAGGAAATCTTGTACTGTACAATTTCACCCCTATGTGAAATCTCAAAAAGATAAACAACTGTAGGTAGAGTGAAGAACACTGTTTATTAGGAGTAAATAGTTGAGGGTGCTGGCTGGCTTGAGAAGATGATGACCAAAGGATACAGATATTTCAGTTGCATGGGATGAATAAGTTTGAGTCTTATTTTGCAAAGAGCAGCTCTAGACGCATTTCTTTTCTTTATCTTTTTCTTTTTCTTTTTTTTTTCTTTTTTTCTTTTTTTGGTTTTTCAAGACAGGGTTTCTCTGTGGTTTTGGAGCCTGTCCTGGAACTAGCTCTTGTAGACCAGGCTGGTCTCGAACTCGCAGAGATCTGCCTGCCTCTGTGCCTCTGCCTCCCAAGTGCTGGGATTAAAGGCATGTGCCACCACCGCCCGGCTCTAACCGCATTTCTAAATCACACTAAGGGATTGGCTGTGTTATTACAACTAAAGTATAACTAGGTGAGACTAGTTAATGCATTAAGTAGGTAGAGTTAGTCGTCCCATGATGCCTGTACACCAAGTGCTATGTTCTACATTTATGCGCTTATTTTGTCAAACAATTAAAAATTTAAAAAACAAATATAAAAAGTCAAAGGATAACTAAAATTTTAATAACGTGACGATGCTCCATGGCCGAGATGAGTAGGTCATACTCTTCCTGTCACATCATCTCCAGGGAGTATCCAAACTACCTGGCCCTGAGGGATCAAGGGCTTATATGTGCATAATCACACAAACTCAAACACATATACCCAATTTAAAATAATAAAATAAATATTTAAAAAATGTGTGATGAAAATTATAATTTCTCTTTCCACCACTAAACTCCAAACCAGTACCGTTCCCCAAGACACAGATGAAATGTATTTAAATTTATACAAATTTCAATAGTACGTGAGAGATTTGAAAGTTTAGTTTATAGAAAATTCAAGATCTTTGAGAATAGTACATATGTATTTAATTAAACTAGAAAATAACACATATTTATTGAGAACATGGACACTTGTTGACAAACTGTCTTTCAGAAAACCATATATCTAACACCTCATATTTTGTAATTCATATTTTCTGCAGTTAGTTTTTTGCATTCATTGAGCATTTTCTTAGTTGAGATCCAAAGTCTTTGTTAATAACATATAACCATTTGACTAGAGATAGTTTCATATAAACACTCTATAGATGGCAAGAGTAATGATACAAATGGTGTTTCTTATTAAACTACCGTTGTATTTGCTTCCAAGTTCAGAGTTTTTAATCTCTAATTGATGCTGTCTTTCATAGGTTTAAAGTCCCTGCTACAGTATTCTGGAAGTCAAATTATCAGTAGTTTTTGTAGGTTGTGTTGAAAGGTGCCTGCAGGTTGGCTCTGTAAATGTACAGGAAGAAAATGGGATGTGAACAAAATGCATGACTCAGACACCTTAGTAACAGCGAGGGGAATGTAGCCATAACTGCTACAAATCAGCCATTCAAATGACTTGAGCGTATGCTGACACCAAGGCCAACACTATTCTTAAATGTGAATTCAGTGTAACAAAGGAGGACAGAGAGCGACTTGAGGTACTTGCCATTGTTACCAGATAAATTTGTTTTCACACCACTATTATGTGATTTTGCTTTACAAAATCCTCACCCAACTACAGAAGTAAGGTTCACAGTCATTTGATGCACTAGCAGATGGATTTCAATTTGGTTGAGCAGTAATTGCTCATGCTTGGGGCCATAACAGCTCATAGGTGATTTTGTATGAGTTTTGGAAATAGATCAGCTTCTTTAGGATATGGTGAGATGGAAGAATCATACCAAAGTATGGAAATAAGATACTATAAATTGAGGCAAGACCTTTGATTGCAGAAAGTCAAAGTAATAGCTTTATATGTTTAGCTAGATACTGTAAATATTGGAAGAAGATTATTTATTTTGTTAGGTTCACACTACTCCATAGGATGGTTTCTCTTCTGGGACTTTGCCAACTTTGTAAGGTAGGTAAATCTCCAGAGAGCTAATAGTGGAAAACTTTTCCTTTGCTTTGCTTTTTATTTTTATTTATTCTTCTCTAATACACCAGATCCTGACCACAGCCTCCCCTCCCTCTACTACTCTGAGTCCTTCCCACCTTTTCTCCTCCTCCCTCCAGATCCATTGCTCCTGATTTTCTTTTCCAGATATATAAACCTAATAAGGCATGTCAATATGCAATAAGCCTAGGTACAAACCCTCATGTCAAGGCTGGATGAAGAAACCCAGTAGGAGAATAAGGATCCCATGAGCAGGTAAAAGAATCAGAGATACTGACTGATACCCCATTCCCACTGACATGAGTCCCACAAAAATCCCAAGCTACACAATTATAGTGTAATTGCAGAGGACTTAGCTCAGACCCACATAGGCTCCGTGATTGCTGCTTCAGTCTCGGTGAGCCCTATGATCCCTGCTTAATTGATTCCGTGGGCTATGTTCTCTTGGTGTCCTTGACCCTTCTGGTTCCTACAATCCTCCTCCTCTTCTGTTGGGTTCCTGTGCTCTGCCTAATGTTTGTCTGGGGGGTCTCTGCATCTGTTCTCATCAACTACAAGAGGAACCCTCTCTGATGTGTTGATTGGACTAGGCACCTATCTATGAGTATAGTAGAACATCATTAGGAAACATTTCATTGACCCCCCCTCCCCCCATGCCCAGTTGTGTTGGTTCCACTCTAGGTCTCTGGGCTATCCTGCTTCCCATTCCTGCCCATCCAGATAGTGTCAGGCATGAACTACCCCTAGTGTTTTGGGCCTCAAGTTAGACCAGTCATTGGTTGGCATGCCCACAAGCTGTGAGCCTCCATTGCCCCAGCACATCTTGCAAGAGGAGATACCATAAATTGAAGGCTTTGTGACCAGGCTTGTGCCCCAGGCCCACAACTGGAGACCTGGTCCGGTTACAGAGGATGACCGGTTCAGGGCCCCTATCTTCTGTACTAGGAGCTGTGGCTAGGGTCACCATCATAGATTCCAGGAAGTTTCCACTGTAGGAGGTTTTCAAATCACTCCCTAAGTGCGCCTCTATCCAGGTGGTCTCTCCCTATATTCTTTCCCTCAATCCCTCCCTCCCCTACTCGTTCCTTCCTGTTCCCATACCAACTTACCCTGAGTCTATCAGCAAAATCTCTTATATTTTCCTTCCCCACAGATATCCATGTGTCCCCACAGAGCCTTACTTGTGACTTAGCATCTCTGGGTTTATAGGTTGTGGGGTAATAATCCTTTACTTGACAGTTTGATGGAGGTGGATCTTGTATTTATCTGTTGTTTTTATTGGTTAACTAATAAAGAAACTGCCTAGGCCCATTTGATAGGCCAACCCTTAGGTGGGTGGAGTAAACAGAACAGAATGCTGGGAGAAAGAAGCCAAGTCAGTGAGTCACCATGATTCTCCCACTCCAGACAGACGCAGGTTAAGATCTTTTCTGGTAAGCCAGCTCGTGGAACTACACAGAATATTAGAAATGGGTTAGATCAATATGTAAGAGCTAGCCAATAAGAGGCTGGAACTAATGGGCCAGGCAGTGATTAAAAGAATACAGTTTTTGTGTAATTATTTCGGGGCATAAGTTAGCCATGCGGGCGGCTGGGTGCTGGGGACACAAGCCCTGCTGCTCATATTACAACAGAGTGGCGCCCAACGTGGGACACCAAATGTATCAACGTAAATAAATACAAACAGATTATAAAAATATATACAGCTTTAATAAAAAAGTAGACTTACAGGACCACAGGTTCCCACGGAGAACAGAAAAGCAGAGAAAAGGTCTGCTGGGATCAAGCCCAACAGATTTATCAGTAAACATTAGCCCGAGGCAAACACGCCCTCAATGGGTGGGGCTTATCCCTACAACAGTTAATATCCACTTATAAGTGAGCACATATCATGTTTTTCTTTCTGGTATTCCTGAAGACTAATGAGCTGAGGAAAAAGTACAGAGAATTCAGAGAATTGATTCCAATTGTGATGTTTTAAATATTTACTGATGTAGAAAATAAGACACGAACTGAATACTAGAATCAGAATAGGAACTAATGTTGATATTCAAAGCCAAAAGGAAACTTTTGAGTATTCCTAGCCTTCTTATCTGTTAGATTGGTTATTTAAGTTGCCACAGCTAGCACATCAATTGCGTAGGTGAAAACAATGCCTTTCCTATGCCTATTCATTTATACAAAGAACATTTACGCATGAGATAGAGGTCACATTTGGTATCTTTCTATTTTAGTTTCATGGAGAGAAATTTCTGTGGCCCCTCAAAAAGCTCCATATAGAGCATTTAATGTTCAATGAAGCAGCTAACAATATAAAAAGGATTTTTTTTAGTTTAATATGAAATTACAATACTGAATGAAACAAAAAAGACATTAAAACAAGTCAAGTTTTACTTTCATGGTAAGAAGGACTGGTGGACTTTGCACTGCTAATATACAATTAAAATTTAGAATTTTGTGCATTAGACAAATTAAAGCAATAAAAATTAAACAGCCCGTGAATAAAATCATCAGTCACAGTTTCAGCAGTCTGTATCATAAGATTAATCTATTTAGAAAGGGTGAATTATTTTCTTTCTCTTTTGAATTTTCAGAAAAAAATACTCTATAAAGTGTGATTCCATGAAGAATTTTGTTATTATTTTAGGGAAACATAATCATAAAAGTAAGATAATGCAGAGAGAACTGTTGAATAATGCATATAGAAAATATGAGTTTACATGCTGAACCCATTGGTATTGTTGGTTTTGTCATTTTTTAAAATTTTTAGTATTTTTCTTGCAAGACTATATTATGTTAAACTATAATTTTGTTATTCATAGGAATGAATTGTATAATCACAATGTGACAATGGCATACAGGTAACCATGACTACTTCTATTCTTCCGTCAACTTTTGCTTCTTTGTGCAATGGTGAATATTTTTAGTTTGTCTATTATTTTCCCTTTTCAAACTCAGAATCTAAATTATAAGGCATTTCTACTTTTAAAATTTGCACAATTTTACAGGGTTTTATCTTCTTTAGGTATGTAAGTATATGATAACAAACATGAAGTTTGAACTAAGAATCTTTCAACTGAAACAAATCGTTGATCAGTGGGTCACCACCGTTTTATGTTCCAGGCTTTAATATTTGCATTTATAGAACATTTCTTAGCCTTTTTTTGCTTATGCTATAGAGTCATTAGTTTCTTGCTATTTTTTCTTATTTTTATGCGTATGTATGCCTGGGATATGCATATGTATGTGCACATTCATTCAGATGTGTGTGGAGAACTGTATGTGTGGGGGTGATCACACATATGTGTATGCCTGCATGTGGGGGCCCGATGTCACAATCTTCCTCCACTACTCTTACCCCTTGTACTTGATGGATAGTCCCTCCTCAGTCAAACCCAGAGCCTTGCGATCAAGGTAGTCACCCTGCTCTCTGTCTTCTGCCGCGGCCGCTAATCATCTGTCAGTTCTGAGTATCTGAATTCTAACCATTCCTCTCCCTTGTGAGGCAAACACTTTAACTGCAGATTTATCTGCTTTACTTTCCTTGCTACTTCTTATGTACCAGTTTTCTGAAAACCCTCCCTTCTATTAAGCCATTGCAAACTCTGTTGTCATTTTCAGATATTCACTGCTCTTACCTGATTACTATGACACCTCTGATTTGACTTCATAATTTCATCAATATTCTCTTTGGTCACCCATCTCCTCTTTTATCCCCTTAGCTGGATATCACTCCGAAGTGGCATTTTTTCAACATAAAAGCTGTTCTAAATTTGAGCATCTCCTGACAGACAATGATCAAAGTAAATATAAGATTGCTTATTTGTTAAACAGGGTCTGTTATTTGCTTTACAGGGACTCCCACTGGAGTGAGGCACAGGGGGGAATTGCACTGTATTCTTCAGCCGTGTATCACAGTGACCATTCATGACATCCATTGATTTGTTACGATGTCTGCTGTAAGCAAAATTACAGTGTTAAAGCTGGAGGTGATCCTGTACCTAAAATATTAAATAAGTAAACAAATCTTAGCATAAATATAAAATAAAGATTATGCACACTGAATATTAGTGCTCCTAGCTTTTGTGATTCAAGCTGGTATGTTCAGGTTACATTAACACATATCCAAGGGAGGAAGCCCTTCACAACTGGGATTTCTACACATTTTCAGGTAAACATCTGTGGTGCTTGTGGTTAAAACACTGCACTCATTATGGGAAAACTGCTCTTGGAAATCCTTAGTCTGCTGGTTCATATGACGGCAGTGCTTCAGAGTCAATAATTGAAGTTACATCAAAAGGATGAAGCCTAAGCAGCAAAATTATAGCAAACAGCTCAAAGGCTTTGGCTGTGAAGAGTTTAAAGACAGACTGAAGTGCTTCTCTCATGTCCCACTGTTGAAATTCTTCTTTTCCACTGCCAGCAGGACACTGGAAGGCTATAGGACTACTGAAACATGGCTCCTTCACCAGCAATCTGCTGCTACCCCTCTTCCGTGTTTTGTTCTAAATCGCTTATTCTGTAAACATCAACATAGTAAGACCCTACACGGCATAATAATTCCTTTTTAGTTTAGGAAATGAAGGAAAAAAATGGGACTACATATTATCTTTGGAATTTTGGGGAATGAGAGTGATAATGATAACCTCTAACTGGTTAGTTTTAGGTTAGCAGTGGTTTTGTCGCTTTCATTTTTATTTACTTTTTTGAGAATTTCATATATATTTACACCATTTATTCCATTCCGTATTTCACTTACAACTGCTCCTGTGTATTTCTCACTCCCTCTCAAGTTCATGATCCCTTCTTGTATAATTAATATTATTGCACACATACTTATTTGTATATATAAATATAACCAAGTGAATCCTATTAGTATTGTTGGTATAGGCATCCCAATTATATACTGGGGATTGCATAATCTACCATGGGACTTGTCTGAAGAAGATAAAATTTCTTCATGGAAGCTATTAAATTCCTTTATCTCTTTAGGGCTAAAACCTTGTGAGATTTTTTATATCCATGCTGGCCTGTCATCTGGTACTATACTCGTGGTGGTTTGCTTAGGCAATCATATTGCTGAGAGTTCATGGGTATAACTTCCCTCTCTTTTGTTTATTGAAGACATTGCCTCACTGTAGCCATTCTGGTCTCTTAGAATCTTTCTGCTCCCTCTCCTGCATTGTTCCCTGAGCCGTAGGTGTGGGGTTTTTACTGTACATGTATCAGTTGAGGTTTGGCAGGTTTGGCACTCCACATTCAGTTGTTTTCTTCATGTTTCTTCACCCTTTGTGACTTTGTGCACGTGTCTACGTTTGCTGCAAAAAGAGACTTAATTTATAAATGGTGAGACACTTATCTATAGACTGATCCACACAAATGGCACTAGAAAGTTCTCCTTTAGGGTCCATGTTCTCACTAGTCATGGGTAGTTGTTTAGGTTTAGATTATTGGGCGTGAATTCCCTCCTATTGAGTGGACCTGAAGTCCAATTAAAAAGCAATTTGTTATCCCTAATATATAGGTGCCACTATTGCACTTACCATGATGATCATTGCTGTAATTCATAAATCTCATATCTGGAAGATGGAGAACACTTTCCTTCCTTGTCAGCTTATAAAACACTTTTGTTGTGAAAACCAGTCGTTATCAAGGAGGAGGCTTTTGCATTAGATCCAGGTAAATCCCCTGAATCCTGTGCATGCAGTGAGCAGTGGCTTCAGCGATAGGGAAATCCTCCAGCTTCCTCTCCCTTGATAACTTGTGCAGCACCTTCACCTACTATGAGAACTAGTCCTCGGGGCGTGAGTAGGTTTCTTGTCATTCACAGTCGAATTCACACCCCTCTGTCCTACGTGTGTGGTGGTTTTGCAAACAAGAGCTTATCTCAGAGTTCTGGGATGCAAAAAAATGGCAGTGGCAATAACAGAAGTCTTTTGGACTCCTCTGACCAACAATTCAAAAAAGGATGTTTCCCATGACAGGCATTGGAGATTTTATTAAATAATCTATAGCTTTCTGGGATCAATCTCTCTCCCTTAAGTGTAATAACTTCATATTCATACATATATATGTATTTTTAAATAAACAGAAACCAATTTGTTTTCTTATGAGTTTTCAAATATCCGTAATGTCATTCATTATTCATCCATCCTTTCTCTCTGCATTTTCCTCCTTTCCTATTTCCTGTTAAGTTGCCCCTCCCTATTTTCCCATTTCTCCTTTCACAGTGCCCACTCCCCTCCTGTTTAGAGCTCCATTCAGCCTTCTAACCTGTCATTGAAAGATACCCCTGATAATAATTAACATATACGTGAGAATAGGTGTGCACAGGAGCTCTTCTTGAAATTTGAAACCTTCAACATTTTAAGGAAGGCTGCTGTTATGCAAGCAAATATCATTTACTATCTTATGTTGAAAGGTTGATAGTACAGACATAAGTGATATTTGTAAAATATCAACCCCTCAGAGGAGCAATAACATGAGCAAGGGGTCAAGACCATGATGGCGATACCCACAGAAACAGCTGTCCTGAGCTAGTGAGAGTTCACTGACTCTGGACTGACAGTGGGGAACCTGCACAGGCCTTACCTAGCCCCTCAGAATGTGGGGACAGTTGTGTGACTGAGCAGTCTGTGTGGCCACTGGCAGTGAGACAAGGATTTATTCTTAGTGCTTGAAATGAGATTTTGGAGCCCATTCTCTTTAGAGGGATACCTTGCTGAGCCTAGATAGAGTGGGGAGGGCATTAGTCCTGCCTCAAAGTGACTTTCCTGACTTTGTTGATTCCCCATGGGAGGCCTTACCTTCTCTGAGGAGTAGATGAGGGTGGGGAGGGTAAAAGGTGGGGGAAGTGGGAGTAGGGGAGGGAGAGGATATGGGATTGGTATGTAAAATGAGAAAATATGTTTTAAATGATAAATTTGAAAATATCAGTCCCTTAAGACCAATTCACATATTGAAATTCTGACCCTGAATGTAATTAATTTTCAGAGGTATAGCTTTTACAGAAGATGGTAGACCTGGAGGGCTGATATTTCATACCTGGAGTCATTTACCTTATAAGAGATACTTTATCCCTGATGCTATTGAGGGTACAAGTGAAAAAGGTGCTATCTGTGAGACAGAAGGAAGGATCTTGCCAGATGTCAAACCAGATGGCTCCTTGATCTTGAACACCAGTCTCAGGAACCGTAAGAAACATATTATTTCTAAATCTCTGGTATCTGGTCACAGAAGCCCACGTAGAGAGCATCAATACATGTCCTTACATCTCACGAAGAAGAAGATGTCATTTTTATTCCTTAAAACAGTTTTGATTAAAGCTCATTTCCCACATTTGTTCTCAATTCCAGATCTATTACCAAATTCTTATGTTAGAGTTATGCTCATATTTTATTTATTATTTCTTTTGTGTTAGTGCAGCCACACAGTTGTTACCATGTAGACTAAAATTCACATACTCAAAGGTATTTCCTATTTAGTTCTGTTCATATCGCCAGGCTCACTTTCTCCTTTTTCACACATTATTTCCATCAATCCCTCTAGTCTCATATTTACTATTATTCTCTCTTCTCTCTCTACCTCTCTGTCTACACACGCACACACACACACACACACACACACACACAAATTTTACTCATCTATTAAAAGTCCAGGTCCTACAGAAAAGAGAATATGTGAAATTTGTCTTTCTGTGTTTCATTTATTTTGTTCAGAACAATGCTGTCATTTCCTTTGGTGGAGCTAATGAATAATACAGAGAAATAATAGAAACATCATGGAGCAATACAAGTTAAAAGTAGGTTAATACTTATTTTCTAATTTAGAAACGTCAGAGCTCAGAGTAGCCGAGGAGCATTGCTCTAGAATTCACAGTAAGAAATGGGGCCAGAGTTAGAGATCGTGTTGTCAGAATTTGCACTGAACACTTCAGAACAGCGCTGATCCAACAGAACGTCACCCACAATACAGTTGCTCACTGCAAACACAGCACAAACACTGTTCAACAGGGACTGTATAGGTCCGCTCTGGGAGAGCAGAGTTTGGTGAGCTCTATGTTTCTCTATACAAAGCAGTGAGAGTCAGAGCCCACTGTAAAATATAAAAGGTTGCATATTATAATCCTCCCTTTTTAAGACTTTTTTTTGTATACCATTAGGGAGTTTAAATTATTGTGGCTTTCAAGTCTAAAATTGTTAAAAAGTCATGTAAAATTTATACCTTTGAAAGTCCCATCCTGAAACATGTTTCTTCTATAAAATATTGTTTGTTATGCTCCTTGTGGGTTGGGGAACTTCTGTTTTCTTGATCAGAAGTATGTTAATAACATGGAAAAGTTTTTTATAGTTTCAAAATAAAAGTCTAGAAGGTTTTATACTGTCAAATTATAGTTATTTTAGCATACTGTCTTGAGAGTATTATTATTCAGCAGAGAAAGATAATTTTAAATTAGCTATGAATTGAGAGAAATTAAGAGAGGACAGACATGGGCTGTAGCTGATAGACATACTGTGGAGAGATATAACTAATTAGCACTATATTTTTTTTAAATGAATCACTAAACAGATAAGTGTGAGCTCATTACTACTAGGATGAGGTCACTGTTTTTGTATAATATTCCATCCCTTATGTAATGAAATTCAAACTTTTAGGATTGATAGGTATCAGGGTAGTAACTTAATTTTTATTCTTATTGTGATGACTTGTTTTATTAAAATTTTATAATTATATTATAATTTATTTTATAATTTTTGATATATTATAATATTAAAAAGAGATTATTACATCTTTTTAGTTCAAAGTTGTCTATGAAAACCCAGTTTAAATGTCTACCTGCTTTTACACTGAAAAATTACACGAGGCACAAAGACCCGTGAGACACTGTTTTCTGTTCCTTCCTAGGGACTAGCAATGAGACCAGCAATCCATCAGAGATGTCTCCTTTGGCTTCCAGTACAGTGATTGTAGTCACAGAATTTGAGAGAGGGAGGCAGAAGTGGTAGCTAGGCATACCTATCCATCTGGTTCTGTCTCAAAGATAAATAAAAAACCAAGGGCTCTTTATTTATTAGGAATTACATGCATGGTTTTATTAGTTATCAGATAAGGGGAAAATAACAGATCTACTTTACTATTGTTAGTAATATTTGGTCACCATAGATAAGGACATTATACAAAAAGTATAAGTGAGACAGAGAGCAGCGATGAATAAATGAGAAAGAGATAAGGACTAAAACGAGACAAGAGTGGTTTGAACGCAAGCTGTCTCCCACAGGCCCCTGACTTTGAATTCTTGGTCTTCAGGCTATAGCGTTCTGTTAGATCTTATAACCTTAAAAGGAGTTAGTGCATGGCTGAAGGTTAGGGGTCACTGAAAGAAGACCAAGACGACCTTAAATTCTCTTTCCTTTCATTTTTTAATTGATTCATTTTGGATATCACATTATGTATCATAATTCCACTCATTTTCCCACTCCCTCCCATCTTCCTTTTGTTCTTGGACCTCTCCCACCCAGACAGAATAAAATTTAAAAGAAAAACCAAAAACTAACTAAACAACAACTGAACCACAAAAACTCACTTTGGCGAGTCTTTAGTTCATACATCGTTACTAGTAAGTGTTTATTGCTATGAGTTATTGGTCTAATGCAGGGCCTCTGGCCTTTGCTACATTATTGTTACTGGGTCCTCAACCAGACTCCTCTTGGACATGTTGTCTTGTGTCATGGAGATCCTGAAGTTTTGGATCTGTAGGTCTGGCTCCTTCATATGCTCAAGCAGTTCATACCTAAGGTGGATGGTTGTTGGAGCTGGCTAACTCTTAGCCCTGGTTCTGGGTGAGGGGGTAGCTGGGTTGGTCAGCGTTCTGGTTTTTTTCTCATCATTCCTACCTGGGAAAGCTCTCCAGCACTTCCCTGGCTAACTCCCCCAATGCAGCAGGTAGTAAGCAGCAGGGGCCTGTTCTGCTCTTACACTAAGTTCAGTCCACCCCCATTCACACTACCAGTGCCAAAACTCTACCTTTTTGCCCAGGCAAGAGGCAAGGCCCACTCTCCTGATTGCAATAGTGGCCATACCAGGTAGGGGCCAGTTATCCTGCACTCCTGCTCTCAGGGCCCGATCACTTGTACCCCACCAACTGGGTCAGCCTAGACAAGGTGCCGGGACTGCTCTCCTAAGTGCGGCCATTGATGAGGGACAGATTCAGCTGTTCCACTCTTGTGACCCCAGGGGCAGCTTTTCTGACCTCCAGTAGGTGGTGAGGATCTTGCGGGGGGGGGGGGGGGCGTCATCTCTCCCTGACCCACCACCCTGTGACAGCAGGGCTAGCTGTCCCAGTCCCATGACCTCAGAATTTGTGACCCTGTGAGCCCCTCCCAACAGGATCAGCTCTACTATGCTGCCCACGCAAGGTGCAGGGCCCACTTTCTTGGGTGCTGCAGTTAGTGAGGGGCAGGGCCAGTTCTCCCTAGTTCTGCAGTTGCTGAGGGGTTTGAGGCAATTCTGTGCAATTGTGTGCAATCCTCACGAGCTTCCATGGTAACAAGCACCATGCACATGACTACAAACTGCAGCTGTTGCAGGGCCATGGACCCCAGACATGGCTCTTGGCTATAGGGCAAGCCTAGTTGACACCACAGCCCCTGGTGGCAATGCAGGCCACTCAGATCTGTATGGACCTGACAGAGGCATAGTCCTTGGACACTAAGATGGCCCTAGGTGGTGACCCATACCCCTGGAGTCCATGTGGCCCTTGGTTGCAACATGGGCCATGGATATCAACATAGACCCCTGTTGCAGTTGAACCATAGCCCCAGACATGGTCTTTGACAGCAGTCCAGACCTGGTTGGCAGTACAGGTCACTCTGTGGCCCTGGAACACTAACATAGCTCCAGGTCACAGCATAGATTCCTGACATCTCCACAGGTTTTGTTGGTAACAGGAGCCTCAGACATCAACACGGACCACTGCTGTGACAGGACCATGGACCCAAACACAGGGCCACGACAACTAGGGCCCATATGATTCCATGACCCTTGGTGGCAGCTCATGTCACTTAGGTCTGTATATGTCTGACAATGATACTATGCTTAGACACCAGCATGTCCACAGGTGGCAAATCATATCTTGGGTTACTGTGTGACCTTTGGTGGCAACACCTGCCATAGACATCAACAATGACTCAGGCTGCAGAAAGACCATGGACCCAGACATGATCCTAGGCAGCAGCCCAGAGTGTATGTCATTGTGTCCTACCTTGGCATTGCATGTCACCCAGATCAGAGTGACCCCAGTGGCTGAGTACACACTGAATACTAGCATGTTCCCAGGCGGCAAAAGTGCTTAACTTTTATAGCCTGGTTTTCCTGTTAGTTCTCAGCTCCCTGAATGCTAACATGATGGAAGTAGCTATCCCACGTTCCTGTTGCTGTGCCTTCCCCTTTATGACTCTGAACCAATGCAAAGATGTTTTCTTGCTCTTGGTTAAGTATTTGGTCAAATTAACAATGAAATTTACTGACAGAAGGGGAAGACATTTTTCTTTTAAAAATGCTATCTCAAATTACTTTTTTCTCTGTAAGAAAAAATGCATCTTCTCTTTAAAAAAAAGTGTTACAAGGAAATGCATTCCTACACCTTAAAACAGCTTCACCTGGGATTTCTTCATCAATTAACTTCTAGTTTAACTGGTTCACTTTGATCCCCAAATCCGAAGATCTCATAAAGTACCATAAAAAGCTGATAGGAGTGTTAATTATTTTATCTACTTTGGTCTGCTTTCTGAATTCTCCTGCCTACCTTTTTTAATATTTGGTAGATTCATGGTGGCCACTTTTGATGTTTATCCCTAAGAATTCAATTTCTTACAGTGAACAGTATAAGTTGCCCCTAGGAGTTTGTTTTCCTCATCAGGTAATTTAGTTGGCTGTTCATGAAAGCTCACCACTAAGGAAAACTAAAGACGTGAGCTTTAGAGGCCAAGGAGAAGAGGAATTTAGAGGTGGCTGAATGTCTTCATGATGTGCAGCATGAATTGACAGATATAATTCCAGCACTTCCGGGAAAACGCCTTTAAAAACTCCTGCAGTGATGGACCAGAAATAAAAGAAGACTGTATGTTAATGCAGTGACAATAAAGATGACATTTCCCCGTGTCAGACAATTCATTTCTACTAACAATTGTCAAGCATTTGAACATTTACTAAATTACAAACATGTAGTAAGTCTGTTAACTTTTGAAAATGATTGTCTCCCCAAAACATGACATTAGATAACAGTACCACTCGCACACCTCTCACACTTAGTGGAGAAGCATGTCTCCACAGGAAGTCAATGGAGAGCAATGTCTAATACAATGCTTTTAAACTCAATCTCTCACCTACCCGTCTTTCCATTTTAATTTTCATTCCCTTCAGACCTGAGCTCTTGCATCTAGACTTTTCCTGGCACTCTCTTGCCTCATTTTTCATGTCACATTTTTCTTCTATAAAATAAGATGTTTTATGCTGGCAATAAATTATGCTGAAACCCGGCTGACACGAGATCCCCAACTTTACCAAATTGTAAGCAGCACCCTGCCAACCGAAGGGGGTCTAGGTCTGCACTTTGACGGTCAGCATATGCGCTCTTACACCAATGACCATAGTTTTAAATGCTCACCATTGTATACTAAAATAGTCAGTGCCTCTCTGCCAAGCAGCTGTGATTTCACAGACCTTTTATGTTTAATAATATCCCATTGGCTAGATGAGTTGCAACTTAGACCCCATGAAACGTGGCTATGAAAACCCTCTTTTTGACATTAAAAGAAAGCTTGCATGCATTCTCCTTCTGATGAAACATGCCCACATTTCTGTTTATAATATTAGACAGCTGTTTGTTTAAATAGAGAGTTTGACTTCTTATCATTTTTCCTTTCCATGGATCTACATGAGGTTTAATACCATCACACATACCTCATTCCACTTATGTATTTTGGTATTAGTTTATTTAAAATACCCAGAGATTCTTATTTATAAATTAAGGATGCTTATTTCAAAGACAGTCTTGGAAATTAAAATGCTATGACTGAATGGCAATTGGTTTATATCCAGGGGCCTCTTTGGCTATGTTACATCATGGTGGATGGGAGAGAAGGTTCACAAGGTGAGACAGAAGCCAAATACTGGGACCAGGTTTAATTTCGTTTTAAATTTTGCTTGTGTTTATGGGTATTTTGCCTTTGTTTATGTCTGTTCATGAATGCCTGGTGACCCCCAAACCAGAAGAAGATATGAACAAATACCCTAAAACTGTAGTTTTGGAAAGATGTAAGCCACCATATGGGTGCTGAGAATTGAACAGATCCTCTGGAAGAACACATAGTGCTATTAAAAACTGAGCCATCTCTCCAGCTCTCACATTTAATATCTTAACAACATCAAATGGTTGAGGAACTTACCAGCTTACCATTTAAACTACAGAAATCCAACTGTTTTAGTACTTCTTTGCAGAGCTGACTTCAAACACGGGAACCCTTGGGACATAAACCACAACACATAACATCAACTTGATTATTGGAGAATTTTCATGTCAATGTTCATGATGACTCATCTATGAGATTACTACTATACCTAAATTATAATTATTTCATAAAATTAAATAAAATATATCAAACCCCAAAACAGCAACAAATACAAAGGTTCTATAGTATGTTTTCTTCTTTTCTTTTATAGACCACTATCTCCTGTTGGGTTCATATCAGGAATTCTGAGATATTAAGATTTTTCAGGTCACAGCAAGGAGCATGATATGGTCTCTTCAATAATAGCCTTTAGGATTATAACATTGTTTCATGAAATTAGATACACTATTGGTTGTCTCTTTCCAAACTCTCGATGTCCCAATTTCTTCTCACTTTTTGCTTCATGCCTACACAATGTTAATACTTTTCCAAGATAACTGTTAGTGCACTGTTTGGGTTATTTCTATTATTACTCTAAGAAGTTTACTTCTATATATGGGTGTTTTGTTTTCATGTATGTCTGTGCACCTGTTGTTGCCCTTGAAAATAGGAAAAGGATATCAGATTCCCTGGGACTGGAGTTAGATGTGGCTGTGAGTTGCCACGAATTTGCTGGGAAGTAAACCTGGGTCCTCTGGAAGAACAGTGAGTTCTTAACTGCTGAGCTACCTCTTCAGTCCCTTGTTAGAGTTATTCTTAATATTTTATACCGAGACAGAAGCATACTGCATTATAATTGAAATTATTAGTAATGTAAGTAACAAAAACTAATCCCAAATGTATGAAAATTGGGACTTCTTGATCAACCCTAATAATCATAATAATCACAACAGTGATCTGGTCAAGATCATGAACAGACAACACTTGTTTTAGCTTGGTTTTCCAAATGTCTTCAAACCTCAGCTCCCTATGGTTTCAGCACTTTGGATCCATTAGAGTGCTCTCGACAAGAAAGCATAAAAGTTAGTGCCAAGGAGAGACAGTGTGTATTTTAGCCCTAGGACTGTCTCTTGCCTGGGCAAAAGAGGAAATAAATCATTATTCAAAATCTATCCAGTATTTTCACTCTTTTCATTGTCATTGCTAGCTGGCCTTAAAGGATATGACTATCCCAATATTAATAATTAAAAATTTAATCTTTGTTGTACACTGTACTGTGCTATATAAGGGCATTTTATAGAAATGCAATATGCACCAAATAAAATTTTGAAAGATCAAAAGATATATTTTAAAATTGGAAAAAGATATTTTGGGCTACTAATACAGAAAGCGTGCCTCTGTGCTGACATATTCCAGAACACAATAGAGGAGTTACTTTGACAGTTTGCCTTAATGAACTTGTGAATAATGTCAGTGTAACTTGAGATAATACATAATGTGTAAAATAGTGTGATATTTACATGTGGTACAGTCTCTCATATGTACCATGCTAAAAACCCAAAGATTAGTAAAAGCTCTTGTTCTCCAATTCAATTAATAGAGGAGACAAATGTTGTAATTACTCTGTTGTCTGTCGTCATGGAGTTGATAGTTACTTCACAGCAAGTGAGAAAGGAGATACTCAAACTGTAGGTTGTTACAACTCAATGGACAAAAATATGCATAGCATGCTTATAGCCCTGAGTTTGCAAACCAGAGCAACTAAAACCTAACAAAACGCTCCACTCTCACCAGCATTACTAAAATTAATGTAATTAGTTAAAATATATAGAATATACCATGTTATAATTTGAGTAATTGCCTTCTCATTTACCATGAAGTTATTATCAACTTGAAGATGACAGACTACAGAGTAATTATGACATCTGTCATTATCTGTCTTCTCTGTTAACTGAATCGCAGTACAAATGCTCTTACTATCCTTTGTATTTTTCACATGTTATATATGAGAGACTGTATCACGTGTAGATATCATACACATTGTTAAACACATTATATGTAAACTCAAATTGCACTGAGATTATTCACATGTTCATTAAGACAAATTCTCAAAGAACTCCTGAATTGTGTTCTGGAACAGCTTCAAGAAAGTGTCATAAGGCATGTGAGTTATTTTTCCTTGGAAGACATGAACAACTTTGTTAATCCTACGAAGGGAGCAAATGACGAAGAAATTATTCACCCAAGTGCATCTTAGTGAATCAGTGATTTCATTTTACTGGGGTTATTTACAGGAGCATGGGTGATGAACGGCCACTTCTTTGCTGACAAGTCTATCCCAGCACAGGGATGGCTTGTGATGTTCTTATCCAAGGAGCTTCCTCTTCAGCTTGCAGGAAGTTCCCACCAGAGTCTCCTGTCCTCAGTTAATTTCTATTGCTCTCAAAGTGTTGGGGGAGGGGATTTTTTTTATTCTTTTTTAATTAATATTTCCACCTGCTCCCCGTTTCCCATTTCCCTCCCCTCCTCCCAAATATTGCCCCCTCCCCCCCACTCCCCTCCCCCATCCCCACTCCTCTTCTCCACCCCCCACACCATTCCCCCTCCCTCTCGATACTGAAGAGCAGTCCAAATTCTCTGCCCTGCGGGAAGACGAAGGTCTTCTATCTATGTCCAGGAAGGTGAGCGTCTAAACAGGCTAAGCTCCCACAAAGCCAGTTCATGTATTAGGATCGAAACCTAGTGCCATTGTCCTTGGCTTCTCATCAGCCTTCATTGTCCGCCATGCTCAGAGAGTCCAGAATCAACCCATGCTTATTCAGTCCCAGACGAGCTGGCCTTGGTGGTCTCCCAATAAATCAGATCCACTGTCACAGTGGGTGGGTGCATCCCTCGTGGTCCTGATTTCCTTGCTCATGTTCTCCCTCCTTCTGCTCCTCATTTGGACCTTAAGAGCTCAGACCGTTGCTCCAAATTGAGTCTCTGTCTCTACCTCGATCCATCGCCAGATGAAGGTTCTAAGGTGATATGCAAGATATTCATCAGTATAGGATAGGGTCATTTCAGGTTCGGGGGAGGGGATTTGTGAATCTTAAACTTTCTGAGTTTCTTCATCCTTGTGTCATGGGTTTTCAAAATGCTGCATGTTTCATATGTGTTTTGCATCTCATGGTTCTGCTTTCTGCCTAAAGGAAGTAATGCTTCAGTTCAGAGAAGATCGCTGTACAACATGAAAGTAGACATAGCATTGATGACCCTTTTAGTTTAATTTACCGTGATTAAATTTTCATATTTTTATTCTCCAAAAGAAACTATGCATGCTTGACCAATGTATTTCAAAGCAACTTCCTGTCTGATATTATATACTTTCCATCAGATTTATTATATTTTTCCAACATTGCCCATTCCCCTATACACTTAATTCTGCCTATGCACTATTTTAGGTTTTTCTTCCTCCCTAAATTTAAATACAAACATTTTTAAAATTTCCATTGATTGTGTCTTGTTCATGTCTTTATTGTCCTCATTTTCTGATATCTTCCTTCTTCCTATCACTTCATTCCATTGCTTTAGATAATTGTAGTAATTTAACTCATTTTAAAAATACTTTCTTATGTTGCAAAGACATGACATATTATCATCAAATGATAAAGTTGAGTGTATTATATTAAATAGCTTAGATTATCTGGAAATAACACTCTAGTCTAAAAGATGTGTTTTAATATCTTTAAACTAGTATACAATATCATTGAGCAACTGGCCCCACGTACTCCATGGTGCCCAAATTACAATTTTACTTTCACTACTTGGTTTTTCACTCCTAATTATGATAGGATGAGACATTCATTCAACAAATGTGTATTGATTTCCTGTTCTATACCAAGTACAGCTTAGAATCTAGAAATTTAAGTGTAGGTCAGTACAACATGCCACCATGAAGTTATAGCATTCTGTGTATGCATATAAAATATCAATTCACTGTATAAGGGAACGTTCAGGAAATAGAAAAATCAAGGGACTAGAACAGAGCTGTTCACTTAGAAATAACAGATTATATCCATGTAAGGATGTCAGCATGAGAGATAACATAACTGTGGAAGAAACTGGGCAAGCTGTTTTTTATGGATCACAGGATTATCCAAACAATGAATGATATGCGTTTCTACTTGCTTTTTAAAAACATTTCTTTTATGTTTTTTAGAGACCCTGTTAAATTTATGGGAACAAGAGAAAGACTCCTAGTAATATATTGATTAAGGGATAACAATGGTGTTAACTAAGGATAACACTGGCAGGGCAAAGAACTATTTCAGAGGTACAAACATCAGAACTCAATGCCTACAATAATCCTGGTATGAAAAAGAACAAGATAAAGATTTGGTTCAGTGAATTGTTTTCCTTATCTTGTTGTACACCATCACAGCAAATTTGGGAAAGTTTTGGAAATGATTGTGCCTGAGAGGTTTTTAAAATGATGGTGTTAGTTCTGGGTGAGATATCTCAATAGACAAGATCTACCTTGATGAGTCTGGAATGATGGTGTTAGTGCTTGCTGAGACATCTCTACAGACTAGATCTACCTTGATGAGCTTGGCCATCTATATATTTATTAAGTAAGAGGACTGAATTTATAACACATGTTCAAGAACTTTAAAAATTATTTATTTTAAATTTGGTATTATTTTTAAAAAGATTTTTTAAAACTTTTTTATTAATTTTATTGAGCTATACATTTTTCTCTGCTCCCCTCCCTTCTTCCCCCTCCCCTTCAACCTCTCCCATGGTCCCCATGCTTCACATTTCCTCAATATATCTTTTCTGTTTCTAATTCCCATGGAGATTAGATTCATGTATGTTTCTCTTAGGGTTCTTATTATTGTCTAGGTTCTCTGAGATTATGACCTGTAGGCTGATTTTCTTCGCTTTATGTGTAAAAACCACTTATGAGTGAGTACATATGATGCTTGTCTTTCTGGGTCTGAGTTACTTATAACATATTACATCATTCTGCTCCCTTCTCTTTTCTCACTCAAAACTCTTCCATTACCATTTTTGCTCTTTGTCAAATTAAAAAACATAAAGAGGTCATAGATTGGAAAAAGAGAATTTGGAGGAAGGAAAAGGAAAGCAGAAATTATGTAATGGAAGAGTACACTGATTGGTTATCCCTTATCAGTGGTCAGCTGTGGAAACATAAATATGCAAGTAACATCATTCAGAAAATTTTGACACAAAGATCTACTGTAGAAATAAATAAGATTTCAAAGGAGAATTTAGATGGTGAGAAGAAAATATATATTGAACTAAACTGTTAAGGAGTTTCAGTGTTTAGGACAGTAATATTTCTCAGGGTAAATGACAGAAGAGATGGATAGGAAGAAAGTAATACAAAATCCATGAAAGAGAATATTTCAAATAATCATAGATCAAAGTGTCTACTGTGCTGGAGAAACAAATCACTGCCTGGTAGATAACGGCAGAGTTGGACTTGTCTAATTGCGCAAGGAAAGAGCCAGGAGGCAAGAACTACTGAAGACGCGGAGAAGAGGAGGAACGTTTAGAGCTAGCATTCTGATAATGTTGGGCAGGACAAGATTCTGTGTGAAGGTAGAAGGAGTGATCTCAAGAAGAGATTTCTTTTCTAGCCATAGAGAACAAAAGGATGGGTGAAGTTGAAATAGAAAGTTTAGTATATGAAACAGAGAAAAAGTTACCCCTTGATTTCTTAGAACTTCCTCTTGCTCTACATGATGCTAATTCCACGTTATGACTTTTACATTCAATCACTACAACTATAAAACCCTTGTGGGTTTAGTGCCATAAATATTGATTATGAATTATGTGTACTGCCTTCCATCTTATCCCCTTTCCTCTTTATTCTGTTTCTCTTTCTCCTGCTCCTCTCCTCTCTCTTCCATCTAATGTCTGTCTGCCTCAACCTCTAATCTGCCATTTCCTTCACTGACACAGACATACAAATGGAAAAACTGAGGCTGTCATGGAGGTATCTCTTTTCAGATAATGAGACATTATACTTTTTTTCTGTGATAAGACGCTAAATCTATTATTACAAGGTAGACATATGAAAGGTGGAAGTTTGTGCTTATCTAGGGAATGGAGTTGTAGTTTGAAACTCAATGGCCTCGTTTCATTTGCTGTGAAGCTGCTGTGCTCAAACGTCAGATTCCTATACTCGACTAAATTCAGAGTTGAGCTAACTCTCTGATGGAAGGATTGTGGTTTCAGACTAGTCTTTGATCCTTTGATCTTTTACATCTAGAATTTGTTTATGCTTGTTTGCTCACACAAATTCCTTCTTTACACATTCATTCAGTTCCTGATTCCTGACCTTCTCGTGTTCGGTTGCTTAGTCACCTTTGTTATATTTAGAAGGTCACGTGATTATAGAGTGGTTTTTTTCATGGCAATGGTTTATTTTTTAAAATGCCAGTGAATACAGAATAACGTATTTTAAAGAATAATGATGACTTATCTGTACTGGCAGGCACTTCAGGTGGTTACAGCCAGTAATTGATTATCTCTTATGAAACAGAAAGCAAAGTTATACAATAAGAGTGAGAAGAGAAGAAGTACACTCTGGACTTCAAGATTCTCAAAAGACATGAAAATGACGTTAGGGAGAAATGACAGGCTTTGTAGGAGGAGAAAAGGATTCTGAGAGAATTTAGAAACCAGTTGAGGATGGAAACCATGAAGGTCAGAATGCATTTAGTATACAATTATCAAATACACATCATTACTCTATAAAGCTGTCTTTGTGGATTCAAAACACCCCTCTCTAGTTTGAAATTTGATCTTTAGAAATAAGCTCATGTGACTTATTCTCTATGTGGCTTTCATAGTGTTAGTTGAAAGATTACAATAGATCTTCCTTTTTCTTACTCTTAAAATTACTTCTGCTTAATTTCTTAAGATTTTTGTTTAATTTGTTTAAATGTAAAACATGGACAAATAACAATGCCTATTTCATGGGGTTTCTTTGTGGGTTAAGGGAAATCAAACATAAAGTACTGAAGCTAGGCCTGCCACGGTTAAGTGTTCCATTATCTGCTTTGCTCTCATTTCTGTTCTCCTTCTTCCACATAAGACTTGGGTTCTGTGTTATTAGCATGCTAAATATCTACCTAGTTTGTTAAATTGAATAGAAAAAGTTATTATAAATGTTATTGCCATTGTTATAATTTGTCTTTTTCTGAATTTTATAATAACTGATTTCCCTTAATCGATTTAAACAAAAATGTCTTCATAATTTTAAAATCTTCATATAGTCTTGGTAACGAACCTGCACACAAGTGGTTGGTGATTAAATGAATGACATGAACAGATGAAGGCTCCTTTAGGTACAATATAAAATCATTGAGAAAAACACACACATATAAGTACTCTTTAAAATCGCAATGAGTATCATACTTGGCTATCATAGATGGTTTACTTAATTTTCTTGAACTTTGTGTTGACCAACTGAAAAATCAATATAAAGGTGTCCAAAACATAAGAGTGCAGCAGATTCATCCATAAGATAATTATCACTATTGTTACCAAAAGTTACCTTTTGATTGTTACAGTTACAGTAACAATTCACCTGAGCAAATAAATTTTGGGGGGATCTTAAAATGTAATTTATACTTTAATTAAATTCTGTATCTGGAGGCTGAAATATTTTAAGTGGTAGAAGTTGGAATGGTGAATTGAAGATTTAGATTTTTAGGTGGTACTATGTTAGCAATATTCTGATCTTTACTCACATAATAAGAACAGAAATTGTGTACAAAAGGTCAAGACATCTTTTCTATAAAATACAATATCTAAAGAGACTTATTTTAGGTTCAAAACAACCAAAATACAAAATTTTATGGAAATAAGACCTGCAATTATTACTCATGCTTGTTGTAATAAAGGAGTTCAAGACCTCAGCATGAAGGGTTACAGAAGTCAAAAAGTTTTTTGAGATGAGCTAGGTTGCTGATATCAGTAAAAAATAATGGATACAAAGAGAGCTCTAATTCTTTAATCAATGATACGTCCTAAGGCCAGTCTCTAAAATGAAGAAGGTGCATGTTAAATATTTTTAAGAGACAAAGAAGGATATTTCATTTTAAAATGTACTTCATTTTATTTTTTTAACGTTTTTATTTTTTTACTTTATAAATAATACCAATCAAAATTTCCACTTCGTCTCCTCCTCCTACTTCCCTCCCACTCCCTCCTCCTTCTCCCCCCTCCAGTCCTAAAAAAAGGCAGGGTATCCTGTTCTGTGGCTAAGGAAGGTATGCATCCAAACAGACTAGGATCCCCAAAAGCCAGAATATCAGTAAAGACAAATCCCAGTGCCATTAACATTGGCTTCTCAGTCTGCCCCAATTGCCCACTCAGAGGGTCCAGTTTGATCCCGTGCTCGTTCGGGCCCAGTCCTTCTGGCTTTGGTGAGCTCCCATTAGATTAGGCACACTGTCTCAGTGGGTGGACCAACCCCTCGTGGTCTTGACTTCCTTGCTCATATTCTCCTTCTTTCCGCTCTTCAACTGGACATGAGAAATGCAAATTAAAACAACTTTGAGATACCATCCTACACCTGTCAAAATCGCTAAAATCAAAAACACCAATGATAGCCTGCTTATGCTGGAGAGGATGTGGAGTAAGGGGAACACTCATCCATTGCTAGTAGGAATGCAAACTTGTGCAATGACTTTGGAAATAAGTATGGCAGTTTCTCAGAAAATTGGGAATCAACCTACCTCAGGGTCCAGCAATACCACTCTTGGGAATATACCCAAGATTTTCCCAATCATACTACAAAAGTATTTGTTCAACTATATTCATAGCAGCATTATTTGTAATAGCCAGAACCTGGAAAGGTACATGTTAAATGTTATCTGAAACATTGCTAATACATAATACATACGCAAATTTTAGTGTATCTTTGAGGGCCAGAGGAGGATAAATGTTTAGATTTAGAACATTGTTGGTAATATGATTAGGGTTCACAAATAGTGAGTAATTTTCTCTAGGATGAGTCATACTACTAAATTAGAGACTACATTGATTTGTTAATTGAGTAATATGTGTGGCTGTTTATAACAAAAAAGCAAGATGAAAAAATAATTGTCAGATGATGTTATACTCATGCTCTTCTACTTGACAACTGCATCTTCATCATACAGAATATCTGTATCTTAATCTCTAAAATACTCCACTTAACTTGGTTTAGCATCACCCTTCAGTAAATCTTGAGGGAAAATATTCCATTCCTTTCTATAGTTTTTCACAATGTATATGAGAAATAATTCTAGTCCCCAATAATCATAGTCAAGCGCTGCTTTTTCAACTGACCTCATTGGCTCCCAGACTTACTTAGTTTTTAGATGTGGCATCCTTCTTCAATGTTTCCACTGACTGTTTTACCAGCTGCCGTAACTGCTAAGTGGCTCATTCAGCTTCACTTTGATGCTCCTTTGTATATACTTTTGGCGTTCTCTAGAATATCTTTCTTTAGTCTTCCATTGTTTTCAGGTGATTTTTTTGATTGACAAGTGTGTTCACACATTTCTTCTTCTACAGGAATCTCTTTGATCATGCCTTAACTAGACTTAGCTGTTCACCCTTGTCCTTGGGTCAGCATGCAGAGCATGTTTCGTGGCAGCCTTCCTACTCTGATGAGTTTATGCTTGCATAATTGCTCTCGCCAGCTCACCCTTAGCTACAACAGGGGCACAAATTTATTCTCCTTTTAAACTTACAAGACTTGCCAAAGGCAGTGGATAAATAATGAAATTTAACTTGATATATGGTTTATGTAGTATAGATAATAAAACTTTATATCATGGAAATAGACTATGCCTTGTATCTTTACAAAGTTTTGTTGTCCAGATTTATGAGTTATGAAAAAGCCCCATCATCTCTACAGGATTGTGTTTTCCTTAAATTGACAATAAAATAGTTGAGTGCTCTTTTAAGTAAATATAGATCACGATTTTAAGGTTTTTTTTTTAAACCATGACAATAAGCCAAAATGTCTCTGTCTTTTAAAATATTGGAACAGTCTTGTTTAAATTAATTCATACCATACACATTTTAGATTTCTGAATAACTGAACTTTCCTTGCATAGATAGCTATATTTAATGCCATATTGTAAAATGCCTATAATATTTCTTCACTATGTTTTGATACACACTTTAAAGTGACTTGGAAGGAAAGGTAGTCTCATTTGTTTTAATGCTTTTCTTTTTAGAGTATTAATCATATATTACTAAGTTAAAAGCAAAAAAATCACACATTCATTTGATTGTGAGTTGAATTAAATCCATGGATACTAAGGATAATAAAACTGTATTATCTTTTTCAGCATTTTTGGAGATTGAATTTTTCCCTCAATTATTATTTAGTGTGGGGATACATATAGCCCAAAGTAAAATTAGAAGTATTTTCCAAGTGTTTAAGACCTCATGTATGGTAGATATATACACTCTGGAAATGTTTTTTCACAATACACTTGGGGGATATGGAGCAAGGGATAATGGAAATCATAAAACAGCATGAGTAAAGGGGAAAATTTGAGGGAAAGTTTGATTTTATTTTTTAATGTAAAACTATTTTTGAAATTACATATTTATTTTTATTGTTTTATTATTGCCACATAATCTAGATCAAATAATGCCCATTCCCCTTTTATTAATCCTTCCGTTGCCTCCACAACCTATTTTCCCTCCCAGATTTATAAACTTTTTCTCTTTTAGTGAAAAGTCTTCTATGTTTGTGAAATGAAAAATATTGTTATATTTGCTTTCTGTTACTATGGTTTCAGATCATTTTCAAAATTATGATGTACTCTTTAACTGAACAAATTTTAAAGGATGTCACATGACAACATACATGAAGTTTGTTAATAAAAAGCAATTTTGATACATTCATAGTCAGAAGGAAGTTTATGGATGTTCCATTCTGGGAAAATCAAAGATTAGAGATCAGCCTGAAAATGTCAGGGCCTAGATTAGTAGAGTATTGAAGTTTCAATTATAATCCATCTGGAAATTCAAATCCCTTCATTTCTTTTTGGTCTTATGTTTGAATGTATAAAATAATGTTACAGTTTGTGAATATAAAGAGAACCATTTCAGCCACATTTGTTGACATATCTATTATCTCAAATACTATACATTTCTTGTGGTAGGAACATTTGAATTTATTCCCTTTATAATTTAGAAATGTTGATAGAACAAATGATTCACTATATTCAGCATCTGGGCAAAGATACTCAGAGAAGAAAGAAAATTATTCCTTCTATTTAAAGGAAGCTTTCTTCCTTTTGATCATTACTACTGAATTGTACACACCTATCCCAACCTTTGGTAATATTGTTACCTTTCTACTTCAGTTAGCTTTAGACTTCACATCTAAGTTATAAGATGTAGAAGGAACCGCAGGCCGCCTTCCTGCCACCCAGGAGGGCTCCCGACCACCGGCTAGCTTTACCCAAAACAATTACACGGAAACTGTATTCTTTTAAACACTACTGGCCCAATAGCTCTAGCCTTTTACTGGCTAATTCTCATATCTTGATTAACCCATTTCTAATAATCTGTGTAGCACCACAAGGTGGTAGCTTCCCGGGAAGGATCTTAACCTGCGTCCAAGGATCTTAACCTGCGTCCATCTTGGAGAGGAGAGCTATTGCGTCTGCCTCACTGCCTTCTTCCTCCCAGAATTCTGTTCTGTCTTCCCCGCCTACCTATGTTCTGACCTGTCAGGCTAAGCAGCTTCTTTATTAACTAACCAATGAAAGCAACAGATAGACCCACCTCCATCAATAATACATAGAATATGTTTTCCTCTTTCTGTTTATATTTCATTTAATTTAACACTGACTCAGTATTATATTTTTACAAAAATTCATTTATAGGTGTTCATAATACATTATATCATATCTTGTTCATCTATGCATTTGTTAATGAACATTTAAAGTGACTCCATATATAGAGTTTTATGATAACATTACAATAGTTCAAATATACTGATCTTAACTCTTCTAGGCAAATAACCATTAATTAGACTTTTAGGTTATTTGAAATTTTTAATTCTAGGTGGTACTTACATCTCTTTCATTTAGACATAATTCTGGAATTCAAATGTAAAGCTTTACACATTTTGGATAAGTACTGTATCTCTGAACTAATCTGCCAACTCTTATTTGTAGATTTTTGATGGACCTCCATGTTTTTATAATGCCTGTATTCATTCGCATCCCCATCAAAGTTTACAAAAGAACCTATTATTTTACAGAAAGCACACTCACATATTTTCTGTCACACACACAAGCATAATCTCTGTCTCTCTCTTTCACACACACACACACACACACTCACACACATATCCTTTCATTTTTATTACCATATTAAAACATGAATCTGGAAAAGGTTTCTTATGAAAATTCAATTTTAGAGAAATGTCTCAAACATGGTCCTGTCTAGCTCCATAATGGAGGCGCAGGACAGAGAAATCCATATACAGGCCTGGGTACTCTGTTCCAGGCTCTGAGTGGAAAACTCGGGTCTGCCTGTTGTCTCATGGCATATCTGAAGAGATAAAAGCAGTGAGGAGCAGGCTGATGTTGTTGGCCTCATTGCCACCCAGAGCCATGGCTGCTGCCAGAGCCCATATCTGCTTTCATGACTCTGATGCAGTCCCAGTCTGTGTTGTGATCTGTGACACGTGATGCCGTGAACCTCAGAGAGAATAGGGCTGTACAGTTTCCTCCTAACACTGACCGCAACACTAGGGCGACTGGTCCTACCCCTCACTGACTGAAGCACACAGAAGAGAGGGTCCTACACTTCACCTGGGCAGCCCAATAGAGCTGATCGTGTTTGAGGGGCATGGGCGAGCTGGCCCTGAGGGCATGAGGATGGGAGAGCAGGTTACATCCATCTTTTCTGCCCTGTGGTGCTGTGAGTGAGGGAAAGATGCCCTCCTCCCCTTGCCCCTTGACCACCTGCAGCAGATGGGGGACCTGACCCAACCTCTCACCAGCAGCAGCAGTAAGAAGAGTATGCTCTGTGCCTCAGCTGGACAGCACAGTACAGTTGACACTGTAGACATATACATATTTAGCAGAAAAAAAATACATGCTAGGGGATGCAATGAATATCTTGAAGAAATATGATAGTAAGAGTAGTATTTTAGAAGATGGACTTTTATTCAAATTCTTAACATATTCTAAAACAGATATTACTTATTTTTTATTATATAGTCTATTTGAAAAAGACCCACCTGCTCAAAAGGAAGGACAAACATAATTGCAGTTGTAATTTTCTACTTACAGTGGTTTTATAGATGTAGGATTACCATAGAAAACTCAAAAGGACAAAAAAAGGAACTTTCTTAGTAGTCTCTGTTACTAGTGATAAAGAAAATTTAATTTCACTTCATTATAATCAAAATCTTTCCCAGTGTGGAATTCCTATTTATTATGAGATTCAACTGTATTATTAGAATAATAATATTGTATATTTTCTAAACTATATACTTATTTTACTAACAGTTGAGAACTTGTGGTGTGTGCATGTGCACGTGTGTGTGTGCGTCTTCAAGATACTTGTCTGCAACGTAAATACTAAGTAGATGCTCTGGGAAAATCTTCATGTGATAATTTCTTGATTAGTATTTCTTAATATGGGTTTTTTCTCATCAATCAGCAGTCACTTAGACTTCTAGATTTCTTCTTTAGCTAGCATGGTCTTGGTACAAATATGTTTTAAACCACAATGGGTTGCTGGATTTAATAATCTGTTAGTACGGTCATTCAAGGACAGTACCCATAATTAATTGCTACATTTTTGTTGTTACATTAGACTCTAGATGTGGAAGGCTATAAGAGTGTGTGTACATACTTGCATATGTCTCACATATTTAAATTCATGACTTAAAACTTCTATACTATCTGTGTTTATTTAATGTGGGTTAAGAAAGAAATTAAAAAATATAATGAAGCACAATTACAATGCTTAGCGTGATTGGTCAATAAAATTAATTCTTTATTTCTTAGACACCAGAGAACAGTAGATCATTCATGGGAATATGTTATTCTTTGGCTTCTTTGTCTGATGCATACTCTTAAATATTGTGGGCAATTTATTTAATTTCTATATCTATTTCTAAATCTGGTCCATTGCTAGGAAACCTAAAAGTTCCTCCCTGTTACGGTTACTATTCTCAACTTACAAAACCTAAGTTGACATAGCAGACACACTTCTGAGCATTTGTGAGGGATAATTTCTGAGGTGGGAAGACCCACCCTAACTATAAATGGCACTATCCTATATGCTGGCATCCTGGGCCAAATGAAAAAGAGAAATTGAGCCAAATATGAACACTCATCCATGTTGCCACCATGCAAGCCACAACACATTGCTTACAAACGCCATTCAAATTCTGGGTCTTCTGAAAGATCCAGAGGTTGCGCTGGCAGCAAGGCCCAAAAAGCCCACATTTCAAAATGGTGTGGCTTTTTTTCTGCTGCCACTGAGTCAAGAAGCCTCTCTTAAGGGAGCTGTGGCCCACTGCCAGCAAACAGCAAGAAGCTGTGCTAAACTTTGTACTTTTGTGTCTAGAATTCTCAAGCCCTCTCAAGTTTTAAGTGGATTTAGTCAAGCATGTTGGTGCCAATTCTACATCAAACTACCACACAATATAGTAAGTTATTGTGTAAAATTAGGGTACTATTACATGAGACACTGAAAGCTTCCATACATTCAATATTAATAAGCCATAGCAATAAATAATATGTTTTAATATATATGAATATGTTTTAATAAAAGGTCTTGAACTATGTATAGAAGTTCTGCTGTCCTGCCCATTCTTCCACAGGAAGTAAGAGAGTGTGGCATCAATATAGAAGTTACAAAATGTTTATCCACAGGGCTGGAGAGATGGCTCAGTGGTTAAGAGCATTGCCTGCTCTTCCAAAGGTCCTGAGTTCAATTCCCAGCAACCACATGGTGGCTCACAACCATCTATAAAGAGGTCTGGCGCCCTCTTCTGGCCTTCAGGCATACACAGAGAATATTGTATACATAATAAATAAATAAATAAATATTTTTTAAAAAAAGTTTATCCACAAAGTGTTCAGAAAACATATGGTACAGATGTTTGGTTTCCTAGTAACATAATTTAACATGGGGGTAAAGGTCAGAGAACATGAACTTTAAACACTTCATCCTGACTTCTCAGTCATCAGTCAAAAGTGGCCAGTATTTGTAAAATTCACTTCCAAGACAAATTCCCCTGAGTGAATAGTCTAATTGTATTTGGAGGCAACTGTGAGATTTGCATGGCTTCAGACATGTAAGGGTTAGAGTTATGATGAAACAAAGAAAACAAAATTATGTTCTCTCTATGAGATTTATCTATTTCCTCACTTCAGAGACTCAACAAATGCTCAATGAATAACGCATGTGTGCATACACACACATACACACACACACACAGACTCACACACATAGAAAGTACAGAAAAATGTTACCAGTTGTCCTAGGAGAATGAACTGCTTCATTGCATTACAGTAGAAGCAATCTATTGGGGCTGGAGAGATGGCTCAGCGGTTAAGAGCATTGCCTGCTCTTCCAAAGGTCCTGAGTTCAATTCCCAGCAACCACATGGTGGCTCACAACCATCTGTAATAAGGTCTGGTGTCCTCTTCTGACCTGCAGGCATACACACAGATAGAATATTGTATACATAACAAATAAATAAATAAATAAATATTTTTTTAAAAAAGAAGCAATCTATTTATAATTAGTTGTAGAGATCACTTGTATGAATAAAATATTCTCTAACTGTAAATCTATATTTAGTTGTATTTTGTGAGTATTTAGCATGCCACAAAACTATAAAGAGTGTTCATTGTGATATGCCACAAAACTATAAATAGTGTTTATTGTGATATTTCTTGTAATTAAATAAAATCAAGCTCATGAATAAAGAAAACCATTTAAATAGAAGAAGATAGAAGAGTTATCTAGATCTTTGTTTACTCCCAGTTTTACTAAGGTACAATTGACAAGTGTGTATATGTTTATGATATATATGGTATTTTATGTAATAATATATTAATAAATAGTTATTACAATGAGGTTAATTAACATATCTGGCATATTCCTTAATTACTAACACTTTCTAATTGTTAAGCACATTTAAGTTCGTTCTACTTTCTGAAAAAAAGTTTCAAGTATGCTGTTGAGTATCATGTTGTACACATTGATCTCTAGAGATTTTTCAGTCTGCCTGACTGGACGTTTGTACATTTTGTTGAATATAACATCTCCTCTCCCCCTCACCTCAGTACAACAACCTACTCCTTGCTTCTGTGAGCTCAACATCTTTTAAATTTCAAATATGCTTGTCTGTTCCTGTTGAATGCCACTGAGCATAATCTCCTTTTTTTCATATATGCTATCTTAAACAATAGAGATTCATTCCCTTTAAAGGTTGAGCTATATTACATTGTATGTATATGGACCTTCTTTCCTGCATCCATTATGCTGACTGGATTTTTAAATTTTAATTTGATTAATTTATTTATTTTACATCTCAGCTGCAATCCCCCTCCTTCCTCCCCTCCCATTCCTTCCCCCTACTTCCTCTTTGTCCCCCTCAACCCACTCCTCCTTTGTTTCTGTTCAGGCCTCCCTCCCATGGGTATCAGCAAATCATGGCGTATCAAGATGTACTGGCTGGATTTTATGTGAACTTAATTCACCCTAGGGTCTGGAAAGAGGAAAACTTAGCTGAGAAAATGTCTTCACAAGATTGACTTGTGGGCAAGCCTTTGGGAGGGCCCAGCTTACTGTGGGTGAGGCCAACCTGAGAAGTTGGCTACAGATACCATAAAAAGCAGGCTGAGCAAGCCATGAGATCCAAGCTAGTAAGAAGCACTCCTCCACTGCTTGAGGTTCAGTTCCAGCCTTCATGTTCTTGCTCTGAATCACTGCCAAGACTCCTCAGTGATGTACAGTTACCTGCAAGTGTTAGAAGAAATGACCCCTTTCCTGCCAAGTTGCTATTGGTTCATAATAATTTATCACTACAAGAGAAACACTGAGACATGAAGCAACCATCAACATATAGGTAGATTTGATTCATATTTCATATGTTGCCTGTTTTGTTATAATAAACATGAAATTTCTGATAGATCTTTAACCCTAGCTTTTATTTCTGGTAGGTATTCCTTGAGAAGTAGGTTGGTGAACCTCATATTTCCCATTACCTCTCCATTAGTGTAGCAGGGCCTCCTTTGATGCCACATGTTATCACATCTTTTCCAACATGGAACTCTAAACACGTGCAGTGGGATCTCTCTGTCTTGCTTTGATTTAATTTTTCTGATGGTAATATAATTTTCATATTTATTGGCTATTAAAATATTTTATTTGGAGACATATATATTTGAATGTTATACCCTTTTAAATATCGGATATTTATTCCTTTTCTTACAACTGAATTGCATCCTCTCTATCAATGATGTCACTCTTTAATGTATCACTTTTGCCATTGTTTCTCTATACAGAGACGGTTTAACTCTACGCAGTCTTACCTGGAAACTTTGCCTCTCTTGTCTGTGCTTTCTCTGTCACATTCCAAATATCATTGCTCAGATATAATTAAAAAACATTGTCCCCAATAAATTTTCCCATAGTTACAATTATTTTATATTTTTCACACCTTATAAATGAGTATTTGATCCATTATAAGTTCAGTTTGGGGGCTAAGATCTGACTAAAAGTAAAAAAAATTATTCTTCTTAAAGCCATCATTCAATTTTCTCACCAATAATTTTCAAAGAGATACATTTCTCCACCTTGCATTCTTGCCAACTTTGTCAGAGATTTTTATTTATTTACTTACTTATTTATTTATCTCTTTATTTCAGGACTTTCTATTTTGTTGTCAAGTTTGCTGTATCTCTCTTTGCTATGCCACACTTTTTTTCCTCAGGATAACTCTATAGCACATTCAGATGCTTCAAGACCTCATAATTTACTTATGTTAATAAAGATTTATTGGCTATGGTGTATTGTGAAGTTGCATATGAATTTTATGATTTTTTTTCTGCTGCTGAGACAAATGCCACTGGAATTTTTATTTGCTTTCTTGGAATAGGAATACATATAACATGAAAGTATTGATATAGACATAATCTGAGTCTCTACATATCATCTTCATGCCAAGACCTATGTGTCTGGTGTCCTGGTATTCAGTAGCAAGTCAGTGGTATCTGTAAAAAGAGACATAACACTTGGTGCTGGGATAAACCTTGAGGGGGTATGTGAGGGTTTTTCATTATCTGAGGCAGTGAAGAATGGTCTGAAATTGGGGTTCACTGAGAAGGGAGACCCATGATGCTTTCTTCTACATATTGAGTCACATCGCTAACCCTTTTACTAAGTGGATAATGTCTCCTTCCATGCTGTGCTGCTTGGTGTCAGGCATGGATCTTGTATGTAATGCAGACTCCGTTCTACCCTCATCAATCATTTCCTCCTTCTCTAAGTGCCTCATATAATAATTCTTCAGCTGTTTCCCTCAATTTTTGCTAAAACATTTGTGTCCTTGAGTAGTTGATAATTGATGGGTTTTTTTAGAAATTTAAAATTATATGTGTGTGTGTGTGTTTGTGTGTGTGTGTGCGCGCGTGTACATTGTTGTCGTATCAGGGTAAGTATATCAAAGGATACCTTAATGGAGTCATGTCTCTTCATCTACAGTGTAGATACTGGAAATTGAACCCAGGCTATCAGGTTTTGTGTGATGCCTCTTTACCCATTAATCTCATTTGTTGGTCCCTCAATTAGTGTTTCCATGAAACAATGAGGGTTGAAAGCATTCATTTTTACATAAATGAAGAATTTCAAGTTAAGTTGAAATATACTTCCTATCAATGGAGTGAAATTGTGTTGAGAGGCTGTAACAGTATTATTCTTTGCTACTTCAGCTCAAAAACAAAAAGAAGCAAAGGCCAAGGACAATGGCACGGGGTTTTGATCCTACTTCATGTTCTGGCTTTGTGGGAGCCTAGACAGTTTGGATGTTCACCTTCCTAGACCTGGATGGAGAGGGGAGGACCTTGAACTTTCCACAGGGCAGGGAACCCTGACTGCTCCTGGGACTGGAGAGGGAGGAGAAGAGGAGTGGGGGGAGGGGGAGAGGGGCGGGAGGAGGCGGAGGGAAATGGGAGGCGGGGAGGAGGCAGAAAATTTTTTTTTCAATAAAAAAAAAGAAGCAAGTATGCAAGTATTAATGAAGAATACATCTGTAATCACACATAGAAATTAAAATTTACCTTCTTAAAATTTAGTTGCTCTGCAGTTTTGCAAGCTATTCAGTCTTTATAAACACTAATTTCAAGTAATTTTATCTATATATGTACATATGGATGAGTTATAATGTTATGATGTTTCAAACAATAATACATACTGTTTTAAGTAATTATGTTAAAGTCTCACTATGGGCAGTAAAATAAACTTTTTGAGGTACCTCATGGGTATTTTTCCTGTAGAATATTGTTAAAGTTGCTTCCATGAATAAGGTGCTGGCCATGTGTATTAGGTACTCATTCAGGTGGTGCCAAGGATTAGCCTTAAGATGTTCACTAGTCTGAGATTTTTATTCCTGATATTCAGCCTATGTTTAATTCCTAACCATTTCTAAGGAGTTTCCCCTACCATCAAGTTATATCTCCCATGAGCAGACCCCATGTGGTAGCTCCTGGTGGTAAATAAGTTCCCACGTGAGCTGGGAATGGGCTGTGTGCAGAGCTGGCTCTGCTGGGAACATGACCTATACCTTGTCTTCTTCATTTCCACTGGGAATAGTTGTAGCATTGGAACATAGACTACCTGAATGGTTTTTATTCTTCCCAATTCCTTATGTAGAAACAGTTCATAATTACTTCTTTTCAACAGCCAGAACATAGCATATTTTATATTACAATCGTGAGGTAGGAGCAGGTTTTCAAAATAAGGATGCTAGATAATAAAAAAAAATGTGTGTGTGTACTATATGAACAAGCTAATTTTAATAAGCTGGTCCATTCTGGAATTTGGGGCATTTCAGGGATGAGGCAGAAACCTAGTGAAATGGAAACTCCACAGAATCTATGAGAGTAACCCTAGTTAAGATTTCTGGTTACGGGGGACAAAGAGCCTAAACTGGCAGAAACACTGGTACATCAACCTAGCCACAAAATCTTTGACACAAAGTTTGTCCTGCCTTCAGAGAGGTCTGGGATCAGAGCCTAGCAGAACTGTCATCAAAGAGACCAGAGAGACTTCTTCCAGCAACTAATGGGGGCAGACACAGAGCCCCACAGCCTAACAACAAGCAGAGCTCTGGGAATCCTACTGAGGAGGGGGAAGAAGAAACAGGAACAGAGAAAGCAGAGGTGTCAGAAACACTGAAAGAACATGACCCACAGAAGCAACTGACTGGGACTCATGTGGACTCACAGAAATCAGGAAACCTGTAGGGATCTGACCTAGGCCCTCTGCATGTATGATATGGCTAAGTAACTTGATGTTCTTGTGGGACTCCTAACAGTGGGAGCAGGGACTGTCTCTGACTCTTTTTGCCTACTTGTGGGACCCTATTCCTTCTTCTGGGATACCTGGTTCAGCCTTGATATGATGGTGAGCCTGGTCTTGTTACACCTTATTATGCCATGTTTGGTTGATATCCCTGAGAGGCCTTCTCTTAAATGTGGGGAGTCAGAAAGAGAGGTAGATGGGGAGAAAGGAGTTATGGAACAGAAACTGTAGGAGAGGAGGGAGGGGAAACTGGTATGGACGTAATATATGAGAGAAGTAAAAGAAAGAAAATGTTGATAGTATATTCATGTCTATACTCCATTTCATAAAACATGTCCCTTTATAGACTTCCATTGCATAGGAATTGTCTGTGTAAAGCAAATATGGAAATCAAGGACAGCAATAAAATAAATCAAACTCAGAATGATGAAAGAAGCAACTTGGGATGCTCCCTTAAAAAATAATATGGCTTTTAAATCAACTCATGGTTGTCTGGCATTTCTACTGATTAATGCCAGGGTTCTCTGGGAAATTCTAATAGGGTAAACAAGAAAAAAATGAATTTCTTGAAATAAGATGAGGGTCAGTTTAAGATATTAATGCCCCAGCTATGTCTGTTTATCAGAAATGTTTACAGCCTGAAGCAGGATTCACTTCGCTCTGAGTTTTGCACAGTTGAACACAATAGCCTCTCTCTTTGCACATCATCGACTTTCATTGCATCAAACACCAAGAAATAAAGCCAAGCCCTAGTCTTAATTACAAGCACCCAATTATTGTTAGTTTTAATTAAATGGAATATTTTCTGAGTACGTTTAGTTATGGAAGTGCTTGGAAAAATGCCACTGAGAAACATAATGTGCCATAGACTCTCAGCTGTGAAGTTCATGGTTGATAAGAAACTCATGGAAAGCCTTTCAAAGGACTTCTGGATTAACATTTGCAGATGTGCACTTTGGATTCATCAATCTTTATGGCAATACATTTTAATAAATGAACCGTGGTTTATATTTAAAAGCACTATACTGTTTATAGTTAAAGCAATTCTGCTTCCCTCTGTCTCCTGAACTAAAGGGAAGCTGTCCATGGAATACAGAAACCACAAGTTTGTAGTAGTAATTACTGTAGTTTAAATGCAGAGCCTTAGCCACCCTCCAAACTGTCAGAAACCTCCTTGTCATGAGGACAGCTTCGTTGACTATGTATTAAGGTGCTCATGACTCATGTTAATAAATAAAAGAAAACTTGAAAAAAATACCATAATTTTATCCATCACAGATCTCTCTGAAATCTGCATTATCCTGGCTTTTGTCCTGACCTTCCTTGTTTTGTTCTGTCTGGTCCTGTCTCTAATCAAGGGATGGTTGTGTCTTATAACCAGAAACTTGGTTAAAAACCACAGGGTCATGTTAAAGTCTTCCACACCTTTAGCTTTTCCATATCCAGCTAAATGCAGACCCTGGCTCCTGTTTCCTTATCTGCTTGGCGGTATCATTTTGCCCTGATATTTTCCGTGGACCTGAATGCTTCATCAATACAAACTCATATATTTCCCCTTTATTATCTGATATTCCTTTTCATTTGACAGAAGTAAAAGAAACTTCCTTAGCGAAATGTTCTTCACCCTTCTAGAACTTTATACATCTTCAGTTGTTTCCTCTGCTTTAGTGCCTCATCAGATTGTTATTTCAAATTGTTCCACTCCTCATTTCGTCAGAAGCAGACCTTTCTTTGTGTGCTTCCTGGTGCCTTTCACAGGACAGCACTGTGTCAATAGCCCCATCTAGTATTTTCCTCTTGCCGCTTTGCCCTTTTCTTTGCTCAGGCAAAGTAAGTACCCAACTGTATTTGGGAAGCTAGCTCTGCTATTCCTTAATTAATGAGTTAACCAAATATTAATTCATATTTGATTGAGAATTGATTGTAAGTTAGGAAGACTGGGTTGTGATTCTAACTTGGAATTGATTTTGCTGGATTTTAATGGAATTCAAATTTTTAAAGTATCAGTAAAATGAACAGTGTGGGAAACTTATGGTTCTCGTGATCTAATAATCCCTGTGTACTTTCTAATGTGGGACAGAAGAGAGTGTATAAGTATATGAGAGTGTACGCCATTTTGCGAGTGGAGGTTTCTCAGTTCACTAAGCTGCTTGGGTCTAGATACATGACTCTCAGATTCTCAGGTGGTTTTCATTCTCCTCATACAGAGACCACCATGAGTTTGCATTTTTAGAAATGTTTTGAATATAATATTTCACCTACCAGCATACGAGACTGATTCATTCTTTGAAGAAAAATAGAACTTTGATCAATGGTACACTTTTTGTAGCAAGAATGAGGTCTTTAAAATTTTGATTCAGATTGTAAAGATGTGTAATCTGTTGAAAGTTGAGTTGATTTAATAATGAATACATGAATATGAAGTAAAATGTTCTGCCTGGAAAAGACTGACAAACTTGGAGATGTTATATGAAAATATTACAAAACAAAGCAAGGTTGCTGCTGTGAATGGCTTTTGGGGGGGAGTTATGAAGTAAATACTTTTCAAATCAAAAAGAGTAATTTGGTAGCTTTGTTTTATGTTATTAACTTTAGGATTAAGGAAAGCATCATTAAAATTGATGTGTTTTGTTTGGACATATTTAAAAGTAATTACAAAAGAAAATTTCTGTTAGATTATATTGAGTAAAATGATGTTGGTGCATACCATATGACATTTGAGGTTACTGTTATTTCAGTAATTATTATTTTTCACCAGCCTAGTACATACAATGTCTCACCTAGTACAAGCAGCTGAAAAATTAACATTGATTTATCATTGTCCAGGAGATTATGTACCACAGGTAAAAACATGACTTGAATAACAGAAGAAATGGACCTTGCCTCCTGATGGGGTGAGATGGAATCTTAATGGAGTTTTGATTGCCTTTCCCTAATGACTGTAATTTTTTTTATTAGTGATTTGTACTTGTTGATTTGAATAGTGGCTGTTATGATTGTTTGTTTACTTATATGATTATAAATATGCATATACACGACTCACACATGTGTGTGCACACTTACACACGTGTGTTCTGGATTTTAACAGCTGACAAATATTCCATCCAGCCTATATGCTGTATCATCTCTTGATTGCTCCCTTCACCATCTGGAAAGCTTTAATTTGCTATAATAATATCTGTCACTTCTTGTTGTCCTCTACATATGACCATGAATCCGTCACTTATTTCCTTTTATGAATGAATACTATTCTTTTGTCTGAATTTTTCATAGTTGTCTACCCATTCAGTTACCTTAAAAGGTATTAATTGCTTCCAGTTTGTATATTTACAGGTAAAATGTTTATAAACATTAATGTTTCAGTTTCCTGCATGTACACACACATGTAATAACTTTGAGCAACTGTTGAGAAGTGTGATTCTTGGGTTGTCTCCCAAAGTGTCTATACAAATTTACATTCCAAAAGTGATAAAAGTCTGTTGCTCAGTATCTCCAACAATGTTGTGCCCTGTCAATGTGAGATTAAAATTAGACATGCTTTGACATGCTAACTTGCCACTGATATATATTCCATGATTGGCATCTGTTTTGGCATATGAATTTTTAATTGAGTCTATTGTTTTTAACGATGTATAGTATTATAAGAATAACGTATATATTTTGAACAAATCTTTTCTCAGGTATGTCTTTACAGAATCATTTTCTCCCCACTGTGAATCATATTTATTTCTGTTATATGGAATTTTTAGAGCCAAATATCTTAATTTTAATAATATCAAGATTATTAATATTTCCTTTATATACCATGATTTGATATTATATCTATTTATTCATCATCACATTAAAGTATTCAGGTTTTATATACTTTTTTCTAGGAGTTCTTGATTTTTAGTTCAGGTTTCTGGCTCCCTTTGGGTTGGGTTATGTGAAGAGTGTATACATGACATTTAGATTAATAATTCTTCATCTAGATGCCTGGTAGTAATAACCAACATCCATTTAAAAATATCTTTGTCCCTATACATCGCCTTTGTACTGTCAAAAATTATTTGATTGTATTTGTTTGGTTCTCTTTCTAGCCTGACAATTCTTATCAATGATTTGTTTATTCTTTACCAATTACCACATCATCTTAATATAGCTTCACAGTAAGTTTTTAAGTCAGTCCCTGTCAGTCTTTGTCTTTCAATTCTGAACAGACTATTCTGGTCCAAGCGTTTTTTTTTGTGAGGGTTTCTGTATCTATTTATATGAGAGATTTAATGTATATTACTTTTTAAATAATATTTTTCATGTAAGTTAGTATTAGAGAATTCACTTGTAGTTCTTTTGAGTCATAGAAATACCTCAGATTAAATTGTTATTAGATCTATAAAATTTACAATAGTAGTTCATGTTTTCCCAACAACTAATATGATTTTATTTCAAAAATTTAAAATACAGCAGAATGATCAGGAATATTTTAACAGAGTTGGAGAATTATGCTTGTAGAATTACTATATTCCAGATACTTACCTCCAAGGTATTTTTTCATCCATGCTAAAGTATGAATTATAGGCTTGCTAGAAATATATCAAGGATTGAATCTGAGTTTTTGACACTACACTGTGAATTGTTCCGAGGCAGAGGCCATTGTTTATTCATTCTGATGTTTTCACATTCTTCCTGGTATGTTGGAAGAGATTGTTTGCTTTCAAATAATAAATAAAATTGAGTGTTTTGTAGATACTCCAAAGTAGCAAAAAAAATTAAATAATTTGAAAAGGTGTAAAATGACAAGTAACTCTAAAATATGGATGCTGACTATTACAAGTAGGCCTGGAAGAGGTAGAAAAAGCGAAAGTTATTTTATCTATAGCAAATAAGGGGGAAGTGAAGCTGCCTGTAAATAACGTAAATGATGGGGATGAGGCCAATAAAGACAAAGATATCTGCACACAGGATGAGATATATTCCAAAATTTTGGTATTTGAGACACCCATTCTAAGAAAAACAATCAATAAAACACCACAAAATAAATATATGTACATGTGAAAAAATCTGTAATTTAAAAATATCTGTAAATTCATACTAAGAGGCATGTCTATTTTTATTCCTAACTTTATTCCATCCTAATTGTTTCAAGGTGTTGGACATGATTAAGATCAAATTTCATTCCAGGTGCAAGAAATTGCATATTATATTTTGTATCTATAGTCTAAAATGTAATGAATGTAAATTTACATTTTTCTGAGCCTGAGTTCTGTGCTTATTTAAATGTAAGTACTTCCCCAGATAGTGCTGACTCAACCAAATGGTATTCCAGAAAATCCAATTGCTACCTACTCTAGGCCCAATAGAGAGGGAGTTTGACAAAAGTATATTCTTATAATATCTAACATAATTAATCCCATTATTGCCTATAACTTGATTATCATAATAATTTGTAGATCATTTCTTACAGCCGTCATTCTCCGTTTGCTTTAGTGGCTTAGCATCTTTGCCCACAATCACATATTTTAGTAGCTATTTAAGTGGCAGACTATGAATAACTGAATGAACTTGAATTTTGACATCTGCTCCTGGTAACTGTTTTCTAGATATCACCTAAGAAAGGTAACTATTTTAGTCAGCTGAATTTATCATCCCCTGTTGAAAGGCTTTACAATCAGGTTAAGTTTTCATGTTTAATGCCAGGCTTTAGACTTCACCTCACAGTCCCTTCATTCCTGTGAGCAGATATGCACTAACACCCATAGTGGATTTCATAGCAGCATTTAACTTCACCTTTGAACACCCTGAAGCTGTTCTTCCTCCTGGAAGATGTGCAGACTGTACGGAGGAGGGGTGGCTAGTTGAACAAATTCCTTTTAGTGAAAGCAAACCTCAGTAATGCAGAAAATAAACCTTTGACATAGAGACAAAAGTGTGGCAGCTAGACAAGGGGTGGTGTGGGCACAAGTATTCATGTTACGTTTCCACTTGGTAAAAAAGGTTTCTTTTAGATCAGAATTTGAGACTTTATTTTATGGAAACAAAGGACCACACTTGCAGCAGTTAGTCTCACACACAGTCAAGAAGAAAGGAGAATATATCCTTTCATGCATAATCATTTTTTTATTTATTCTTTTAAATTTTTTTTATTCTTTATTTATTTATTAAAGATTTCTGCCTTCTCCCCGCCACCACCTCCCATTTCCCTCCCCCTCCCCCATCAAGTCCCCCTCCCTCATCATCCCTAAGAGTAATCCAGGTTCCCTGCCCTGTGGGAAGTCCAAGGACAACCAACCTCCATCCAGGTCTAGTAAGGTGAGCATCCAAACAGCCTAGGCTCCCACAAAGCCAGTACGTGCAGTAGGATCAAAAACCCATTGCCATTATTCTTGAGTTCTCAGTAGTCCTCATTGCCCATTATTTTCAGCAAGTCCAGTTTTATCCCATGCTTTTTCAGACCCAGGCCAGCAGGCCTTGGTGAGTTCCTGATAGAACATCCCCATTGTCTCAGTGTGTGGGTGCACCCCTCACGGTCCTGAGTTCCTTGCTCGTGCTCTGTCTCCTGCTCTTGATTTGGACCTTGAGATTTCAGTCTGGTGCTCCAATGTGGGTCTTTGTCTCTGTCTCCTTTCATCGCCTAAATGTTTTTCTTTGGGTTCACCTTCTTAATTAGCTTCTCTAGGACCACGCATAATAGGCTCAACGTCCCCTATTCATGGCTAGAAACCAAATATGAGTGAGTACATCCCATGTTCCTCTTTTTGGGTCTGGCTCACCTCACTCAGGATAGTGTTTTCTATTTCCATCCATTTGCCTGCAAAATTCAGGAAGTCATTGTTTTTTACTGCTGAGTAGTACTCTAATATGTATATATTCCATACTTTCTTCATCCATTCTTCCATTGAAGGGCATCTAGGTTGTTTCCAGGTTCTGGCTATTACAAACAATGCTGCTATGAACATAGTTGAGCATATACTTTTGTTGTATGGTAGGACATTTCTTGGGTATATTCCCAAGAGTGGTATTGCTGGGTCCAGGGGTAGGTGGATCCCGAAATTCCTGAGAAACCGCCACACTGTTTTCCAAAGTGGTTGCACAAGTTTGCAATCCCACCAGCAATGGATGAGTGTACCCCTTTCTCCACAACCTCTGCAGCAAAGGCTATCATTGATGTTTTTTATTTTAGCCATTCTGACAGGTGTAAGATGGTATCTTAAAGTTGTCTTGATTTGCATTTCCCTGATCGCTATCGAAAACAGCTTGGTATTGGCATAGAAACAGAGAAGTCGACCAATGGAATCGAATAGAAGACCCTAGCTTTAACCCACAAACCTATGAACACCTGATTTTTGATAAAGGAGCTAAAAGTATACAATGGAAAAAAGAGAGCATCTTTAACAAATGGTGCTGGCAAAACTGGATGTCAGCCTGTAGAAGAATGAAAGTAGATCCATATCTATCACCATGCTCAAAACTCAAGTCCAAATGGATTAAAGACCTCAATATCAGTCTGAACACACTGAACCTGATAGAAGAGAAAGTGGGAAGTACTCTACAACACATGGGCACAGGAGACCACTTCCTACGTATAATCCCAGCAGCACAGACATTAAGGGCATCATTGAATAAATGGGACCTCCTGAGACTGAGAAGCTTCTGTAAAGCAAAGGACACTGTCATTAAGACAAAAAGGCAACCCACTGACTGGGAGAAGATCTTCACCAACCCCGCAACAGACAAAGGTCTGATCCCCAAAATATATAAAGAACTCAAGAAAGGAGACCGTAAAGGGCTAATCAACCCAATTAAAAAATGGGGCACTGAGCTGAACAGAGAATTCTCAACAGAAGTTCGAATGGCCAAAAGACATTTAAGGTCATGCTCATGCATAATCATTTTTAACAACCTCTCTATTCTTGTACCGGTCAGAATTCCAGGCCAAGGTAAGAATTGTGCCACCCAGGTAGGTTAGGTCAACCCTTATTGAGTGACAACTGTGGCCAGGCATTTCTGTATGGATGTGCTCAAATAGTACCCCTCATTGACTCTCTTCCTAAGTGACTTTGTACTGTATCAAGGGCAGAATTAAAACTATCACAATAGGTTATCAATTATAGGGCTGAATTCAGATCCAATAGTGATATTCACAAGTGGTGAAATTTTGTATATCATTCAATTTTTGCAAACTCAAAAATCTTCATTCAATAAAAGAGAAAACTATAGTTGCATGACTGATTTATAATATATATTATGGGCAATATATATGAAAAGATCAAGTACAATGAATCACAAATATTATATTACTACATGTAAACAACAGTTCCCCTTCCCTCTCCTTCTTTTGTTCCCCCAACTTCCCCCCACCTAACCTCTCATCCACTCCTCAGAAAGGGTAAGGCTTCCCAAGGGAAGTCAACAAAGTCTGGTGTATCAAGTTGAGGCAGGACCAAGCCCCTCCCCCTATATCAAGGCTAAGCAAGGTATCCCTCCTTAGGGAATGGGCTCTGAAAAGCCAGTTCAAGCACTAGGGATGAATCCTGGTCCCCTTGCCAGTGGTGCCACAGTCTGCCCCACCCATGCAACTGTCACCTACATTCAAAGGACTTAGTTTGGTCCTATATAGGTTCTGCAGCTGTCAACCCAGAGTCAGTGAGCTTTCACTAGTTTAGGACAGCTTTCTCTTTGGGTTTTCCCATCATGATCTTGACCCCTTTGCTCATATAATCCTTCCTCCGTCTCTTCAACCGGACTCTTTTACTAAACTGTGGATCTCTGCATCTGGTTCCATCAGTTACTGGATAAGGGTTCTATGATGACAATTAGGGTATTCATCAATCTGATTACAACAGAAGGCCAGTTCAGGCACCCTCTCCACTATTGCCTGGAGTCTTAGCTGAGGTCATCATTGTGGATTCCTGGGAATTTCCCTAGCACCAGGTTTCTCACCAACTCTTTATGACTCCCCCTATCAAGGTATCTCTTTCCTTGCCCTCCCTCTCTGTCCATCCCCCAACTCATCCACCACATTCCCTCATGTTCTCCTCATCTTCCCCTTCACCCCTCCTTTCCCTTCCCAATTTACTGAGACATTACCTGTTTCTCCTTCCCAGGGGCATCTATGTTTGTCTTTATTAGTATCTCCCTTGTTATCTAGTTTCTCAGGGGTTGTTGATTGTAGCCTTTTTATCCTTTTTTTTTACATCTAACATAAATTTATGAGTGAGAACACACCGTATTTGTCTTTCTGGGGTTGTGTTATCTTACTCAGGATGGTGTTTTTTCTTTCTAGTTCCATGCATTTGTCTGCAAATTTAAAGATGTCAATTTTTTGTTTGTTTACTACTGAGTAGCACTCTATTGTGTAAATGTAACACATTTTCTTTATTTATTCTTTGATTGAGGGGCATCTAGACTGGTTTCAAAGTCTGGCTATTACAAATAATGATTCTATGAATATAGTTGAGCAAATTTTTTTGTGACATGAATGTTCATTCTTTGGGTTTATGCCCAAGAGTGGTTGTGCTTGGTCTTGAGATAGATTGATTCTCAGTCTCAGTTTTCTGGGAAAACACCATATTGATTTCTAAAGTGACTCTAAAAGTTTGCACTTCCATGGGAAGTGGAGAACAGTTTCTCTTACTCCACAACTTCTCCAGCATAAGTTGTCATCAGTATTTTGATCTTAGCCATTCTGACAGGTGTAAGATGGTATCTCACAATAGTTTTTATTTGCATTTCCCTGATAGCTAAGGAAGTCGAAACATTCTTTAGCTGTATTTCAACCATTTGAGATTCTTTTGTTGATAATTCTCTGTTTAAATCTGTTCTCAATTTTTAAATTGAATTATTTGGTATTTTGATGAGTAGTTTCTTGAGTTCTTTATATATGTTGGAGAACAAATGTGGGCTTAGAGAAGATCTTTTCTCTTTCTGTAGACTGTTGTTTTGTCTCATTACTGCGTTCTTTGCCCTATAGAAACTTCTCTACTTCAGGAGGCACAATTAATTAGTTGTTGGTCTCAGTCTCTGTGCTAATGTTGTCATATTTAGGAAGTGGTCTCCTGTGCCAATGTGTTCAAGTCTACGTCCCAGTTTCTCTTCTATGAGGTTCAGCATAACTAGCTTTATTTTGAGGTCTTTGATGCACTTGGACTTAAGTTTTATGCATGGAGGTAAATTTGAATTTATTTCCATTCTTCCACATGTCGACATCCAGTTATACCAGAACTACTTATTAAAGATGCTTTCCTTTTTTCATTGTATAATTTAGGCTTCTTTGTCAAATAATCGGGTGTTGAAGTGGGTTAATGTCAGGGTCTTCTATCCAATTTCACTGGTCCACCTGTCTCTTTTCATGCCACTACAAAGCCGTTTTTATTACTATAGCTTGAAGTCAGGGATGGTAATGCCTCTGGAGGTTTCTTTATTATACAGAATTGTCTTGTCTAATTCTGAGTTTTTTGTTTTTCTAAATGAAGTTGAATAGATTTTTTTTAAGGTCTGTGAAGAAATGTGATGTGATTTTGATGGGAATTTTATTGAATCTCTAGATTGCTTTTGGTAAAACTGCCATTTTTACTGTTGATCCTACCTATCCAAGAGCTTGGGAGATCTTTCCATTTTCTGATATCCTTTTCAACTTCTTTTTTCAGAGACTTCAAGTTCTTGTAATTCATGTCTTTCACTTTATTGGTTGGAGTTACCCCAAGATATTTTATGTTATTTGTTGCTATTGTGTAAGGTGATGTTTTCCTCATTTCTTTTTTATCTCATTTATCGTTTGAATATAGGAGGTCTACAAATTTTTTGAGTTGATCTTGTATCCTGCCACATTAATGAGGATGTTTATCAACTGCAGGAGTTCCCTGGTATAATTTTGGGGGTCACTTATGTATATTATTATATTATCTGCAAATAGCGAAAGTTTTACTTCTTCCTTTCCAATTTGTATTCCCTTGATCTCCTTTTGTTGTCTTATTGCTCTAGCAGAACTTTCAGATATATATTGAATAGATATGGAGAGAGCAGACAGCCTTGTCTTGTTCCTGATTTAAAAATGTTCAGAATTGAGACCATCTTGATGGATTTTTCCTGTGATGAATATGAAATGTACTTCTTCATTTCTTTTTATTAATTTTAGTTTAAAGTCTATTTTGTTAGATATTAGAATAGCTACACCAGGCTGTTTCTTTGTCCATTTGATTAGAAAGTCTTTTCCCTATCCTTTGCTCTGAGGTCTGTCTTTGAAGTTGAGGTGTGTTTCTTGTATGCAGGAGAAAGATGTGTCCTGTTTTCATATCCATTCTATTAGCCCGTGCAATTTTATAGGCAAGTTGAGAGTCCATTGATATTAAGGGGTATTAACAACCAGTGATTGAGTTTGGTGGTGGTGGTGGAGGTGTGTTTGTGTTTACCTTCTTTGGGATTTATTTTTACTGTGAGATTATCTGCTGTCTGTGATTTTGTGGGTGTAGCTAACTTCCTTAAGTTGGAGCTTTCCTTCTAATGCTTTCTGTAAGGCTGGATTTGTGATTAAGTATTGTTTAAATCTGGTTTTATTAAGGAATATCTTGTTTTCTTTGCTCATGGTAATTGTAAGCTTTTCTGGGTGTAGAAGTCTTGGCTGACACCTGTGGTTTCTTAGGGTCTTTAAAATGTCTGTCCAGGACCTTCTGGCCTTAGGTCAGAGAAGGCAGGCATGATTCTGATAGGTCTGCCTTAATATGTTATCTTGTCTTTTTTTTTTTTTTTTTGAGCTCTTAATATTCTTTCTTTATTCTGTAAGTTTTATGTTTTGGTCATTGTGTGGCAAGGGGATTTTTTTTTGGTCCAGTCTATTTGGTGTTCTATAAGCTTCTTTTATCTTCATAGATATGTACTTCTTTAGGTTGTGAAAGTTTTCCTCTATGATTTTGTTGAATATATTTTCTGTACCTTTGAGCTGGAGTTCTTCTCCTTCTTCTTTCCCAATTATTCTTAGGTTTGGTCTCTTCATGGTGTCCCAGGTTATCTGGATTTTTGTGTTATAAATTTGTTAAATTTGATATTTTCTTTGACAATGAATCTATATCCTCTACCATATCTTTAACACCTAAAATTCTTTCTTCCATCTGTTGTATTCTGTTGTTTATGATTGCATCTTTGGTTGTTGTTCATTTATCTGGATTGTCTATTTTTAGAATTCCCCCAGTTTCTATTTCTTTTTTGCCTCTATTTCAATTTTCTAGTCTTGAGCTTTTGTCTTCACCTGTTTGATTTTTTTCTTGACTTTCCTTGCTTTCTTTAAGGGATTTATTGACTTACTCTAATTTTTGGTTTGTCTATTCCTCCATTTCTTTAAAAGAATTTTTCCTTTTTTTAAAAATATTTATTTATTTATTATGTATACAATGTTTTGTCTGTGTGTATGCCTACAGACCAGAAGAGAGCACCAGATCTCATTACAGATGGTTGTGAGCCACCATGTGGTTGCTGGGAATTGAACTCAGGACCTTTGGAAGAGCAGGCAATGCTCTTAACCGCTGAGCCATCTCTCCAGCCCCTAAAAGAATTTTTCATTTCCTCCTTAAGGGCCTCTATCATCTTTATAATGCTATTTTTAAAGTAATTTTCTCCATGTTCAGATCTTGCTGTTTTTGATTGTTTTTTAAAAAAGAAAACTATCAGACTGAAGAAATGGCTCAGTGGCTAAGAGCATTGCCTGCTCTTCCAAAGATCCTGAGTTCAATTCCCGGCAACCACATGGTGGCTCACAACCACCTGTAGTGAGGGCTCGTGCCCTCTTCTAGCCTGCAGACATACACACAGGCAGAATATTGTATGCATAATAAATAAATAAAAAAGAAAACTATCTTTTCTTATTATACATATTTATTCAAGTTCCCGCTCCCTCCCCTCCTTCTATTCCTTCCATTTACCCTCACCCCCATGCACTCCTCAGAGAAGGTAAGACACATTTCTTTGGGGAAGGTACAAGGCCTTTCTACTATACCTAGGCGGAGCAAGGTATCTATTCAAAGAGAATAGGTTCCCAAAATGCCAGTACATGAAGTAGGGATGAATCTTGGTGCCACCGCCAGTGACCCCTCAGTCTGTTCCAGCCATGCAACTGTCGCCCACATTCAGAGGGACTAGTTTGGTCCTATGCTTGTTCCTTCCCAGTCTGGCTGGTGTTGGTGAGCTCCCATTAGCTCAGGTAAACTTGGTGCGTGTACCCATCACAGTCTTGATCTCTTTGCTCATATTCTCATTCTTCCCACTCTTGAACTGGACTTTGGGAGCTCAGACCTGTACTCCAATTCGGGTCTCTGCCTCTGTTTCCATCAGTTCTGTATAAAGGATCTATGGTGATATTTAAGATATTCATCAGTCTGACTACAGGGCAAGGCCAGTTCGGGCCCCCCTCTCCTATATTGCTTAGAGTCTTAGTTGGGGTCATCCTTGTGGATTCCTGGGAATTTTTTAGAGCCAGTTTTTTTTTTTTTTTTTTTTTTTTTTTTGCAAACCCCATAATGGTTCCCTTGATGAAGATATCTTTTTCCTTGCTCTCATCTCTGTCCTTCTTCCATCTTTACTATCCCATTCCCTCAAGTTCTCCTAGCCCCTCCCCACATCCAAACAACCTAGATGCCCCTCAACCAAAGAATGTATAAAGAAAATGTGACACATTGACACATTAGAGTACTACTCAGTGGAAAAAACAACAGCAACAACAACAACAAAAAATAGCAAAACAATGACATCTTGAATTTTGCATGCAAATGGATGGGTTAGAAAACGCCATTCTCAGTGAAGTAACCCAGACCCAAAAAGATGAATATGGTACTCATGAGTGGATACTAGCTATAAACAAAGGATATTAAGCTTGTATATAGTTCATGATCCTAGAGAAGCTAATAACAAGGAAAACCCTACAAAAAAACATATATAGATCCAACTGGAAAGTCGAAATAGACAAGATCACCTGAGAAAATTTGGAACATAGGGATGGCAGGTTTTGCTGTTGTAGAACCACTAGTTTCTGGTGATGCCATATTGTTGTTTATGTTGTTGAATGTATTCATACACCTGGGTTTGGAGGAATTGTAGGTGGAGGCAGTGATTCTTCCTCCAATTGGTTCAGGTGGTGACTGTCTCAGGGGTTGCTTTTCCTCCAGTTGATGCTGGTGGAGCTTGTGCCTCTGGGTGGCCGCTGATGTCACTGTTGGTAGCGTGGCCTGGCTGCAGTAGTCTTGCCTGCTGACTGGCTGTTGAGGCTCTTCCTCCAACTGGTGCAGGGGGAGTCTGTGTCTCTGGGGCCCTCTGATGTAGCTGGGGGTGATGGTGGAGGAGTCCGATTGCAGGAGACTTCCCTGCTGACTGCTAAAGATAAATTTCTTAATTACTTTGAGAATTCAATTATTTAGCAGGTTAGCTTAGCCCCCTGCTGCTAGGTTAAAATAAATATTTAAAATAAATGTAAACATATAGAGACTACTAAAATATTTTTTATTTTTTGTAGGTAATAGTATGTATCTCACAGTTCTCTATGTACAGCTCTTAATTGCTTCTTTTCTTTGTAGTACCTAGTGAAATAAATCAGTGTCAAGCTTACAGCAGAGTAAATTTGCCTTTTTAGGATTTAGAACTGTTATAAAACATGACTTTTTGGCGTCTGAGTAGTCTTCTAAAAATTTTATTTATTTATTTATTTATTTATTTATTTATTTATTTATTTATGTATTTGAGACAGTGTTTCTCTGTGTAGTCCTGGCTGTCCTAGAAGAAACTCTGTAGATCAGGCTGTCTTCTCCTTCCGAGTTCTGGGATCAAAGGCATTCACCACCACTGCCAGGCCCTATTTTCATTATTAATTGCTGAGTTATAATCCATTTTCTATAATGTGTGCCACATTGTCTTTATCCACTCATCTGTCCACAAACCTCTCTGTTGAGTTCATAGTTGTCCATTGTGAAGAGTGTTGGAATAAATGTGGATATGCAAGAAACTCTGGTCTTAGAGACCTTTAAGCATATATTCAGACATGAGACGGATGGGTCATATGGTATTTCTACTTTTCAGACATTTTAGGTGATTCCATAAGGAGAACGAAGGAGCAGTGTATAAGAATTCCCTTTCTCATCAGTCTTCCAAGCTGCTATTATTTGTTTTCTATAAATTATTCAGTTAACCGAAAGTAGGATGAAATTGTAGTTGAGTTTTTACATGTGTCTCCTGATGGCTGAGATTTTGAGTGTCTTTTAAAGTTTCTTTTTGGTCCACTTGTACTTCTCTTTTGAGAACATTTTTGTTCATTTCTTTGGCCCATTTAATATTAGGTTGCTATTCCAATTTCTGTATTCTTTAAATATGGCAGACATCAATCTTCTGTCAGATAGAGTGGATATGTTTTCTGCTACTGTGCAGAGAGTATAAGAATTCTGCTGCTTACAGATGCTTCTGAGCTTTGTGCAGTCCTTATAAGTGTCAGTTCCTGGTATGGTTACTAAACTCTCAGAGTCCTTTCAGAAATGCATAACCAATGCTTTTGTGTCAAATAGTTCCCCTTTGTTTTCTATTATCTTCAGAGTTTCAGGTCTTATATTAAATTATTTGATACACTTGGAATTGAGTTTCAAACGAGTCAGAGAAGAATTTATTTTTATTCTTCAGCAAGTAGATCTTCAGTTTTCCCAACATCATTTTTGTAAAGGTTGCATTTATTACAATGTGCATTTTAATTTTTGTCTTATTAAAAATTTAGGTGTCTTTAGCCAGGTGGGTTTTTTGCGTCTTGTACTCTTCTTTATTAAACCTTTATTAACTTTTATGTCCATTTCTGATATTTCTGTTGTTGCTGCTGTTACCATAGATCTGTAGTTTTTGTAAAAGTCAGGTATTAAGAACCTCAACTAATATTCTTTTGACTATCAGAGACTCAGAGACTTCTGTGTTTCCATATGAATTTTAAGTTTATTTCTTTCATTGAAAATAAATTTTTCTCATGCAATATTATTCTCTTCCATGTCCCTCCCTACATCTTCTCCCCTGCAGATCTACATGCTTTTGTGTTCCTTTAGAAAACATATGAACAATAAGGGAGAATAATAAACTAATATTTTAAAAAATAAATCAGAATATTACTAGACAAACAGAAGAAAATGCTAAAGAAAGAGCAGGAGAAACATATAGATACAAGCACACAGACACGGGAATACCATAAAATTACAAAAGCAGAGGCTTGTGAAGAATTTTGCTGAGATTTTGATGGCATTACATTGAATTGTAGATTGTTTTTGGTAAGACTGCCATTTTTACTCTGTTAATTCTACTTACCCAAGAACATGGGATAACTCTCCATTTTCTGGTGTCTTTTTCAATTTCTTTCTTCAGAGATTTAAGATTCTTATCATACAGGTCTTCCACTTGTTTGGTTAGAGTTACTTTGAGATATTTTATGTTTTTGTAGCTATTGTGAAAACAAAGCCATAATGTATATGTGATGTATATGTAAGTTAAAAAAATAACAAAAAACAAAATCAACACCACCAACAAAAACAAATAAACAAGCAAACCAATAACAAAGCCATGTCATGATATTATGAGTAAAAGGACTCCCCAAAACACTGTTGAGTTCATTTTCTCTTGACCATCTGCTACTGGGCATGAAGCCCATTCTTGGAGAAAACTAAGTTTTCATTTGATGGTGTTTATCAGTTACAGATAGTTTTTGGATTTCGGGATGGGGCTTGTGTCCATTTCTCCTCTCACTTCTAGGACCGCATCTGGCCCAGACCCATGCAGGCCTTTTGCATGCTTTCTGCCTTTGTGAGTTCATATGTGAAGTGGTCCTGTTGTGTTTAGAAGGCCTTGCTGACTTGGTGTGCTCCATCCCCTCTTGCCGTTACACTCTTTCTATGCTCTCTTCCTATGAGTTCCCTGAGGCCTGAGTCTCTCATTGTCAGCACATGGTCTGGCTGTGTGGGCATTTGTTTCCATCTGCTGCAGAAGGAAGCTTCTCTGATGATGGTCTAGCAAGGTATATATCTATAAGTATAATAGAATGCCACTAAGAGTAATAATATTTTATTGCTATATTCCTTCAGCAGAAGCATTATTTGGTTTTCCTCTAGGTCACAGGTATATCTAACCTCAGGTTCTTGATTGCTCAAGCTGTGTTGGATTCTTGATCACCCAAGCCATATTGGGCATGAATTATATCTCATGGAGTGGGCTCTAAATCAAATCAAATTTCTTTGGTTATCCCCATAAGCTTTGTATTACTATTGCATGAATATCTTGTATACAGGCCACCATTGTCGATTGAAGGGTTTGTAGCTAGGTTTGGTGTTTACCTTTATCCATTGGTAGTATGCAATTACCTTCCAATATTATGAACACTGGTCTGTAGTGGTAAACTCTAGGGAGGCACAAGCTTGACTTCTCCATGTTTAATGAGTCCAGTCAAATCAGTGGCACAGAACAGAATTTCACCTTATAGAACACTGACAAATTAATCAGTACTGACTTAAACTTTTCCTCCTAGCTAGAGGTATTCTGCAGTCCAGGTCTTAGAGCATTTGCTACTGATATTAGGTCTGAGCTCACAGATTAAACCATTAGGTATAGACTTTTACTGTTTTGATCCTGGAACTATGGTGTATTTTAAAATGGTTTCTTGCCACTTCTTTAGTCAAGTGTGCCAGAAAGAGAATTTTCCTAAGAAATGGGTAAAACACATCATTACTACAGCATGATAACTTTCTCTCCTGGTGAAAAGAGATTTTTCGCTTATTGTTACATAAGAAAGCCTGGACAACATTCAACAGCACCCATGAGCATAAAGACATTTAGACAGACTTTCTGCTTCTATGCCCTCTGTTATAACAGTTATTAAGAGAGGCATGGGCACAAAGGGCCCATCTTGCTGTAGCAATTGTCTTATCAAGGCATTGAGTCAACAGGTAGCACTCAAGTTTTGTACAGCTCATACTTTTTCAGAAGTGTGGAATGGGATTTACAAAGACTTGTAATGTCCCTGCAGCCTGTGCCCTTGTATTGTTCTTCAAGACAGCCCAGGGAAGCTATTAGCTTCTTGCTTTCCATTTTGAAAAAGGTATTTGAGCTTTAACATACTTGTGTTACCTTGCCAGTCAAGACCCCTCCACCCACATGCTACTGGTATATAAAAGGAGCAGTGGTTTATTCAAGAGTGTTAAATTGCATTTTAGAAAATACAGCCAAATTCTTCTGATGTAAACCATTCGATTAGTCTTCACCAGTGTTTTGGTGTTTACCATTTTTATAAAAGAGAATATTTCTTGAGAATTGTGTGAATTTATTTGGTTGTGATTTTCATAATGAAAGCTGTCAGTGCACTGTTGTGATGAATGAATAAATGACATTCTAATTGTCAAAACTGTGACTTCATTGCATTTATCTTCTTGTTGTACTTCTATCACCAAGTCACACTGTCTAACTTGACAGACACCTGGAGTCCCGATGTTGAACTCAGTGGTTCTACTTGTCATATTTTTTCTCTACTTCAGATGCTTCCCTTGCTGTGTCTAACTCCAGTGCCTAAAAGATCACCCATAAAAACAACTCACACAGAATAAGTGGATTAGGTAAAATTCTATTTGCCCTTCTACTGAAGTCCATTTTAAGAGTGATATTAAATATAAGCTAAGCCAGGCATGGTTGTGCAGACCTTTAATCTAAGCCTTGGGACATAGAGGCAGGTGAATTCTTTTGAGTTTGAGGACAACCTGGTCTATATAATAAATACCAGGACACCCAGAGCTACAAAATGAGACTCTGTATCTATCTATCTATCTATCTATCTATCTATCTATCTATCTATCTATCCCTCTCTCACACACATACAAAACTAATTTGGTATTGAATTTTGAAACCATCAAGTTTTGTAAAAACTTATGTGTTTTAGCTGAGTTTATAACTTTTTATTGTATTTTTATTTTTCTTATTCTGTTGTTGCTATAGTTGCTGTTTCCCTGTTAAAGAAATTCACTTTTACTGCTTCCTCCCACCCCATACCACACACAAACATTTGCTGCAACACTAGATGCTCTTAGTGAGTCAGAAAAAATAACCCTGGAACCTATGAACTGAACCTTTTGTGTCAAGGGCAGTGGTATGAGAATTGAAGGTGGAAATTGAAACTTCAACATAATTGCATGTTGACTGGACTTGCGTGATCGCACTGTCACAGATAGGAGAGCAGGGGTAATAGGTGCTGTCTATGCTCAAATGTTATTTGCCGTTATTGTCCAATTCCAGGGCTAAGCTGTGGCTTTAAACTCTTTTGCCTTGTTCACTTGCTTTTTCACACTGGAAGCTTGACTTAACTTAAAGTGCAATTATTTTCCTAAAACTGCCCTTTACCCACCAATGTTATGCAGTCTTCTGAGCCCCAACTCCTAAATGATGTGAAACTTTTTGAGTCTTCCTATAGAAGATGTCTGCATGTATTCATCTTTCACCTTATCTGTTCTTCCTCTGCCATGCATCTGACATTTGAGGAAATCAATAGCTGTTTTATACACGATATCAATGCGAGAATAAAACATATTCTCTGATGAAAAATCAAATCAAACCCCAATACAAAAGTGATTGTATGTAGTCTCTTCCATATAGATATTTGTTAGATTAGTGAATGTGTGGGCCATGGCACAATGGCTTTTGTTTTTTACAGATTAGTTTTCCAGAGATATTCAGATCATAATACTGTTAAGGAAAAAGTTGTAGGGTAGTAAGAAAAGGAGCAGGATGAGTAGTGAGAAATATGACATTACCTTCTATGTTAGGGTTCTTTAGAGAAACAGAGCATGTAGAAGGAATACAGAGATGACGATGATGATGATAATGAAAATAGTTATATCACAGATAGATGATAGATAAAAGATAGAAGATAGACAGACAGACACACAGACAGACAGATAATAGATAGATGATAGATGATAGATAGATAGACAGACAGACAGACAGACAGACAGACAGACAGACAGACAGACAGATAGATAGATAGATAGATAGATAGATAGATAGATAGATAGATAGATAAGTCATAGTTATATACTGAAAATTGGACTTACACCGGTTTTCATGGGATATCAACTTACTGGTAAGACTAAGACTCTGGTATCTTCTCAGTCCCGAAGACTGGATACTCTTTGTGTCTAGGAATGGTAGGAATGAGGTCCTGTGCTGTAATTAAGGTGAATTTGTGACTATAGGGATTCTCTCCCCTGTGGGCAAAATGAATATAGAAGTAGGCAAGAACGAACCCAGTAAAACTAGGCCAAAGGCAGTTTCTCTGGCTTCTTGGCTATAGGTGAAGTGTCGCTGTTGATGCAAACATTAAATATGGAATAGAGCAAGAGGTATGATGCTTGTTTGGAGGTAAAATCAGTACAATAGTAGAAAGGGTGAAGGAAAATTGCATGTGTCTTCTTTGAGCTTATTATGCAGCAGTAGAAGAAGATGGGAACTTAGGGGAAACTATTATAGATAAGGCATAAAAGCCCAAAAAAGTGCAAGAAAAAAATCTCTCCTGTTTCCAAACCCTTGTATCTTTACAGGGAACATCCTGATATCTTACTGAAGTAGAACAAGCCCCTATAGAAAGAATAAAAATCACACCAGCCAACTTTTTGAGAAATAGTTTACAAAACATATTTCTTTAAATGAAGTTGGCAGACTTACTACATGTCAAATGAAGTTGACTCTTACTAGGTATATTATTTATTTTCCTCAGTGGTGTGATGAAACACCTGAAGAACTAAGTAGAGGAAGTAAGGGTTCACCTTGGGTCATGGCCTGGGAATATGCAGTACATCAGGCAAGGAAGTCCTAGAGGAAGAAATTTGAGGTGACAGGTCACATTCCTTCCTATGTCAGGAAACAGAGAGAAATCAATGCTAGAATTCAGCTGGTTCATTTCTTTTGATATAGGGAAATGGAAATGTGCTGTTCTCATTCCAGTTAGTTCTTTCTTGCTCAGATAAACCACTTTTGAAATACCTTCAAGGACACACCAAGAGGTATGTCTCTTAGGCAGTCCTCCAAAATAATGAGAAGCAAGAATAATCATCATATTAGGCCCTAAACTAACTAAGACCACTAAGTCAATAGCCATTAGGGGAATACAGAAAAGACAAAGGCCAACAAAGCCTAGCCAGTGTCATAGCCACAGTGAGGACAACAGAAATTAAAAGACTAGGGGACCAAGGAAGAACATCAACACTCTTAGGACAAACACACAAGCAGGCACACATACATGTATATCTTTTTTAAAATTCCACACAATTGTACATATTAATGGAGTGTAGTGTGGTCTTTCAACACACGTACGTAATGTGCAAGGGTTAAGTCAAGGTAGCATATCCACCACATCAAACATTTATCCTCTCTCTTTGTTGGAAATACATTTTTCTGGTTCTACTGAAGCATCTCATAAATCAGTGCTAATTAGTCATTCAACTATGCTATCAGAATTAGAACATTTAATCTCTGAAAAGCACTAAGTTAAGTGGGTTCTATCAGGCACACTGCTGGGAAAAGAAGTGTAAAGGAAATTGCATTTTCTCTGCCTTTCTGAACCTGTAGTATAATTATTAGACGCTGAGCGGAGAGGACACAAGCTTAGAGGAGGCTGGGAAGAAACAGAAAGGAATCAAATCTAACATGACACTGAAAGTAGCATGTGTTGTTCATAGTGAGTTAGTAGAGGCAAGTGATTTTTCTTGTCAAAGGAACCAATGTAATACCGTCCCTGGGTCTTAATCCTGTGCTGTCAGATTTTCAGTCTACATTTTCTTGATGACTTTCCCAGCATGAGAAATGTGGTACCTGTCTTTGAGAGTGAAAGCTTTACTGTGGGTTTAGGTCACAGGACCCTAATTTGGGACTTAAGGAAATTGATGGGTGAGTACAGAAGTGTATTGTTATAGGAATTAATCTAGATAGTGGCATACACTGAAAATGTAAGTGAAAGGAATCACTGAAGTATATGTCAATATTTTGCTCCCACAAAGTAGGGAAGAGTTGCAGTCCCATGGGTGTAGGTGATCAGTTTTCAGCACAATAGCTTATAGTGCTAAAGAGACTCTAATATACCATCTTAACTCCAGATATGATTACCTTCCTCTAAATGCTTATCATCTAGTAGTAACTGTATTTCCCTATGTTTATTGGAAAAACACCATTATAATAAAGACTTGCAAATAAAATTATAGGTTGAAATACGGTATAGTTTGGAACAGCCAAGGTATGTACACTAGAGGTTAATGATCCCTGTTATATCTTCATAATTACTGACACGGGCTTTCTACTGCACAGCATTTTAAAAGTTCAATGATCGTAAAACAGAAAATACATCACAAGCTTGAGAAAGATATTATCACTATAAAATGATTTGCAAAAAGAATCTTAAGAGACTTTATTTTTGAGACATCTGATTAATATTTGACTTCAGTATTCTATGTGTTTTACAACATGTAATGATGATTCTGCTAAATGAATACTGTTTTTATTTAAGGCAATAATTTAAAAGTTTTAACTTTTACCAGGTTTAACTTCTTAATGTCAAATGAGGAATAGAAGATCTGGAAGTAAGTCAAGATGTAAAGGAAGTTTCAGCCCCACTGAAATAGTAGAAGTCGTATTTGGTACTTAGAATCCTTGCAATGAGTTCCTTACAGACTGAATAACAGTTTTTGGGACAAACACTTTTGTTTCACTCAAATAGATCGAAATTATGTGCACTCATACATCTTCGAGAATTATTTTGCTTTTAAAAAATACATTAAATTTATTTTATAGAATCACGTCATTTACCCTACCCTTTCATCATTCCAATCTTCTTGTTGTTCTTCACTTTCAAATTCATGGACTCTTTGCATTACCTTTTGCTTTGTTAAATACATATGTATTAATATACATGTATGAATTAATTTAATTCACATTATTGCAAATAAATTTATATTATTAATTATATGAATAAATAATATACATAGATATAGCCTTCTCAGTCTGTATAAAGAACCATAGGAACAGGGAGTTTGCTATGATATTGTGTGAAGTCTGTGGGACCCATCACCAACAGGGGCCATGTTATGTCTATAGTCCATGCTGTAGCTGAAGGCCTTTTTGAAGCTCATGGTCTGTACCCCTGCAGGAGACCATGTGGTTCACACTGCCATCAAAGTCTATGTGGATGTCCTTAGCCTTTGCTGCTGCCTGAACTCATGCTGATGTCTGTGGCCTTTGTCTAAGCTTCATTTGAAGGCCTTTTGGATGTCTATAGTCTGTGCCCCTTCATGCATGAGATCATGTTGATGACCTATTACCACCTGACACCATCTTGATGTCTCTGCTGTGTCCAAGTGCAGTGTTGAAGTCTGTCATCTGTATTGCTAATGTCTGTGGTCTCTGCTAATGTCTGTGGTCTCTGCTGATGCCAGAGGCCATGTGGATGTCCATGGTCCATGCTGTTACCAGGAACCATGTGGTCCATAATCCATATTGCCACTGGCTGTAAACGGCAAAGAAGCTTCTTTTGCCGTGGTATCAATGTCTGCAGATTTAAAGTTGCAAATCCATAATAAGTTTCCTTGACAACCTCCCCTCCACAAATCTCACCTCCTCCCAAAGAAACAGTCTAGACAGGAAACTATTGAAGAGAGCTATAAAAATTGTGATAAGGATGCTGAAGTACAGCTCTTTATAGTTGATGGTATCTGCCAGAGGTGGAGTGGGGAAGGACTCAATTTTCTTTAAGGACCTTGAAGTTTGAAGATGTTCCAGTGAGCATATTGACAATACAAAAAAAGACTAGTATTTCTTTCATTTTATTTCTTTCTTCTTTTTTTCAAGGAGAAAGCCACAAGGGTAGGGAGTGGATCTGAGAGGACTGGGAAGTGAGTATTATTAGGGTGCATTTTGTGAAATTCCCAAATAAATAAAAAATATTATGTTGAAAAAATTACTTATGAACGTCTAAAACTAACAACTCATTTTAATTTCACTTTATGGAACCAAATTGATTTTATGATTTAAAAAAAAAATAAAAGAAGAGCTAAATAGTTAAAAGAAGGTGCAAACCAGTTTACAATAATTCACATAAGCACCTCACTCCAGTTCAGTCTCTGGAAGGAATGCCATTTGAACTGTCACCTCATGACAGGGTAGCTCATCCCAGTAAAGTTCATTTTCTTTCAGTTAACTATCTGACCTCTCAACTTATTGACATTTCCTTATTGCCAGAAGACCAAGACTGGCCATGATGTGTTTTAAGATACCATTATTTAGCCTGCAGCAAGGTTTTCAATCACCTAGGTACAATTTTCATATGATATTTGTAACATGATCAAAGAAGTTAATCATCTCTTTTAACTATAGCTATATTTTGTCACAGGTATTGAAGATATATTTGATGGTATTATTGGGATGCCCTGTGTATTTTATAATCAGAGTCATGCATTTTTTATTGTTTCTGCATAACAGGCATGGGAATGTAGTCCATTAGCTTTTGTGTAATGCACTTAATGTTGTTTCTTGATAATGATGAGAAAGTGAAATAGGCTTTTTTTTTTTTTCTTATCTGGGGAACTTTATTAGGACAAGATAGAAGACTTAAAAGCTACATTATTCCATTAAGTCGGGGCCTAATCCAGAGCAAGGCTCTAGCTTTCTTCCATTCTATGTAGGCTGAGTCTTAAATAAGCTTCAAATGCAAAGCACACAAGTATCGGACATTGTTTCCAAGGTTTAAGGATAGAAACTGTTTGCGTGCTGTGACTGTGCTAGGGAAGGCAGCAAGTGTAGAAACTACAGAAAGTTAGACATATCCAACTAAGACCAGTAATGAAGGTGCTTACCTCCAAAATGTATTTTCAATATTTTGAAAGAAGACAGTATGTAAGACTTTAACAACTAGAGACGAAAAGTCAATGCCTGTATTCAAAGCTGCCAAATTAGACTAACTACTTTACTAGGAGTTATTATAACTGGTGACCTAGATTGAAGCCAGTGTTGACTTACCTTTCAAATCCTAGGGACCATAGAATCGTGGTAAACAGTGTTTCTTTGTGTTTATTCTTGAGATCTACTGTTCAAAGCTATTCCTTTCAGTATATTACTACCGATGAACAAGTCAGCCAAGCTACCCAGTCAAGTGTACCACGTGATTAAAACATTTATGATTGTTAAGAAGTTATTTTACAACCTGTGGGTCCAGGCACAATTTTAAATTTCATGATTGTCATTCAAAAAGTACATTTCAAAGGCCATCTTCACCGTGTCTAGAAATCCCTCTATTGAATCTAGGCTGAACAATTCAAACACCCTCTGAAAATATTTTAACTTTCTATATGTAATTATGAATATTCATGATTCATGGAAGGAGGTCAAAATACCAGCATTGGCAAGTGCCTGGAAGAAGTTAAGCCCAGTGGGTTTGAGGAGCTCAAGTTTTCTGTAGAGGAAGGGCCTGCAGATGTAATGAATGGATGAGGAAAAATATTTAGAACTGTAGTCCAAATGTGGGATTGAATTCCTACAGTCTTCCCAGTAGTCTCCAGTGGGTGGGTCTCTGCTTCTCAAGTCTGAGCAAAGAAAGCTAGTTCTTTAGATGGAGCCAATCCTGGTAAAGATGGGACATTCCTAAAATAGCAAAAGATTCAGATGAATGTGTAAGGTAAGTTAATGAACAAGCAGCAAAGTTTGAGGGGATTGATTTCAAACTCTCAACAAGAATCCATACTGTGGGTGAAATGTTATCGAACAATGTCACATGCTACAAAGGAAGTTTCTATGAAATGAACTCAGTGTACCATGCTTCAGTTTTATCTCACTTTAAGAAATGGTCACAAAATTGTTAGTATTTTGACCTCCTTCCATGAATCCAAGTCTGAACAATTGCCACCTTGATCAGTCAGTATCTGTCTACTAATCTTTGTATTATATTGTAAACTTATTCTGGAAAAAGCATTGTCTAAAGAACCAATGGTCACACCTCATTTTTAAATTAGCTATTGTCAAAATTGCAATCAATTATGATTGCTATGAAGCAACAAAAAGTAGGTCATGAGACCTGCTTTATTATGATTTTGCTTTATTGGCAGTGGTCTAAGACAAACCAGTAGTATTGTTGAGGTAAGTTTGTGTTATTGAAATTGGACATTGCCTAAAATAGACAGAGACTGCTCATTCCTTCCCATCCACCCAGACACAAAATAATCACGCAGAAACTACATTAATGCAACACTGCTAGGCAAATGACTCTACCATATTTCTAGCTAGCTCTTACATCTTAAACTAACACATTTTTGTTATTTTGTATTTTGTCATGAAGCTTGTGGCCTGCCAGTAAGGTTCTGGCATGTCTGTCTCCTTTGACAGCTATATAGCGTTTCCTCGACTCCTCCTACTCTCTTCTTACATCTCTGTTTGGATTTTTCACCTGGCTTTACTTTGTTAAGCCATTGGTCAAAAGCAACTTCTTTATTAACAAATGGCAATAAAACATATTCACAGCATACATCACCTCCCACATCAGACTTTTGTTTCTTTAAAAACTTACTTCTAAATGCCGGGCGTTGGTGGCGCACGCCTTTAATCCCAGCACTTGGGAGGCAGAGGCAGGTGGATCTCTGTGAGTTCGAGACCAGCCTGGTCTACAAGAGCTAGTTCCAGGACAGGCTCCAAAACCACAGAGAAACCCTGTCTCGAAAAACCAAAAAAAAAAAAAAAACTTACTTCTATTTCTATAAATCATTTATTTTATTGTTATTTGAGAATAGGAAACAAAATACTAAAAGAGCAAGAAATACTGCAATGTCTAGCTAATCCATAGTTCTGAGATATATTAAACCTGTATGGAGTCTTAAAATTTGTCTTACAATACTCTTGCATATGCCTAGTGAATAAGAATAACAGCTTTTGATATTGGACTAAAGTAGATGGTCAAGTACTTTTTTAATCTTTAGAGGATTAAGAATGCAGCACTGACCTTCATTGGATTGGAGGCTGGTTTATGAGTTTAGTGATAATCAACCTACCAATGCCTTCATGCCATTGATCTCTTAAAAATATTAAGTCCCCAATTATAGGAATTAAAACAGAAAAAATGGAGAATATTTGAAATAATGTTGCTGGACACCTATGCATACAGACAACAGCACACTCTTGTGATGATATTGTAGTTAACACTTAATATTCAACCATATTCTACCAACAAACTTAGTATCTCCATGCAGGCAGAAGGAAACCAGGGCCAAAAGATCATCTAGTGCTTGATAATTCAAATGGAAGAGAAATACAAGGCATATAAATGATAGGTTGCAAGTATATTCACAAGTCTTGTGTATTAAAATAAGGGATTGGAATGGAAATGAATGAGGACAGTGAAGGATGAAGGTTGTTGGGTTGTTTAAAAATGTGAACCTGCCTAGAATTCATAAGAGATAAAATCACTTATATAATATTATACTTTTAAATTTAGGTATTTAAGAGAACTTCATAGATGAGTAAAATATATACACAATTTCTCCCTTTCCTTCATCATTTAACTCCTAGGTGCTTCCCTTCTTTCAAATTCATGACTTCTTCTTTAATCATTTTTGTTGCCTACATACTTCAACATAGGCATATACGACTGTTGTTCATGTATACTTTTTAAGTAGTTGTGGTGGTTTGAATTGGTATGTCTCCCATAGACTCATGTGTTTGAGATATTGAGCCTCAGTGGGTGGACCAGTTAGGAGGCATGGCCTAGTAGGAATAGTTATGGCCTTGATGGAGAAAATGTATTACTATGGAGGTGGGCCTTGAGGTTTCATATATGCTCAAGTTATGCACAGTAGAGCACAGAGACTTCTTCTGCTGCCTGTGGGTCAAGATGCAGAATTCTCAGAACCTTCTCTATCATCATGACTGTACACATTGCCATGTTGGGCATCATGATGTTAAAGGACTAGACCTTTAAAACTGTAAACCAGCCCCAATTAAATGTTTTCCTTTCTAATAATTGCCGTGGTCATGGTGTCTCTTCACAGCATTAGAAACTATAATTAAGAAAATGCTGATACCAGGGACTGGAGTATTTCTGTAGTAGACCTGATCATACTTTTTTTTTTTTTAGAAATAGGGACCTTAGGACTGGGGATTAGAAAAGTACTTGAATACTTTAAGTTTAGCCTAATGGTTCATCCTAGTAGGTGCATGGAAGAGAGTAGTGCTGAGGGTGATTTGAACTGTGGAGACATTGATCAAGAGGTTTCACAGAAGAAGAAGTTCAGTATGTGGCTTAGAAATCATTCTTGTGATATTGTGGTGAAGAATGTTGTTTTTGCTTTTGTATGAAGAGTCTGCCTGGGGCTAAATTAAAGAGATTTGGACTAATACCATTTGCAGAGAAAATCTCAGTCTAGCATAGATTCTGTCCTGAGGTTATTAGTGTTAATTCTAATGAAGCCAAGTCTTGTATTCAAGGAGATGAACAGATTAAAAATTGGAAAAAGGGTAGTGGTGAGTTCAGGGCAAGACCTTATCTATCAAAGCTTCCAACAACTGAAAATGAATTGTAGAACAGTTTAGGTCCAAGTGTGGTGATAAACACATTTAACCCCAGTACTCATAAGGCAGAACTCTGAGTTTTAGGCCAGACTGGCAGACAGATTGAGTTTCAAAACTGCCAAGGTTAGGAAGTGTAGGAAACCATGGAAAACAGAAAGCTGGTAAAGTTGTAATTTAAAGAGGGGGCCATGGTCCAGATGTGGCAAGCAGTGGAACTTGGCAGCATTGGCCATGTGGTTCTGGTTTTAGAGTCAAGGGTAGAAGGAAGGTAATATGGAAGCTTCCTCTATGATCAAGAAGCACTGAGGCCAGGAATTTGTCAAGGGTGTCTCTGAATTGAGGCCCAGAGAGGTCATTGTATGAAACTGTGAAGGTAAAACCAAGACTTCAAAATTGTGGGATACCTGCCTAGCAAAGCTACTAACAGGGAGTAGAAACAGCTCAAGCGATAAAGGATATTGCAGTAAACAAAGCTGAAGTGAATTGGATATCTGAAAAGGATTTTGACATCAGACCTAGAGACGCAGAGTTTGGAGTCTGTTCATTTGGTTTTCGGTCTTTCTTTGGTCCAGTATTTCTTCTTTATTCTTTCTTTACTCCCTTTTGGAGTATATGCATACCCTGTGCCACTATATAATTGGAATATATGATCTGTTTTCTGATTTTAAATTTATAGTGGATTGTAGTTAAGATACTGCATGAATCCCAGAAGAGACTTTGACTTTCAGATTTTTAACATGGTTAAGACTCTAATGAGTAAGGGGCAATTTGAAGTTGACTAAATGCTTAGCATCATGTTATAACTATAAGCCCATGGGGGCCAGCTAGTGGAATGTGGTAGTTGGCATAGGTATCGCTCCCACAGATCCACGTGTTTGGACTGATTGGTCCATAGCAAGAGGCACTATTCAGAGCTATGGCCTTGTTGGAGTAGTTATGTAGCCTTGTTGGAGGAAGCGTGTCAGTGTAGAGGCAGACTTTGAGGTCTACTATGCTCAAGATACTCCCCCAGTGTAGCTAACAGCCTCTTTCTATGGCCTGTGGATCAAGACTCTCAGATCCTTCTCCAGTGCATGACTTCACACACATTCCCATGCTAACTAACCATCATTATGATAATGGACTACACCTCTGAAACTGTAAGCCAGCCTCAATTATATGCTTTCCTTTGTAAGAGTTGCTATGAAGCTGGGTGGTGGTGGCACACGGCCTTAATACCAGCACTCAGAGAGGCAGAGACAGGAGAATCTCTGTGAGTTTTAGGACAGCCTGGTTTACAGAGTAAGTTCCAGGACAACCAGAGATACATAGAGAAATCCTGTCTCAAAAAACAAAAATCAAAAAACAAACAAACAAATAAGAGTTGCTATGGTTATGGTGTCTCTTCAGAGCAACAGAAACCCTGAGACAGTAGTTTATTGAAATTTTAAATTAAGTGACCAGTGATTTTACTGGATAATTGCTGAAGATATTAACTGGGTGTATTAGTCTTGATCAGAGATTTGAAATACCACAAAGAAAAAGAGAGAAACTTGTGATACTTGTTGCTGTGACAATTCTGTTTGTCCAAACTCAAAGGATGGATAAAATTTTAAGATTCATATGTATTTATTTATTTATTTTAAGCAAATATTCATAATTATATTAGAAAAGAAAGGCTTTTTCCTTTTTGAAAAATAAATGCTTTATTACCTTTTCCAATATTATCACTTTCTTTTGCTAATCAAGCAGATCAAAATGAAACTAGGTAAATGAACAATGAAATTATATAACTATGCCACTGTAAATAAAACAGCCAAACTGCTATCCAACTTAAAGTATTCTTACAAAACTGAGTAGGAACTTTATCTTATGATACCCTACTGAATTATTGTTCTCAAACTTTTCAAGATAATCAGTCTAATATATGGTTAGAATATATTATAAGTAGCTTCTACAAAGAAATAAAAATATAGCTATAAAGAGAAGTACTTAGGAGACATTATATGAAAACTCTTTATAGCCCCATAAAGCCAGTAGGACATGCTTACATCAGTTCAAACTGGAATAGGAGATCAAGGTAGATAGAATGAATGCCTTCATTTTCTAAATAAACTGTTAGTAAGGGGGATTTTATTCTGTAGAGCAACTACCCTTAGTGGAATTCCTAGGTTGTCACAGAGTGTTACTGCTTCAATGAGTTAAATACCATGGGGAATAAAGATTAATCAGAGCATGCAGTGCTAGGCAAAATCATCCTGTTTTATCTTCCAGAAGTAAGTAGCCTGTACTGAGCGTGAATATGCAGTAATTTTAGAAATTAATTATTGTCTGTCTTACTTGCTGCTTCTGTAAAGATCAGTGTGACATGACTATGTTATTGGAAAATGAAACCAATTTTTAAATATTTTGTCTAGAGAAATTGTTTCATTTGCTTCTTTGTCAATTTATAGCATTTTCATGAAATTTTATTAGAACTTTGATAGATATTTTCTATGACAGGGAATTTAAGAGTTTCACCTCTCCCAAAACTGTCATATTATATATATATATATATATTATATATATAGAGAGATATATAGATATAGATATATATAATTAGATAACTGAGATCTATGAAGCAAGAACCACTCCCCCGTTTCCAACACCTTTTATGGAGAAAAACAATTACCTTTGACAGAATCAGTCAAACAGATTTACATGGAATAAAATTTAGTTTTTATATTCTGTTCCATTGACTTTTATCTCTGGCTTTACTGTGGAAGCACACCTTTTTCCCTACCATGGCTTTGCAGTACATTCTGAAGATTCTGAGCTTTAGTGTTTTCTAGGTTTGGGTCTGCCTCCCCCCCCCCCCCCCCCGGACAGCTTTGCTGTTCAGCTTCTTTTGTGATTTCATAATAATTTTAGAATCGTTGATTTTTATTTATGTGAAGGTTATGAAGAATTTCATCGGTATTTTGATGGATATTGTACTGAATCAAAATGTCAGCATTAATTTTTACAATCTATGAATTCATTAAGGCTATTTTCCAATTTTTGTGTATTTTTAAACTTTTTTCAAAAGTTGTTATATTTTTTCATGGATTTCTTTTGTTTTCCTGATTAAGTTTATGCATATGTGGAGATTTTGAAGTAGATATTGTAAATAGGATTAGTTCCTTTTTCAAAAAGTTTATTGGCATGCAAGTATTGTTGATGTTTATTTCTTGCTTCTAAACTCCTTCAACTTTACTGGGTCTATTTATGAATCCTGAAAGAATTTTGGTAGAATTTTTAGATGGTTATTTTCACAGGTGAAGGGAATTGCACATGTAAAAAAGATATTATTCCCATCAAATCTAATTTCTTGGGTCTCTTTACATGAAGGAATGACGGATTTTGTACAATATTTTCCACATATGATAATACAATAATATGGCTTTTACCACCCATTATGTTGAGGTTAAAAGTTGATGTTAGAGATTTATATATGGTGAGCTATCTTCACATACGTATTGTTCTTTATTATATAGTAATTTTTGAATGTGGTCTTTTATTCAGTTGTATAAAATTAAAAAACAGTATGCCTAAGTTCAGCAGGGTTTTCAGTCTTCTGTGTGTCCATGTCTTCCTTGTCTATTTTTAGAATTTGGGTAAAGCTGAACTCATAATATGAATTTGAAAGAACTGTATCACTTTTAATTTTTAGAAAATAGTTTAAGCAATAGTATTAAGATTTCTGTAAAAGTTAAGAAAAGTTCAATTATGAAGTTCACTTTCTTGGATTTTCTTTGGTGAAGAATTTAATACTGATTCAAATTTTTTAGCTTTAGTTGATTCTTTGTACATTTCACATCATGAGTTCTAGTCCTGCTGATATTCTTGTCCCCTCGAATTTGCTCTGTACTCTTGTAACCTCCCCCAATAATCAAAACCAAATTTAAAAGAGAAACCAAGAACTAAACAAAACAAAGAAACAAGAGAGAGAGAGAGAGAGAGAGAGAGAGAGAGAGAGAGAGAGAGAGAGAGAGAGAGAAGAGTCTTCTTATGAAAGCTGTGGTGTGGCCTTGTCGAAGCACACAGTTTACCCGTTAGTCCATTCATTTTTCTTAGAAGTGTTCATCGCCACAAGTCATTGGTTTGCCTGGATACCTCTGGTTTAGGCTCCACCACCCATAATCGTCTCTCACTGGGGCTCCTCTTGGATATCCTGTTGTCCTGTGTCATGGAGATGGGTAGGCTCATCACCTTCACATGCTCCAACAGTTCTTTTGATTCAGCCAGTGTTCTATTTCTGGGCCTGAGTGGTAGCTGATTGGTGAGCCTGCCAGCTTTCCCTCATGGTCACTCTCCAGGTGCTGTGTTGGTTACCTCATCCAAAGTAGACTGCAGCAAGGAGCAAGCCAGCTCTTCTTTCCTCAGATCCTCAGATCCTGTTCACCAATACTCACATTGCCAGGGTCAGCTCTACTGTCCCCAGGCCTATACTATATCTGGTTGACCTATGTCGCCACCAGGGCCATGGTAATATCTGGGCTGGAGCTGCTGTCAAAGGCCCTGTCTGCGTCCTTGTTCCTGATGCAGATTGGGTCTGTACTGATGTCCATAACCTGTGTTAGCACAAGGATTCATTAGAACCATGTTGTGCTGAGCCAGTCCCACCTTCCACTGGCCATGGGATGGCTGGCTCCACCCCTCATGGGATACTGGAGCAAGTGCTCTTGTCTTTCCCCTCAGGGGAGAGAAAGCCTAAGTCCCACCAAGGGTGTACTCAGGAGGAAGGGCCCTACCCCTTACCACAGGAGTGCTCCTCACCTGGGCAGCACAGTAGAGCTGACCCTGTCTTGGGAACTCAGGAGAGTTTACCCTGAGGATGTGAGAGCAGGAGAGCTGACTCTGCCCCCTCTTTATTGTCTACCATGTTGTGGCATGGGTGAGAGAAATATGCCCTCCTGTCCCCACACTCATTACTTCCTGCAGGAGAGCTGGCTCTGGGGTCACAATAGAGTGGGAGAAGTAGCCCTGCCCCTCACCAGCTGCAGCCCTGGAGAAAGCAGCTTTGGCTTCCTGTCTGGGAAGCACAGTAGAGCTGACTTGGTTTTTGGGAGCGTGCAGGTGAACCAGCCCCAAAAGTGTGAGAGCAGGGAAGCTGATTCTGCCCCTCCCTCATACCTGCCCTACAGCAATTTAGAGAGAAGGCCCTGCACTTTCCCTGGTCTTGGTAGATTCAATCTGGTTACACAGTCTGAGCAGATTTCCTTTTCTTCAAAGTTCAATTTGGTGTGTGTGTGTGTGTGTGTGTGTGTGTGCGTGTGTTTGTGTGTGTCTCCAGAACAGTATCCCATTCAAAGTGTTTCAATTTTTCCCCCAGGGCTCTTTTTGTTCACTGTTGTGAACTAAATTATATCAGCAAATTAACAATATGAAAATGGTCTGAAGAGACAAGAAAAATAAGTCAACAAAAGTGAAACAAAGTGAATGACTGGTTATGACTCTGAGGCCTTGCATGATCTGAGGGCTTGCATGACCTCAAACACAGGTCTACTTGGAAAGGTGAATCCTCTGTCCCGTTGCTATTTTAAGAATAATGAGTGTCTTTTACTCCTTCTCAGGCAGATTGGGTTCATCAGTTTGGTTACAGGGCAAGTCAAGATCAGGCCCCTTCTCCTCTAGTTCTTAGGGTCTTAGCTGGGGTCATCCTTAGCTGGGGATTCTGGGAATTTCTCTAGCGCCAGGTTTCTGCTAACCCTATAATGGCTCCCTCAATCAAGACATCTCTTTCCTTGCTCTTACCTTAGTCCTTCCTCTTAGAAGTCTTCAATTCATGGGCACAGGAGACCACTTTCTAAATATAACCCCAGTAGCACAGGAAAGGAAACTGAGCTCATGGTCCCAGAGTAGCTAAAAAATAAGTTGAACCCAAAGGAAAACATATGTAGATTCACCTGGAAATTGGAAACAGACAGGTTCGCCTGAAAAAATTGGGAGCATCGGGGTAAGGGGAGAAGGGTGGGTGGAAGGGGAAGAGGAAGAAATAATGGGAGGGGTGAGGAGAATAAAATTTACCATTAAATTACTTCCTACTAAGCTAACTTGTAAGGCTCAGTTCAGTGATTTAGAAAGAAAGGAAGAAGGGAAAAAGGAAATCACCCAAACTCAATAGGTCTCCTATTCATACATAGTTCTGTACAAAGACTCAGTTCAGTGGGTGTACCCATCATAGTCTTAACCTCTTTGCTCATATTCTCACTCCTCCCATTTTATTGAAAATTTAAGGTTTATTAGATGTCCTCAAAGATTTGAGAATTATAAAATATAGCAAGTTTCATAATGAGTTATTGTAATAATGTCAATTTATCAATCACTTCTTCCTTTGTGAATATAGTCTCTAGCTTCTGAGTTTCTATTAGGTGGGAATAAACCGTACAGTGTTATTAGCTCACCGAAGAATTAAGGAAACAAAGAACTATGACAAGAATGAATGACATTGATTGTTATCATACAATGTAGGCAATATTTACCTACTGCTCAAATTGGTTATTATGCATTATTCTGAAAACAATGTTTTTGGAGTTTCTTGCTCAGTAACACATGCTCAAGCTCACAGAATATTTCAGGCTTAAGAAACCAATATATTTTCAAAATAAATGAAGGTAACATTAACATCAATCACTTTTGAGACCTTTAACCTTTGAAGATACATTTGTTTCCAGTTATTAAAAGCTGCACTTTATAGGTCACATTCAAACTTCAAAGAAAATTCTCTTAGGCTTGTTTCTGTGTAAAATCCCAAATGATATGAAAGATTATGTTGAAGTGGCTGCAGATATTCTTCAGATGTGAGTATGTGATGTATCTGATGGCCAGAGGCAGTAGATGGTCATAATTTGGGCCACATTATTGTATATTCTGGAAGGACAATAATAATGTCTCATGAGAGCAGCTGGATATAAATCAAGTGAGAGACAGAGTAAGGTGTGAATGGCTAGGCAGAGTGAATGTGCTTGCCTGTGGTGTGCTGTGCTGATCCCATCATGTTGGATGCAGCTCTAGGTTGCCTGTGGTGTGTTGTGCCTGTGATCCCATCATGTTGGATGCAGCTCTAGGTTGCCTGTGGTGTGTTGTGCCTATGATCCCATCATGTTGGATGCAGCTCTAGGTTTATGCAGATGTCCACGGATCCTGACTCTCTCATTTGCACATGAAGTTGTGACATATCTTCCTTCCTGCTGCTGGCTTCCCGAGTTTGAAAGTTTATCAGTGCTGTTCAAAAGTTGCTCTTAAGGACACTACAGATGAGTCAACTCCATTAATAAGGGTGTTTCCAAATTTCTCCTTTCTACCTAGACTTTCATATAAAAAAGATTAGGTAGGTGCAGCTAGTGAAACTGATTGATATTTAGTGCCTCTAAATATCTTAATTTAGATGTTCAAATGATCTGTTTATTTCCTCTTTATTGAATGAGCCCTCTAAAACGCCAACTAGTCATTTACTTAGTCTTCATTTTATGAATTATTATTTTTTTAACTTAAAAATTTTAATACTTCTTCAATAAAAGATTGCATTGATAGTTTATAATCTATATACTGTAAGGATTCACTGCAGGTTATTGCTCAGGCCATGCATCTGGAGCATCCACTTCTGTGAAGCATATGACGAGCCCTCAGCATATGGTGAGCCCCCAACTGAGTGACCCAACTGAGGCATCAGGAGCCTCTCTACTCACACACTTTAGAGAGTTCAAAGATCTCATATTGGCAGACTTCCTGGGAAATGGGTGTACAGTGCACCTGCTAGGTGTCTTGCAAACATACGTAAATTTACTCCACTCTCGTCAACACTCAAGAATCAGGGGCAGCCTTGGTTACACGCTCCAGTGGTAAAATCACTCCCCTCTTCTCTGAGACATATCATAGATCTCTAAGCTCTTATCAGAGCTTCTCGTCTGCTAGCTACAGCACTGGAGCCTGGACTCTTCTTTAGATTTCCTCTCCTGCCTGTCTGCATGTCCATGCTAATAGTAACTCTTCTAATAAACTTCTTACCCCAAAGGAAAGTCCTCTCAAGTGTCACCCTTGAGTCTCTAATCTGAGACATATCATTGTTGATAAAACCTGAAGTATGCAAATTTCTTTAAAAAATATTTTGTAATTTTATTGCAATAAAATGAATATAGACTTTGAAAATACATACAGTGTGGCTCTTCAGTTCAAGGCAATGAATTATTCTGTATAAAGTATCTTTTTCCTTAAACACTCTTTAGATTAATCTTTCCAAATCATACAACCTTATTCAGTGTTCATTCTGTAAGTTTAGAATAAGCTTGTCAAAATCAAAGCTCTGTTCAAAAACAAAATCAATGTTGCTTTTGTTGGTGCGCTTTTTTAAATTGAGATTTATTCTATGTTTGAGAGTTTCTAGTTTCTTCCTGTCTCATTGGAATACTGCAAGATTTACAATAGATGGCCAAAGAAATGATTGGAATTTAGTTGTGTAGAACTCCAACATTAAATCACACTTGTTTTCTGGTTACTTAAGGATTCTGAAATAGTCTGAGAGTATTCTCTGTTTCTTTCCTTCTATCTCGAACTAAATAGCGCTTTTGTAGTTGATGAGAGATTTTGAAGTTGATTAATTGAATTAGAATTATTTCCAAACTTTTTTCTTTGTTTTGTGTGTGTGTGTTATTGTTTTCCAGTCAGGGTTTCTTTGTGCAAGATGTCTGTCTTTCTGTCTTGGAACTTGCTTTGTAGTCCAGGGTGGCATCAAACTCAGAGACGCCTGCCTTTCCTCCCTGGTGCTGGGTTTAATAACTTGCTCCACCATGCTGAACTGTTTCTCATATTTTAATTACTTACTGAATCTGCTGAGTTCAGCCTGCAAGTGTATTAGCCCACTGAAACAGAGTTGACTCTGGGTTTGGTACAACCAACCATGTTTGGTTGCTTCACTTGAAGCAGGGATAATCTGCAAGCCACAGAATGACTCCATTCTGTATGCCTCACAAGGGTCTCTGTGACACTCTGCTGGATCTTTTGTCTATGTGCAAAGGAGGCGCACAGCTGTTAATTGACAAGGTAAGTAATCTTCTCCTGATTACAGTAGTTAAAGGCTGCTCTCTAATGGATTCTACTTGTCACTTCTAATTCTTTTGAATGTTTGTCTGTATTCCATTAGAATGGCTTTATCATTTGGATTGCACTCCTGTTGGCTACTCTGATAGATATAATGGGTTATTTAAAAACTATGATAATCACTCAAAAACATAATAGAGTGATATTTAGATTCTTCAGGGACATCTTAAGCATAATTACTTTTCCAACCTATTTTTCCTCTTTTACATTTCACATTTTTTTTTTTTTGCAAATCAAGTATTTTACATTTTTACATTCCTTGAGCAGGCTTCTGCTTTAATCTTCTATGGCTTAATCTACTGACTAAATATGAAATACTTGGTGAGCCAGTTCGGAGAGTATGTTATCATTTTCTATTCTGCTTGCTTGCTGTGTTTTGATTTTTTTTTTTTTAAATTAAGAAGTCTTTGACTGAACAGTTTCCTAAAAAAGTGATTCAGGTACTAGCAAAAGTATTTACAAGCCTTTGTAGAATCTACTGATGAATTGAGAATTGAATTGCAAAACTTGTTTATTATGCAGGGTATAAATTGAGCCACCATTTGTGCTCTAAAAGAGCACTTTTAGATCTTGCGTCTTATTTTCTGCATATGTTTATAATGAATTAAATACTCATTCATATCTTGAGATTATATTTCAGCCCCCTAAGCTAGTATATTTGCCGAAAGCTTTTATAGGCTATACTGTAATTACTGAATTGTATCAATTAAGGTGTCTGATTGGTGGGAATAATTTATTGATACAAGGATATGTATTTAAACAAGAAAGTTAAAAGAATTTTGAAGGATAAATTGCACAGAAAAAAACAGCATTTTATGTTTAATAAATCAGGATTGAATTTGCCCTACCTTAGTTGTAGATACAATTGAGCCATTTAACAATCATATCTGGCAAAGTTCATGTGATTGCGGATCCTGTAACAGATGGTAGAATTACAGGACACAAAGTTTTATAGGATGTTTTTTCAAAGTTTGCTAAAGTGAGAACCAGTGCATAGTTTTTATAACATGTTAATTCTGCCTAGAAGCTTTATATAGCAATTTGGCAGTGCAGTTATAATGGAAATTTGTCTTTGTATGAAATCAAATCCATGCCAAATTATTCCTTTTAGTGTTCATAGTGTACATTTAAAAACATGAAAAGAAGCACAAATTTCAAAGAACTCAGTGTGTTTATTGATTTTTACGATGTAGCAGTGCAGTGCCAACACAAAACTGATATATGCTTAAAGGTTTAAAGCATTTCATTTTGGTAGTGTAACCAAGAGTCTTAGAGTGAAAGTATTAAAATGGATAAGACCACGGTCACCTTCAACTCCCTATTTACACTTTCTTAAATTGTAGTTGTACCAATTTGTATTATATGCTACCAACTTATGTTTCTAGCTTTAATTACATTGTGTGTATGTGAATGTATATACTTTTGTGTGTCTGTGTTTATATTTACATGTATGCATACATATATATGCATATACATTGCTAAGCTATTTCTTTTCTATGTTTATGATCACTATCAAACTGATTTGTAGTTAATTGTCAAAAAGAGTAAAGTGATGAGTCAGATTTATGGGCACTGTGTCTGATTCTGCTTCATTGTCAACCACAGGTTTGCTCTTGGCTCTCTGTCTGACCGAGAGCTCCTGGCGATAATTTTACCTTCCCTGCATTCTAGCTATGGCCACAGCTGGTGTCTCTAATATCAGGCATAGAGGACAGCCTAGCACTACTTCTTCCTCCCACTAGTGTTGTTCCAGACACATTCTATGAAACATAGATATGCTAAGAGTTTGTGCCTTAGCCAACTTTGAAGTGTGAGAGATATGAACCCATCTCTTTCTGCAAGCAGGACTTTTCAAAGATATTGTGGTAATGGCTCAAAGGCATTTCAGGAAATGGCTAGCAAGCAAACATTTGGCATCCTGTAGAGGCACAATAAGCTGCCCAGTGCTTTTCTGCTATGTCTGCTGTTCTTTATACCCTATTCTTTCTTTTTTCCTTTTGCTGTTTCTTCTTTATTCTTCTGCAAGTAGTATTATGAAATGCATTAGCCTATTAGTCTTTTCTAGGAAATAAAGAAAACACAACCTTCTAGGTTAATTACACTTTGAGTTCCTTACTCGAGGGCATAGGGTTCAAACATTTTCCTTAATTAGGCTTGGGATGCAGTGGTAGGGTATCTGTCTAGCATGAAACTGTCTTACACTGTAAAACAAAATAAGACAAGATCATTGAATGGATCGTTCATGATAGGGATGACAATGAATTTTGCATTAAGCAATGAACCTCTTGATATAGCAAGACTTTTCACTGTGCTCTATATATTTCCTAAAGTGTTTTAGATATGCAGGTCTACGTCTTGGTAAACATGTTTCCCCCATTGTTTTTGGATAGATATATATTCATATGTGTCAGTATATAATGTTTTAACCTACATATTCTAAGGCAGTACAGAAAGTCTTTAAAAATTACCAGCATATTCCTAGCTAAAGTAAAACTTAGTGGCAATCTAAAGCAAGTATTTTGGTTTATCTAACTTTAGAAGAAACAGAAAGTAACTTTTCCATATTTGCTCATAAATGTTTCAACACACATACAAATATCTGTACAGTCACTCATCATGTAGGCAGAAGCACCATCAAAAATCATCAAAATATATTATAATTACAATATCAAAATGAAATTGAAATGAAACTCAATGGATTCTTAGGTCAATATCTTTTCAATTAGACATACCTTGCTAATGTGCATATGACTGATGAGTGTGTATTTAAGATGTAGATGTATTTTGCCATAACTTTTAAAGGACATTTAATATGTTGGTTGATTGCAAATTCGTAATAAATAATCATTTGCTAGGCAGCATTCAGTTAGATTGTATTCTAGGTCATTCTATCTGAAATATAACATGGAGTATGGGCTGCGTTGGGTTTGAAGTCAATCTGAGGTGTCTTAAGGGAAAATATAAAGAACTGCAGCAAGAAAAGCCACTGCGTGATGATTTATGTTAAACTGCTGGCTCCATGCACAAGGCACAGGCCACGGCCGAACTGGTGGCAGGCAGCCAAGCGGGGGAAGGAGGGGTCCTAAAACCAAACGTTGGGCGCCAGATGAAGGTGAAAGCGTGAGTCACAAACACCAGTTTGGAATTATGATTAATAAAATGGTTATTTATTTAAAAGGGAAAAACTTACAGATCACCGTCACAGACAACAGCCCTCTACGCAATCAGGAAGGGAGTCTAAGCCGGAAGTGGAGCAAGAAGTAAGAGAGAGCGAGGAGAGAAGTGGCCGCTTTTTTAAAGGGAGAGAGACCACGCCCCAGTGGGCTGGTATCTCAGTGGCTATTGGCTGGAGGAGCGGAAGGACCTCCCGCAACACCCATGTACATCTACAAATAGCATGCAGTCTCACGTAGGGACTTTAGAATTCTTCTGCTTTAGTGTTTACAGTAGTCCTGTGGTCAATGCCCCATGTATATCAAATGTTCACTATTCTGAACTTGTACATTAAAACTTTACTATTTAAATGAGATAAAACTAAAGACCCCACATACTGAAATTTGTATTTTTTTATTTTTTTGAAACATTTCCAAGTTAAAGAATTATTCTTAGAATGTCAATAAAGTTGCAACCTGAGTAAATATGACAAACAACATTTTTATGTATTCTGGAGGAACGCATGAAGTGGTTAAAGCATTGGAACAGAGCGGTGTGTGCCATGGTTTCTACATATGGTTGGCTCCATTTTAGCATTTTAAGTAAATAGTATAACATTTAATACAAAAGAAATCAGTTCACATATCTCCAATAAAAAGAAATTTATTCCAATACAGATAATGTCCTCCAAAGCCTCAAGTGTTAGAGGCTTGCTTATTTGCTGGCTGGTGGAGTTTGGAGAGGAGATAGGATTATGAGGGCACTAACTCAGCAATTGGATCACTCTGCTCAGGACTGCAGAGTTGACTGGGTTATTAGGAGGTGGGAACAAATTGAAGGACGTAGGCCCCCAGGGAAGCCTGTGGAGGGTGTGGTTTGTCCCTGGACCTTCATCCACTGTTGCCATTTCCTGGATGCTCTGACCTGAGGAGCTTTGCTCTACCATGTATTCCCATCTATGATCTTCTGCCTTTGCACAAGCCCACAGCAACTGGGAAAAGCAGCCTTTGAATAAACCTTCTGAAAGAATGAGTCGAGAGGAATCATCCCTCCTTTAAGTTGTTTTCTCACGTATTCCACATGGCAACAAAAATGTTACAAGTATACTCTGAATTCCTTAATTACTTTGAAATATCTGGTGAAGTTTTATGATATTATTAGAATATAAATATTAAAAAATATAAAATCTCACATTATTGATTATCTTTTTAATTGAGAAAAGAATTCCCTGCCTGGGAACTAGAATACTTTGAACTTCCTAAGCCACAAATAAATAAAAAAAAAGAAAAGAAAAGAAAAGAAAAGAAAAACAAACAAGTGTGTGTTCTTTGAAAGGCTTTTGTGTACTTATTTCATCCTTCTGTTCCACTCAATTCAACTGCACCATTCTGGACTTTAAAGGACTTGTGATTTGTTAAGCTGAACACAAACAAATACACATAGAAACAAATGCAGATGTACACAGGAGCAAGTTATGGAAAATACTAAATCCCATAAGAAGGTGAAGACAGACGATACAAACTAGACCAAATTGTGTGTGGGGAGTGGAGTTTGAGTTAAAACTTTATACAAGTAGTTCAAAATAAAGTGATGGTCAGGATTGACAATTCACACTCATTGTAGGAAAATTTGGACATATATTGAGTTAGGGAAAGAGCTAATTTCCCATATTGTTTTGTCTAATTTCTTATCTCTCTCCTTTCTTTTATTTACTTTTTTTGAAGTTCACTTCATATGTAGCTGAATAATTTAATGATAATTTTCTTCAATGGATTTTATAAAATATTTCATTCCATTTTATGAAGGATTGTCTTTAGCCATGGGTACCATATCTAGAAATACTTGCATTTAGGGATGCTAATCACCTCAGGATAATGTTGGCTAGAGAAAAAAGTAATTAAAGTCTTTCAAATTAAGCAGCTTAGATGTAAATTATATGTAAATCACACATCATTATAAAGAGAGACAATTCCCTTTCAAACATGGGGAGAGCTAGCCAAACAGCAGCAAAAACAAATGCATAAAAGCAGATGTTACTTGACTATAACAGGAAAATAGCTTATCATTTTTTAATGTTCTCTGACAAGATTTGCCTCCGTTTCCTAGGCTAAATGAGTTCAAACTTTGAATACTGGAATTTAAAGGACTTTTCTCAGTAAAAAAAAATAGAGTAATCAGTCAAACTCAAAGTTTATACAAAACAAAGTAAAAGCATAGGATAGCCTTGGAATCAAAAGATGATTAAAAAAAAGCAATTAATAACTGTGAGTTTGAATTCATTCTTTCAAAGGAATACCTAGAGATGACTGACTGTATGTGTGAGGCACAGGACTCAGATGATTAGAGCTGGATCTAATTTGAAAGCTTTCTTCTCATAATATAATTTCAACAGTACCAGAACATACTATCCAAATTACCAAGGAAGGGAAGATATTAACTATGGTCCATACCTATAACCAGCATGGCAAGATATGCACAAAGGTATAAGAAGAGGCGCTCACATATTGGAACCAAGCAATGGCTGTCCAGTTGTATGTAAGGCCCACTCACCTGGAGGAAAATCATGCCTGGTACCATAAACCTAACTGTATTGGTTAGCATTAGCTAGACGAATAGAACAGAATCTATATTTATGTGGTCCAACTTGTCTAACAATGGCCGTCTATCATGAAAGTTACAAGAATCTAATAGTTGTTCATTCCATGAGAATGGATGTCCCAGCTGGTCTTCAGTAGTCACCAAAGAAGAAGGCTCTGATGACGGTGAAGAAATGAACTTGCCTGAGAAAGCAAGCAAAGTCAGGCAAAGAGAGCAAGCTTCTTTCTTCCATGTCCTTTATATGCGTTGCCAAAAGGAGGTGTGTCCCAGATTAAGTGTGGATCTTCCCACCTAGAAAGATTTTGACTAATTTTTTAATTCCTACCTCAGAAGGTCCTGATTAAAAGTGGATATTCCCATTTCAAATGATAGATTTGAGAAAAAAATCTATTGAAGGCACACCCAGCCACTTGTAGTTAATTTCCTATGTAGTCAAGTTGCCAACCGAAAACAGTCATTGACCTAAGCTTATGATTAGTGAGGTCATGGAGCTTAGAAAATAGTCTACTACTATAGATGGAGACTGCTTGTTCATTTCCTGGCCATCCAGACCCAAAATAATCACACAGAAACTATATTAATTACAACACTGCTTGACCAATTAATTTAGGGTTCTTATTAACTAACTCTTACCTCTTAAATTAACCCATTTCTATTAATCTGTGTATTGCCACGAGGTTGTGGCCTACCTGTAAGGTTCTGGCTGGCAGTTGGCACCTTTCTCCTTTGGCAGCTATATGGCATTTCCCTGACTCTGCCCTTTTTTCTCCTCTATCTGCTTGGAATTCTAACCTTACTCTATCCTGCCCTGCCATAGGCCAAAACAGCTTTATTCATTAACAATAAAAGCAACACATATACAGAAGGACTTCCCACACCATACTACTCCTGGTTAAGCCTACATAATACCTCACTACATTCTAAATATTATCCTTATACCACTTGTTTATGTAGCACTGTCCCTCATTAAACAAGTCCCTCTTAACAGCAAATGGAGATCATTACAGAAAATCCCATCTGGATCCAGTGCAGACATTAACAGATTGTTTGAAGCTCAGTCCCAATGGCTTCATGAACAAAACAGCTCTGAATTAGAAGCACTTAGAGATGGTACTTTTAATCACAGAGCCAACTCTTAAATAGTTACGTGTGGGAATGTATATTACATGTGTGTGGTACCCACTGAGGCTAGACATGGGAGTCAGATCTTCTCTAGCTGGAGCTACAGGCAGTGGTGAGCCACCATATATAAATACAGATAATTAATCTCAGGACCTCTGCAAAAGTCCAAAGGCTCTTAACTACACTCTGATTTTTAATTTTAATGTTTGTAAAAATTATATCAAATCCATCATCCATTCTCTTTACTCTAATGCCTCTCTTTTTCATCTGTCCTCTAGTCCCTTCCATCTTTATGAGCCGTTTTCTCTTCAAACCTATGGTGTCTACTCAGTGCTGCAGTTTGTTCCGGGATAAAAGGTCATCTGCTTAATCATGTATACATTCTCAACACTAGCATCTTTGAATAAAGCTGGCTCCCTCATTCCCAGAAGCAACCAAATGCTCTTCAGCTAGGGCTGTGACTTCATGATTCCTGCCCTCTTCCGTGATTGGATTTTTTCTAGCAAGATCTGTGCATGTAGTCACAGCCACTGTGGACTCATATGTGCAACTGGCCTGACACGTCCAGAAAACACTGTCTCAAGCAGTCATGCAACACCTCTGCCAGTTATATCCTTCTGGAACCTTCTTCTGCAATGACTATTTGAGCGCTGGGAAGAGGGTGTGATGCTAATGTACTATTCAGGTTTGAATATTCAAACATGTGCATTATGTCATCTGAAAACCTTTAATAACAGCAAAAGCTCCACTCTCGCTCATGCCTGCTACATGAAATCCTGAGAGACGGTGTGCAGGGAAAGAAACAGCTTTATGGGAAAACTGGAACTCATGTTACACAATACACCATTATGATTAGGTTCTACAAGGCAAAGTTTGTATAGAAGTTAGAGGAAAGCATGCCACTTAGGGAGAAATCAAATTACTTAAAACATCTCTAGTAGCCTGTTGTCCTGACACCCAGGTTGCTATAGTTGAAGGTTACCAAATTGCTGGGCTTTATAAACCTAAAGAAAGGCACCAGTCAGATGTGGTATCACTGTGTTCATTTTGCATCCTTCCCCAGAAACAGCTGTAAAACACTAAGATGCAGAGCAGGGAAAGGAAAAGGAGCTTTCTCAGGAGTGCTGTGCTTGGTTAGAGAACATCAGTCAGATCTGCCCTTCACAGAAAAGCTCAAAACAGAGTCACAGTACACTGCTTAGTTTCATGACCTCTCAAACCAGGTATTTTAAAATCCAGTCAGCTTACATGGTGTATTTTCAAAAGTCATCTCTTCTTGCTTCGTTATTCTTCCTGAAGTTTTCTAAACTGCACATTCCTCATCCTTTCTAAAATCAGTGTCTTTTACTGTCACAAGAGATTGCTATCTACACCATAACATTAGTAGGTATCTTTAGTCAAGTCAGATATGCTTTATTAAAATCTTGGAATTACATGCATGAGTTACTGAGATGTGGCAGCTGACAATCTGACTGGGGAGACTCCTCCTTACACAGTCGTTCTGACTGAGAGCAGAGACTTGAACTATGCAGTTCTTTCCTCCAAGTTGGATATTCCCTTTTCGACATAGGAGGAATGTTGGTAAGTTTCAGGAAAGAGGATACTTACAAGGCTCAGAAACTTCATGAAACTGATAAGACTCAGAATATTTCTATATCAAATGAATTCCAGTTTAGCTTTGCTTGCTCATTTATTGATAATATAAATGAAAACATTTAAAAGGAACAATATGTTACAAAAGACCCAGAAATAATGTAATATAATTCAATTTAAATCTTTTAAAAGCAGCTTGGATAAACATTGTTTAAAATTGCATTCTAAACAAAAATCTAGTATCGTCTTTGTATTCCACATAAGAATAAAAGTTACAATATAAATATCCCAAAAAATAAAAAGATGAAAAATTGCACTGTGCTAATAAGGTGATACAATGTGTTTGCTATGATTTGAATTTCTGTCTTTTCCACCTTCTAAATTTGTGATGAATTTGATTCCTAAAGCAATGCTATAAGAAGCTGTGACTTTGAAAGGTAACTAAGAAATGAGGTCCCAGCCACTATGTAGAGAATTTAGGGCCCTTTTGTTTAAAAGAGCTTGATGGTGCAAATTCACCTGTCTTGCATATTATGTCAAAAGTGTGCAGCATCCCTTCTCTCTCAAGGATGTGGCAACTAAGCACCATCTTGGAGGCTGAAAATACTTGCACCAGACAGAAAGCATGCCTGGACTTTGATCTTGACCTTTACAGTCTTACAAATGAGATCATGGATTTCAAAAATTATCCTCCATCTGTGGTGCTTGTTATAGCACTGCACTGAAGCAATGAACAATCATATGTAACTGTATCACAATGTAAGCATATGTTGAAAAGATATTCCAAACTTTACCTGGAGTCCAAATTAATAACTATACAGATATACATGAGTGTTGGGAAATTAACAGTGCAAGTAATCAATTTTCTTAATAATAAACTTGTCCAATGAAACTCTATTGGAGAAAAGCAGTTTTAACTTCTTGGTTAGAGATGAGAGCTTGTTTCAGTTAGGGTAACTATTGCAATAATGAAGCACCATGACCAAAAGCAACTTCAGGAGAAGAAAAAAAAATGTTTGGAACATGCTTCCACAGCTTTATTAATCATTTATGGAAGTGAGAATAGGAATTCAAACACGGCAGGAACATTGAGGCAAGAATTGTTGCAGAGACCGTGGTGGAGTACTTCTTACTGATTTGCCCCTTACAGGTTGCTCTGCCTGTTATCTTATACAGTGCAAAAGTATCAGCCCAGGGAGGTCACTTACATCAATGTAGGCTTGGCCATCCCACATCAATCTCTGACTAAGAAAAACCCTCTATGCTTGCCATTTTCCAGACCAATTTTCCAGAAGCGTTTTCTTAATTAGAGTCCCTCCTCTTAGATGACTCCAACTTATACCAAGCAGACATAAAACTACCTAGCACAGCCCATGTTCAGCTTCTCCTATCAGCACTGGGACCTCATTGGGCTTGAGCCTTAGCAGAGCTTTGACCTTTGTTGTCCATTTGTTTTCTAAAGAAAGAGAGAAATAGGTGTGTGGGGGGTGCATACATTTGGGTTGGTAGAGAGACAAAAAGGATCTGGGAGAAGCTGTGGGCAGGGAAAATGATCAAAACATATTGTATGATTTTTTCAATGAAAAAGAAAAAATAATAAATTTGTAAAAGGATAAATATGCTCATTGAAATATAGGTAAAACTTAGTTATTAATTTAACATTCAACTGAATGTTAAGATAACTATAGAAGTTGACAGATGGGAAGTTCAACAAGTAGGCAAAGTACTTACATACTTATACATTTTTTCCTTAATGATTTTCAAGTTTTTGTTTGAGATAGGGTCTCACTTGTCTATGTGGCTGGTCTCCAAAGTGAAGCAATCTTCCTACCTAATGCTCTTGAGTGCTAGAATTATAGTCATGAATCACCATACCTAGTCTAAAATTTTAAAAACTAGATATAAGTGTATTACTCAGCCTTTCCAGCATCCTTATACATTGAATTCATCAACCATACAACTCTGCACAACCCAGTTTGGAAACAAATACTTCAGATGACTTAATATGGGTTAATGTGGTAGTCTAAATGAAAATGGTTGCAATAGGTAAATAGGGAATGGCATTGTTGGAGGTGTGGCCTTGCTGGAGTTGGTGTGATATTGTGGGAGGAAATATATCACAGGGTCAGGTTTTGAGGATTAAAGCCAGGCCCAGTGTCACTCTTTTCCCATTGCCTGCAGATTCAGATGTACAAAACTCAGCTACCTCTCCAACACCATGTCTGTGTACATACTGCCACGCTTCCTGGTGTAATGATAATAGACTAAAACCTCTTGAAGCTGTAATTACAAGTTAATTTTTTTCCTTTATAAGAGATGTCATGGTGATGGTGTCTTTTCACAGAAACCCCAAGAAAGTCATTATAAGGCTTCGCCATCCAAGTATGTTCATAGCTAAAGATTAAAAAGAAAAATGACAAAGTTAGTGTTATAGGCAGGAAGAAAATTTATTGCTCAGGTACAAGATGTTTTGGGTTGTATACAATCACAGAATTGTTATGGGAAAATGGTTTAAAAGAAATAAAAGTCAGATAATTACTATAAAGATAATAATGTGGGAGAGTTGATCCTGGGACAAGTAAGCCTACTAATTATCATCAAACACTTTTTTTTGGATGATATCGATTAATCACTTTTGACTCCAAAGTGACCTATCTTTTCTCTCACCATGTGATAGGAGAAGCCATGCATTTATCATCACTGTATCTAATTTGCACTTTTAATTAGTTGTTTTTCTCAGTTATTCATTCTAAGATAATATAGTACAAAGGTATAAGTACAAAATTATAGAAATGTTCTTTCTTGTAGTATTAAAATGATACTTATCTATGCCACTGAGATTTTTTGAACATATGCTTTCTATTGCACTCTTCTTTAAGGTAATGTTTATTACAATGTTTCCTCACGTAATACATATTTATTGGTTTCTATTCCTGGTAGCTGACTAACAACACTTTTTAGGAACTACTTGTACATAAAATGAAATAAGGTTGAAATTATGCAAGAAAACTGACACTCTAGACCTTCCTAGATCATCTTCACATATTGAAACATTCCCTGCACAGATTTCTTGCTTAGCACTGCTGGTCTTTAATCTCTGCATATCATGAAACTCATTTCAGTTGCAAGACCCACTTACACAGACTGCTTCAGGCTAAGTCCTGAATGCGGTTTAATGTTGAGCTCCTCAGTTACATTAATGGGAAACGTGCGGTTGCATCTTCAGGCAAATCTCACCTTCATTTACTACTGCAACCTCCCCTACTTGTCTGTTAAGCACTTCTGAGGCTCTCTGCTTGCTTGTGATCAGAGTGAACACTATTTCAGTGACACCTTGTTGGCAGATTTACTAGGAGGCTGAATTTCCTTGTGCTTGACTCACAAATCCAGTTCAGTAGCCTGCAGGCTTGTTACAGACATAAATAAATGTAGAAAGATATTCACACCATGCTTTTGAATCTGTGAATTAAGTTGGAGGAAGCAGAGACAATACTGATGGACAATGGGAACTTAGCCAAGAGGAAGGAATGGTCACGCTAATATGCAGCAAATAAATAAATAAAACCAAATATTAAATAATTTACCAGCAAAGAACCAAAGCACCCTCTCCATTGCCTACAAAAAAATTAATCAATTTTTGGTGACTCAATGACTATCTGCTTAAAAAGATATTTTAAAAAAAAATGCGTGAAGTGAAACTATTCAAAAGTAATAGAAAACAGATAGCAGTACATATTTGAAAGGAAAGACCTATCAAAATTATTTTAAAATTATGACTAAAATAAAGCCAGGAGCGATGTTGTCCATCTTCATTTCCGGTATTTGGGAGGCAGAGGCAAGTGGAAGACCTTGAATTCAAGGTCAGCCTAGTCTACAGACAAAGTTCTGTGACAGCCAGGATTACACAGCAAGACCGAGTTATAAAAAATTAAATTGAATTAAAATTGTAGCATAGAACTCTGACTGCATTACCTAGAAATGGTCACACCTGTTTACATTTATAAGCTTTACTGAATTGAGGAAACTTTGATTTGAATGTTGGGTTCCCTGGCATGGTGAATGTGTAAAACCCTCTGATTCTGAGGTAGGGAGAGTGGAGAGAAAAAGGCAGATGTGGAAAGGAGGCAAATTAAGTCTACATGACACATCAACAAGCCCCAGAACAGCATTTGCACCAAATCTCTAGACCAAGGATGAAACCCAGAGGTTTCAGGCCATAGCTGGAGGCTGATCAGATGTTTTAGAAATGTCTTGACGCGATGTATTTCTGAAATAGAGAGAGAGAAAAGTTTGCCCATATGGGAGGGTTGGGGTGTTAAACCTCAAAACCAGTCCTATGTTTCAGCACCAAATGTTATATCATGATTGATTAAGCCATAGGCAAGTTAAGTAAAAAGGAATCTGACCTCTATTGATGCTCACTGACCTTAATCAGTATAATGAAGGTTAATTATATAAATGAATAAAATTATAATATATACAATAAATACAAAAATATATAATATAATAATTCCTTAATCAGTACAAAGTCCCTCCATCAAGCGGAGACTTTGCCAAGATCAGCATTTTTACTATTTTTCTTTAATTATAAATAGATTTTCTTATGTAATATACTCTGATTAGAGTCTCCCCCTCAACTCCACTGAGATCATTTCCATCCCCAGCAACTGTGCAAGTCCACACTCTTTCTGTCTCTCATTAGAAAACATGAGATGTTGAAAAAAATCCCACAGCACAAATCAAAATCCCAGAGAACCCAGACTACAATGACGACCCTAAGAGAGACATACATAGATCTAATCTACACAGAAAGTAGAAAAAGACAAGATCTCCTGAGTAAATTGGGAGCATGGGACCATGGGAGATGTTTGAAGGGGACGGGAGAGGCAGTGAGGAGAACAGAGAAAAATGTAGAGCTCAATAAAAATAACTTTAAAATCACAATAGAATAAGATACAAGAAAACAAAACAAACAAAGGAACAGAAGAAAAAGACCCAAGAGAGAGAGAGAGAGAGCAGGAGAAACACATCCTGACACAGAGAAATTCGTGTTCACACACAGGACTTTCACAAAAACACAAACCTGAAAGCCATAACATATATGCAAAGGAATTGTAAGGTTAAAAAAATGTCCTGTCACAACATTATAAGACAAAGATCCACCAAAGATGTCACGAGTTTGTTTAGTGTTGGTCCTCTGCTGTGGGGCATAGGGCTTACCATGTCTGTATTGTTTATATGAGTAGCGTTTTTGTGTATCATTCCAGAGGTTCTGACTCTGATCCACAAAGCTACATAAACTAGGCCTGGTTGTGTGTGCCTGTAATCCAAGCACTTGGGTGATGGAGGCAGGGGGAACAGAGGGTTTTAAAGGTTATCTTGAGTTAAAGGCTCTGTATTACACATGCTGCTGCTGCTGCTGCTGCTACTACTACTACACAAAGCAGTGAACCACTTAATCTGATATTTACTAAACTGACTAAAGATGAATTTAGTTGAAGGTATTATTAAGGTCATATAGTGGCAGATTCAAAATTTAGTCTAACCTCAAACTCTAGACCCTCTGACAGAAAAATTATGGCTATATTATTCCAAAACTATTTTTTTTCTGGTTTTATTTTCAAAGTAGAACTGAAAAACAAGCTGATTAATCTAGACTTTAAAATACAAATACAAATCCACAGATATTTATTTGTTTTTAGTATAGGTGTCTGGCCACACTCCACTGAATTTTGTTTTTGTACTTTTCACATTTATTTAAAATAAATATTGGTTAGCCAATCTCCCCAAAAGCTTTAATTATAAGTAAATTCATTAATACTTTCTAATAACAAAATAATGTAGGTAACTGATATTCCTTCAGCGATTAGGCACTTAATCACCACACTCATTATTATACTTAGGATCTGTGAAAGAATATGGTGGCTGAAATATTCTTTAGCAAACGGTCTGTTAGTATATTAAAATATTTTAACAGTAAGTACTTTATTCAGAAATGCATGAAGAACAAAATGGCAAAATATGAATGTGATTGTGTGAAGAAAACTTCGTGCTGAAATTTAAGTTGGGACATTTTAACAAGTGAAAGTGTAGCTCAACTGTTCAGTACATAAAATGCTTTTGGACAGCCTGGTCTATAAGAGCTAGTTCGAGGACAGGCTCCAAAGCTACAGGACAACCCTGTCTCGAAAAAAATCAAAATAAATAATTAAAAAATACATTTGGATATTTGTTATATATGTAATAGTAAAGATGTAATTTAGGATGCTGCTTAAGAAAAATGAAGAGTTTAATTGAAAGCCTTATTTTAGTGTGGAAATTCACCTTTGAGAACAATCCTAGAAAGCAAGATTATAGAGCTATGGTATGTGACAGTCCAAATGTATTATATCATATTTCTAAACCCAGAAATACCCATTTTTAAAGTAATTATATGAGGACTTCCAAATTTACACAAAAAAAGATCATTAAAACATCAAAGTAGTCATAAGCGATGTAAATAAACTTATTTTCCAAAGTAGGAAAATTCACGTTGTAAATTTTGAGACATTTGAAACCTACCTACTTGGCTTTCATTAAAAGATAGATATACTTCAAGGAGTTGCATGAAGATCTCATGGCATGATAGGAAAATGCTATTAAGAATTCTTAGTTCAGTGAGTCTCATGCATATCAATCATCAAATCAGAAATGCTTCTGTTGGAGACTGTTGTAGTAGTTTGAGTGAAAATGTCCCCCGTAAGCTCTAGTTTTGAAATACTTGTTGGTGCTATTCTAGTAGGTTTAGAAGATGTGGACTTGCTAGGAAGTATGCATTAGGGACAGTTTTGAGGCTTTAGAAACCACCAGCCATACTCACTTTGCTCTCTGCTTCCTGCTGTCATACAGAGTGAGGCTTCAGGGTCTGATCTAGCTGCCATGTCATTTTCTTGCTGCCATGCTTCCTTGTCACTCTAAAATCTCAAGCCAAAACAAATATCACTTCTCTAAGTTGTGGTGCCTTATCACAGCAATAGAAACTTAATGAAGAAGTTGGTACCAGGAGTGGAGTATTCTGTTAACAAAGGAATACAAAGACTTTGGAACTTTGGACAACTCAGTTTAATCATGAAAGCAGAACTTAGTGTGCCAATCTAGTAGAAGCTTAGAAGACAGTGGTTCTGAGCTATATGTGGACTCTCAACGCTCAGCTCAAGAATCTTCAGAGGAACAAAATTAGTTACATGGCTAGAGACTGTTTCTGAGATAGTGTAGAAAAAATGTGGCTGCTTTCTGATTGTCCTAAGAACTTGACCGATGCTAAACTCTAAGGTAATGGGGTGATTTATTTGGTATAGAAGATTGCAAGACAACCTAATATTAATTCTGTTACATTGTTATTAGTAGTCACTCTTACACAGGTCTAGAACAAAAAATTGCAAGCTGGGAAAAAGGAATATATAGTCAGAAGAGAAAATATTCCAGGAAACTTAACTTTGCAGTCGTGACTTCTGCTGAAAGAGATAATCCTGATCTGCACTGGAATGAAGAGAAGGCAGGTCTGCCACCTAGTAAGTTTCCAACTTATGAAAGAAAAAATCCTGAGTAATTTTTTTGTTCTAATAAAGACAATACATAAAAGCTGCTGCCAGTATAAGTATAATTCAAGGTGTTGGATTCTATTCAAGGTCAACATCTTTCATGCACTTTAGAGTAAAAAAGAATGCAAGAATAAATAATAGGCTCATAGAATGTTCCTCTACAGTTTTAAGGAATCACTCAGGCCACACAATGCAGGTCAGAGAAGTCCCTGCATGGAGGCCCTAAGAGAGCATTTTATGGAGCTGTGGAAATGAATCCTGGGTTACATTGGTTATCCAAAGATGTTCGAAATGTCAGAACTGTGAGATATACGCCAAGGAGCACTTCACCCAAGGAGTGGGACCAGAAAGAAAGAATAGTAGTTATAGGCTGCAAAGCTGGAAGGACAGAGCTGTCTAATCCCTTTGATATAGAACTTAGAGTTACAGGACTTGATATTTGACCTGCTGGATTATATCTTGCTTTGGTCCACTATTTCCCCAGTATGCCTCCATCCTTTCCTTTGGCAATGGTAATGTATATTCTGTGCCATTATATGTTGGAAGTATGCCATTTATTTTTGGATTAATATGGAGTTATAGTTAAGAGATTGACTTTGGTCTCATGTGAGACCTTGGATTTTAGACTTTGAAACAATGCCAAGAGTGAGAGACTATGGAGATTCTGAAGTTGAACTAAATTTACTTTGTATTATTATAAGGCCATGACCAACAAGGACTGTAACATGGTGATTTGAATATGGATGTCCCTGATGGAGTCTAGTATTTGGATACTTGGCCCCCAGTTGCTGGTGCTGTGTGTGTAGGTTTAGAAGGTGTGGCCTTGGTGAAGGAAGTATGGAGTTTTACAGTAACATGCCTTTTCCAGTTCACTCTCTGCTTGGTGATTACAGTTAAAGATGTTAATCTTTTAGTATCTGCTCCATCTGTCATGTCTGCTACTTGCTGCCACACTTTCCCACCATGATGGACCCTTATGTCTCTGGAACCATATACTAAATTACTCTCTTCTGTCGATTGCTTTATTCATGGTGTTATATCATAACAAGGGAAAAGTAACTAAGGTATATGAAAATAGTGATTAAACACTCAATAGTCAAATCTTTAACTGTGGGTTTAAAGATATATATGTGAGGGAAATACCCTGTTAGAAATTGGGGTGGAGTTTTAGCAGAAAACATCATCTCACGTGATTAACTTTAGATTTGGGATCACATAGCCCACATAAAAGAACATGAAAACCCTGAAGTCTGAATTGCAGGGAGAAGATAACAATGTACATTTATGTAACCTGGAATTGACTAAATCAGTGTTTCAAACACATTTTCATCAACAGATTTTTCCCTTGTGAAAAATAACAAGAATAATATTACCAAGGCAGATTTCAGATACAAATCCACACATACCTACAACTACACACATACATGTAAGTAATCAGTATTATTTCAGTTCCAACATAAAGACCTCAAATGAGCCAAATGTAGCCGCCTAAAGAAACATTTTAAGCATTTTCCTTCTGTCTAAAGGTAATTAATAGAGTATAAAAAGCAAAGCTCAATAATCTGCATTCAAAATTCACGGTAACTCCATAGCAGTGTGTTTGGCTCTGAGCCATCCACAAGCTGTGCATTTAAAGTTGCTATCAAACAGACATACCAGAACAAAATGTTTTTCATTGTTGTCAGATATATTACTTCAGGACAATATTGATATTTTAATAACCCTTAAAGTACTCTTTACTATTTCATACTTGGTCCTGCTCTGGACTGTGGTTGAGTTTCCAGGGATTACATCATTACAGAAAGTTGATTTTAGTTCTTCTTTGGCTACTGGTGGGATTTTGTGCATACAATCCCCTTCCATTTGGGGATATTCTTCTATCTTGAGCTCTTGCTGGTCTTATGCATATGCCAAAATTGTTACATTCATGTTTGCAGCTGGCTTTTCATATTCTGAAAACAATGTTTGCTTAACATTACCCACCAATGTCTCTTAAAAATTTTCCACCCCTCTTTTGTGATGGTTCTTGAGCCTCGGCGGAAGGGGCCTGTGATGTGTGTATTTCATTTAGAGTTGAGGTCTCTTATCTTCTGTACATTGTCAGTTTAAGGGTTATAGTGTTGTCATCTTCTGCAAGAAGGTTCTCTAATGAGTGGTGAGTAGGGTCTATGGATGAATCAATAAATCACTAGGAATCATGTCAATTGTCTGTCCACTCAGCAGAAAAGTAGTAGTGAATTCTCCCATAGTCTATGAACTCTTTAGCCACAGGTGTTTTGGCTCAGGTAACATTACACCTCATGGAGCACATCTGAGATTAAATCAGAGAGGGATTTCTTACTCCCATGACATTCATGGCACTATTAGAACAGTGGGAATATCTTGTTTTTTAGGTGAGAAATAGTTTACAGCTTTTAATATACTGATAATCCAAAGAGTTTTGTGAAAGTAAGGGAGTTAAGTTGATTTTGGAGTTGTGTGACCTGTAGAAATATTCAACAGGAGTTGTAAACACAGCCCTGAAGCTCAGATAAACTGTCTGGAGATGAAGCTAAGGCTGTTAAAAGAACAGTCATTGAGGAGAAAGAAAAATGGATGAATTCTTCAAAAATACATTTTAGAGGAAAGTTAGTCTGGTGGTTTCAAATGTTTGTGATATATAAAAAAGAAATTAAATTTTCCAGGCTAGCTGTTTCGGTTACTAACACTTTTCTCTTAACATTTCTTTGTAGTCCCCCAGTGTCTTTGATATATCTATGCTAGAAAGAAATTGTATTACATCTTTATGTTTCGAACTTTAAAAGACAGTACCTACAAATCATGTATGGGATTGATGTAAGCAGACAAGAGTGACATTTCTCTTGCTGTCAGATTAGATATGGGACCCTTTAAAGATCTAATGTGAGGCCACTGCATTTCATGCCACAGCCCAGGAAGTTACTTGGGTGGGACTTACCTGATTCCTTCTGAAATGAGAGAGAAATGTAGATTTGTAATCTCAGGTCTTAGATGTAAACTACACAAGTGGAACCACGGAGAAGTCCAGGGATATTTTTCAGAGTCTTTCCAAAACGTTTCCATTTGTGTGTGTGTTATATGTGGACTAGTGAAAAGTAGATTAAAGAGTGAGATTAAAGAATGAACAACAAAGTGTGAGTAGATCACAGGCTTGAAGAGAAGGAGATCCTGTCTTGGGACAGCACCGACACAATTCAAGAAGTTAAGCTGACAGAGACAGAGGAGGCGATTGTAATACCGTTGTACTGACAGGCCTAGTTGATAACAGAAAGTAAGGCCACCTGTGGAAATGACAGGAAAATTGATAAAATAATTTTGAATATACAAGTTGGAAATTTTCCTTCTTCCATCTCTCTCTGTACATTACTTATGATGAATTATCTGTATTATTTCTTATAATTTCAATCCTCTAGAGATCTAAGATAGGTGGCTTGTGTCTCAGATAGAAAAAGCAAGCACACAAACAAACGGAGAGGGCACAGGCTTGAATTGTGCTTCATCCAGGATTCCTGATACTTCATGGTATCCCAGATACGTGAGGAGAGATAAAAAAAAATGTAGCAAGTGACCTCCAGAGAAGGACAAGCCATAACCTCAATCCTCATCAATATGAAGAAAAGAAGTTAAAGTTTGCTAAGTTGTAGGGGTTTTTGTAATTATTTTATTAATTTCTTGGTTTTGAATAGCCAGATCTATTAAAGACTTTTTTCAGAGGCTGTAGATGGAGCTGCGGGGCGCTTCCCACCGCCCGGCTCCTGCATGGCTAGCTTTACCCAAAATAATTACACAGAAACTGTATTCTTTTAAACACTGCCTAGCCCATTAGTTCCAGCCTCTTATTGGCTAACTCTCACATCTCGATTAACCCATTTCTAATAATCTGTGTAGCACCACGAGGTAGCTTACCAGGAAAGAGCTTAACCTGCATCTGTCTCGGAGAGGAGAATCATGGCGACTGACTGACCCAGCTTCTTTCTTCCAGCATTCTGTTGTTTTCTCCGCCTACCCAATTTTCTGTTCTATCAAAGGCCAAGGCAGTTTCTTTATTAATTAACCAATGAAAGCAACACATAGAGAGCAACACCTACATCCAGACGCCCTGATGAAAGGACAGAGGGCACTTTAAATCTATTCCCTAGTCCAGGAGTTGAACTGGAAAGGATGGTTTAGAACTGGAAAAAGGGTCTCCTAAGAGTATCCAATATTGTGACTTCTGGGCACCCATTCTTTTCCTTGGGCTGTGGATCTGAGTTCGTAGGCAACTGTGTCTGATATTCTGCATTTTCTTTGCCAACTTTTTGTTTGATTGTTTTAGGCATCTCTTTATTTTACCCCTCTTTTTATATTGATTTTTATTGATTCTCTACAGTTTGCTCTGATTCCTGCCTCTCAGCTCACCTTCAACCCTCTGCCATGGTACCCATACTACCAATGTATTCAGGAGATCTTGTTTTTTTTCTACTTCCCATGTAGATTAAATCTATGTATGTCTCTCTTACTGTCCTCATTGTTGTCTAGGTTCTCTAGGATTGTGATTTGTAGGCTGGTTTCCTTTGCTTTATGTTTAAAACCACTTAGGAGTGAGTACATATGATAATTGTCTTTCTGTGTCTGGGTTACCTCACTCAATATGATATTATCTAGTTCCATTCATTTGCTTACTAATTGCAAGATGTCATTATTTTTTTCTGCTGTGCAGTACTCCATTGTGTAAATATACCAAATTTTCCTTATCCATTCTTCAGTCAAAGGGCATTTAGGTTGTTTCCAAGTTCTGGCTATGACAAACAATGCTGCTATGAACATAGTTGAGCATATGTCCTTATGGCAATATTGAGCATCCTATACACAAAAGTGGTATTATTGGGTCTTGAGGAAGGCTGTTTCCTAATTTTCTGAGAAATCATCTTACAGATATCCAAAGGAGTTGTACCATCTTGCACTCTCACCAGCAATGTAGGAGTGTTCCCTTTACCCCACAACCTCTCCAGCCTAAGTTGTCATCAATGTTTTTAATCTTGGCTAATCTTACAGGTGGAATCTCAGAGTAGTTTTGATTTGCACTTCTCTGATGACTTAGGATGTTGAACGTTTCCTTAAGTGTCTTTTAGTAATTTTAGATTCCTCTGTTGAGAGTTCTCTGTTTAAGTCTGTAAAAGGAGAGAGAGGGCCTGCTTTTGGTCAAAGCCGCCTAGCTAGCTTACACCCAAAATAATCACACAGAAACTGTATAAATTAAATTACTGCTTGGCCATTAGCTGTAGCCTCTTATTGGCTAACTCTCACATCTTAATTTAACCCATTTCTATTTATATGTGTTCAACATGAGGTCATGGTGCTTACTGGGAAAGATTTAGCATCTATGACCTGGCAGCACCATGGCAGCTCTCTCTGACTATGCTTTCTTCCTCCCAGAATTCAGTTCTATCTTCTCTGCCTACCTAAGTTATACCCTATCAAAAGGCCAAGGCACTTTCTTTATTCAACCAATAAAAGCAACAAATAAACAGAAGGACCTCCTATACCATTTCCCCTTTTCTGTTTAAACAAAAAAAGAAAGGCATTCACTTTACCATAGTAAATTACATATAACAAAACAGTTATCAAGCAAGATTTGAGTTACAATATTTATATCTATTTTATCTTTTATCATAACAAAGGAAAACTATAACTATTACTATCTATTCTTCAACTCCATCAAAGACTCCAGAAGGATATAATATTACCTAAGTAAACAGGAAGTACATTATAAACAACCTTCAAAACTCTAGAATTGACAGAGACATCTCACTCCCTGGACAGTGACCCAAAGTTCTTTTGTACCATTGGAGCATCCATCTTTAGCCTACAAGCCCATAGTATCCAGCAGACTTTTCCATGAAGCTGGAAATTTCAAAGACAGATCAATCACTTTCTTCTGTGTCCTGTAGAATGTCTCGCAGACTCTTTCATGAATCAGGAACCCCAAAAGACCATCTCACCTTTAGGCAAGTTCAGCAGTCCTCTCTCTGCAGGTTCTTTATGTCCAGTTTATGCAACAGTCAAGGCAAGAGCAGTTTCTTACCCAAATTGCTAACAAACTCCATAAGGATCCTCTTCAATGCCCATCTTCCTCAGGAAGCAGCTTGGTGCTGCCAGGAGCAGACATGTCTCATTGTCATGAAAATTTCTAAGTTATTAAAACATTAAATGCCATATTCTGTAGTCTTGGAAAGATATGAAGAACACCTTTTCATCTGAAATGCAAATCTAGAAAATCTACCTAACATGACTACAAACTTGACTATTATAGATATTATCTATTAACCTATATTTCTTAATTATATATTATATTTTTATTTATATTTTTTTATTTTTTTTGCACATTCTTTTTTTTTCTTGCTGATTTTTTTTATTAATTAATTTAATTATTAAAGATTTCTGCCTCTTCCCCGCCACCACCTCCCATTCCCTCCCCCTCCCCCAATCAAGTCTTCCTTCCTCCTCAGCCCAAAGAGCAAGCAGGTTTCTCTGCCCTGTGGGAGGTCCAAGGACCACCCACCTCCATCCAGGTCTATTAAGGTGAGCATCCAAACTACCTGGGCTCCCACAAAGCCATTACATGCAATAGGATCAAGAACCCATTGCCATTGTTCTTCAGTTCTCAGTAGTCCTCATTGTCCATTATGTTCAGCGAGACCGGTTTTGTCCCATGCTTTTTCAGTCCCCGGCCAGCTGGCCTTGGTGAGTTCCCGATAGATCATCCCCATTGCCTCAGTGTGTGGGTGCACCCCTCGCCGCCCTGAGTTCCTTGCTCGTGCTCACTCTCCTTCTGCTCCTCCTTTGGATCGTGAGACTTCAGTCCAGTGCTCCAATGTTGGTCTCTGTCTCTGTCTTCTTTCATCGCCTGATGAAGGTTAATATTCAGGGGGATGCTTATATGTTTTTCTTTGGGTTCACCTTCTTATTTAGCTTCTCTAGAGTCACGAATTATAGTCTCAATGTCCTTTATTTATGGCTAGAAACCAAATATGAGTGAGTACATCCCATGTTCCTCTTTTTGGGTCTGGCTTACCTCACTCAGGATAGTGTTTTCAATTTCCGTCCATTTGTATGCAAAATTCAAGAAGTCATTGTTTTTTACTGCTGAGTAGTACTCTAATATGTATATATTCCATACTTTCTTCATCCATTCTTCCACTGAAGGACATCTAGGTTGTTTCCAGGTTCTGGCAATTACAAACAATGCTGCTATGAACATAGTTGAGCATATACTTTTGTTGTATGTTTGGGCATCTCTTGGGTATATTCCCAATAGTGGTATTGCTGGGTCAAGAGGTAGGTTGAACCCGACTTTCCTGAGAAACCGCCACACTGCTTTCCAAAGTGGTTGCACAAGTTTGCATTCCCACCAGCAATGGATGAGAGTGCCCCTTTCTCCACAACCTCTCCAGCAGAGGCTATCATTGGTGTTTTTGATTTTAGCCATTCTGACCGGTGTAAGATGGTATCTTAATGTTGTCTTGATTTGCATTTCCCTGATTGCTAAGGAAGTTGAGCATGATCTTAAGTGACTTTTGGCCATTTGAACTTCTTCTGTTGAAAAGTCTCTGTTCAGCTCAGTGCCCCATTTTATAATTGGATTGATTAACCTTTTACGGTCTAATTTCTTGAGTTCTTTGTATATTTTGGATATCAGACCTTTGTCAGTTGCGGGGTTGGTGAAGATCTTCTCCCAGTCAGTGGGTTGCCTTTCTGTCTTAGTGACAGTGTCCTTTGCTTTACAGAAGCTTCTCAGTCTCAGGAGGTCCCATTTGTTCAATGATGTCCTTAGTGTTTGTGCTGCTGGGGTTATACGTAGGAAGTGTTCTCCTGTGCCCATGTGTTGTAGAGTCCTTCCCACTTTCTCTTCTATCAGGTTCAGTGTGTTTGGACTGATATTGAGGTCTTTAATCCATTTGGACTTGAGTTTTGTGCATGGTGATATATATGGATCTATTTTCATTCTTCTACAGATTGACTTCCAGTTTTGCCAGCACAATTTGTTGAAGATGCTCTCTTTTTTCCATTGTATACTTTTAGCTCCTTTATCGAAAATCAGGTGTTCATAGGTTTGTGGGCTAAAGTCAGGGTCTTCTATTCTATTCCATTGGTCGACTTCTCTGTTTTTATGCCAGTACCAAGCCGTTTTCAGTACTGTAGCTCTGTAATAGAGTTTGAAGTCAGGGATGGTAATGCCTCCAGACAATCCTTTATTGTATAAGATTGTTTTGGCTATCCTGGGTTTTTTGTTTTTCCATATAAAGTTGATTATTGTCTTCTCCAGATCTGTGAAGAATTTTGATGGGATTTTGATGGGGATTGCGTTGAATCTATAGATTGCTTTTGGTAGAATTGCCATTTTTACTATGTTGATCCTCCCAATCCAAGAGCAAGGGAGGTCCTTCCATTTTCTGGTGTCCTCTTCAATTTCTTTCTTCAAAGACTTAAAGTTCTTGCCAAATAGATCTTTCACTTCCTTGGTCAGAGTTACCCCAAGATATTTTATGCTATTTGTGGCTATCGTGAAAGGTGATGCTTCTCTGATTTCCCTCTCTGCTTCCTTATCCTTAGTGTATAGGAAGGCAACTGATTTTTTGGAGTTGATTTTGTATCCTGCCACATTACCAAAGGTGTTTATCAGCTGTAGGAGTTCTTTGGTAGAGTTTTTGGGGTCGGTTATGTATACTATCATATCATCTGCAAATAATGAAAGCTTAACTTCTTCCTTTCCAATATGGATCCCCTTGATCCCCTTATGTTGTCTTATTGCTATTGCTAGAACTTCAAGCACTATATTGAAGAGGTATGGAGAGAGTGGACATCCTTGTCGTGTTCCTGATTTTAGTGGGATGGCTTTGAGTTTTTCTCCATTTAATTTAATGTTAGCTGTCGGCTTGCTGTAAATAGCTTTTATTATATTTAGGTATGCCCCTTGTATCCCTAATCTCTCCAAGACCTTTATCATAAAGGAGTGTTGAATTTTGTCGAATGCTTTTTCAGCATCTAATGAAATGATCATATGGTTTTTTTCTTTCAGTTTATTTATATGGTTGATTACATTGATAGATTTGCGTATGTTGAACCAGCCCTGCATCTCTGGAATGAAGCCTACTTGATCATAATGGATAACTTTTCTAACGTGTTCTTGGATTCGGTTTGCCAGTATTTTATTGAGAATTTTTGCGTCGATGTTCATGAGTGAGATAGGCCTGTAATTCTCTTTCTTGGTTGGGTCTTTGTGTGGTTTTGGTATCAGGGTAACTGTAGCTTCATAAAAGGAATTTGGCAATGACTCTTCTGTTTCTATATTGTGAAATACATTAAGAAGTATAGGTATTAGCTCTTCTTGGAAGTTCTGGTAGAATTCTGCATTGAAACCATCTGGCTCTGGGCTTTTTTTGGAAGGGAGATTTTTGATAACTGTTTCTAATTCTTCGCGACTAACAGGTCTATTTAGATAGTTCACCTGGTCTTGGTTTAGGTTTGGTATATGGTACTTATCTAAAAAAGTGTCCATTTCTTTTGCACTTTCCAGTTTTGTGGCATACAGGCTTTTGTAGTAAGATCTAATGATTCTCTGAATTTCCTCTGTGTCTGTGGTTATGTCCCCCTTTTCATTTCTGATCTTATTTATTTGCGTGTTCTCTCTCTGTCGTTTAATTAGTTTGGATAGGGGTTTGTCAATCTTGTTGATTTTCTCCAAGAACCAACTTTTTGTTTCATTGATTCTTTGGACTGTTTTCTGTGTTTCTATTTTGTTGATTTCTGCCCTCAGTTTGATTATTTCCAGTCTTCTACTCCTCCTGGGCGCGTCTGCTTCTTTTTTTTCTAGAGCTTTCAGGTGTGCTGTTAAGTCCCCAATGTATGCTTTCTCCGTTTTCTTTAAGTGGGCACTTAGTGCTATGAACTTTCCTCTTAGCACTGCTTTCATCGTGTCCCATAGGTTTGAGTATGTTGTCTCTTTGTTTTCATTAAATTCAAGGAAGACTTTAATTTCTTTCTTAATTTCTTCCTTGACCCAGGTGTGGTTCAGTAGTTGACTGTTCAGTTTCCATGAGTTTGTCAGCTTTCTGGGGGTAGCATTGTTGGTGCCTTCTAACTTTAATCCGTGGTGATCTGATAAGACACAGGTGGAGGTTTCCTTTGTTTCCAAGTATGTGGTCAATTTTCGAGAAGGTTCCATGAGCTGCAGAGAAGAAGGTGTATTCTTTCCTATTTGGGTGGAGTGTTCTATAGATGTCTGTTAAGTCCATTTGATTCATTACCTCCAACAATTCTCTTAATTCTCTATTAGTTTTCTGTCTGATTGACCTGTCCATTGGTGAGAGAGGTGTGTTGAAGTCTCCTACTACTAGTGTGTGTGATTTGATGTCTGCCTTGAGTTTTAGCAATATTTCTTTTACATAAGTGGGTGCTTTTATATTAGGGGCATAGATATTCAGGATTGAGACTTCATCCTGCTGAATCGTTCCTGTTATGAGTATAAAGTGTCCCTGTCGATCTCTTCTGATTGATTTTAGTTTGAAGTCAGTTTTGTTAGAAATTAGTATGGCCACACCTGCTTTTTTCTTAGGACCATTTGCTTGAAAAACCTTTTCCCAACCCTTTACTCTGAGTAGATGCCTGTCTTTGTGGTTGAGATGAGTTTCTTGCAAACAGCAGACTGTTGGATCCTGTTTTCGTATCCAATCTCTTAGCCTGTGCCTTTTTATTGGTGAATTGAGACCATTAATATTAAGTGATATTAATGACCAGTGGTTGTTAACTCCGGTTATTCTTACTGCTTTTGGTAGAAGAGTTTGTGTGTCTCCCTTCTTTGAGTTGTGCTGTTGAAGGGTCACTAGATGCCTGGGTTATTGTAGGCAGTGTTGGCAATGTTGGATTCCTTGGGTTGTGATTTTCCTTCTATTACTTTCTGTAGGGCTGGATTTGTGGCAACGTATTGTTTAAATTTGTTCTTATCCTGGAATGTCTTGTTTTCTCCATTGATAGTGAACGATAGCTTGGCTGGGTATAGTAGTTTGGGTTTGCATCCATGGTCTCTTAGTTTCTGTAGTACCTCTATCCAGGACCTTCTGGCTTTCATGGTTTCCATAGAGAAGTCAGGTGTAAGTCTGATCGGTTTACCTTTATAAGTTACTTGGCCTTTTTCCTTTGCAGCTCTTAATATTCTTTCTTTAATCTGTATATTTTGTGTTTTGATTATTATATGGCGAGGGGACGTTTTTTTTTTGATCCAGTCTGTTTGGTGTTCTGTATGCTTCTTGAATATTCAAAGGAATATCTTTCTTTATGTTGGGGAAGTTTTCTTCCATAATTTTGTTAAAAATGTTTTCTGGACCTTTGAGCTGTGCCTCTTCTCCTTCTTCTATCCCTATTATTCTTAGGTTTGGTCTTTTTATTGTGTCCCATATTTCCTGAATGTTTTGTGATGAGAATTTGTTGGTTTTGGTGTTTTCTTTGATCAGTCCGTTTATTTTCTCTATGTTGTCTTCAGAATCTGAGATTCTTTCTTCTATCTCTTGTATTCTATTGATTATGCTTGTTTCTGTAGTCTCTGCTCGTTGACCTATATTTGCCATATCCAGCTGGTCCTCAGTTTGTGTTTTCTTCCTTGCTTCCATTTCAGTTTTCAATTCTTGGACTGTTTCCATTACCTGTTTGATCGTTTTTTCTTGGCTTCCCAGGGTATCATTTACGTATTTACTCATTTCTTCAAACTTTTTGTTATACTTCTCATCCATTTCTATGAGGGCGTTTTTTACATGTTGTTTAAGGGACTCTATTGCTTTCAAAAAGTCAGTTTTTTCCTCTTCTCCTGTGATAGGGTGTTCAAGTCCTTGTGTTGTAAGATCATTGGGTTCTGGTGTTTTCATGTTGTTTTTCAGATTGTTGGGTGAATTCTTGCCTTGGCGTCTGCCCATCTCCTCTTACCGATGCTATCTATTGGGTTTGATTTAATTGTAGCGGGGCATCTGTTCTCAGTGCAGGCTTCACTGTTTCTTGCCCGCACTATCCTGTATCCAGTGCCTCCGCCGCCCGGGCCTGCCTGCCGGTGCCTCCGCCGCCCGGAACTGTCTGTGCGCCGGTGCTTCTGCCGCCTAGGCCTGCCTGCCGGTGCCTCCGCCACCTGGGCCTGCCTGCGCGCCGGTGCTTCCGCCGCCTAGGCCTGCCTGCCGGGCCTGACTGTCGCTGCCTCCGCCACCCGGGCCTGCCTGCACGCCGGTGCCTCTGCCGCCCGGACTTGCCTGCGTGCTGGTGCCTCCGCCGCCCGGGCCTGTCTGTGCGCCGGTGCTTCCGCTGCCTAGGCCTGCCTGCCGGGCCTGACTGCCGGTGCCTCCGCCACCCGGGCCTGCCTGCACGCCGGTGCCTCTGCCGCCAGGACTTGCCTGCGTGCTGGTGCCTCCGCTGCCCGGGCCTGCCTGTGCGCCGTTGCTTCCGCCGCCTAGGCCTGCCTGCCGGTGCCTCCGCCGGCCGGAACTGTCTGTCTATATTATATTTTTAAATGAACTACACAATCACAAAATTTTAATCAAGAGCAGAAATATACATAAAACAAGATTGACCTTAAATTTATATCAATTAAGCAAAATTCATACCAATGCAAATTAATCATATCTATATCATATTCACCTTTAAATGTAAGCAAATATTTATAAACATTATTTGGGAATATGGACCTAGCTATTTCTTTCTAAACTTCCTGCTGTATGGGGGGTGCTGCTAAATGTGTCCTTCATGGTATATCTTGTGTGCTAGCTAGGTTCATCTCCATCAGCAGTTGAGTGAAGTAATTTTTTGAGGGTGTTTACAGCAACCTTTCAGGAGGGCGTGGTCTATAATACCGTATTGGTGTAGAAGCAATCCACAGGGTCTCATCTTCTGTGAAAACAAAAGAAGAACTTTTTTTTTCAAGCCTCATATCCTTAGATCCAAATTGTGACGTCATAATACCTTTATAATATACATGCTGGTTTAGCTTAGCAGCCTATACAATGAAATGCCTCTCTGCACTTAGCTCCTTTACAGTCAAAAATTTAAAGAAAACACAATAATATACAGAATCCAACTCTGTGAACTTTCCATTTTTATGTGGCTTATTTTTACTCTTATTACTTTATTCTGCCTCTTTAAAGACTTTACACTTTCTTAAGCATTAACTTTATTTTATGACTTTTTATACTTTTTTCCTTCTCTCTCTCAAAGCCTATATACATTTATTTAACAATATGACCCATTTAGAAGTCTTTTATGTCTGTGTCTGTCCTATTGCATTGTCTTTAATTTTCTACTGTCTTGAAGAGCTTTTAAAATGCTAAGCAGCTTGGTTGCATCTGCTCTGGATGTTGGCTCCACCTCTCTCCAACTTCACAATGGTGAATGTACCATTTCTGCTTGTTTGGGGCTGCCAGGTAAGAGCCACACTCAGCACTTTAACTCTGAGAATGAGTGTGCAGCACATAAACCCTTTTTATTCGAGTTACAGCCAAATCTGCCATGCAGAGCACTGCACAGCCTGGAAACATCTCTGTGTATGGTGGCAGGGATTTGTAATGCTCTCTTGCCTGCACATGCCTAGTAGACCTGATCCTGCCACCTGTCCAGGCGGGAAGCACTGAACCATTGGCATGGTCTCAGAGTACTTTCTTCCTGATCCCGAGTGGGCACACAAACATCTGGGCCCAGAACAGCCATTGAAATGCTTTATAGCTGGAGTTTGCATTGGCAGAACAGCCCAGAAAGCTGCATTTTAAAACCACATAACTTTTTTCCTGGTACAGCTGCTGAGTCAGGGAAATCTCTCTTAAAGGAACTGTGACACTCCACCAGCAAACAGCAAAAAGTTGTGTTAAACTTTATATTTGTGTCTAGAATTTCTTTTAAAGCCCTCTCAGGTTTTATGTGGAGTCAGTTTACCACATTGGAGTGCTAATTGTAAGAGGAGAGAGGGCCTGCTTTTGGTCCTGGCCTCCTGGCTAGCTTACACCTGAAATAATCAAACAGAAACTGTATTCATTTAAACACTGCCTGGCCAATTAGCTCTAACTTCTTATTGGCTAACTGTTACATATTAGTTTAACCCATCTAGATTAATGTGTATTGCCACGTGACTGTGGCTTACTGGCAAGATTCTAACCAGCTTCCATCTCAGGCAGGAGCTCCGTGGTGTCTGCATGTCCGCCCTTCTTCCCAGCATTCAGTTGCCTTCCTCCACCTACCTAAGTTTTTCCCTATCAAAAGGCCAAGGCAGTTTCTTTATTCAATCAATGAAAGCAACACATAAACAGAAGGACTTTCTACACAAAGCCTGTACTTCATTTTTATTGGATTATTTGTTTTTTGATGACCAATTTCTTGAGTTATTTGTATACTTTGGAGATCAGTCCTCTGTCTGATGTCAGGTCAGTGAAGATTATTTCCCATTCTGTAGGCTGATGTTTTGTCTTTTGACCATGTCCTTTGCTTTACAGAAGCTTTTCTGTTTTAGGAGATTCCATTTATTAATCGTCTTTCTCAGTCTCTGTGCTGCTGGGGTTATATTTAGTAAGTGGTCTCCTGTGCCAATGTGTTTAAGTGTACACACACTTTCTCTTCTATGAAGTTCAGTGTGGCTGGCTGGCTTTATGTTGATATCTTTGATCCATTTGGACTTGAGTTTTGTGCATGGTGATAGATATGCATCTATTTTTATTCTTCTACATGTTGATATCCAGTTATGTCAGCACCATTTGATAATATACTTTCTTTTTTTCTATTTGATATTTTTTGCTTCTTTGTCAAAAATCAAATGTTTGTACTTGTGTGGATTAATATCTGGGTCTTTGATTTAATTCCGTTGGTCATCCTGTTTGTTTTTAAGCCAATACCAGGCTATTTTCAGTACTCTGTAGCTCTGTAGTAGAGTTTGAAGTCAGGGATTGTGATGCCTTCAGAAGTTTTTTTTTTTATTGTACAGGATTATTTGGTCTATTCTGGGTTTTTTTTTTTGCTTTTTCATATGAAAGTGTGTGCCATTCTTTCGAGATCTGTGAAGAATTTTGCTGGTATTTTGGTGGGCATTTCACTGAATCTGTAAATTGCATTTGGTAAGATTGCCATTTTTACTATGTTAATTCCACCTACCCAAGAACATGGGAGATCTTTACACTTTCTGGTGTCTTCTTCAATTTCATTCTTTAAAGATTTAAATTTCTTATCATACAAGTCTTTCATTTGTGCTTTGAATTACTCTGAGATACTTTGTGCTTTTTGTGGCTATTGTAAAGTGCTATGTTTCTCTGATTTCTTTCTCGGCCCATTTATTGTCTGTGTAAAGGAGACCTCTGATATTTTTGAGTTAATCTTGTATCCTGCTACATTACTGAAAGTGTTTATGTATTGTAGAAGTTCCTTGGTAGAATTTTTGGGGTTAGCTATGTAAACTATCATATCATCAGCAAATAGTGAGAGTTTTACTCAGCTAGGACCTAAAGAACTATATTGAATAGATATGGAGAGAATGGACTACCTTGTCTTGATTTTTATTTCAGTGCGATTTCTGTGAGTTTCTCTCCATTTAGTTTGATGTTGGCTGTTGGCTTGCTATATATTGCCTTTATTATGTTTAGGCATGTTCCTTGTATCCCTGCTCTCTCCAAGACCTTTATCATGAAGGGATGTTGTATTTTGTCAAAAGCTTTTTCAGCATTTAATGAAATGATCATGTAGCTTTTATTTTTCATTTTGCTTCTATGATGTATTACATTGATAGATCTTTGTATGTTGAACCACCTCTGCATCTTTGGGATGAAGCCGACTTGATCACGGTGGATGATGGTTCTGATGTGTTCTTATATTTGATTTACTTATATTTTATTTAGTATTTTTGTATCAATGGTTGTGAGTGAGATTGGCCTGTAATTCTCTTTCTTAGTAATGTCTTTGTGTGGTTTGGGTATCCGGGTAATTGTATTCTATAAAAAGAGTTTGCCAACATTTTTTGATATAGATCTCTTTTCTGTTTTCAAATAGTATGCAAGATTCTGTACTCCTTAATAAACTTGTTTAGCATAAGTCATCAGTTTATGCAAGACTTCCTGATCCAAGTTATTGCTTTTATCTTACTTATTTCCCATATTTTTTATTTCTTATCCCTAATCCTTCCACACAACATTTCTCTCTTCAGGGTTCTTGTTCCTACTGGTTTGAAATAATTCTTAATATTATAGAACAATTTTACAGCCTGACTTAATAGTGCCTCTAGATTGAGAAACTTCAATAATCCTGGAAACATTCATTCTCTTTAAGCAATCTCGGCAATCATTGGGGAAAAAAAAGTAACCCTAATCCTCATCTTGGTGCGCTTGTGGGACACTCCTAACAGTGGAACCAGATGTTTCTCTGAGACTCTTTCACCTGTTCTTGGGAATTTTTCCTTCTTATATGGTTGTCTTGTCCAGCCTCAGTATGAGGGCTTTTGCTTTATCTTATTGTATTTTGTTTTTTCCTATTCAGCTGGGGTGTCTTAGATGCCTGATCTTTTCTAGAGAGAAAATGGAACGAAAGTGGATCTGGGTAGATGGGAGATGGCAGCAGCTATTAGGAATGGAGAGAGTGGAAACTATGGTTGGAATGTATTGTATAAAAGAAGTACACACACATAGAGAGAGAGAGAGAAAGAGAGAGAGAGAGAGAGAGAGAGAGAGAGAGAGAGAGAGAGAGAGAGCAAGCTGAAATTAAGCATGTTCGTGTATGCCTTTAATTTGAGCACTTGGGAAACAAAGGCAGATCTCTGTGAGTTTGATCCCAATTTGTTCTTCATAGTGAGTCTCAGTAAAGTCAGGTTTATGTAGTATACCATGTCTAGAAAGAAAGAAAGAAGAAAGGAAGGAAGGAAGGAAGGAAGGAAGGAAGGAGCAAAGCTGAGCAATTCAATAAGCAGCGCTCTTCCATGACCTTTGCTTCAATTACTTCCTCCAGGTACCTGCCTTGAGAGCCTGCCTTGACTTTTCATGATGAACTTTAATCAAGACATATAAGCTGGAAACAAACCCATTCCTCCATAAAAAGAAATGTAGTAGCAATACCAGAGATGACATATTTATTATTATCATTATCACTATTATTATTAACTGTTGTTACAGTTACTGCTATCACTTTTGCATGTATAGGATGGAAAGTATGGTATGCATGTGTGTGGTATGTATAGGTCTATATATGATGCACACATTCCTGCATGCATAGTGAACAGAGGAAACCATCATGTGGTTTTGCTTTGTTAATCTCTGCTTTATGCTCTTAATACAAAACTCTCACTGAGCCAGGAAGTAGACTACTGACCAGAAAGTCCTTTTTATTTCCTGGTTACCTCCCACAGAACTGAGTTTACAGGAAAGCATATAGTCTACACCTCCCTCAGCACTGTGTTTCTATAGGAGAGTCTACAGATGCTCTCAGTTCTTGAACATGGGTTCTGGGATATGCATTCTGGTCCTTGTGCTTGTGGAGCAAGTATCCTATTCAATGAGCTGTCTCTAGAGCTCTCTCTGACTGCTTAAATGGTCTGCCTAGTGCTACAGAACATAAAGGAGACAAATTCTATTGGAAATGGCAAGATCTAGGCTAATGGTGACCTTTTAGAGAAACATTTTTTTGGGAGAACCTTCAGAAGATAAATTGCAAAAGGTTAAATACAACATAAATGAGAAAGCAGGTAAAAAGTAATAGAAGAGCAAGAAATGCGCCTGCAAAAAGGCAATAGTTAAAAAGGTTAACCTATGCAAAACACAGGCTAAAGAGATGAGATCTATTACTTAGAAATCCTGGAAGGAAAGAAGAAAGTTAGTTCATGAATCCCAACAGATTTAAATTGCAGATATATTTAATAAATAAAGGCTTTCATGCAGAGTTGTGTCATTAGTATTGGAGAAAAATGTCCTACTAATAGTTATAATCTATTCATAAGCATGAAGTAAATCATGTTTGGGTATAATTAGGAAGAGAAAATCAATAAAGGAGAAAAATATTTTTAATCTACTAATAGAGCTAGAATAAATCATGTGTTAGGTATAATTACTTGGAAAATGTTTGGAACACAACAACATCCTTCTATTTAATATACTTATTTCAAATGAAATCATGATGCTTCTGATATGTTTTCTCTCCTCTTTGTTATTGATGTAAGAGTGGGGCCTGGGAGAAAGGAAAAGAGGAGCCTGTTCTGAAGAATTGTGGGGATAGACAAATATTTTAAGTTTACATTAGACTTAGTATAATAATGCAAACTTGTTTTAAATCTAACTCTTTCTCTATGAGAACAGCTTTCCATGCAAGTTCTGCTGTACATCGATGCCTCCAATCCTACTGTTTGCTTATCAAGCAGAGCTGTATTATAAAAAAAAGCCCTTTAGAGCCAGTCATTGCTGAATTTAGCCAATCTTTATCTTTAGACTTCATTGTTACATTCACTTCCACACCATACATACTTATTGCCATAGGTTTTGAATTGTTGCTAAGGTCTGGTAATTAGTTTTCACTAGCGACTCTTTTTCTCTTCTCTGCTTTCTTCAAGTGCCTAATTAATCTTTTTAAAGTACATCTTTAATCATTTAACTCCAATTTTCAAAAGTCATTAGCTTATTTCAACTTCTCATTTATTAGCCTTCAGTTCAATTGGTTTATTTTGTCTTCTAGCAGATATGAAATTGTATATTTCTATTTTCCTTGTAAGAAGAAATTGCAACTGTTAGCTATACCTAGTATCTCAGACAGGGTACCCTTAACTCATTTATATGTTAAATTTGGTCATGTGACTATTTGCACCAATTTATAGCAATATAAGAGATCAATATGCAACTAGAGATAAATAACCAAAAAATACAGAGCAACTATGACTGAGGAGCCCACCAGTTTGCCATCATAAATAAATAAGGGAACCAATGATTGCAGAAGAAATTGCAAAAGAAATTGAACAGAAGAAAGAGGGTAAATTAGTGTTTTAGACAATTTAAGTGGTAAGTTGAGTTCCAGTTGGAGAAGGTAGTTGATTAGTGATATCTGAAGTTGCCAAAATAGCATAACCCACTCTCACACAAGACCATGCAGGCAGAAAACCAATGAAGTCAATTCCTTGACAAAAAACATGCTCTGACAAAAACTCCTGAAACATTACAAACATAAAAGTGCAATAAAATCCAGGAGCATCACTTTGAAAACCACGTGGCGCAGGAATTTAAAATAAACAAACTAGAAAGAGGTGCTATCATGCCACACAGGTGAGCAATCATGGAGGTAGAAAACAAGAAGTGACAGCGAAGCCAGAGTTGAGGGGCAACTTGAGAAGACCATTCAGTTCTTTAGAGCATTTTCAAATCCATATGAAACTAGCCAACTAATCACTACCTGGGTTTTAACTGTTGATGGCCTCCTGAATTAATTTGGTGACTTGCTACAATGATGACTCAAATTTGAGGCATCTTTACCGACTGCCAGTCGTTTCCATGGCCAGCCAGCTTTACGGTTATGGAAAAACAGGAATGAATCATGTACTGTGTAGGTATGGCATATCGTGCAGATCAATGCTCTTGTTCTGAACGAGAACAAGAAAAGGGCTCACAGCTTGCATTCTGGTGGGATTCCTCTCAGTCCCCTCCAAAATAGTCTCCGAAAACACCTCCTCTTTCACAGTAACATACCCTTTTCAGAATACCGCAAGATTGGAACAGTATGATCTATAGATTTCTAGCTTGCCTCTGCTTATATCTTTTGGAGGATCCTCCATTATTTCTCTTGACTTGATCACTTATTTCTTTTAGTTCTAGATCAAAACTTTATTGTGTGGACATGCCTTCATACAAACACACATGCACACACACACATAGTGTATTTATCTATTCTCTGTACATACATGTGTGTATATATGTACTTCTATACTCAACTATTGGACAAATTCTTGATTACTTTTAAACTTTGTCAATCTAGAGCAAACCAAGTAGAAATACTTGCATAAAAGTTTATGTCACAGATAGAAGTGTTTTTCAAGTCATTTGGACAAATAAGTGCTACAATTACTAGATAATTTGTAAAGGTATATTTACCTTTATGAGAAATTTTCAAACTGCCTTTCAAGGAGATGCCAGTTATGCATTCCGATCAACAATGACTCATCGTTTCTGCAGCTCTGCAGCATCCCTGCATCTGCTGGTGTCACTGTCCATGGTACCAGCCATTCTAATTATTTTATCATTTTGTTGTTTTAGTTTGAAAAATCTCCAACAACAGAGGAAGATTAACACAGTTTTGCCTGCCTATTTTTCATAAAAAAATATGTAGGTGACTTTTCTTTTTTTTTTCTGAGTCACTTGCATATTTGGCATACAATATTTTCATCAAACATGTGCTTTGCAGCTTTTTTTCAGTCAATGGCTTGCCTAAGTTGAGATTTCTAATTTTTTAAAAAAGTAGCATTATCATTTTTTTTTATTTCATGGAATCGGATACTATAACTGTGTCTACAAATTCTTTTCTAGAGCAAAAATGTTGATGTGCTTAAGACCACCAAATTGCATAGTTACAATGATTATGCACTAAATTGAAGTCATGTACACTTACCACACAGATAAAGAAATGTATTGCCAAATTGAACATCACTCATTTTATCTCATGCCATCTTTTTGGGTTTATATTTTCAATTCACATCATGATTCAGGTAGTATTAATTTTTAAAGGAATCATGTCAGAGACGTATTCATTTGCTCATCTAGACATTTAAATGTTTATGAACTATTTTTGGAAAAGTCTGTCTCTTTTTCACTGAATTAGCTATTGCAACATTGTCAAAGATATTTTGACTGTATTTGTTTTGTTACATATATGAGCTCTTTATTTTATTCAATTATTTATAATTTGATAAGGCTGCACTTCTCTGATTGATGCAAATTTGTAGCAAGCCTTGAAATGTGGAGATTCTATATCCTCGAATTTTGTTCTTTTCCTTCAGTTTTGTACCTCTTCTGGGTTAACTTTCTTTCTATCAAACCTAAAACATGCTTATGACCATACCGATGGCAATTTGTTAGAATTTTTTGTCAGAGTTTTCCTAAAACTATAGATCAATATAGTAAAAACTGACATACTAATAATACTGTCTGTTTGGTGTCTCTTTTGAGTAAAGAATAAAGATAATAAAAATAAATGATGAAAAATAAAGATAATACTTCTGTATGTCAAATTAGGACCACCAGATGGTTTTTGTCTACAAGTTGGACAAGAGAGGAGAGATACAGGTTTTAAAGAGATAATGATAAATTGAGTTTTGGATATTTAGAATTTGAATTGCCCTAAGGCAAGTTGGTAAATCAATCATCATGAAACTGATTAATGGGATATGACATACAAGAGTCTCAGTTGGATACACAGTTCTGAAAACCTTCAACATAGATAAAATTAAATCCTGGAGTATTCATGGTGTTTTCTTCACAAAACACCAATATGAAAGATATAAGATGCTGTGAGGAAAATTTAAAAAGGGAAGTCTAAAATTAGGAATAGTTATTTAATAAGAAACCATAGTGAATATTTCAGATGTAGATGAAGTGCAACAGCATGATATAAAACAAAGGTACTTGCTTTGTGAGACATATATTTTACATTCTTTTTACTTCAATTTTATTTTTATTAATCTTAGTTGAATCAGAGGTATAACACATTAACCCTCCTCTTCCCTTCCTACAGCTCCAATCATCCTAAGTCCCTTCCCTCCAACTCGTCTTTTTATATTTTGAATTTATAATTTGATATCATTTCTTCTTTCCCTTTTCTACCTAACCTTTTGCATATATCCTTCCCTTCCCTCCTTCAAATTCGTGTCCTATTTTTACTACCTATTAATAAAGGCATTTAAAACATTTACTTTTTAATCTACAGAGAACATAACTTTTGTCAGTATGAAAACTTATGAAAACCTGAAATGGTATCATAGACAGACATGTAAATGGAAAGCCAGCTAACAGACAAACATAAATGCTGATACAAATGTGACGAGCTCAAAGGGAATAATGTTACAGTGATGAACAGACTAAGGATAATATATTTCAATCACCACTATTCAGCTGGGATAAGTTATAGTATGTTTGTATTTTGAAGCAAAGGGTTCAGAAAATAGAGGTTAAGACACAGAATTCTCATTTCCCCAATAATAACTGAAAGGAAGAAAAGTTTCAAAATTACCATTGAATTTAAGAAATAGATTTTTAGTCAATCAATTAATAAGTCATTGTTAATCAAATAATAATAAAAGTAATAAAATAATAAAGTAATAATCAAATAATAAGTAGTTAAAGAATGACAGAAAATCTTATATTTTGACTCAAAATATACATAAAATTGTGTACAAATGTAGACCATTGATAGAATTGGACACAGGCCTTTTGCTGAGACCTCCATGATATTAAACAAATAAGGAAATAAACATTCTTAATATCCAAAAGACAATTAAAATTAACATTTTTCCCTTTTTATTATAAAAAGCTAAGGAGTTAGAAAGGGGTAGCAGGCGAGACAGGAATGAGGACGCTGTGTTCTTGAGACTACTTTCTGCTGGCCTGGGGGGCATTGTTCCTCTTCGGGGAACCTAGGAAAGCTGGGATGCTAGCTACATCCTAGAGTATCTGGCTGTTTCACGTCACTGATCAGGCTTTGTGGAACCACCAGACACTGCTTGAATTTGTCAAAAATGCTGTTCAAGGTGGATCCAAGGTGACTTAAAGCACCCGATTCTTTCTCATCGCCACAGCATCGCCTGGACAGGTTTGGTAATCTTGCACCTCCAGCTCTGTGGCCAGCAGATGGTAGTTCTGCAACAATAGCTGATTAGGAGAGGTCCGTGGGTCTCCAAAAAGTATCCCAATGGTATCAAGGAGGTATAAATGATGACACAGTTCCCATGAGTGAGACAGAGGAATAAGACCCAAGAAGTCTGCGATTCCTAGCATCCTCGGAATTTATGATGGATCAATTTTGGGATGGCGCAGGCTGCTTAGTGATTCATCAAACACAGGAGCCAAGGGCTCTGAGCCTGAGAGAGACACAGTTGCCCGGTACAAGGACTTCAAGAAAACTCAGAAGGTGAGGAGAGTACTGTTCTCGAGATATGAAGCCTCACATCCAGGGGAATGATCAGAGGCAGGTAGCGTCACCAGAGACCAGATAGAACTGACTGTATAGGTGTGAAAATGTCTGATAAAGCATTTGCAGATTTGACAGCACAGATAAACAATCTTCATAATGATGTAAAACAGTCAGATGAGTCATCAGCAGCATCCTTGCTCATGAGTTTCCTGCAGGTAATGCTGCAGCTGGAAAAGGTGAATCCACAGCAGTGCCAGGATTCACTCCCTGAGAAAAGGCTGGAACACCTATTGGATTAGGAAAGGAAATCTGTTCTGTATCTACTACAACTTCAAAAAACCCATGAATATTCGGATTTATCATGACTTTGGGACTGGCAAGAGTATAAGACTACAAAACAAAACAAACCTTTGTAGGTATTCCTCCTTTTTTTAAAAAAGAAAAAAAAAACAATCTTTTTCATTATACATACCCATCCAAGTTCCCACTCGTCCTCCTCCTCCCATTCTCTTCAATAACGCGCCCAACCCCCATCCACTCCTCAGAAATGGTAAGGCACATTGTGTTGGGGAAGGTCCAAGGCCCTCCCTACTGTATCAAGGCTGAGTAAGGTATCCACTCAAAGAGAGTAGGTTCCCAAAAAGCCAGTACAAGCAGTAAGGGTAAATCCTGGTGCCACTACTCAAGATATTCCTCCCTGTATTTTCTCTCTTTTTCTTTCTTCTTTGAATATTTCTAATGGGGTAATGAAGAATATAAAGCTTGATGAGAAAACCAGAAAATGACATTTGTTGGTCTCTACTTTCCTTGAAAATTCACACTCAAGTATAAATAGATACAGAGGGAACAGGGAGGGTAGACAAAATTATGACTGGCAAAATGAACTATAAACAAGAATCAATCTTTGTCAAGATCTTTAGTTGAAAGAGGATATTAAGTGAAAATAGTCTTCAGTCTTGCCATTCACTAATCAGCCTAGGGACCTCCAAAATTTCACAAACATAAGAGGATTTAATCTCTAATGCCAGCACTACCATCGACAGGAAGACCAGAAAGACACGTATTAAAAACTCATAGCACTGGGTCGAAGAAGAATCAGCATCACTAGAATTTGGAACATTTTTACTGGCATTTAGATGGTTTTGTTAGCATATTACAATAGCACATAGATAAAATTATTCTCATGAAAGTAAGGCATCTTTCCTAACTCCAAGAACACACTCAAATTGACACATTTACTAAAGTTTACTAATTAAATCTAGGAATCTGAACATTAATTCCTATTAAAAAATAATTTGGTGCTTTTTAAAAAATTTCCATTACTACTTCTCACTTTGGGAAGTGCCGTTCTAAAAGTTGCATATGAAAATCAATTTATACATCCAAAAGTCAAAAGTTGCATATGAAAATCAAATTATACATTCAAATGGAGTATGACAAAAAGGGGGAAAAAGACAGAAGACTACTTTTCTGTAATGAGTTCACCATTTTTGAATTCACCCTTTTAAATCAGATACCCTCACCTGAGGCACAGGTCTGGAGAAAGATTGTTTGATCTTGTCTTAGTCCCATATTGTCCTAGTTCTTATCTTAGTTCTCTATAGTCTTCCTAATAATAATCAAGGAGAAAGGAGGCCTATGAACTTGCGAGCTTGAGAGAGAATAACTGGGAGGGGCTGGAAGAATGAAAGGGATGGGGAAAGGTGATGTAATTCTATTTTAATTAAAAGTATAGAATCACTACAAAATAAAGTTTTGAACTGAGGTACAAAAAGCATTTATTCTTTTATATATTTGTTCTTCTTTGAAATTTAAATGCCACACATTAAATAGATGAAAGACCACACAACAGTAAACATGCTATTCAAAAAACCCTACTATCTTTTTCATATTTTATGAGAAGAATGAGATGAATATTTATATTTTACACTATTTGTCTAACCAAATAACGTTATTCTGCATCAGGTAAGCTCAAATAACTATAACATGTATTATATTTGAGAATAGAAATTGTACTGTTCATATGAAATCGATTAAGCTAATTTTACAAACTTTTAAAAATAGTTTATAGATGTAAGACAAATAGAAATAAAATATCCTGAAAGTCATAGGCTTATAATTTATGTTAGAGCTACTTTTTCCCTATAAATTTATGTGCTACAGAGAAACATACACGCTACACACATACACACACAGCACATGAAGAAATAATTTTCTGTCTGAAAATATTACCATGTGCAATTTATTCTGGCTATGTTAATGGAAGAGTTAACATTGTAGCTAACTTTTCTATCTGTAACATTGTTCAACAGCTTTAATGTATTTTTTCTCCCAGGGAATTATAGTTTAATGAGCAGTTTTAAATATCTACTGGACAAAATACAGAATAAATTTTGGAAGGGAATCTCAAATGAAGACTGTATAGACAAGTTGGTCTGTGGGCATGTGCGTGTCTGTGGGATTTACTCGATCATCTTAATTGACAAGAGAAGACTCAGTCCATTCTGGGTATTAACTTTTCCTGGGTGTGGATCTTAGAGTGTAAGAAAACAAGATGAGTACTGGGCCTGTATGCATTTATTTTCTTTGCTCTGTGACCTTGAGTGCCTGTTTTTTACCTCCTCGTAATGGTGAACTCTAACGAGGAATTTTGAGTCCAGTAAACCCTCTATTCCTAAGGTTGTTTTCTTCATCACTTTATTTCCTCAAGCAACAGGGATAAAATTAGAACATATAAGTAAAGAAAGGTTTTCTGAAATGTGTCTATTATCTGAGCTGTCAGTATTCTTTTTATTAAATGATTTTGTTGGCAATTTTATACATATAATTAATGAATACTGACTATACCCCTACAACCCCTATCAGCTCCTATTAGCTTTTCTACAAATCCCTTGCCCACATTCAGGATTACATTTACAATTCACCGAGTTTCATTAAGGCCATCTTTGTGAGCCTGGATTTAGAATTTTCCTCTGTAGCCTAGTGGGCACACCAGTGAATATACTAAAGACTCCTCCTGGTCATCACCTTTGGATTCACAGCTAGTTAAGACTGTTGATGCCTTTTCTCCCCACAAAGCTCATGTAACATCTTCCAAGACCATAAAAGCAATCCAGCAGGAAGGCCATGCAGAACTCATTCTACCTTGATTTGTCTACACCTTACAGCTAAGGAATGTAGCAATTTCAGCAACTGGGTCTTATCATCTAGTTTTGGCAAGGAGCTGAGAGAATGGTGAGTGAGTATTGTTGGCATACTCTGGGGCCTCATGTCCGCAAACAACTGAGGGGTAATTCCATACCTTGTACTAATCTTGTTTAGTGACTTACTGCTTCTAGGACTAGGGTTATATAGCCATTCAAGGTACATACCTGCTAACTCTCTGTTATGTTTTGAATTGCATCATATGATAGTAAGTTTCTTTGTGGATTATTCATACTCCCTTCATTTTGGTTAACCTTCTCTCTGAACATCCCTTTCTTTCATTCCCCGCCCTCTGTCATTTTAAAGATCTTTAACCCCAATGTTTCCAATATTGATTTTATTTTTAATAACTTTTCTTTTATTTATTTGTGGTGTTTTTCCCACCCTGCATCTAGATCCCTTTGTATCTGCCCTCTGCCCTTAAAGTCCTGCCCCAGATAAATTTAAAAGTAAAGAAAAAAATAAAAGGAAAAAAGGGAAATAATCTATTTCATTACACATATGTTCTACTGTACCTTTCCCCTAAGACAAGGCATCACTCAGTAGCCCCTTTTCAGTTTCCTGGATTCCATGGGTACTCCAAGTTAAACACACAAAACTAAAGAATCAAATATGAAAAATTAAGGGATCATGTGGTATTTATCTTTCTGGACCTGGTTTATAACACTCACTATAATTTTAGCAGTACATTTATTTTCCTGATAAATTCATAGCTTTTCTTTTTTCTTTACAGTTGAATATAACCTAATATGTGTTTTATATATATACATATATATACACTATTTTTTATTATATAATATATATATACTATCTTTTCACTATATAATTACTAGGTGAAGGATATCTAGGCTGATTCCATTTCCAAGTTATTATAAATAGCCATGAATACTTATTATGAATAGCAATGAATAATATGCAAATATCTCTATAGTGGAAAACAAAGTTCTTTGGGTACAGGACCAGGATTGGTATATTTGGGTTGCATGTGACCAGTGTGTAAATTCTAATACATTTTAGAAGATCAACAAATAATAGAATATATGTTTAAATTTTCTTCGGCTTTCATCATAAGTCTCTGTTTAAAAGGCATTTGGCTGCATTGAGACATTGCAGAATGACAAAGCATTAAGAAAACCACGCTGTGAACTTAATTATAATGACAGTTACTTGCAGAGTTGTTTTATTGTAAGTCTGTTCAGTTTCTTAAAAAACACTGAAACTTTCAGCTTTTAAGAGTTAATATTTTTAGTAAACATTTCTTAACTATTAAAAGGTCAATTCAGAAATTTGTTCTTTATGAGAAACAGAAAAGCCATGGTTCCTTAATATGATATTTATCCACTTGTGGTTTAAAATTTATGACATATACATATTTTGTATAAGAGTCCTACATGATCTACCCAGAAAATATAGGTCATTTTACTATATCTGAGCATTTCAATCTCTTTTAAATAAAAAAAACTTCAAAATAATAATTTTAATATTTGGCCCATATTATTTCACAAAGGGAATTTTGAGTCTTTGTTGTCTCATTGTTTCTTTCATATCTTTGACAAATAAAAAAAGTTGGATTTGAATTTTATCATGCAAAGTCAAGTTTCAAACTTTATTTCTTGGGATAATTAAATGTCTTCAGAAATTAGGATGGTTTAAAGAGCTGGGATTTTCATGAAAGTCAATAATTCATATTCATGTTCCTCAGTCCTACCTTATATGCCAGCATTTTCTTTTTATTTTCAGAACAAAATATAAGGGTAAGAACCGGGAAGACTAATTTTTATTAACTAATTTTATTTAACAATCTCTTATATGTGTATAACACATTTTCCCCTCTTTCTGTTCCATATCTGCCAGCCCCACTACCAGACATGCATATTCAGTGCATTTAATTTAAATATGTTTTCAGGAATAACCACCATAATATTAATTATTTAATAACCACATTATGGTGGTTTCTATACTTTCATATTATGGCTCAAATAAAGAACTTTGAGAGCAGTTAAATATTTTTTGAGGGCTAAGAATCAGAAACCAGGTCTGCTCAGGCTTTGATCTTTCAATCGGCATTGCCTAAAGTAATGCATCCTTTCACTAATTAGTGTCAAAATCCCTACAATTCCAGGCCATTTAACTTTATTTTTCATTAGGTGGGGAATACAAAACCTCAAATACTTGTGTCTCTTGCAAATGTCTCTCATGATTGCAAGGAAAAATCTAATTCAGCAAACAGTGAAGCAGTGCCGATTAAACAAATACATTGCTATCTCCTGCTTTTACAATGCAGTATAATGAGTTTTTGCAAAGGTCAAAAGAGCCGTATTGTGCCCTGGGCCATTGTACTTTTCTCATTGTAATGTTATCAAAGTACTCTCCTTTGGTTCCTACCTTGAGAATTCCATCCATTTCTTGATTTCAGCTACTATTCAAAATGTAAGCAAATTCCATTTTTTGTTGTTGCTTTGGAAAGTTATAAATATCAGTTTTTCATCAAGGTCTTCAACACATTTTCCATCAGCCTGCTAGACTGTATAAACTTTTCTACCAGAAGTCTATAAAGGTTCAACAGTACCCGCGTTTACAGAGAAGAAGGTGTGCATTGCAGATTTGACACTAAATAAAATTTGCCTGTGTGAACGCTGTGACAAATTTCAGGATTACTGGGTCAGTGGTTTCTGCTACATGTATTTTTGTTATATAATTTAGAAACACTCTTATTTCAGTTACTTTACAATTTTAGACAAACATCAATAAAACAGCAAAGGAATAAGTATTTTAGATGCTTTGATGTTCCAGGCACTGAGCATATATAATAATAGTGAGCATATATGAACTTATATGACCACCGGAGTCTACAGTATTACAAATGATGGTTTTCTGTCCCTACTGCAAAAAAGTTACATTTAAAATTTGAAAATTTTTGTGAGTGATGAGAGACCACCCATTTGCAATTGTATGTGGAATCAAGAGAGCCTCTTTGACTTATGTTGCATTGGAATCACATACAAGACCTATGTGATATTTTATTGTACCTGGGAAGACTATCATGAAGTCTAAGGAAATTGTTAAAATGTCTCTAGTAAGAAACTGGGTCTAGTATATTTTGTCAAGTTTCAGGTTAACATTGGCTTTTATCACATTTTCAATAATTACCATATAATATCTGTAATAATGACTAGAATATACTGCAATAGTTAAAACTTTTATTAAATCTTTGGTATGTAACTTACTGAAACTAAAGTTATTATCATAGTAAAAATTATTAAAGCTTTTAAATTTAACTAATAATTTTTAAATATAAAGCCTGAAATTTTGCCAAAGTGATAAGCTATAGCTCTACAATCCTTTCTTTTTCTTATTTTGAAAATATCTAAACTTTGAATACATTTATATCCAAAGAAGCATATAAAAGATTACAATAAGACAGGATCAAGTTCTTATTTCCTATTTAAACAATGATAATAAACTTTGCACTTTTCCTAGGCAGAACAACAGAGATGTGATCTGCAAAGAAACAAACCTTAAGAACTGAAACTTTTGAAATTATTTCAAAAATCTATAACTATCTGAGATTGTATGTATTATCACCTGCTTAGCTAGAAGCTCTCTAAATTAACTGCCATGTGCAATGTATGATAGATGATAGATAGATAGATAGATAGATAGATAGATAGATAGATAGATAGATAGATAGATAGACAGTGCCTTCTAAATAAGAAGTTGAATAGTTAGGTGAATATGTTATGCATTTCAATAATTAAGACAGTTGTGGCTCCTGCACCACTGGAACTGCTATCAGGCCAGGGTCTGGAGACTAAAGAACACACAGAGACATGGGTCACTCTTGAAACAAGAATGCCAATTTTATTGTGTTCCAGGGCAGCTTATATAGGGCTCTCTTTGACTAACAGCCTGTCCTAGCTATTAGGATTTTTCAGCTGCAAGCCCACCAGAAACCACTCCCCTGCCATCAGGAATTCATGAGGGTTTCATGCTCAGAGCAGCTGTGAGCACAGAAAAATAAGCTGCTTACTCCAGCTGACAAAGGGTCATAGAAAGTTGAGGATCTGAAGGTCTGCAGTCCCCTATGAACAATAACATCCACGATGACTCTTTACAACTATCTTTTTCTAATATGATAGACATGACTAAAAGTAGTGACATGAGGATCAAATTTGATAATGATAGAGAAAATTAAGTCAGGTTAGAAGAGATGTTTAATATATTTGTTGTCTTAAATAGCAACATGTGATTAATGACTACTTTTTTCAATATATAATACTCTTGAATGCATAAATAAATGCATATACATAAAATTCACACACATATAAGTGTACACACTTATGTATACTTGAATATGATTATATTATATTAATAATTACATCATATAAAATATTTACACATATAATTATATATGCCTATGTAAATATATGCATTTATACGAATGCACATATATTTCAATTATGTTATATATATATATATATATATATCATTACAGAAAATGGGTTGGCAGTATTAATTTTTAACTTTAATGAGTCAAGTGACTTTTAGTGGTTAGTGCCATTGTGCAAACATTCTTTGCCATCAGTGCACTCTTCCTGCCTTCCGATCCACAATTCTTCTAATCCCTGGATTGGTAGAGCAGCTTTCACCATCTGCTGCAGATAAAGAATGTCTTTTCCACATCAGCATGGCTTGAACAGGTCATAATGAGTTGGCTTTGGGTACCAAATTATTTTGCCTCCTGTGAGAATGCACCCCATCAAACATTCCTTATTTTGTCTTGTTTGCTGACAAGTATCCACAAAACAAAGCTAGGTGTGTTTACCTGCGGCGCGCAACTCTGCCAGCAGAGAAGACGACCACAACAGGATTCTTCTTGGAACGTACTTTATTGGAGCGCAGAAGACTGAAGTTAAGATGGAGGCGAAAAGACCCCGAGCCCGACCGCGCGGGGAATATATACAGTGCCTGGTCCGCCTATGATGTGTCATTGCTTGATTGGCTCGGCCCACACTGATGCAATTGCGTGAGCAAGACGTGTGAGCAATTGATAGGTGGATTCAAACCACTCTTGGGCCGGTAGCGAGCGTGCGCAGAAGTTGTTTGCTACTAGGGACACTAGCAAATGGCGGTAACGGGCTTAGTGCCAGACCCTGTGAACATGACAGCTGACAGCTCCGAGGTGCGCAAAGCGCCTGGCGCACAGAGCGCCGTGGTGCGCTACATCGGAAAATGACAGCTGACAGCTGACAGCTGACAGCTGACAGCGCCGTGGTGCGCAGAGCGCCGTGGCGCGCTACATTTACCCTTGCTAAAATTCTAGTACTTTAGCTTTGTCTTACCTTGCTTGTCAACATATACCCCTTTTTAAGTTCATTTTCTGAAACAGTGTTGCTCTCCCACAATTGTTCTCCTTGTCATTCCTCTTCCCATTCTAATCTGTGTTCCCTAAATATGCTCAGGCTGACGACTCACACTTGTGTCTAAGGATGACGTATCTGGGCCAACTCTAAGACACCATAGCATCCCATGCATGATGCCTTTGTGCCACATTCATGCAATGAATGAGGTGAATGTCTTTGTTGTGCTCAGAAGGATTTGAATTCTTTGAAGACAATGAAAATGTTTTACTCATTTCAGAGTTTCTAGAACACAGCTGAGTTCCTTTTATTCAGTGGTCACTAAGGAAGAGACAAAGAGAGGAAATTGTTATATTAGATTTTGTACCTTAATAGTGAATTGGTACAGGGAGCAGGAGAGCTGACGGAATGTGTGCAGAGTTAGAGATATGGTACCTAGAATGAAATGAAGAACAAAGTTATATAATTCAATGTTAATAAAATTGTATCATTTTTAAATTAAAAACAAATACAAAGAATATGCATCATTATAGTGGAAAGTTTGTTTACATGTGTCAAGATCTCTTTCAGTGCTGAAATGCATTAAAGGTAGGTTCATGGATGATAAATCATAATCACTGTTATAAAATTGTTGATGATACTATTCAATTCAATGTGAAGTTGGGCTTGCTTTTATACCAAATACTGAGCAAGGTTCAGAGGATGTTAGTTTAACTGAGACATTTTGATTTCTATTAAATGCTTCTGTTAGTAACAAGTCACAAAGTTAACATTAGCCGGGCGGTGGTGGCACACACCTTTAATCCCAGCACTTGGGAGGCAGAGGCAGGCGGATCTCTGTGAGTTCGAGACCAGCCTGGTCTACAAGAGCTAGTTCCAGGACAGGCTCCAAAGCCACAGAGAAACCCTGTCTCAAAAAACCAAAAAAAAAAAAAAAAAAAAAAACAAAGTTAACATTAATTTTGATAAGTTAATTTTCATTTAGTATTTATAATCTTCTAGTGTTAAGTGTGCCATATATATTGTTATTCAATTATCCTTACAGTTTTGCTATGAATATTTTTACCACTTTCAAAGTGGCAAAACAAAACAGTATGAGTGAGTTATCAAAGTCACACAAATCATCGTAGGCCACATTTGGAATGTGACTGGGTAGAATGGTAATTTGGTATGTATGGTAAAGACTCATTAAATTCCACAGACAGCATTCATAAAAGACTTTCATTTTAGTGTAATAGATCCGCAAGGGGATGAGAATACAGACAAACATTCAGGATCTGAGACGAAGCCACAGGCAAACACTCTTCAGGTACTTATTATCACACAGATGGGTCTCCAGATGGAACCACTATGAACTCCCATAAATCTTCATTGCTCTTCAGTTCAACGTAGAACTGACCAGTAGAACACTCCACAACTCTCTGGCCACCAATCAAGCCTGTGCAGTAATAGGATATACCACATGAAGGGCACCAGGGTACAGACTGCTCCTGAGGAGCTTTGGTTTTTTTATGGACATCCTAAGCACTAACACTTTTATCTTGAGATGTCAAAGAGAGGAATCCAAGTAACCTCAGGAATGAAGATTTTAATTCCCTGACCTATTATAAGTTAACTCAATTCTATATAGAAGATTTGTTCAAAGAGATGGAAAAATGGAGCTGTGGTGGGGAGTGGTTGAGCTTAAAATTCAGAGCAAACATTTGGATGATCCAGGGGTAAAAGTGAAGAATATTTTTTAGAAGGTTATTTGGGAAAGGAACAGACTTGAATACAGAGTATAAACAGATTATAGGCTATCATTAATTATCTGAAGTACTTACGTGAGGTAAGTAATTGTTTTATCTGTCACATACATAATCTTTAACCACATAAGAACCATATAAAATCATAACTCTCTTAATTATAGATGAAAAACAGGTCTACTGAAAACATAATTTTTCAAGACTTAGATCTAGTAGCAATCTCAGGTATTACTTTATAATATTGCCTGTAGGTGAGGATAGATCTAATCGAAGGTGAGCCCCAGCAGAGGTTTGTATTTTTGTTTATGACCAAATGCCCAAAAGGATGAAGTTGATTCAATTACTGTTCTTCCACCCTTGCCCCACCCAGGCTATAGTGAAACGTGTTGATGTGAATTGAAACTCAAACAGGTTTCCAAGGTCTTGCCTCTTCTTGGCTACCTGGGCAGGAAACTCTGCCACTGGGTGCCAGCTGGGTGCTGCTCTGATGTTTCTATTCCAGCATGTGCAACAGCATCTGTATCCAAACTGACCTTCAACGTCCTCAAGGAGACAACGTAAGAGCCAGTGTTCCTGAGTGCTTTTCACTTTGACTTAGCTCTTACGTGTCAATATGACTACTGTCAGGGGAATGACTTGGCTTCTTTCTTAATCCCTTTGGCTTAAGGGTGTCTGGCAGAAGGCCTGATTCTTGCAATGAGCAGGCTGTCCCATCTGTGAATAGAGTCAAGGGGGTTTTAGAACTTAAAGGTACAATAATAAAATCCCTGTATTCATAAGTAATCCATTTACTGAAATGGTTTTGTGGCTGTACCATACCGTGTCATGTACATATAGGCATTAATATAAAGATATATTTTATGTGTATGTGTGTTATGTATTTGTAGCTGATAAACTCATCAGAAACTATCAAAATACTATGTTTGAACTAACTTCATGATTTAATCTTTGATATTTTCCTCATCTTTATAAAGAAACAATTTCTACCAATATAAATCAAGCCTTTGTTGAATATTACTATTAATATCAACTAAAAGATATGAATATTGAGCAGAAATATTATTTTTTTATTAAAAAGATAACATTTTAAATGTATATAAATATGTAAGTAATCTGTGAATGTTTTCTTTGACTGCAAGGTACCGCCATGAAAGGTTAACTTTTGACCAGTGTAATGAAACTCCAATGATCAAAAATGAAAATAATTAATGTATATTTTACATTATATATTAATATATCTTATAATAGAAGAACACATTATATAACAGACATTTACATAATTTCAAAAGTGGCTTCATATTTTGGGTAAAAATTCATTTAACTGATATGTTGGTTGTCCTTCTCCCATAAAATAGTAGTCGTCATTTATATGCTCAGTGACAAAACAATTGTCTTCCATGTGTAAGGTTCTCAATTTACACCCTAACACAAGGAAAAAAGTAAAAAAAATGAATTTATGGGTTAGGGAATTAATTAAGAAACTCTGAAAAAATAATATTTACTATAATATATAATTAATTTTTATGTAATACTCTGATTTTTAATGAAAATTTAAAGATCAATTTAATATATTAAGTTGTTTATTTTTATTTTTTTAAAATAGAAAACAAACAAACCGCCTTTTTTCATTTTACATACCAATTCCATTTCCTATTTCCTCCCCTCATCCCATTCCTTCCACCTCTTCTATGAACCCCCATCCACTCCTCAGAGAGTGTAAGGCACATTACTTTGAGGAAGGTCTACCCTACTGTATCTAGACTGACCAAGGTATCCATCCAAAGAGAATGAGTTCCCCAAAAGCCCAACAGTAGAGATAAATCCTGGAGCCACTGTCAGTGACCCCGCTGTCTACACCAGTCACACAACTGTCACCCACATTCAGAGGGTCCAGTTTGGACCTATGCTGGTCCTTTCCTGTCCAGCTAGAGTTGGTGAGCTCCTATTAGCTCAAGTAGACGGTTTCAGTGGGTGTCTCCATCATGGTCTTAACCTCTTTGCTCATAGTCTACACTGGCTTGATTCTTAGGTCAGTTTGATTAGAAAATCTTTTGCCAACCCCTTACTCTGAGGTAATGTCTATCTTTGAGGTTAAGGTGTGTTTCTTTTATACAGCTAAAGAATGGATCCTGCTTTGGAGCATTAGCCTGTGTCTTTATATAGGTGAATTTAGTCCATTGATATTAAGAGATATGAATGGTCAATGATTCTTAATTCCTGTTATTTTTTGGTGGTAGTGTTTGTGTGTTTCCCTTCCTTGGGATTTGCTTTGTGAGATTATCTGTTGCCTGTGTTTTCATGGGTACAGTTAACTTCCCTGGCTTGGAGTTTTCCTTCTAGTACTTTCTGTTGGACTGGATTGTGACTAGTTAATATTTGAATCTGATTTTTAATGAAATACCTTGTTTTCCCATCAGTGGTGATTGAAAGGTTTGCTGGGTTTTGTAGTCTGGGCTTGTGTTAAGAATTTGTTGGATTTAGTGTTTTCTTTGACTGATGAATTTATTTCCTCTATATTATCATCAACACCTGAGATTCTCTCTTCCATATCTTACATTTTGTTGGTTATGCTTACCTCTGCAGTTCCCATTCTTTTACCCAGATTTTCCACATCCAGAATAATACCTCGGTTTGTGTTTTTTTTTTTTTTTTTTTTTTTTATTTCTTCTCTTTTGGTATTCGAGTGATTTTTTTTGAAGTGTTAGCTCTACCTATTTGATCATTCTTTCTTGGTTTTCTTTGAGAGATTTATTGATTTCATTCAATTTTTGTTTGTCTTTTCCTACATTTCTTTAAGGGAATTTTTTATTTCCTCTTTAAAGTTCTTCATGATTCTCACAAAGTTACATTTAAAATCATTTTCTTCTGCTTCTTCTGGTTTAGGATCAAGTCTTCCTGTTGTATGACCACTGGGTTTTGATGTTATCATGTTGCTTTTTAGGTTGTTGAATGAATTTGTGCATTGGCACCTAGCCATCTCTTCCTCCAATTGATGCCGACAGTGTCTTTCCCTCTTGTTTCAACTCTTGCAGTGGCTGTCTGTGTCTCTCTTGGCCTGCTCTCTTGGTTCACTCTCTTGGTCTACTCTGTGAAGTCACAGTCTGTGCTTCAGATTCCCTCTCAGTCCTCTCTGTGCATTCACAGCTTGTGCTTCGAGATTACTCCCTTGGTTCTGTCTTTTAGACCTTTCTGCAGGAAGCTTGCCTGCTGGCTGGCAGGAGAAGCTGAGGCAGGTGAGGGAGGGGCCATGCTTTTGCCCCAGTATGGAATGCCTAGAGAGTGGGGTGTATCATCGCTGGGGAGGGTGGTCACTAGTTTCTTGGTCCTCTCTCTGAATTTGCAGCTTGTGTTTCAAAGTTCCACTGAGGTTGCAGGAGGATAGAAGCATTTGGGGTTGGAGTGGGTCTTGTGGTTTGCGGGGTCTGATATATTGAATTTTCATTTGGTAGTTTTGTGATATTTAATAGACAGAAGACCCACATAAGCAATCCTTCTACAGTTTGTGAGCTTGGATTCCTTACTATTAAATTATTTTTAAATAAGTGCTTTATTTTCTGTAAATCATAGACTATGCAATACTACATGGAGGCTTCAAACCATTTGTTTAGTGAGGTAGCAATATGATAAAAGATTTCACACAAAGAACATTAACCTGTGTAATACAGTTTTCTCCTAAAAAGAATGATACCTGTTCTGCCTACTTCAGAAGGATGGCCAAAGGCATAAATCAAACCAAATCAGCGTGTGTAAATCTGTAAATTACAAAGCAGCCTTAAAAGCTTTGATATTGGTGCACCAGGTCATTTTAGCAAAATAGGATAGTCTGGAAGTCAAACAAGGTAAGGCATCCTTCTGCTCACATACAAACTCTGTCAAAATAACTATTTACATCAAAATAATTTCTCTTGTAAAAGCACAAGAAGAGGTCAATAAATATAAGTATTATTTTTAAAGACTAAAAAATTTAGATGTCAGTCATTCAAAAATAATAAAAGTAAAAATAATTGAGAGAAGTTGGGTTCTTTTCCTTGCTTCAATTTATTTTCTGCCATTCTTTGTTCCCCAGCATGGTAAGAGCAGAAATCCCCAAATACTATTTTTTAAGACTCCTGTGTTTTTCAAGGTGTAGTTATTTTAGGTGAAACCTCTGAGGAGTGAAGAAGAAGTGCTGAAAATGCCTCAGCGGTCAGATTTCCCTTCTTGGGAAACTAAAGGAGTACTTTAAAATACAGGTCAGAATGGCTCTTTGCACTCAGTTTTGATTTTTATATAAATCCCAGATGCTGCTACAATAGCTGGTTTTCTAAGGAAGCCATTAGGAATGGAAAATGTAAACCCAGACAACATGGTTCATTTTGGTCCCATTGGAAAGCCAACTTGTCTTGCTACCCAGTGAAATATTTGGAATACTGTAATCTTTACACAAATCAATGCACTTTTTATAAAACTAATTAATGAGTATCTCCTTTTAGAAAACATACACATACATTTTTCTGACAAAAAATTCAGCAACAAAACGGTAGTAATGAAAGCGAAGAAATTATCCAAACTCTATTTTTTCTGAAATTATTTATTAAAATTAAGGCATAAAAACTTAAGGTATGCTTCTAACAAATGTGGCCAGTAGAACTTTATGGAAAGGGAATTATATCAAAGACAATACTTTATTTCCTTTCTGCCCCTCAACGTTTCTGTACTTTAGTGTACATCATGATTGTGTAGCCTCACATTTAACACTTGCATAGTATTCCACTCTGACAATTGTTGTAATTTTAACCGGTTACTATTGTTAGGCATTTTAACTTAATTTGATTTATCCCCTAACATAAAAATGCTGATGACCATCGCTACAGGAATATCATTTTTCTTTTTAAAATGTTTCTAGTGTGGAAAGATGGCTCAGCAGTTAAGAGAACGTATTACTCTTGTAGAGAGCTCATGCTTGGTCACCAGCATCCACAGGGAGGTTTACAGCCTCCAGTTGCATGGAATCTGATTCCTTCCTCTGATCCCCGAGGGAACCAGACATGCACATGATGCACATACATACATGAAGGCAAAATACTCATACTCATGATATAAAATAAATAATTAAAATCTGCTTCTCCAACTTGAGACCTTAAATACTTACATGTTGAACTATATTAAAATTCAGTACACACATGATATTTCATATACATTGCTATACTTTTTCTGAGAAGAACATTTTTTTCCCAAATAAAAAATTCTGAAATATATGTATTCTTCAAAACATTATGCTTTAAAAGGTTCCATGATAGCAACCCTTGTTTCTGTGACTGACACCACAGAAAGAGTTAATTACTAGATTCACCGACGCATAGGACAGGTTGACACCCTTCTGTACTGGACATCTACACCAGACAATACAAGTGACTCCTTCATCTCCCTCCTCTTAGCCAGAGTCACATTTGTAAGTGTTGTGTTTTCTTCTAGTGAACACTAATGAGACAAAAGCATGATCTCTAGTGCTGTGCCTTTTCCTGTGCCTTAGAAACAGTGAGCAAGGTGCATTTCATTTATTAGCCCAAGAGAAAAAAAAAATCAGGACCTATGGTCTAGAAAAACTGGTACCTACTTTTACTAAATCTCATGACTATTTTCTGTAAAGACATACTTTCTTAAGTTGCTTATTTGGAATTGTCTCTGCTCTCCTTACAAAGGATAAAGGCAAAATTACAGATCTGTCAAAATGTTTTATTTGGAAGGACGTGAAATGGAAATTGACCTTGTGAAACATTTTTATAGAACTGTTTGTGTGTGCGAACTCAGTTTCTAAATATAATGTTACAATTTGGAAGATAAATAAAATTCATCAACATTGTGGGAATAATCTTCCAATAAACATAAACTCATAGATATAAATGTTTCTGGAAACCAGGAAGGATTTTAAATGATATAGACATTAAATTATTTGTATTATAGAGGGCAGAGAATAGTTAGATAAAATATCCACGCCTTCACAGGCAATTCATCAGTACCATTAAGAATTAAATAAGAGCAGATAAGGTGAGCATAGCACGGACACATACACAGCATGGGCAGGACTGTTGCCTATGTGCTCCGCCCATGTTTAAAACCCAAGATCACAGAAAATAGGTGAAGGAAGATCTTAGCAAATACAAACAGCAGCAGTGAGCAATTTCTGATGAAGAAAAAAAGCTGGGAGAATTTGAAGAAAATGTCAGAGAGAATTGCTTGATAGTAAAAGCTGTACTTATGTATGGCTCTTAAGGAAATTGTCCCCTTAGAAAATTGTAAGCTCTCAAAAATGGACTAAATAAAATTGGACAAAACTCAGTATCTTATAGACCACCTTTATGTTTTTACCCTTCATGGTTGTTTACTCCTTCACGAGTGGTCCAGGAATAGTTAAAGTGGTTCTGGGAACATGTTCAATGGGTTTTCCAGTGAAACATGTTTGCACAATGGCCATACTAAAGCTCTATCAAAACATAACAGTGATGTGGGATGTCCTTCTATTTATGTGCTGCTTTTATTGGCTAATAAATAAAGCTATTTTGACATATGGCAGAGCATAATGTAGCTAGGCTGGAAGAGATACAGAGAAAGAGAGAGAGCAAGCAGAGTCAGACACCATGTAGCTGCTGAAGGAGGCAGATGCCATGTATCTAGCCAAGAAACAAAGGGTAACAACCCATAAGCTTCATGGTAAAATATAAAATAATAGAAATGATTAATTTAAGATATAGGAGTTACTTAATAAGAAACCTGAGCTAATAGCAAACAAATGTTGTGACTCATATAGTTTCTGTGTGATTATTTGGGTCTGGGCAGCCAAGAAACAAATGTTTGCTTATAATGAGGTAATTGTTTAAGTGAATTACAGGCAAGTTCTAATTAAACGACATTCATAAAACATGTATTAAATCATTATATAGATAAGGTGATTTGTGTATGTGATTATTATATATAATGATGTCCTTTTATCACTGAGAGCATATAGAGATGAATTCACTTCTGTGTTTTTCAAGTGAGACTTAAGACATTTCTAGTATTTAAAGTACTGAAAGTATATGAGAAGAAAGAAGAATTTCTGAGAACACCTGCATTTCACACACACATAAAAGTAGATGGTAATGTTTCCTGTGCAGCACAGAATTAGAGAAATTCAAAGCAAATCAAGAACTGAAATACTGTAGAGTTGATTTTTAGAAGGGGAGTATCACAAGGTCTTGAAAAAATGAATAAGAAGCCAAAATATATGAAATATGAAGCAAGAGAATTAGCAGCCTACAGATTTGAAACCAGAGAAAAGATGGGCCAAGATACCAGCCTAATGGAGTGGCTTCAAAGGCACTGACATGGCCAGATTTACTTGGGTTTAAGCCAGCCTTGTTTACTTGCATTATGTAATCCCTCAGCACCTTACATCTAACATCTATAAAATGAATATTTATCTACTTAACTATTTTTTATGGAATTGTTTCAGAGAACTAATGAGCTAACATGATTTTTTTTTCTAAAACTCAGTAGCTAAAGCACAGTAAGCAAATATCAGCTTCTGTTCCCATTGTGCATAGATAGGGGTTCATTTTCTCGGCTAAAAGGAAACCAAATGATGAAACAATCTCAATTACTTCACAGACACTGTATTCTAACTTTGTCTACACTCCTTCTTATAGTCTTAGCAATCCTCATAGGAAATTATTGTGTCTTTTATTTTCAAGAATTCAAATGAGACCTCAAGAAGCACTTTTCTAAAAAATCCCTCACTAAGTAAACAACAATGATTTGAAGACAGAGAGTTGTCTCCATCTTCATGCTTTTAAGGGACACTCCTCAGTGTCTTGCTTGAGCCGTTCTGTGCCCTGACAGGGGAATATATCCTATCTCAGAAACAAACAAGTTTACACATCCAGGGAGTCCAACCCTGTGATCTTTGGGAGCAGCAGAAATGCTGGAATAGTTGAGGCTTTATACCAAGGATGGCAGCACTTGTTTGGGGGAAGTTTGGGGAAGTGAACAAGAATCAGACATGGAGTCCACATCACTAGAAAATGTGTGTGTGTGGGTGCTTCTCATGGGGTGGCTGAGAGATAGGGCACCACAATGCCATCATATGAAGGAAGCCTGAGAGTGGGCTCTGGTTGCCTGCCCTGCTTTTGTGCAGTGCTACTGCTGTCCATCTTCCTTTGCAGTCAGGAATGCAGATAATAAATTTCCTGATATCATGTGTTGCCTTTCCCCTGTTCTAGTAGAGCTCTTGCTTATATGTCCTGGCTGCTTGTCTAACAGTTCAAAGAGGATAAAAGAGTCCTGGAAGACAGTGGCCTGTCCTAATGCAGTTGAGATTTCTATGCTACGTAGCTTTAGACATTTATAGCAAGTACTGGAAATAAATGTCATGGTTAATGCATTCCAGTACTAAGAGGTTTCTATGAGAAAATGTTACCAGGAGTAACTGTTTAGCTAAGACAAAGAGAAATCATGATACTGTAGTAATTTGGGTTTATATTGTGTCTCTCCTGGGGGAACTCCAAGCTCTCTAAAGATACTCATTACTAGCTCGAGTACCTATGAGAAATTTGCAAAAATAGAGTTTCCCCCAATTTGTCTGTAAGAAGCTACACCTGGGAATTTAATGAATTGTCAGTGCATAGAAATCAATCTCTCATTTTCAGAGAAGAGGCCGTTTTAGTAAATTGGTTGATTCTTTTATAAGTCAGTTCCTCATCTTAAATGGGAAAAAAAATGTCTAAAGTCCACAACAAAAGCAAACTAACAGACAAATAAAACAAAAACAGCCAAGCAACTTATTTCAGTACAGTACATTATTATTTGAAAGAAGATAATTTTAATAGACATTTTAAAAAGCCCATGATATTTACACAAATATGTACAATAGGAAAGCAGGCCTCCTTTCTGGGTCCAGTGGCACTGCAGTCCTCTCTGGGGATGTTCTCTGCACTCAGAACCACTTCTTGTAGTTTCTAAAAGAAAACTGCCACAAATCAATAACAGCTTCAAATACTTGCTTGGATATCTTTTTACATAAACATGTTTAACCTTTATTCTTAGACATGATAGCACTTATTTTCACTGCTCTTAATTTTATAAGTGTCTAGACATTTGATTCTCTTCTTACTACTCAAGGAGAAACTATTTTAGAATTTATGACTATGCCTTGTTCTGTGCTTTGAATCTAAAATGTCCACATACTGTTGTGGATTTGTGGATACTTAAGGAAGTGAGATCCACTGGGATGTCTTCCAGTAACTAAGGATATAACCTCAAAAGAGCTTTGGCAATCCCTGTCTTCTTCCTCCTACCTCACAGCCATGAATTATCATCATCATGTGCTAGCTTCCTATGGATATAGAAGCTACAAAACCAATCATGAACTACATTATCCAAAACTATGAACTGTGGTTCTCTTTCTTCCTTGGAACCACAGGCTGTGGGTCCACGGGGTAGGGGAAGCAAAAGTCAGGAACAGAGTTCAGAGGATACGATATTATAGAGATAGCCCTCAGGCAAATGACCTCAGTGAGACAATTCAACTTCATTCCAGATTATTAATATAATATATAGGAGTGAGGACTGTAGTGGGGGAATCACCTTATTTGCATTAAACAGCATGCTCCTACCAGAAGGCTGGGTATGCGGCAGCAGGATCCTATAGCAAAGGTCCTTGTACAAGTTTTAGTTACTATATGAGCAACAGAGGGCAAGTTTCTAGCAAGGAACTAAGCCAAGGGACAAGTTAGAGATAAATAAGGCACAGGCTTAGTGACAATCTTTAGATAAGGTCAGTCCTCAGGCCTGGAGACATTCTTCAGATAAGGGCAAGCAGAGAGTAGGAATGTTCGCTGAGAAGGGAGTCTCCCATGAGCTACCAGGCCATGCTAGACTGCAATCTGTGACCAGCAGGGCCTCTTAACTAACCAAAGGGAATCCTTTCCATTTGAAAGATCCTCATCAGTTAATTTGTTACCATCATGTAAAAATAACATTCTGCGTTCAAATGACTTTGAGTTTGTGTTCCTGTTGCTGCAATTTAAACATTCTTTCCCAAAGCAGCTTAGTGAGGAAAGAATTATTTCAGCTTATACTTTTGGGTCACAGCTTATTGTTGAGGGATGTCAGAGCAGAACTCAAGGCAAGAATCTGGAGGGAGGAGTCATGGGGAAACATTGTTTACTGGATTGTTGTCTAGATGATGCTCAGAACATATTTTGTCTTAAGCTCAGACTATCTTGCAGCAGGTGTCCTGGTCTCTGGTTTTTATAACCTTTCTTCCCTTCTTCCAAAATGGTTCCGTAAGCCTGCCATGCTTGTACTGTATATGTGCCACATGGAGCTGGGCACCCAATAGCCACTTATTCTCTGCATTTTGACCTATTGTGGACCTCCAGAATAGCCTCTAGCTGCTACCAAAAGAGGATTCTTGAATGTGGAATAGGAGTCACATGGATCTGTGAACAGAATATAAGTATTTAGAATGCAGTTATCAATTTTATTTATTTACCAAAATGCCAATAATAGGCTATCTTCTAGGGTCTCTTACCACTCTAGCCATGGGTAGTTGACATTATTTCCTTCCTTGGAGCAGAACTAACTCTAACTGCACAGTTGTTGGTTAGTCCCAAGATCAAAGCACCTCTATTCCACTGCTGGGGTTGTCTTGCTCAGATGGTTATTGTGGCAGTTCACAGACTTTGGAGCCTGGTAAAACAAGTGATTTATTTTCTCCTTTGGCAGCTTGCATGTCACCTTCTAATGTTACAGAAGCTAGTCTTGGAGGAAGGTTACAGGTCAGTTGCAGCATGATTCCTTCAAGTCCTGTCTCCAAAGTAAAGGATGTCTCCAGCAATATGCTACTGTTTTAAAGTTCTGGGCGCTAACCAATGACAATGTTCTATGTTATTTAGAAAGTCTTTTTTTTTTCTTTTTTTTTTTTTCTCTTTTATTATTGCTATAAATGAATTTATTGCCTATTGAAAACATGTCATCTCTGGTTGAATTTCTAGAATAGTAACTATTTTTTTTCCAGCGTTATTTTTATTTTTTTATTAATTAATTAATTTAATTATTAAAGATTTCTGCCTCTTCCCCGCCACCACCTCCCATTCCCTCCCCCTCCCCCAATCAAGTCTTCCTTCCTCCTCAGCCCAAAGAGCAAGCAGGTTTCTCTGCCCTGTGGGAGGTCCAAGGACCACCCACCTCCATCCAGGTCTATTAAGGTGAGCATCCAAACTACCTGGGCTCCCACAAAGCCATTACATGCAATAGGATCAAGAACCCATTGCCATTGTTCTTCAGTTCTCAGTAGTCATTGTCCATTATGTTCAGCGAGACCGGTTTTGTCCCATGCTTTTTCAGTCCCCGGCCAGCTGGCCTTGGTGAGTTCCCGATAGCTCATCCCCATTGCCTCAGTGTGTGGGTGCACCCCTCGCCGTCCTGAGTTCCTTGCTCGTGCTCACTCTCCTTCTGAGTGAGGTAAGCCAGACCCAAAAAGAGGAACATGGGATGTACTCACTCATATTTGGTTTCTAGCCATAAATAAAGGACATTGAGACTATAATTCGTGACTCTAGAGAAGCTAAATAAGAAGGTGAACCCAAAGAAAAACATATAAGCATCCCCCTGAATATTAACCTTCATCAGGCGATGAAAGAAGACAGAGACAGAGACCAACATTAGAAAGTCTTTTGAAAGCCCTGGGGAGCAACTCAAAAGGAAGTGTCTGGTGTCTGGCATGGGGATTTTGTTACATTGTTTATGGCTCCTGCAGAAAGCATTGTAACCTCCTGCAGTTTAGCTTCTTTTAAGCTATATATCTAATATTTATTTTAAATAAGATTGTAAAAGAGCATCCTTTCTGTGGCCTTTACAACATCCTCAGTGTTATTGACTTCTAAAAGTCATTGTCAAATGTTAATCTCTAAGGTACTTTTTTTTGACTTGTACCTTTTTTTCTTTTTCTTTTTTTTTATTTATTAAAGATTTCTGCCTCCTCCCCGCCACCGCCTCCCTTTTCCCTCCTGCTCCCCCCATCAAGTCCCCATCCCTTGTCAACCCAAAGAGCAATCAGGGTTCCCTGCCCTGTGCGAAGACCAAGGACCACCCACCTCCATCCAGGTCTAGGAAGGTGAGCATCCAAACTGTCTAGACTCCCACAAAGCCAGTACGTGCAGTAGGATCAAAAACCCATTGCCATTGTTCTTGAGTTCTCAGTAGTCCTCATTGTCCGCTATGCTCTGCGAGTCCGGCTTTATCCCATGCTTTTTCATACCTTGACCAGCTGGCCTTGGTGAGTTCCCGATAGAACATCCCCATTGTCTCAGTGTGTGGGTGCACCCCTCGCGGTCCTGAGTTCCTTGCTCATGCTCTCTCTCCTTCTACTCCTGATCTGGCTCTTGAGATTTCAGTCCGGTGCTTCAATGTGGGTCTCTGTCTCTGTTTTCTTTCATCGCATGATGAAGGTTAATATTCAGAAGGATGCTTATATGTTTTTCTTTGGCTTCACCTTTTTATTTAGCTTCTCTAGGATCACGAATTATAGTCTCAATGTCCTTTATGGCTAGAAACCAAATATGAGTGAGTACATCCCATGTTCCTCTTTTGGGGTCTGGCTCACCTCACTCAGGATAGTGTTTTCTATTTCCATCCATTTGTATGCAAAATTCAAGAAGTCATTGTTTTTTACTGCTAAGTAGTACTCTAATATGTATATACTCCATACTTTCTTCATCCATTCTTCCATTAAAGGGCATCTAGGTTGTTTCCAGGTTCTGGCTATTACAAACAAAGCTGCTATGAACATAGTTGAGCATATACTTTTGTTGTATGATAGGGCATCTCTTGGGTATATTCCCAAGAGTGGTATTGCTGGGTCCAGGGGTAGATTGATCCCGAATTTCCTGAGAAACCGCCATGTTGCTTTCCAAAGTGGTTGCACAAGTTTGAAGTACTCTACAACACATGGGCACAGGAGATCACTTCCTACGTATAACCCCAGCAGCACAGACACTAAGGGCATCATTGAATAAATGGGACCTCCTGAGACTGAGAAGCTTCTGTAAAGCAAAGGACACTGTCACTAAGACAAAAAGGCAACCCGCTGATTGGGAGAAGATTTTCACCAACCCCGCAACTGACATATGTCTGATGTCCAAAATATATAAAGAACTCAAGAAATTAGACTGTAAAAGGCTAATCAACCCAGTTATAAAATGGGGCACTGAGCTGAACAGAAAATTCTCAACAGAAGTTCAAATGGCCAAAAGTCACATAAGATCATGCTCAACTTTCTTAGTGATCACGGAAATGCAAATCAAGACAACTTTAAGATACCATCTTACACCTGTCAGAATGGCTAAAATAAAAAACACCAATGATAGCCTTTGCTGGAGAGGTTGTGGAGAAAGGGGTACACTCATGCATTTTTGACTTGTACCTTAACATCTGTGGCTGTACCTTACACACATGTATACTGTGGAAGTCAAGAGGGTGGCTTAAACACTCACTAATCTATATGGCCTCAGTATTGACTAAAGGTATCTATACAAAGATCTTAACTCCATAAGTATCCTTCTTTATTCCTACATGTCATCTTTTGACAACTTTTCAACTATGAGAAAGAAAGTAATTTTTTAGTTAGTCTGCGTAAGCTTATTTTTATTTATTGTCCGATTATTTCATGCCATTTGCTTTAGCTCATGTGGCTATTTTCTGTCGTAATTTATGTTAAAAGTCCATCAGCTTGCTTCTACTTTCACTATACAATACATCAATGTATAGATTGTTTCTGTTCTTTACATAAAAAAGGTCTTACTTGATGTACAGAAGAGCAGAAAGGCTTCTTAGCAACATATTATCATTTTATTACAACTACAGGCTATTTTAATATATTTAAGATATGACAGAAGCATTGTATCTTTCCATCTACATTTGATATCCTTTTACCCCTTCTGGTATATTAAAGAAAACACAGATAGACCACTTGATTGCTTAGATGTGTTAACTAAATGAGACAAGATGAGTAACTTTTATATATTCCAAACCCTCTTGAAACTGATAAAATTGACAGAATTATAAAACTCTGACCCAATATCTTTTTTAGATAGATCAGATTAAAGTAGAGAGAAACTCAAGGAATATTAAAAAAAAATGTGGTCAAAGTTATTTTTTGACCTTAGCAGTGATTCAAACCATGAGTGATAAATTATTTGTGAATTCCTGATGTCACACAATGATAATGTTAAGAATAAATTGCTGGCTATATTATTAAAGTCATATTGCAGTTTACTTAATATGTTCCTTTATCCATTCCAAAGTTATATACCGAATTCCTCTCTCAGAATGAAATAGCAAACTGGAAAGTTGTGGAGATAATGAAGGTATTTTCTTCCCTAGGTCTCTGGTAGATATTCTGTGTAATTGATTCTGGATCAGTGAACTAAACCAGAGGGTAAATTTTATTTAAAAAATCATTTAGTTCTGTAGCACTCTGGTTAGAAAATTAAAGAAATGAAATCACTTCCTTTATCTTTAAATTAAAGGTGAGTGAACATGTTCACCATTTGCTTCTTGAATAGTCAACTCCATTAACCATTTTCTTTTTTTTTTTTTAATTACAACACTGTTTGGCCAATGGCTCAGGTGTATTTCAAGCTAAATCTTACATCTTAAATTTTTTTAATTAATTAATTTATTTATTTATTAAAGATTTCTGCCTTCTCCCCGCCACCACCTCCCATTTCCCTCCCCCTCCCCCATCAAGTCCCCCTCCCTCATCATCCCTAAGAGTAATCCGGGTTCCCTGCCCTGTGGGAAGTCCAAGGACCACCCCCCACAACCATTTTCAAAAACATTTCCAGTGCAATACCTAGATGGACTCAGATCAAAGCACGGTCTGAATCAGTCTCCAAATAAAACTGTCATTGAGCCTCCAGATTACCCTTAAACTCATTACTCTTCAACAGGGAAGCATTAAACCATCATCCCCTACAAATATTATTACCACAGAACATCTGTAAACATCAATACATGGTCAGAGATACTGATGGGAAGCACTCTGTCCAATTTAGAAGTCAAAAGATTAAAAACATTTATTAGTAATGAGACAGAACAAAAGATTTTACAACTTAAGAGAGTTTTGTAGGATGTAATAACATATCTATGTACTGCAGAAATACATACAGTATCAGAAGATGACATTAATCTGAATGTGAGGTAATAAACATGCCAATAGAAATTGTCAATTGGGAATTTATAAAGGTGATGAATGGAAATCATGAGCCATTTAAATGCAATAAATTAAAAACCCAGCAGTGGGTGTAATTGACAAGTTGGGGGTGTTTTCACTGTAGCAGCCCCATGGATTTATAAGAACAAAATAAAGCAACTCAAATATTAGTAGAAAATAGTTCCTTCTGAAAGTCTCCCATAAAAAGGAGCAATTATAAAAATTATGTTCCTACGCAGTTTTGAAACTAAGTGAATCAGAATAGTCAAGGTGTCTGGAATTAGACAGGGATGTGTTCATTTCTGTAGTCCACAGTAGCCTGTTGCAAGCTGTTGAAAAAAATGACAAATGTAGCTCAATTTTAATTAAGTTGGGGATAATAATTTTTCTCTCAAATTTTCTATGAATTTGTTTTTCTAGAATCAAGTATTAGCAAATACTATTTTTAAAAAGTGACTTAAATTTAAAAGAAAATTTTGTTTATGTTGTTGAATTTAAATTTAGTTTTAAATTTTTCTTGAATAGATAAACTATCACCTGCTATATTATTTTGCATATGGATCACAAGAGACTACATGAGGTGAGGGGAGTGTGCTCAGCAGTCAATGTGACAGCGGCTTTGTCATATGACAAAGAGCTTCTCTGCTTTCCATTCTTGCAATCTTAGACAGGTCGTGCTACCTGTCTAAATTTAAATTCCCGTGTTTGCACAGCTGCTATGCAACTTCTCTACGTCAGCACCTTTACAACTGGATGTGTCGCTTTTGCAGAGTGCTTAGCGGAGTACTCATATATCGCAATTTTATAAAACAGCCAGTGTTACCAAATAGTGCTTATACATGCACGCTGCTGGGCAAAGTGTTTCTGGTATGTGGCTGTAACTATGTCTACTATGGTATTCAAATATTTCTAGAATACAGAAAACATAAATTAAATAAGAAATTCAGGGACAAAATTTGACAAAGTGTTTATTCTCTAGGAAATCCAGTATTAGTTTATTTGTCTTTTACTTTTGATTCTTTCTGTCACAAACATAGAAAAATGTAGATTAATGACTTTCCAATATGATGCTATCTTTATATTTTAAATAGCCATATAAATGTTTTTAGGAATAAAATATTGCTAATTTGAAAATTAAAAATCAATATTATCTCTAAAGAATCAGAGAGATGTGATTTATGTGGGAACACTGCTGTTGAATATCAGTCACAAGAGGTTGTTATAGGATTTGCAATAATCAAACTGCACAGACCTACATGTCAGAGGATAATACCTAGATGAATCCAACAGTACTTTATGGCCCATTGGCTACATTTGTTGGATACTATCTTGAGTAAATTTATTTTAAGCTTTAATTCTGAAAGTAATACCTTTCTTACTCAAAAATAATTATCCATGTCTTGTCCACTCTTTTTGTAGCCTCTGTAAAGTCATAAACATGAGTCATAAACAATCAGTTTGACAAATGCCACAGAGAAACAGTCTTCTGTACCAGGATCCTCTGGGACACTCTCAGAGTTCCTGTCCTGGAGACCTGAGCTGGTATGTTTTTTTGTTTGTTTGTTGTTGTTTGTTGTTTTTTGGCTCCTTATCCTGTCACTCATTAGAAGAGGGCATCAGAAGGTTACTCCCAAGCTGAAACTAAAGTCAGACCTATAGACCCTAATGGAATAATCATGCATTTTTTTCTTTGGAGTCAATCAGTTAATTTTATAGTTTATTTAAAGTCATACGACACAGCAGACCCTTTATCTAGCAGAACTGAAGAACAGCTGTTCCTACTGCATAGTTTTATTTACTAGCAATTTTCTTTTCTTTTTTTTTAATTTTCTTTTATTTTTTTATTCTTTTTTAATTAAAATTTCCAACTGCTCCCCGTTTCCCATTTCCCTCCCCCTCCTCCCACATTTTGCCCACTCCCCCCGCTCCCCTCCCCCTATCCCCACTCCTCTTCTCCTCCCCCCAGTCCATTCCCCCTCCCTCTCGATACTGAAGAGCAGTCCAAATTCCCTGCCCTACAGGAAGACCAAGGTCCTCCCACTTCTTTCTAGGTCCAGGAAGGTGAGCATCCAAACAGGCTAAGCTCCCACAAAGCCAGTTCATGTATTAGGATCGAAACCTAGTGCAATTGTCCTTGGCTTCTCATCAGCCTTCATTGTCCGCCATGTTCAGAGAGTCCAGGTTCAACCCATGCTTATTCGGTCCCAGTCCAGCTGGCCTTGGAGAGCTCCCAATAGATCAGTTCCACTGTCACAGTGGGTGGGTGCACGCCTCGTGGTCCTGATTTCCTTGCTCACGTTCTCCCTCCTTCTGCTCCTCATTTGGACCTTAAGAGCTTAGACCGTTGCTCCAAATTGGGTCTCTGTCTCTCTCTCGATCCATCGCCAGATGAAAGTTCCCGTGCCATTCTCCTTGGCCTCTCATCAGCTCTCATTGTCCGCCACATTCAGAGAGTCCGGTTTTACCCCATGTTTTTTCAGTAGCAGTCCAGCGGGCCTTGGTGAGCTCCCAATAGATAGGCCCCACTGTCTCAGTGGTTGGGTGCACCCCTCATGGTCCTGACTTCCTTGTTCATGTTCTCTCTCCTTCTGCTCCTCATTATAACCTTGGGAGCTCAGTCCGGTGCTCCAGTGTGGGTCTCTGTCTCTGTCTCCATCCATCGCTAGATGAAGGTTCTATGGCGATATGCAAGATATTCATCAGTATGATTATAGGATAGGTTCATTTCAGGTTCCCTATCCTCAAGTGCCCCAATGAACTAACTGGGGACATTGCCCTGGGCATCTGGTAGCCATTCCAAGTTCAAGTCTCTTGCCAACCCTTAGGTGGCTCCCTTAACTAAGGTATGAGTTTCCCTGCTCCCCTATCCAACTTTCCTTTATCCCCAATCACCCCGATTCCCCCAGTTCCCCTCATCCTCTCCTTCACATTTTTCTCTCCCCATCACCCCCCATCCCCATCCCACCCCACCCCCAAGATTCCAATTTTTTGCCCATCAATCTTGTCTATTTCCCATAGCTGGGAGGATATCTATATGTTTTTCCTTGGGTTTACCCTCTTGTTTAGCTTCTTTAGGATCACAAATTATAGACTCAGTGGCCCCTATCCATGGCTAGAAACCAATTATGAGTGAGTACATCCCATGATCTTCTTTTGGGGTCTGGGTTACCTCACTCAGGATAGTATTTTCTATTTCCATCCATTTGCATGCAAAATTCGAGAAGTCATTGTTTTTTACCGCAGAGTAGTACTCTAATGTGTATATATTCCACACTTTCTTCATCCATTCTTCCATTGAAGGACATCTAGGTTGCTTCCAGGTTCTGGCTATTACAAATAATGCTGCTGTGAACATAGTTGGACAAATGCTTTTGTCATACGATAGGGCATCTCTTGGGTATATTCCCAAGAGTGGTATTGCTGGGTCCAGGGGTAGGTTGATCCCAATTTTTCTGAGAAACTGCCACACTGATTTCCAAAGTGGTTGCACAAGTTTGCAGTCCCACCAGCAATGGATGAGGGTACCCCTTTCTCCACAACCTCTCCAGCAAAGGCTATCCTTGGTGTTTTTGATTTTAGCCATTCTGACAGGTGTAAGATGATATCTCAAAGTTGTTTTGATTTGCATTTCTCTGATCGCTAAGGAGGTTGAGCATGACCTTAAGTATCTTTTGGCCATTTGAACTTCATCTGTTGAGAATTCTCTGTTCAGTTCAGTGCCCCATTTTTTAATTGGGTTAATTATCCTTTTAAAGTCTAGTTTCTTGAGTTCTTTATATATTTTGGAGATCAGACCTTTGTCTGTTGGGGTTGGTGAAGATCTTCTCCCAGTCAGTAGGCTGCCTTTTTGTCTTAATGACAGTGTCCTTTGCTTTACAGAAGCTTCTCAGTTTCAGGAAGTCCCATTTATTCAATGTTGCCCTTAATGTCTGTGCTGCTGGGGTTATACATAGGAAGAGATCTCCTGTGCCCATATGTCTGATACCAAAACCACACAAAGACCCAACCAAGAAAGAGAATTACAGGCCAATCTCACTCATGAACATCGACGCAAAAATCCTCAACAAAATTCTGGCAAACCGAATCCAAGAACACATTAGAAAAATTATCCATTATGATCAAGTAGGCTTCATCCCAGAGATGCAGGGCTGGTTTAACATACGCAAATCTATCAATGTAATCCATCATATAAATAAACTGAAAGAAAAAAACCATATGATCGTTTCATTAGATGCTGAAAAAGCATTTGACAAGATTCAACATCCCTTTATGATAAAAGTCTTGGAGAGATTAGGGATACAAGGGTCATACCTAAATATAATTAAAGCTATATACAGCAAGCCGACAGCTAATATCAAATTAAATGGAGAGAAACTTAAAGCCATCCCACTAAAATCAGGAACACGCCAAGGCTGTCCACTCTCTCCATACCTCTTCAATATAGTTCTCGAAGTTTTAGCAATAGCAATAAGACAACATAAGGGGATAAAGGGGATTCAAATTGGAAAGGAAGAAGTTAAACTTGCATTATTTGCAGATGATATGATAGTGTACATGAGCGACCCCAAAAACTCCTCCAAAGAACTCCTACAGCTGATAAACGCCTTTAGTAATGTGGCAGGATACAAGATCAACTCCAAAAAATCAGTCGCCCTCTTATACACAAAGGATATGGAAGCAGAGAGGGAAATAAGAGAATCATCACCTTTCACGATAGCCACAAAAAGCATAAAATATCTTGGGGTAACTCTAACCAAGGAAGTGAAAGATCTATTTGACAAGAACTTTAAGGCATTGAAGAAAGAAATTGAAGAGGATACCAGAAAATGGAAGGATCTCCTTTGCTCTTGGATTGGGAGGATCAACATAGTAAAAATGGCAATTCTACCAAGGGCAATTTATAGATTCAATGCAATCCCCATTAAAATCCCATCAAAATTCTTCACAGATCTTGAAAGGACAATAATCAACTTTATATGGAGAAACAAAAAACCCAGGATAGCCAAAACAATCTTATACAATAAAGGAACTTCTGGAGGCATTACCATCCCTGACTTCAAACTCTATTACAGAGCTACAGTAATGAAAACAGCGTGGTACTGGCATAAAAACAGAGAAGTCGACCAATGGAATCATATAGAAGACCCGGATTTTAACCCACAAACCTATGAACAACTGATTTTCGATAAAGGAGCTAAAAGTATACAATGGAAGAAAGAAAGCATCTTCAACAAATGGTGCTGGCACAATTGGATGTCAACCTGTAGAAGAATGAAAATAGACCCATATCTATCACCATGCACAAAACTCAAGTCCAAATGGATCAAAGACCTCAATATCAATCTGAACACACTGAACCTGATAGAAGAGAAAATGGGAAGTACCCTACTAGCAATTTTCTATTCTAAAAAGGATGACTTTCTTTATTATAAATATTTTAAAAGCTCATGGATGTTATTGATAAACAGTAAACTTTTTTCTGGCACTCAACAGATTATTCAGCTGTACTCTTCTTTCATTTTTAGTTTTATTAAATTAAAAATGTCAGCACATAAAAATAATAAACTTTTAATCCTCGGACCATTCCACATGAACATATACAAAGGAGGTGATGATAATGATGTTCACATACTTTTAATAATCAGTGCTTCTTAGATTGAGGTGACTTAAAACAGTGCTTCATAGCATTTGAAACTTTTATAAGCCTGCAAATATTTTCAACCGGTATCTCTCATTCCTTTTAAAAATATAAGATCTAGTTATAAAGTTTATGGATATTTCAACATCAACACAACTATTAATAAACTATTTCCAGATGATGCAATCAAGTGTAAATCGTTGCCACTGGTAGTTGGCAAGTTTGTGCATATATTCTTGGAAAATTAGGATTCTGTTCGCTGGACAATCAGCCTGAGTCCTCATGAGATCACTAATCATCTCTTTGCATTGACCTTTGCCCCAACCTTTAATTTCATCTGTTTGCAGTGACCTTTGACCCAACTTTTAATCTTAACAAACATTTTGATTATCATCCACTAGACTACGAATAAATTTTAAACAATATTATTTAAAATACCACCTGTGGTTTTTTACATGCACTTTAAATGAATAGTAAAAATCATTTTGATACTATAAACTGTGTCCTCAAATATTTTGCAAATATCAGACCATAATTTTACCCATTAACATAAAAGATATTTTATGCCCTAAAAGTCCCTTTGTTATTTTATTGATTGAAACCTAGACCACATTAATCAGATGACTTGGCTCAGTATGTCTTTAAGAAGAGGAACTGGTAGCATATGAAGGAAGAATAGTTAGAATATTCTATTTATTTGAGCTGCAAATAAGAAGCAACAGAGGTCTCACATGGAAAGAAGGCAGTACCAGGCATTGATTCTGAGGTTTTTCCATGTCCCTGCCTCTGGGTTTCTTTCTTTTTTTTTTTTTAATTAGAACTTAAAAAAAAAATACCAATCCAAATTCCCACTCTCTTCTCTCTTTCCATTCTCTCCACATACCGTCCCACTCCACCTTCCTCTAATCCTAAGAGAGGATAAGTCACTTTAATTGGGGAAGGTCCAAGGCCCTCCCTACTACATCTAGGCTGAGCAAGGTATACATACAAAGAGAATAGGATCCCAAAAAGCCAGTACATGCAGTAGAGATAAAGCCCAGTGCCACTACAAGTGGCCCCTCAGTCTGCTCCAGTCGTACAACCATCAGCCACATTCAGTCATGTAAAGGCCAAGGGCCAGTGAATCTGATTCTTTCTAATGCACGAACTAGTAATGACAACGAAAACTCCTAGGTGTTCAGTTGATTTTGTTTACCTGATTAGTTGATCCATGTTAATTCACTCTGGATAAATATGAAACTCATTTGTTGTCATCCCACCAGTAAGTAAATGTTAAGCCTAGGTTTTTCCCTTTCTTAAATGCTGCACATTCAAATAGGCAGTAATTTTATAAATGTCATGACTGCGTATCTGCAGTGAATAATTTCTCATGTAAACAATTACGGTACTGTCTAAGATAATTAACTCTGTAGCTCTGTCTTTGGTGATTGCCTTGGATTTCTACCTACTCACTCTGCTTCCAGCCCCACATCTCCAAGTTTATTCTTCATTTTGACTTCACTGAAACTTCCAAAGCCTTGACCAGTTTAAGGTGTGTTCTGCCACTGATTGTGTGTTGAGCCTTCACCAGCTGGCTGTATTTATTCCATCCCTTAATTTCTTCTTGTGCTTTCCTGCAAAGTTGCCACTTAACTCCTCACAGTTTTCTGTGCTCTGTTATTGTTTTTCTTCCACGATTTTCACTTAGAGTACCTTCCTCTGATGGTAGATACTGACGTATTGTCCACCAGCACTGAGTACTGCTTGTTTTAACAGTTCTTTACGTTAACTTCTGAGGAACTTATTATTTAAAGTGTGTGTTCTCATGTTGTACCTCAAAAGTACTTATAACATGACATTTTCAATGTATCTTATCGACTAAAACCAACGACTAAACTAAAATTCCTTTACTGTCAGTAATCATCTTGTCGTTTTTGTAAGCCATGATAGTCATATAAATAGGAAATAATTAAAATGCATCTTCACAAAATGTAAATAAGTATAAGTAGAGAATATATGAAATATGGCTATTTTAAAATAAGATGATGTTATTTACAGAAGCAGAAATTCTGGTAGAAATGTGCCATTGTATATACTTATCATATGATCCTATTCATAATGTATTCATAATCTTTTTCATAACTGTAAAGTGGGAATAAAAGACAGACTTATGAACATTTGCATCAACGAAAACCAATCAGGCATATGAAAACTTGTAGTATGGCTAGTGCTTAAAAATTCTCCTCTCCCATTTACATCTCTGTGGAAATCTACCACCTACAGCAACATGTTTATGATTATTAGTTTCTCTAATCAAATGATTATCTTGCATCACTTCTCTTAGTCAGGAAATTTTAGAGCCATGTTTTGTTCTGGCATTTTCCCAGTGTTTATGCTGTGGTAAAGTTGTAAATAGTGGTATATGCAAACACAGAATTCAATGCTCTACTCGCAACATGGATAAAAGCAGTTCAAGTAATTTATTCTTACATTTCCTTTCCAAAGATGTCAATTATTGAGCATTAACTGCTGAATGGGGAATTATTCAAACTATGACAAACTGAGAAAAGAGGTATGGTTGAGAAGCAGTGTGGAAATGCCCTCCATCCCTTCCACTCTTCTTACAGACCTTACCTTCTACCTATCATCATCCATTTGAGACTAGCAGAGGTGCAGGAAGAGAGGTGCTTTTTACGTTGAAATGACGGACAAGGGACAAGGGACTTGCTGAAAGCAAGAACTTGGGATAGTTCCCTGTAAATATAAAGTATATTTAGGATAGACATTATTAACTCTATTTTTCTTATCCTTTCAAGTTATTTTAAGCTGTAATTATGTTATCATTTAAATACAAATCAATTAACACATTGCACTTAATGGAAAGGAAATGTCAAAATCTCCTAGGGTAATTAATGGAACAGCTTTCCCAACTATTACTTTTCATCCACATTCGAGAAAAGGCACTTGATTGTTGAAGTTGTCGTTTTTCCTTTAGAAGCTGTAAAACATGTTCTAAAATACATCGTTGATGAACATATTATCATCTACTCATGTAATGGGATTTTAGATTCTATTTTCAACAATGTGGTAAAGAATAAGTTCTTTGATAAAAAGTACTCTTTAATTTCATGAAAATTACCAGATTTCCAGTCTAGAGCTGCAATCCTGAGAGGACTTGTTAATCACAGTGGAGCAATTATTTCCAGAAACCATCATTCTTTCCTTCTGAAAAGCCAGTCTTTTCATAATCAAGTTAAATTCAATGCCTGGGACTATTTTTTAATACATTAGTACAATAACATTGATAGATAATGTGTAGTGAGATAACCATAGTCATGTAGATAGTCAGCTCCATGGAAGTGCAGCCCTCCATGTACTGTTAAATGAGTTTGACTCATCCACATGAGATATGATTGACGTTGTAACAGGCATGCACAGATGAGCATCAAAGCTTCTTAGATTTAACTGTCCTGAGCTTTCCCCAGCTTCGCAGCATTTACCCTTTAGGAGATTGACTCATAAAGTAAATAGAGGGGAGGCACATATGTCCAAATCTTTTTCTGTTTTCTCTTTTGTGTGTAGAGAGACGGTAAAACATAAGTCAGGTGTGATCTGACCCTTTGCCAGTAAAGACAGCTGGTTTGAAAATTCCTTACAGAAAGGTACTGAAAGTAAGTAATTGGAACTGTGGAAAATATTCTGCAATCTGATTCTGTGAATTGGAGGGACATTTTCTTGCTCAAATAAATCACAAGTGGTAGCAATTAATAGTTTATCCGTCTAGTGTTTCAAAAAAGTATGCTAAATTCAGAAACTCTCACAATGGCTTCTCTTTTATGCTAAGACAGGAACGCCAACAAAGAGAAATATCTAAACAAGCTTGAGTGGGATTCTGCCTTGGTTCATTTCTGGGCTTTGCCGCTAATTCATTCTTCAGCTCTTGACTTTGGTTAAAACCTTGGTTTTATTCATGTAAAACATATTCATTAAACATTTTTGATTATTTTATTTTTGAGATAAAATAATTATATATTTTCCCCTCCTTTGCCTTTCTCCCATATACCCCTCCTTACTCTTTTTCAAATCCATGAACACTTTTGATTGATTGTTGTTTTACATACACACACACACATATGCACACATACACACACAAATATGTGTGAATATGTACATATGCACATACATGTATGCATATATGTGCACTTGCATATATATTCCTAAATAAAATCTTCTAAATCTAGATAATGTTACTTGTACGTATGTTTTCAAGGCTGACTATTCTGAATAACCAATTGGTGTGCTCTCTCCTGAGGGGAGTCTTTATCCCACTGCCACTATTCCTTGGCTACCTGTCATGTTTTTGCTAGAATTGAGGCCTTCTGGTATTTCTTCATTCACTTCTCTATTTCTGTGGCTGTTACCTTGCTCAGATCTTATTAATAATTGCCCTGGAGTAGCTTCTGCCATTACTAGGAAACATAGTCTCACAATAAACTCCCTGATTCTCTGGCTCTTAAAATCTTCCCGCCCTCTTCTGAAATGTTTCCTGAGCCTTGGGTGTGCAGGTGGCTTGCAGATGAATCTGGCGGATTGGGCTCCATGCTTCTGATTTTTGATTGTTTATGATTTTCTGTAATGATTTCTGTCTCTTGCAAAGATAAGTTTCCCCAATGAAGAATAAAGGCTACACTTATCTTTAGGTGTATGCCAGAGGTAGAAAGTAAGGCTATATTCCTAAAGACAGCATGCACTTTAGACACAGAGCCCAGAGAAGGCTGCTGAGCTATAACTGATCTGAATGCCTCCTCCCTGGGGACCAATTTCCATGCTACCATATGAAAGGCTTCCAAAGATGGAAAGCAATAAATAATCTTAACCAGCTATGACTCCTATGAATCACATCAATGACCAGCATGGCACAACAGCCTTAAGGATTCATTAGTGGTAACTAGAGAGATCTCTGTAGTTGGATTTAAAATCTTCTCAAACAAGAGAGAACACGTGGTACTTTAACTAGCCAACAACCCAAGGTTAGTGAAGTCATGGATCTTGGAGAAAAACCTACAGCTACCATATTACTAAAACAAACCTTGTATTTAAATGAGGTTAAGTCTTTCTAGAGAAAGTTTTCACGTTGTTAAACTGCAATTTCTTTCTATGGATGTTATTGCCTCCAAGATATCTTCACAACTGGAACTCCTGTAGTCTCCATTAGTTGTTGCTTGTTCTCATCAGACTTTCTTTAAGGACCACCAGCTTTCAAAGAATGACATAAAAACTTATTATTAATGACACAGTGCTTTACCCTAGCTCAGTCTTGTTTAGAACTAGCTCTTCTGACTTAAATTATCCCAGTTTTGTTATTTTTGTTTTGCAACCTGACTGTTTACTTCTCCATTCTGTACTTTCAACTCCCTTGGTGTCTCGCTGGTGTCTCCTGTGTGCCAGATTCAATCTGAATTCCCCTCTCTTCCCAGAAGTACTGCCTATTCTCTCCTGCCTAGTTATTGGCCATTCAGCTCTTTATTAAACCAATTAGAATGTGCCTTGGCAGAGACATATCTTCACTGTGTGAAGATTATCCCACAACAACCATTCATTTTTCTATCCCTCTTCAGAGTCCTCATGTCCTGTCATGCCTTTGTTCTGAAACACATCTGGGACTAGTCTTTTCCTTTGCACTTCTGGGTTGTTTGTCAGTCCCTACTGCCATCTCTTAGCTGATCACTCTGTCACCCTAAAACTTTCTAACAAGATGCTGTAGATACAGATGACAGATTTTCTTTTTAAAAATGTGTATCTATTGGTCGACTTCTCTGTTTTTATGCCAGTACCAAGCCGTTTTCAGTACTGTAGCTCTGTAATAGAGTTTGAAGTCAGGGATGGTAATGCCTCCAGACGATCCTTTATTGTATAAGATTGTTTTGGCTATCCTGGGTTTTTTGTTTTTCCATATAAAGTTGATTATTGTCTTCTCCAGATCTGTGAAGAATTTTGATGGGATTTTGATGGGGATTGCATTGAATCTATAGATTGCTTTTGGTAGAATTGCCATTTTTACTATGTTGATCCTCCCAATCCAAGAGCAAGGGAGGTCCTTCCATTTTCTGGTGTCCTCTTCAATTTCTTTCTTCAAAGACTTAAAGTTCTTGCCAAATAGATCTTTCACTTCCTTGTTTCCCAAATATTATAACTTATGCTCCTTACTGTACATATATTCACTTTTATAGTGAAACTGTCTTTCTGACACCAGATTCTGTACTTATTTTTTTGTCCAGTACAACAAAGAATAAAAAATGAAACAAATATATATTCTATTAATTAGTCCTTTTAAAATTCAAGTCCACAAGATCATTCCACCTGAATCTCCAACCATTTCCTGGGTCTGTCATCTGCTCATCTTACCTAATCAGGTTTACCATGATCTGATAGAGAATGGGAATGATTAACAGTAGTGATCAACACTAAATAGAGTGTTGATATTAGCTGCGACATCAACTACAACAGGCCTTCATGGATTTCAAAACTCCTGAGCCACCATCTAATGTTTTTTGGAAAGAGACACTAATGCTGAGCACATTAACTCTTTATAGCTTATCTATCAGTTGTCATTTAAGAAGAAAGCACTGAAGACAACATAGGAGTTTTCTGTCTGCACTCCAGAATCCCGTGTTAGCATAAAGAAAGCTGCAAAACAATGGACCAGTCACAGGAAAGGAAAATATTTGATGAATTTTCCTGGGATCTATTCTTCCTAGTGAAATATTTTCCAAGTTCTCACAAGAAAGAATCCAACTGAACTAGCATGTGGTGTAATGGCATCATCCTGACCTTAAAGCATTCTTGTGTGGTATTCACCTGTGCTCACTGTTTTGTCTTAGTCATTTAAAAGAGTAGTAAAACCATGTAATAATGCACTCTAAAGCACATTTCACAAATAACTTATCAATACATAATTAAATAATATTCTTTAATCTCCCAAAACTATAAATTTTGCAATTGTATCAAAGCTATGCTTCCTTGGTATCTTTTATTATGCTTATAAATATAATTTGAACAATAAATCAGGCTCAATAGTGTCTCTCCTGTCACAGTCTCTCAGGTAGCATTAATAAGATTTGACATGCTCAGTAACGTGTGATAAACTTCCGTATGTGGTGACATCTTGAAGAATGTTTAAAATGATGTAGTTCAGTGTCTTCTAAGCCTACCCATGTTTTTTATCTAAGTCTGAAAAACCATATAACATTTTAGATAAGAGAATCAATGTATTTCTTTAGTTACTATATCACAAAGATATACTTATATTTAAGCTCATCAGTTGGAACCAAATAATATAGAATCATAAAAGGGAATACACCTAATATTTGAAAAAGATATATTTTATTTTGTATGAATAGAAAAATTGGAGTTACTAGCCATGAAGAACAAATTCATTGATTAGGACTGAGTTAGAGGCTGTTTGTTCATTTCCCAGTCACCCGGACCTGAAATAATCACACAGAAACTGAAATTATTACAACACTGCTTGACCTATTAGCTCATGAATCTTATTGGATAGCTCTTATATCTTAAATAAACCTATTTCTATTAATCTGTATATTGCCACGTGGTTGTGGCCTACCAGTAAGTTTCTGTCCTGTGTCCATGTCTGTCTCCTGCAGCAGCTACATGGCTTCCCTTTGACTCTGCCTACTCTCTCCACCTCTATCTGTTTGGAATTCCTTCCTTGCCCTATTCTGCACTGCAATAGGTCCAAAGCAAATTTGCATTAACCGATGGTATTTACAGCATACTCAGGGGAGTCCCACATAATGGAACCAACATAATAATCTGTTTGAATTCTATTGTATTTGACTATGATCTGCTCCCTCCTAAAACACTTATAGTTGACAGGCCTATAGGCAGATTATATTGTAGAGAGACTGTATCATTCTGTGCTATTATTTTCATTTATTATTCACTTGAATGCACTTAAACTGAGTAGAATTATCAAGATCATAGTCACATAGATCTGTAAAGTTAAAGCTAAAATCTGGACATTGTATGCAGGGTCCAGACTGCAATTTTTAAAGACCCCATTTCTTACTGCTCTCTTCCAGAGCCGAGTACTTGACCCTCGCACCATAATTGGTGTTACTCTAGCCGTCTTTCCAGAAAGGCTGCTGTGATTATGGACTAGAAATCTGTTCCATTGATGAGAAAGGGATGGTAACTTCTGACACAGCTGTGGGCTGACACACAACAGCAGAACCCAGTGCATCCTACACACACCTCTGGTACAATCCTGCACTGATTATCATCACAGAATCACTTCTAAAGTCAGTTCCTAAAACTCAGCAGGATATATCCAAAAAAGCTCTGTCAACACTTTTCTTGTAACTGCATACAATAAATACGGTGTAAATTCAAGAATCAAAACAAGCAGAACAATTCCTGGATGACATAAACTCTGTGGTCTACAACTTTATTTTAAAGGAAATTCCCCATGGGAATAAAGTAATGCACACAAAATGCAATGTAGTACAATGTATTCATAATTTTACTTGGCAGTGGCGAAAATAGAATTAAACGTTATTCAAGGAATAAAGTTTTTATTACTTTAGCATAAATGTGTTACTTCTTGGATTAAAATGAAACTTTTCTTTGGTAAGGATTTCTTGACTTTTACAAAAAATTGATAATGTATCCCATATATATGTAAAAGTTAGTGTTATAAATACCTATATGAAGAGATACTATAAAGACATTCATCTACATGTTTTCAGTGCAACTTTCTTTGATATAAAAGTCAATATAATGATACTTTCTATGTCTGGCTCATTAAATAAGATTCTAATTTGTTAGCGGTTAATTTCTGTAGCAACATTTAATAGTAAATCATATCCGTTTTGATGTAAAGGCTCTGTTTAGTTATGGAATTGGAATGATTAGCAGAGTACTGTTCAGTTTTGTTGTTTTACAGATGAATTTTAGCTATCTAATGTCATACACTTAAATAGTAATAGAGCCAAGATAGAATATATATACAGGAATATATACTGTAGATAGAGCCAAGATAGAATATATATACAGAAATATATACTGTAATTGCCTATCCAATACACTATAATATAAATATCAATTAAAACGAATAAAAATTTTTATCTTAGTTCTTTGGAAAATGTTCATCCCTATTTTCATTTACTACCATCTTTAATTTTGTTCTAAACTAAAACCCCTGGTCAGCAGAAGCAACTAGCTGTTTTAATAATATTTAAATATGAAAACATAGTAGAAAGGAATTTTTCGGTTTGGTTTGGTTTTTGTTTTTCCAGACAGAATTTCTCTGTAGCTTTGGAACCTGTCCTGGAGCTAGCTCTTGTAGACCAGGCTGGCTTCAATTTCAGACCTGCCTGCCTCTGCCTCTGCCTCCTGAGTGCTGGGATTAAAGGCAATGCAGCAGCACCGCCTGACAAGAAACGAATTTTTTAATTGAAAAGATTTGTTTATAGAGTACACTGTTTTTTTTTTTTTTCAAGGTAAGTCGCTGCAAGACAAATAAAGTTGGTCAGAATATCTCATACCAATTAATAGATGTTGGAAAGTCAAGGGAGAGCGGTGAGACAGGGCCCAAACATAGGGAGAAATGATGTGTTCTAGAAAGAAGAAAGATTTGCTAAATGCATGCAACTTTGACATAGGAAGCCCCTCTTCCTTCTTGGAGAAGTTAAATATATTAGTTTTCTTTTATTTTGGGTTTTAGCACCAAGACAAATAAAACATTAAGAATGTTCCAAATATACTAGATTATTGATATGTATATTGAAGAGAGTGCAAAGATTGGAACCTATAGAGACTATCATTTCCAAGTAGCCTTTTTTTCTTTGCTGACTTGATTTCTATCAATAATAAATGTTATCAACAAAAGGCAGCTGTCACTGATATACTACCAGTCAGTTGAATACTAAAAAATGCTTCATAGATGATAGATGATTAGGAGGAAGCTTGTACAGTAGAATTAGGGTAGATAGGAAGCAGAGGGTTGAACCTGCACCTCTTTTCAGAGTTTGTTCCACTTGTGCCTTCAAATGAAAAGAGAGATGACATGTCTGTGCCTTTACGTTCTCTCTTAATCAAATAGTTCTATTTTCTTCTGTCATTTCTCTTTCTTTGCTTGCCTTTTCTTTTCCTTTCCTTTATTGTCTTTTTATACTTTCCTCTTTTCTTTCTCCATTCCTTATTCTCATATATCTTAGCCAATTTCCACTGATATTTGCATATAAAGCACTAATTACTTTTACATTTATTTAGCTTGACATAATTTTTGCAACGATACTTTGGCATTTAAATAACACATCGACCAGTGGTATTTAAGGCCTGTTGAAGCATCAATCAACATACTTAGTGTGTATGAAATAAATGCCAACACTATTAAATATTCCATTCATTGCCATTCATATGTATATGTTTTATATAATAACCACAATACATAAATAGGTAAAAATTATTTATTTTGTGTTGTTTTACTTTTCCCCATCACCATCACACAGTGTTATATTCTTGGGTCATGATCAGGAGAAACACTGAGCTGAGACAGTTGCAATGGTGCATCAGGATATTTGTGGCTTCTAGGTGGTTTCTGCTTTTGAGGGAGCTACCCTGAGAATTGAGAAATGTTGTGAGTAAATGTACTTTGGCAGATAAGATGTTTCACAATGCAAGCAAACCAACAGAGACTCTGGTACCTGATACAGCCAATTGAGGATTAAACATCCCAAGAGATATTTAGAGTGTTTATGCATCTTGTCGTGGCATTCAGCACAGGGTTATAGCACACACATAATTGGTGGTCTTGTAGTCCTTGGCAGATAGTATCAATAACTTCAAACTACATCTTTAAAGAATTGTTGTACCCAAGTTGAGAGCCCCAGAGAGACCAGTCAAGTACAGAATACAAAAGCAAGGTTTATTCTTTCCAGCTGGGAGTTCCCCATTACATGCAACACAGTGCAGTAGGGAAAGCTCCCATTCCTTATTTGGTGTTGACATTATATAAGCAAAAACCGCAAACCAGGTTAACTTAGGGTCATGGGGGTTGGTTTTGCTGAGTACAGGGTATGGACTCATTCTGCTTCTGCATATGCCCCTGCCCTCCCTCCAAGCAGTTATTTACTGCTCCTGTCTAAACCACAAAACTTGGTGTTGACAGGGGGCTAGCTGCTAGGGAAAGTTGGTCTGCACTTTTGCAAAGGGTCCTGTATCCAGCTAACTCTTGATGCTGCAAAGAGCTCAAGGCATGTGTGTCTTAACCAGCTCCTAACCAAGCAAACCTTTATAAAGTTTTCCATGTCCTTACAGAATAAGTTTTAAAAGTTCCTATTTTGTGTTAACCAATACTAACTGCACTACTACTTTTATTATTCTGTTAATGAGATTTCTAACATTTTGAAAGTATTTTGGCTCACCAGTGACTTCAACCACAGGGTTAGCTCTAGTACGATGTCAAGGGGAGAGGCATGCCTGTGGTGAGGGGTGGGAACATCAGGCCTGAATGCTGATTTGGGGGAGCTCTCCCCTGAGGACTGGTCCATCTCTCCTGATGCAGTATCTAGTGATGGGCAGGGCCAGCACAGCATGGTTACAATGACCTCCTGTGCTAACATGAGCTTTGGACATCATTACAGACTCTAGCTTCAGCAAAGATACAGACTCAGACATGGCCCTTGACAGAAGCTCATTGTGAGTATCACCGTGGCCCTTGTGGCATCATGACCCTTGGACACCAACATGGTATCAGACTGCTGACCAGACCCTGGGCATCTGCGGGGCCCTCAATAGTAGCAGGAGTCATGGACATCATCCCAGTCCCTGGCCACTACAGGGCCATGGACCCAGACATGGTCCTAGGCAGCAGCCAGGGACTGGACATCTCTATGGCCTCAGGTGGTATTCTCTTTCAAAGATTATAAGCAATATAATTTCATTAGATTGGACACTGTTGCAATGATAGATTAATCTCCCATGCCTATAAGCTTTTCTGTATTCACAATTTGAACAAACTTTATTTTCTATAGTAAGATCAAGAAAACAAATCGTGAGAATATGTACTTTCCATTTTTATATCTCTTTGCCACATATTTTACAGGCAGGATCTGGTACACGATCTTGAAGGAAGTTCTGTCCATTCATGGAAATGCTGTAATTACTTTTCTTTCTAGACTCTACAAAAAAGTCTTTAATTCACACAGAAACTTACATTTGAAGAGTGAGACCATGGAGTGCTATAGGTAGCTGAGACCACTTAACCCAGAGTTAAGGAGAAGAATGACCTTGATTTACCTGCTCTGGGGAGCTATGACACAAAGTAAGTTGAAGAAGTCAATATTGTGAGATACTGTTAGAAGGGAGAAAAGAGCTTCTAATGGAATTCAGCACTCCAGTGTTGATTTAGTGCAGATTATCTCATATATCTGTAATCAAAATTAGTTTGGAAGGTTTATAAAACACTTAAATTTGTACACTAATAGTCACAATTTATGTTATAATTCTGTATAATGTAGCATTCCTACTGCTAAAAACTATTACCTTACAGTGATTTCAGGTTGTATAATTCTGAGAAGGAATTTTCAGACTTAGAGTTATACTCTCTGATCTCCACAAGCACAATAGATTTTAGCTGTGCTGATGAATGTTCAATCATTTTACAGAATATTCATTTTTGTGCTTTATGATTCTAAGATGAAATGAGTTTCTTGTAGTGGGAGCTGAGGGCTGTGTTCCTGCCACCCCAACTCCTGACAGCCTGGCTAGTTTATGCCCCAAAATAACGACACACAAACTGTATTCTTTTAAACACTGCTTGCCCCATTAGCTCTAGCCCTTACTGGCTAATTCTCATAACCTGATCAAACCATCTCTAATAATCTGTGTAGCACTAGTCTTACCGGGAAAGATTCAGCATGTCTGACCTGGCGGCTGGCTGCATCGCGTCTGCTCTGGAGAGGAGCGGCATCGCGTCTGCCCCAGAGATGAGAGGAAATGGCATCTGAGCTCACTTCCTCTTCCTCCCCGCATTCTGTTCTGTTTACTCTACCCACCTATGTTCTAACCTATGAGGGCCAAGCAGTTTCTTTATTATTTAACCAATGACCTTCCTCCATCATTTCCCCTTTTTCTGTTTAAACAAAGAAGGAAGGCTTTAACTTTATCATAGCAAAATTACATATAGCAAAACAGTTATCAAGTAAGAATTACAGTTATAATATTTACATCTATTTTATCTTTATCATAAATAAGGAAAACTATAACTATCTATCTATTCTTCAACTCCATCAAAGACTCCAGAAGGATATAATATTACCTAAGTAAATGAGAAGTAAGCAACTTACAAAACTCTAGAAATCACAGAGACATCTCGCTGCCTGGACAGTCACCCAAAGTTCCTCTGTACTGTTGAGGCATCCATCTTTGGCCTACAGGTCCGTAGTATCCAAAGACATTTCCATGAAGCAGGAAATTTCAAAGACAGTTCAGTCACTATCTGCTGTGTCCTGCAGAATGTCTCGCAGACTCTTTCATGAATCAGGAACCCTGAAAGATCAGCAAGTTCAGCAGTCCTCTCTCTCTGTGGGTTCTCTGTGTCCAGTTTATACAACAGTCCAGGCAAGAGCAGTTTCTTGCCCAAATGGCTATCAAACTCCATAAGGATCCTCTTCGATGCCCATCTTCTTCTTGAAGTAGATTGGTGCTGCCAGGAGCAGAGTGTCTCATTGTCATGAAAAGTCCTAAGTTATTAAAACATTTAAAATGCCATATTCTATAATCTTTAAAAGATATGAAGAATGCCTATCTAAAATATATCTATGTACATCTAGAAAATCTAACATGACTACAAACTTGACTATTATAGATAACTATTCATTAACAACTTATATACATAACATTTTTACATGAGCTACACAATCACAATACCTTAATCTATATCAGAAATACATATACATATAACAAAATTGACCTTAAATTTAAATCACTAATGCAAAATCCATATCAATGCAAATTATTCATACCTATATCATATCCCCCTTTAAATGTAAAAGAACATTTATAAACAATATTTGGGAATATGGACGTAGTTATTTCTCTCCAAACTGCTCCCTGCTGAATGGGGGCGCTGTTATTCAGATCTTTTATGGGATAACCTGTCTGCTAGGTTCATCTCAGTAGGCAGTTGAGCAAAGTAATTTTTTGAGGGTGTTCACAGCAACCTTTCGGGAGGGTGTGGTCTATCATACCATATTGTGATAGAAGTAATCCACAGCGTCTCATCTTCTGTGAAAACAAAAGAAAAAATTCTTTTCCAAAGTATCATATCCTTAGATCCAAATTCTGAAGTCAAGGTATTTTGAAAATATCTATCTTGGATTAGTTCATCAGCATTTATAAACAAATATCTTTTAGCAGCTGTTGCTCCTTCCTCAGCATTCAAACAATTCAAAGAGAGCATAATAGCATACAGTATCAAAATTCTCATTGTATTTTCCATCTTTGTGCAGCTTTATTTTAACCTCTATTTCATTTATTTTTACTTTACTTTTATTTTATTTTATTTTTGAGACAGGTTCTCTGTATATATTTGTCCCAAAATAACTCTGTAGACCAGACTGTCCTTGAACTCTCAGAGATCCTTCTGTCTCTGCCTCCCAGGGATTGGGATTAAAGGCGTGTGCTACTACACCTTGAAGTCACAGAGGTCTGTTTGTCTCTGCCTTTTAGGCACTGGGATTAAAGGCGTGTGCTACCACACCTTGAAGTGACAGAGGTCAATATCCCTCTGCCTCCCAAGTGTTGGGATTAAAGGTGTGTACTACCACACCCAACTACTTTCTTTCTTTTTTACTTTTAAGAATTTTAACCTTTAGCCTGCATATATTTTTAAACACACTGTAAATCATTTAAAGGTTTTCTTTGTCTTTGAATCTCTCTTTACTGTATATCTCTCTTTTTCTGACCACACAAGCCTTTAGATTACTGAGCAATGTGGGTAGGACTAAAGCCGTGGCTTTGCCAGCTAAATCTAGCCCATTCCTTAGCTTTCCAGCCTCATGGCGGAGGTACTGCTGGAGCCATTTTTAGCACCACAACTCTATGGCATTTCAAGGTCCCTGCCAGCAAGCAAGTTGCAGCATTCTGCTCACAGATCACACTCATTTTGACTGACTGCCTGAAAGAGTTAGAGTTTGCCCTGGCAGGACAGACCAGAAAGCCAGCATTTTAAATAAAACAGCACAACTTTTTTTCCGGCTATGGCTGAAAACAAACAAGCATGTAGTTAGCTTTTATCAATACCATTTAAGTGTTTCGTTGCAGGACCTCTTAATGAGCTGCAGGATTTTGCAACTAAAGCTGAGTCATGAAACCTCTCTTAGATGAGAGCACCCGAGAAATTACTGCTACCAAGAAAACATGCTTTACTCTATTCTTTCGCAAGCTTTCTCAGGCTTTCTGTAGATTCAGTGCCCCACATTGGGTGACATCTGTAGTGGGACTTGCAGGCTGTGTTCCTGCCGCCCCAGTTCCTGACAGCCTGGCTAGTTTATGCCCCAAAATAACGACACACAAACTGTATTCTTTTAAACACTGCTTGGCCCATTAGCTCTAGCCCTTACTAGCTAATTCTCATATCCCGATCAAACCATCTCTAATAATCTGTGTAGCACTAGTCTTACCAGGAAAGATTCAGCATGTCTGACCTGGCGGCTGGCTACATCGCGTCTGCTATGGGGGGGAGCGGCATCGCATCTGCCCCAGAGAGGAGAGAAAATGGCATCTGAGCTCACTTCCTCTTCCTCCCCACATTCTGTTCTGTTTACTCCACCCACCTATGTTCTAACCTATGAGGGCCAAGCAGTTTCTTTATTATTTAACCAATGACCTTCCTCCATCAGTTTCTTTACATTAAGGGAGATTAGAGTTATTCAACAATAACTCTTTCTCAATAAAGGAGTTTGGACCATATGCAGACTTTACTTGCATAAACAGAAACAGACATTTAAAAGCTTATTAACAACTGGGATAAATGTTGCTGATTTAAGAAATGCTTTTTGTGAAGTGAATAAAGGAAAAATCCTGCTACAAAAATTCTTTTAAATTTTGTTTATATCACAGTCGAGGTGACTCTGCAAATTGTGGCATTAGTTACTAAACAGAAAATGAGATACTCTAATGGTGATCATTAAACCAAATAACTTGTCACAAACTATTTGATTGCTTTAAGAAGACTCATCTTTTATTACATCTTAAATTAAACAAGGAAACCAGAAAAAGCCCTTTTCTAACAGTAATAGTAAAGCATAATGAGCATTAGCTTACCGACATAATAATAATAATAACATACAGAATGAGTGCATTGTGCTTACCTTTCAGAGCCAGCAATGTTGACTCAAACTTCCTTTTCAATGGAGTGATTAGGGAAATTGACTTTATTATTAGCAGAGATGGCCTCAGAGAAAATAACTATCACGGATTTCCTTTCCCAGAAAGGGTACTTTTCCTTCCATTTCCTCCTCAGAAGTCTTGATGTCATTCATATACTGATTTATCATAAGCTTCTTTTTCCCTAATAGTAATTCCTGTTAAGAAAACATAAAGCAACAGCACTATAATAATATGTACATCCAGAAAGTTAAATGGGAATCCTGTGACTTTTGTTTTTATGTATGGGTACCATTTTTTCCGCCACATTTTAAAGCTAAACTGAAGGAGGGAAAATGTTGCTAGAAGATAAAGTTACCAGTGAGGTGGTGTATCTTGTTTTCTGTTTATTTCCAAGTAATGTTTTATACTCTGTATTTCCAAGGTCCTAATAGATATACACTGTCTTCCTCTCCAGGCTAGTATTCTTGGTTCTATTGATTAGCTGGCTAATAAAAGGTAATTCATGAAATCCAGAAAATTATGGGACAACACAGTGAATATCCAATTTTAACACAGATGACTAATGCACCATCCACAGTAGATCTGAATTTCCTTTTATCAATGTCTTCTCATTTGAGTGAAAATTATATACAAAAATTGCTTATCTCGCCCCCCAAATTTTGTATTTGACCTTTTCCTAAATAAGTAAAAATAGAATGAAGTTCAATTAACACATGCAAATTAACATAGAAGTCATCTATTTTAGCATTGTGTTACCCCAATATATTATTCCTATTGTCCTCACTCCTAGTTCAAGAACATCTAATCATGTGTTTTCCTACTTTTTCATAAAAATACCTCCCTCATTACTGTATCTTATCAGTAAATAAAACATACAAATAAAGTTTATCATAAGAATAAGTAAGCCGGCATAAATGCATTGGAGAAGAACTATGAAATCTTACAAGCCAAAGGTGACTGGTGGGAGTCGGGCTCAAATGCTTCCTTTCGCCTGTGCTTCAGCTACTATGGTATACAACAAAGGGAAAAGAAGTCACCATTAACTCTGAGAGTCAGCTTTTATAGGTCAGTTGAGAGTACTTTTATCAAAAAATTCAAAGATAACCAAATAAAATGACAGAGCACTTCAGCACACTCTAGGCATGCGTCAGTATGCTGTCTCTCCACAGAACCCACATTAAGCACATCTTTACGATACTTGAAAATTATTGCAGTAACTGACTTTAATATGAAGGCTTCAACATTTTATTTGTTGGTGAAGTTTTATTGTAATGTCCTTCATGTTTGTATTTTTTATCTCTTTCTAAAAAAATATTTTATTAATTGAGAGTGGGGTCTTCTACTTGTAATCTCCATAGGCTTTTACGGTTCTCTCAGGACAACATTCAAAATCTTTCTTTGAATATTTTTGAACATATTTAATATTATTGCTTCCTATATTAATCCAGAGACACAACCTTTGTTGAAATACGACTAAAATGGTAGAAATTTTACACTTAACTTCACAATAGAAGATAACAAGTGTTTAAATTTTTTTTAAGTCTACAACAGCACTGTGTGAGATACTAGTCAACCCTGATCTAATTTATCACTGCAGGTATCAGTCTACCCTCTCAGTAAGGGGCATCTGTATGTTGAATCTGTGGCATGCCAGCCAGTGCCTTTGCCCTCTTTCCCAAAAGCTGCTATGTGACAGATTATCTGTAAACCACTGTGAGACATAAATTGATCATGATCCTTAAGTGTTTGAAATAAGAAAAAAGTGGAGAATTATTTATTTGCTAGACTCAGGGTATGCCTGAAACAGAGAACCCGAGAGAACCTGGAGAGGTGCAAAATCTATCTCCTTGATAGAAGGAATCTTGAGCCTTTATAAAGAGAGTTTTATAACTCAATCTCCCAGTACAATGGACACTTTCTTCCTGTGGCTCTCCTGAGAGCCCTGCCTTGAATGGTGTGGTTGCATAAATATAGGTGCTTGTTCACAAGGTATCAATACATCGATGCATTCTTCTCCACTGTAGATGTCACCTCCAATAAGCTCCGTCAGTCATGTGTTTTCCCTTGAACCCAAACTTCCCCTCTTCAACAAGCCTTGCCCCACTCAAAAGCTTGTCGGTCATCATTTAATTCTCAGGACAAAGACAGCCATCTCCTAGGTTTCTTTTCTTTTCCCAGAAAACTTCGAAATAATAAAACCTGGGCTTATTCAATGTAGAATTATCACTGTTAAACAAAGTATATAAGGAAATATGTGTTTATATAATTGACCAATATGACTAGTCTAATTCTACTCTCAATGGAATTATTGTATGTGGCTGACTTATGAAATATGAACATGTTTTCATTTAAATTTTTAATTCAGTAACAAAAATGATAATTCATATTTAGAGTTTAAGATGCACAAGACATTTACACATACTATTTTAGTTGTTCATTATAAAACCTCAAAAACAAAGTTCGGAGTATTGGAAATTAATTTGCTCAAATTTCTGTAACTACTCATGACAAAAATTGGATGTGAACATAGGTGATCAAATTTCAAGTCTTACTCCATCCATTTGCCTGCAAAATTCAAAATGTCGTTATTTTTATCTGCTGTGTAGTATTCCATTGTGTAAATGTACCACATTTTCCTTATCCATTCTTCAGTAAAAGGGCATTTAGGTTATTTATAGGCTCTGGCTATGACAAACAATGCTGCTATGAACATAGTTAAGCACAAAACATCATTTGAGAGAGGTAACACAGACCCAGAAAGACAGTTATCGCATGTACTCACTCTTAAGTTGTTTTTAAACATAAAGTAAAAAAAAAAAACAAAAACAGCCCATAAATCACAATCCCAGAGAACCTAAACAATGAGAACCCTAAGAGAGACATATATAGCTGTAATCTACATGGGTAGTAGAAAAAAGACAATATCTCCTGAGTAAATTGGGAGCATGAGGACCATGGGAGAGGGTTGAGGGAGAGGAGAAGCAGGGAGGGGAGCAGAGAAAAATGTAGAGCTCAATAAAAATCAATACAAAATTCAACTCTGAAATTATAATACTGAAACATAGTCCTTCCTTTAATTAGCTTTGGGGTTGTTTTGGATTTTGTGGAACTCTGAGGTATCAAACAGTGGAACTTTGAAAATACAAGATTATCTTTGATGTTTTCAGAATTGGACTGTTGTATGACTGACATAAAGTATTGGATGGTAAATGAAAGGTCTTATGACCTCATCAAATGCCATACAGGTGGGAGGACACATCAGGTGCTTGGCACTGTATGTTAAATAAAATCAGGCTAACAAAAGGAAGCTTCTAACTGTGGCACTCAACTGAAGGCAATTTAAAGTATTTGGTAAGGATAGTGGTGATTCCAATCACCAAAGGGTGAACAGGACAATAGCTTGCAGTAATGAGATGGACGAAAAGACAGTGTCAGTACAATCTCTTTTAAAGCAACCTCGATTTCACAAGCACATTCCTACTTAAGCAAATCCATGCCGAAAATGGTTTTCTTTCTCAGTTTGGTCTATAAACACATCTCCAGCATTCTCTTGATTGCTTCACTTCACAAATATACTTTATAGCAACACGCCCAATTTAATGTGCATCATTTATAGTTTGAGAACACAGAATTGGAAATATATGTGTTTAGTAATAATCGGAATGTATTATGGTTAGGCAAAACTCAGGTCACTGTGACATACTCATGATTTAAATTCAAAGTAGGGTTTTTCTTTTCCAAACCTAATTTGAAGTAACAAACATGATCTTACTTTTTGAATTAGCCTGTGACACAAATAAAAGCTTAAGTAAACATTTTGAGGCACTGGCATTGTATATTTTATGGTAATCTTCCTTGAAAATAAGTAAATTTTGAGAAGCTGGGCTAATTCTTTCCCAGGGTCTTGTTTGTTAGAAGGTACCCAGTGGAAAACAACGAGTGCCAGGGAGACAAAGAGCTTCTGGAAGCTGTAACTCGGGGGGGGGGGGGGTGGGCATAGAAATTCAGATGGCTGCATGAGCTTTCCTAGAGCCTTGGTTAATACCCTGAGTTCCCTCTTTCTGAAACACAATGTTTGACAAAGAACCTAAAATTAACGACAAGATTTCTTTGTTTCAAAAAGTTAGTCATTTTTGTAAGCAACATGTGTATGGACCTTAGTCTAAATTATGATTCAACTTTATGAAATTTTGTTTTGCAATTCCCTTTCCAATTCACCTCAGTTACCTCTCTTATTCTATTTATTAATTGTTACAGAGCTGGCCATACCCTTCCTGTTTACTTAAACCTTGTATTTGATTAATGTAATAAAATATATTGCAAGATAGAGATTATCTAAAACAATTATGCTAATGCTATATATCATGTATTTAATAAGGCTGACTTGATGGTGTGTATGTCATGACTCAGCAATCAGAAGACACTTAATGAATATTCAGGGCATCTCCAGTTCATGTACTTCCAAGTTGGTATCAAAACAAATATGCTTCAAGAATGAAGAGTGTGAATAAGTGGGGGATTAATTGAAACAGAAACTACAGCAAATTAACTTTGAGCAGATGGAATTTGATTCAAACAGGATCAGGTAGGAAATTGCCCTGTCTTAAAGGTGCTATTCAAAGTGACATGTTTCCTAGCCATGAGTACAAATCAGTAGATTTATGCATTGTGCTTTAAAGAAGTATATATTAGAAAGAGCATTTGGAAATAAAAAATTGAAATGATGCAGGAGAAGACCCTTGGATATATTGTTAAAGTGCATTTTCCAAAAAAGGTGCAGCTCATTTGAGCTTGACATTATCTGAAATCTAAAATTATTAAATACACTATATTAGGATGCCTAGGGGGATTATGTGTGACAGGCAGAGAATTGAATTCAATAGATGTCAAGGCAGAGTAAGGGAGGACCAGTGTAGTTAAAGCTATTACTCACAAGAACCGACTAGGTAAAAATCCATGTGATAATTTCTTTCGGTTGACCAATATTTAGGAGTAAACATGGTTTGACATATGTACCTTAAGCACACGCTGAAGTGACATGTGCTGCAGGAGGACCTTCTGCTCCTTCACCCAATAGCCACTGAAGTATGAACCCATTGGCTGAAGGAGCTGAAGGTACTCCCCCAGAAGACATGAAAGAAAAACTTAAGTTTCTCTTGATCACTTTGAAACAAATAAGCTTCGCCATTCCTTCACAGGGTTCAGAGTGAAGGAGAGGTGAGGCAGCTTAGTATTGTTTGTGTAGTAGCATAGGAGAACAATAATAATAAGCATGGGTAGAAAACTATTGAAAATCATTTCCTTATTAAAAATTTGCTTTCTTTACAACAGTCGAATTGTATAACAGCTTCTCCTTCAATGTCCTTAACCACATTTTCCCTTGACTCCAAATGTAGCATTCCTGAGAATACTTTCTAGTTAAGATGAAGGGAATCTCAGATGTGAATGAGTAGTACAGCCGTTTAATTGCCACACAGAACCTTTGATAACAAAAGACGATGAGAAGATTATTCAGAGTCACAGCCCCCCATTTTATAAAGGATCACAAGAGGGCTGTGTCTATATGTTTATTTATGCAACTGTCTGCACATTCCTGTGGACATCCTTCTGGCATTTGCATGCACAACATCCAAATTCAGCATCTCTTTGGGAGGATTGAGTCATTTAGAAGCAAGAGAAATGACAAGCACTGACAAATCTTTCTGCTGGCCCTTAATGTCAATCTTTAATAGAGCAAGCCTGTTCTAGGAACTGCTGTTGCAATTGGAACCCAGTAATTCCAGAAAACAGGCAAGAGCTTCTTGGCTCTCTGTCATGCAGAGTTTGACCTGGCCTGAGGTTAGTTATACAGAGGCAGGGTCCATATAAATGTAGACAGAATAAAGAAACATTTTAGTCTGTGCAAAGATCTCATAGGTGTCTTAGCTGAGCAACCACACTGTTCAGAAGTACAATAAAAATCTGAGTAAACATTTCCCATCTCTTCCTCTCCCTCTCTCCTTCTCTTCCTCTCAGCCTTTCCCCCTCCCTCTTTTCTTCCCTCTTGTTCTTATTTTAATGAAAGCAGATCTAACATCTTATGGGATAATTCAGTTTAAGAATTCATTTTTTGGATCAAGAAACAGTTTAAAAAGGAAAAAAAATGATTCATTAAACATCATGGCTCATCTCTCCAGGCTAGGGATAATAAATATTGAAGAGAATAATTTGGTGTTTATGAAATTGTTACCATAGAATATGCAATATTCAAGTGTAAGTGTATGTGTTTAAGAGTATAGGAGTGCGTTTAATTATATGTATGCTAAAGTGCTTATATGTACATGTTTAATATTTTTATCTTGTTAAATTCTCTAGGTTTTGTCATCAGGTTACTTTAACCTTTCAAAATTCACAGGTAATAATTCTTGATTGTTTTCCTTCTGTTAGGTAAATATTCACATAGCTCTTGTTTTACTATAGAAATGGATTTGATTAATAACCTGACCACAAAATTATATAGTCTCTGTGATTATGTTATCCTTGTCCAGATCAGTTGTTCAACTGATTCATTACAACAAAGAGAGGATAGGCCTCTATAACTGGCAATTTATGTATTAACTTAGGACACCTATTGTATGCCTATATATTGAATAGCACCTTTGGCAAATGCCCAATGGAAACACACATTTGAGTATAAATGTATGTATTCCAGGGGGAACTTGACAAGACAAGTGTCTATTCTAAAAGTCCTGGAAGAAAATTTTGATGCATTTTTTTGTGTGGACAAGTGTTTATGGATTTTTGTGTGCACACGTGTGGCTATATGTTTGCCAATATGCTTGCACACACATGCATGGGCTAGTTCTCATCATTTCAGCTGTATTGTCTGGGAAGTAAGCCCCAAGGATCATTATGCCTCTATGTCTTCAGCACTGGGATCACAATCTTTTACATGGGTAGTGAGCCTTGAGTCTCAGGTTTTCATGCTTGCATGGAAGCACTTTGACAAACAAGCCATCTCTCCAGCCCTTTACCTTTTGTTTTCAAAAGTATCTTGGTTGAGTTAACACCAGTAGAAAAAATACTGTGCATTGCTTAAAGTGAGCATCTATTATGACATTGGTTGTGCATGAGACACAAAAGAACTTAGCAGACACAGGCTTCTAACTCCACAATAGAACTGGAAAACCAAAGCATATTAAAAACATCACCATAGAATGGCATACAAATGCATCTCCCAGATTTAATTATGGTTTATAATATATACTAGTGGATCGAGTTCATAAAATAAAAAGATCTTGTCAGTTGTGAGCCCAAAGAACAGTGATGTGGACAACTTTGCTGTGGACAGTGAAAGACAAGTGAACACCAAGTGAAACTGTGCCTCTCACATGTTCATGTAACCACACAGAAGGCACAAAGCATGTCTTCCAATAGCATGTTTCAAGGTAAGCATGAAATATACAGAGAGACACAGAGAAGTTTCCCTGCTCTTGATAGACCTTCCATGAGCAGTCTGTACCATCGTATGTACCTAGTCTTATTCAAATAGATATCAGAAGACAATTGCCTTTGCTTGAGTCTGTATTTTACTAAAAGAAAGGCTTAGAAGATCAGGACAGTAAATCTCAAATTCATACTTTTCAAGTCTTAGTACATCCGAAACTACAGACGTCATCTAGAACAGTTTATTTTATATTAAAATTACACAGAATATAAGCATGCCCATGAAATGGAATATTTGAAATTTATATTTGTTTACTGAGAAGTTAAGTCTTAAAATAAGTGGAAAATTAACTGTTGATACAGTGAATATATCACCAATTTAAAAATGATAAAGTAGTTTTGTACATGAAAATTACAAAACCTTGCTGAATGTATATATAAAGAATATAATTCTTTAAAAAATATTTTACCACCATGGGATTATCTTAGAATATTATGTATACTACAAAATAATACTAATTCCCATTACTTCAAAAAAAGTAAATATATTTTTTTAAATGCAGCTTTTTCTCTTCCACGTAAATAGTTCATAAAATAAGAAGATATCTCATATTAATATTTTTTTAAAATTTGTATGGAAAAGTTCTTTGGTTGTTTGACATAGTAAGATGAGTATTGTACTAACTCATAGTAGTTAGCTTTGCCCAGTTCAGCACGGTAGCCAATGAGCTTTAACTGAAGTGTGATTATTTCTAACTAACAACAATTGTATAAGAACTACTCCACTGGTATTAGGATGGAAATAAATCAGACAAACAAACAACTCATTCATGTAGTGAAATGTATCAGTAAAAGTAAAAATAAGAATATGTTTAGATTTCATTTTTTCCAAGTTTTGTGGTTCCTTTACATTTTCTACCTCCTATTTTCTTGTTCCTTCCAACACCACAGCCCTGTGTATTACAGGACAACTGGATTTGTTTTCATCTCAGGAATAAGTCCTGAATTTGAAATAAATAACTCTTGCACTTTCTCGAGTAGTAATATTTTCTTGATTAAAAAAAATACAGTTAAAGAACAATGTGCTTGTTCACCTGCATAAACCTGAATGATTAAACTGTACAGTTGTGTTGCAGTTATGAATTCATTTTTGGGGGTATGGGAAACCAGTTTTCTTTCTACACACTTTGAAGAACAATAAAAAACTCTTTGCAATATGATTTCTGAGGAAACAATCATCTCAGGGGCTTCTGTGGGCAAACCACTTCTGTAGTACCTACCTTTCTAATTTAAATCTCTCTCAAGGTCTGATAGATCCTGTCAACCATGATGCTTGTCTATGATTGTAATTCCAAAATTACCTGTAGCATTTTATTTGAAAAACCACAAATATCTTAATACCTTTATTTGAAATTCAGAACCATGTCTTCCCTACCTACTGCAAACTTCCTTATGGACACAAATTAAATTTAGTCTTTTATGGTTGTGATCAATTTATTCAACTTCCAATTCCTTTTCTTTTGTTTCTAATAGAGAAAATCATTTAACTGAAAGAGAATATTTACCCTGCCATACAAATTTTCATGGGTCACCCTCTTTTCCTTAAAAATGTTGAGGCATGCAAGTAATAACAGCACATATACTGAGCTTGCTCAATTTTCTTACGAAAAATGACAAAGGAGCTTGGAACAAGCATAAACAAAATCAAATAAGTAAGAAATGTAAGTATGGTCTGTACACATGACTTACATCCTAACAATTGTAATAATTAGTCATTGTAGAAATGAAAGTCTTTTACTTCAGTACAAATAATTCAATTAAAGACATCTGGGAGACTTGCTATAGACTTGAATTCATTCACTATGTCTTCCTGAGCCTCGGCCTGTTTGTATTGGCAAAAGGCTGTTGAAGTGAGAGTTTCTTTTTTTCTGTGGCTAAATAAGTGTCTGTAGAGAGACATGAATCTAAATAATTCACCGTCTTCTCACACATCTTCCTTAACTCTCATATTTTGCAGAACATTCTATTACCTGACACTTCTAACCTATTACATTAGACTTGTAATGAGTCTGTTCACCAAAAGACAATAATTATTGATACAAATGTTCAAGTGACCATTGTCCATGAAATCATTCTTCTAGAGGTAAGAGGATTGGAAATTAAAAATTACATAGTATATGCAAATTTTCCTAAGAAAAGACAAAATTATCAAGTGCATTTTACAAAAGTAAGATTTTGAAATACTACAATGAATGGTTTTGTTATGTTTAATTCCCAGTAATAAGTATCAATTTATAAACTATCATAAGCAAGGAATTCATTTCAATGAGATGGTTGATTAGCTCAATAGTCCCTATCAAGTAACCATAGAAATTATCTTTATAACACAAAATTGGCACCAGAAAGCTATTCATATCTCATAAGCATGGTTGACTACAGGAAATTGCCTGCTGAATTATTGTTTGCCTTCAAGTAAATCCTGAATTGCTCATCAGCTCCTGGGGCTACAAATACAGAGCATTTTAGAAATGTGTTGTCCAAGTATATTTGCATATTACATTGTACCTTACTCATTAAAAAGGATACATATGTAACTGAAACTTTATTAGCAACTTTTTCCTAGAAATGCATCAAAATTATAAAAAGGAATCTCATTTTTGAAGTGAAAATGAATAACTATATTAGAATAAAAACTGATATTATTCTGCTTGAAACAGGACCAATATAGATATTTTCCCCAAAGCACAAAATTTAGAATCCATATAAAAATGTAAAATAAATGAAGAATGATCAGTGTCTTTTAACAATTTATATGTAATTTTAAATTATGTAATTAGTTTTGACATCTATAGTCACATATTAAACCACAAATATGATCATAATAGCATTAGGTATTCAGTACTCTTTAATTAAAAGTTTAGTTTCTTGTCTCTTAGTTCTTGGAGCCTTCAGTGTTGGAGTACAGGTGATTCACTTTTGTACAGGGGTAACATGGGCTCCCTACAAAAATCTTTCTGTAAGAAGATAAGACCAGCTGGAGATAAGAAGGCTGTAGTGATAAACAGGCTCTGCACATTATGAGAACTTCTTCAGATGAATCCTCATCTCCTGAGATATTGCAAAACAATTCTTTCTCTTGACCTTCATTTCCTCATTTGCTGCCTGGCTACTATAATGGTCCTCATAAAAGTGTGTCCACTTCCTTTCTTTATTCTTTTTTCCAAAGCAGAAACCTTAGTGTATGTTTCTTTTTTTTTTTTTTTACTTTTTAAATTGAAATAGTATTTTTTTTATTATTTTAAGGAAAATAGATTCTTCTCTCATACAATTCATTGCAAACACAGTTTTCCCATATCTTGGTACCTCCTTCTCCTCCCTTCTTCCCCAGATCTACTGCCACTCCTCCTCTCAGAAAAGAGCAGACTTCCAGGAGACTACAACCAAACATGACTAAATAAGCTACAATGAAACAAACAACAACAACAACAACCTGGGCGGTAGTGGTGTATGCCTTTAATCCCAGCGCTTGGAAGGCAGAGGCAGGCAGATCTCCGTGAGTTTGAGGCCAGCATGGTCTACAGAGCAAGTTTCAGGACAGGGTTCAAAGCTACAGAGAAACCCTGCCTCAAAAAACAAAAACAAAACACAGAAACAAACAAAAAAACAGAAACAAGCTACAGTGAGACAAGGCAAAAGCTCTCATGTCCAAGGCCAGACTAGGCAATTCAACAGGCAGAAAAGAGTCCCAAGAGCAGGTAAAAGAGTCAGGTACACACCCACTACCACTATTATGAGAACCCCAAGCCATAACATGTATGCAGATACCTGGTGCAACCCATGCAGACCCTGTCCTTGCCATTTCAGTCTTTGTGAGACCTCATGAGCCCTATGTGGTTGACTTAGTGTGCCTTCTTCTTCTGGTGTCCTCCATTCCATCTGACTTCCTTTCATTGGTATGGGATTACATACCAATCCCAGTTCCCACCTGTCCTCTCCTCCCACTCCCCCAACCTCTACCCTCCCACCCCCATCCACTCCTCAGAAAGGCTTTCCATGTGAAGTCAACAAATTCTGGCACATCATGTTGAGGCAGGACTACCACCCTCCCCGCTATATCTAGGCTGAGCAAAGTATGCCTCCCAAGACAATGGACTCTAAAAAATCAGTTCAAGTACTAAAGGTAAATCCTGTTCCCACTGCCAGCGGCCCTACAGACTGTCCCAGCCACACAACTGTTACCCATATTCAGAGGGCCTAGTTTGGGCCTACAGAAGTTCCCCCACTAGATATTTCTTGAGAATTTTTCAACCATTTGAGATTTCTCCACAGAGAATTATCTGTTTAAAACTGTATCCTGATTTTTAATTGGAATTTATTTGAGATATAGTGTCTTGAGTTCTTTATAAATTTTGAACATTAGCTTCTATCAGATGTGGGGTTGGTAAAAATATTTTTTTGTTCTGTAGGCTGTAATTTTGTCCTACTGACAGCATCCACTGTTTTACAGAAGCTTTTCAGTTTTATGAGGTGTCATTTATTAGCTGTTTATCTTCTTACCTGCACTACTGGTGTTTTGTCCAGAATGTTGTCTCCTGCAGCAATGCATTCAAGGATAATTCTTCCTTTATCTTATGTAAGGTTCAGTGTCTCTGATTTTATGTTGAGACCTTTGATTCACTTGGACTTGAGTTTTGTGAAGAATGGTAAATATGGATCTTTTTGTGTTCTTCTACATGCAGACATCCAGTCTGATCAGCATCATTTGCTAAAGACGCTTTCCTTTTTCCAGTGAGCATTTCTGGTTTCATCAAAAATCAGATGTCCCTAGGTGTTTGGATTTACATCTGCATCTTTAATAAAAAATCCATTGATTGTTGTGTCTGTTTTTATGCCAGTGCCATGTGGTTGCTATTACTATAGCTCTGTAGTACAGCTTGAAGTCAAAGACAATAATACCTCCATAAGTTTTTTTATTTTTCAGGGCTGTTTTAGCTATCATATATATATACATATATATATATATATGTATATATATATATATTCAAAGCTGAGAATTATTTTTTCACGTTCTGCATAAAATTGTATTGAAATTTTGATGGGGATTGTTTCAAAAATGCAGATTGCTTTCTGTAGAATGACCATTTTTACAATATTAATTCTACTGATCCATGAGCATGGGAGATCTTTCCATCTTCTTATTTTCAAGGCCTTTCACTTGCTTGGTTAGAGTTACCTCAAGATACTTTATATTATTTGAGGTTATTGTGAATATACTGTTTCCCTGGTTTCTTTGTCACTTGTGTATCTGTCTTTTTGTCACTGCTGACTTCAATCCTTAACCACTGTGCCCCAAACAAAAAGACCTCCACTTTTTTGAAAGAAATACCACTACAGTTTAAGCCACATATTGACATTTACCTACTGAGAGTGGGTGACTTTAATAACCAGCACTTGTCAAGGCAACCAGACAAAAACTAAACAGAGAAATGTTGAAACTAACAGATTTTATAAATCAAATGGAACTAACAGATTACCTATAGAACATTATACCCAATCCCCAAAGAATCTACCTTATTCTCTGAATCTTGCAAAATACTCTTCAAAACTCAACACATATCTGGCACAACGCAAGTATCAATAGATAAAAGAAAATTGAAATATCCCAGCATTCTTCAGGCAGCCATGGATTAAATCTGGACATCAACAGCAACAGAAAGTTTATGAACCCATGGAAACTGAAAAAAATTCTACTGAATAAAAAACAGGTCAAGATATACATAAATAAAGAAATTAAGAACTTTCTAAAATTCAGTGAAAATGAATAAGCAACATACCCAAGCTTATGGAACATAATAAAGGCAGTGCTAGAAATAAAGTTCAGAGCACCAGGTGCCTATATTAAAAAAATTGCATAAATCTCATACTTGTGTCCTAATGGTACACTTCAAAGCTCTAGAACAAAAAGAAGCAATTGCACTGAAGAGAAGTAGATGGCAAAAATAATCAAATTGAGGTCCAAAAATCAATAAAATAGAAACAAAGAAAATAAGTAAAGAATCAAGGAAATGAAGATTTGGTTCTTTTTGAAAATTAAGATAGACAAAACTTTATTTAAACTAACTAAAAGACACAGAAAAAAATATCCAAATCAACAAAATCAGAAACATCAGTAATCAAGGAAATCCAAAGACATGCATTAAATCCTGTTCTCCACAAAAATGGAAAATCGAAAAGAAATGGATAATTTTCTCAATAGATACTACTTATCAAAGTTAAATTAAGATTGGATAAGCAACTTAAATAGATCTATAATCCTGAAAGAAATAGAAGCAGTCATTAAAAATCTCTTAATCTAAAAAGCCCAGGGCCAGATAGCTTTTGTGAAGAGAGTTCTGCCACAATTTCAAAGAAGATTAATGCCAATACTCTTCAAATATTTCACAAAAGAGAAGCAGAAGGAACACTCCTAATTATTTTATGAGGCACAGTCAACCTGATACTCTAACCACCTAAAGATTCAACAAAGCAAGAGAGTTACACACCAGTTTCCCCATAACATAGATGAAGAAAAAAAAATTCAATTAAATACTTCTAAACTGAATCCAAAATCATATCAAAAACAGTATTCACCATGATCAAGTTGGCCTCAGCCTAGAGGTGCAGTAATAGCTCAACATATAATAATCAATCAGTGTGATCCACCATATAAACAAACTGTAAGAAAAACAGCACATGATCCTCATTAGATGTGGAAAAGTCTTTGACCAAATGGATAACCCCTTCACAATGTATTTCCTATACATTAAAATGAACATTCTCTTAAGAACCTACAAGTTATTGCTTTCCTCCTTCATGTAAAATAGACAGTTGATGTACATGCTAGATTTAACTTAGTTATGTTTAATTTAATCACGTAACACACCAGAAAACAGAAATCTGAACTTAATTTTATTTTAAAATTAAAGAAATACATTTTTGTATGAATAAATTATTGTTCAGTTGCTTAAAATTCTGATGTTCTTACACATCTTATTTGTATATGCAAAATTAGTCATTAAAGATTGATGAATAGAAAATAGACTTTAGAGTGTTCAATTTGCCATGAAAATATTAACTACTTGGACAACATAATTGGCAAACATAAATCCTTTACAAAATATGCTTGATTGTGTCTCTAACTTTATGAATTAATAAACATAAACAAGTCATATAGGCAAAGATAGCAATATTTTTTGGGAATACTTCCCAGACACACAGAATACTCTCTCTCCTCTCATAACCCACACATGCATTCTCTTTCATTTCAAAACACAGTAGACAATTGGCAGGAGCCCAAAATGCCCTTTTATGTAGCTATTTAAAAAGTGCCCCTTAGAATTTTGCAATTCTAGTAACATGTATAACATCCATGGTTATTTTGAGTTATCATTTTATATTAATATTGATAAAATTATATCTGCAAAATAATATAAATATCATTGTAAAATTAGATTTCCTTTTTAACAAGGCACATTAATCAGATTATTTTATAATTAATAAAAATGCTATAAGTTATTATATATTTGGTGCCAAAAAAGATAACATAACTTTGTGATTATTTGTTATGACATATAGGAATATTTTCATTGTAAGCACAATAAAAGTAAATATATGACATGATGGAATGAGCAATTATAACTTCCTGCTGTTCAATCAGGCAGACTTCTACACAGAATCAACATAAAAATTCAAATAACTACAGTTTATAAAGTCGTATTTCACAACAACAAAATATGTAATCTCCAGTTAGTAACAAAAAGTATGTAAAAGCTTGTCTGTACTTAAACCAATGTCAGTGTCATACTGTATGAAATAGGAAAAGAATATCAGGAAGTCAGCATTAGAAAGCATAGCTTTTTCCAGTAAAGAAAACATATGTTTAATGCATAGAGCATTATTTCTTCTAGGTAGCTTATTTAGAGTATGGAGAGGCATGGGGAGCATGAAAGTAAGAATCATCTAACAGTAAAGTAATGGACACCAGTGCACTCACTGGACCTTGATGAAATGTACCTGACCCAGGCTTCTGCTTGTTCCTCGCTGGAATTCGTTTCTTTTTATCTACAACACAGACTATTCCTATGTTGGGGAAAAACTTGCTTTGCTCAGTCTGGTACACAGAACCTACATCACTTCCCTATGAGAAGAAATTATTTTTATTGTAACTTACATCCCAATAACCTCATTTACAGATACTGTGTGGTTAAAAGTTACATTAATGATGCCCCTTATTATTGAGCAAATAGTTCCATACTTAAAACTGTCCTCAAGTCTCTATTACCATACTGGATACAACTGCTTTCTATGGTATGATTCTCTTCTCTCTCTCTCTCTCTCTCTCTCTCTCTCTCTCTCTCTCTCTCTCTCTCGTGTGTGTGTGTCTGTCTGTCTGTCTGTCTCTGTCTCTCTTTCTCTCTCTCTCCCTGTGTGTGTGTGTGTGTGTGTGTGTGTGTGAATGAGTGAGAGAGAGAGAGAGAGAGAGAGAGAGAGAGAGAATATATCACATTCAGATCTATTACATCTATTAGATTTCATGCTCTGGTTTGTATTTGATATTAAACTCTGTAGAAACAAAACAAAACAGCACAAACCATAACTTAGATGTGTCAATAAAGTCATATGGGATGACAGAGTGAGGAATGATGAAAAAGGTAAAAGAGCACATGTATGAAGATATTCATCACCTTATATAACACCTAAAATATTATTTAACTTGACAAAGTCTTCAGTAGATAAGAACACTTGCTACTGAAGCATGAAGGTCTGCTTTGAATCCCTAGCATGACCATATAACACCGGGCGTGGCTGTGTGCCTGTAGCCCCAGAAATGGGAAGATGTGGAGATTGGCAGATCCCAGGAGATCTCTCCCGGGCAGCCTGTTCGAAAGCAGTGAGCTTCTGGTTCAGTGAGAGGCTCTGTCTCAAGACAGTAAAGTAGAGGGCAATAGAGGAAAACACCAGACAGCTTCTCTGTCATCTACCTCAGAGAAACAGCTGATAAATTTACTTCTAGCCTTTGAATTTCTCTCCTGACTCATAAAATATTTAGTGCAGATTGAAAATCCCCTCTTCAAATTACTACAAAATTCTTATATGCCTGAGATTACCCTATGACAAGAGATTTGCACAGACATAACCAGACAACATAAAGGTAAAGATTGACTCAATGCAATATTGAGTCCCAAGGATGTAAATATAATTGATCTTCCTATACTATCAACATTACAGTAATAAACTTAAAATAAGTTAAATTTGTGAAAGAAATGTGTCCCAAACTTCTTTAAACATATTGCTTACTATGTGTAATAGAGTAAGATTACATGTATAAGATTACATATATAAGATTACATTATAAGATTACATGTATGATTACATATAAGGATCGTAGGAAAGCCTTAGGTGCTGATTATTTGGTTCTTCCATTTTTTGAGACAGTATCTTTTATTTGCTTTAAACTCATGAAGGAGTCTTAATAGACTGACTAGTGAGCCCTGAGGGTCAACTACTTACCCTTTTAATGTTATATTTATAAGCTACTTTTTGCTTTACATGATAGATCCCGGTCATTGATATTGGGTCTTCATGCTTTGGGGGGCAGGTATATCACTGATTGATTCATCTTTCTAGTTCCACAAGCATGTTTTAACGAAATAAATAGAAGCTAAGGCTGAAGGGTTTACATTTTTTCTCTTTTGTTAACCTAAATC